>NC_138985.1:57624003-58224003 GCF_964341445.2 Mesoplodon mirus
TAGTGCAACTGATCCATTTAAAGATATCTCAAAAAACTGTTGAGCAAAATACTGTATGTGCAAAATGTGTATGTTTTTAACCTTAGAATAGAAAAACAAATACTTTTAGTAAGTAATTTTCAAAGTGGATTTTTTAAATTGCTATATTTGGTGTCTTTATTACTTGTTTATGGTACAATGACAGTTGATACTCATCCGTAAGAGATGATGGAGGCAAAAAATTACTCTATTGCTATGGATTAGAGTGTCTACAGATCTAAAGGTCATTTCTCCATAGCTAGTGTGATGCTGAATACATTACAGCACTTTGTGATCGCTGGAAAAATGATTCACTTATGAATCTAATAAACTGATAATGTATAGTCCTAATATATTTCATGAACACCTTATATAAAACTCACAAATTGAGATAAAAGATTCATGCTGATAGGAGAACCAACCTAATTTGGATATATTAAAGTAAATCTATTCTTCCAAAAACCTCACAGCCATTGTATCAAGTAATAAATAGGAAATTTATGAACTAAATTCGTCAAAATATCTACTGGGCTTTGATAAAGTTAAATTAAAAAGGGAACCATCAGCAAGTCTACTAACAAATTAACTTTTGATTTTTTTTATTGTTGTCTTCAAATATTAATCATCCCTTTAGAAAAGGAAACAGTGCTAGGTGTGACTTGCTCAAAATCAATCTGAAACTTACTCGGGGTCCCATGAGGCCAGGCTCTCCAGGGCGACCAGAATCTCCACTGGGACCTCGCACACCAGCAGGGCCAGTTCCACCACGACTACCAGGAGGGCCCTATTAAAAAGAAAGGGGAGGGGAGGTTGTTAACTCCAGTGACATACCCACGGCCAGAAGCATCAAGTTCCTTCCCAGGATGTGAGTAATAGACAACTTACCATGACACCAGCTCTGCCATCGGCTCCAGGAAGACCACGAGAACCAGGGTTTCCCTGTAACAAAGTACATGAAATAGAAAAGAATTGGAGAGTATCCTTATATCAGGTAGGGCAGAATTTACTGAAACATGGCATGCATGCAAGAAATCTTGATGACCTTAAGGGGGAGATACAATTACAAACCAAGCCAAAAAACTTCATCCAAACACCAAAGGACTGTGTGGAGGAAACATTCTGCAAAAGTAGGTCAACATTGTTTCCAGACCAATTTTATAACATATCATATTGAGAGTCAGTGATTTAATAAAGCAGATGGAAAGCAGATGTTTCCTTCATCCAGAAAATGCACTCAGTAATTCTGACCAATTCCCAACGAATGGGTGCCTCTGGTGTGTCTGGGTGTCAAGAGCATTTGGAATGTACCCTCAGCCCAGGAGGTCCTGGGGGACCAGCGGATCCAATTTCACCAGTGCTGCCTCTCTTTCCTTCTTCGCCACTGGGACCAGGAGGACCTGTGGGCCCAGCAGCACCCTATTTAATGAAAAAACAAAAGAAGGGGACACAGGAAAAGTAAAATTTGTGTTCATATCTAGCTAGAAAAAAAAGTAATAACTTTAAAAAAGTGAAAATATTACTTTTTGGATTGAAAAATAGTAACTCCATTAAAATTGTGATTATAGAACTACTTACGGGCTCGCCTTTGTTGCCACTCTCCCCTTTGGAACCAGCTGGACCAGGCTCACCCTAAGGTCCAATACAAAACAGTGGTCAAATGACAAACATTTGTCACAACTCTCTGGAAGACAAACATCAGGGGCTATTTACGAATCAAAGTAAAGAGAGCTTTAGTTCTCTAAGAAATATGCTCAGTTCATATTTAAACGACCTACAGGGGAATGGTCTTGGTTGAAAGGACAAGACTGATATAATAGAAGTGTGCCTCACTGACCTTTCGGTAATGTTCTAGGATAGCAGGAGGGGTGTGTCTGTGTGTGGGTGTGAGGGAGAGAGTATACATACGTGTGCATGAACTTACAGAAGAAACACACGCTGAAAATGCTAAGGAAGAAATAAGGATGATAAGATGACAAGACGAAGTCTAGATGGGGATGAAATGATGGTAGAGCTGGTATTTCAGACTGATGAAAGCATCAGCCATGACCACTTACAACAAGTCCTCTGGCACCAGTAGCACCAGCAGCACCAACAGGTCCAGGGATACCCCGGGGTCCAGGGAGGCCAGGAGCCCCAGCAACACCAGGAAGGCCCTGGGAAAGAAACGCAGCATGGTCCCTCATGAGGCAACTGGCAGGAGAGACAGCATCCATTAAAATACCTTTAAAACCACAGCAGCATATTTTAGCCATATACTCACGGCAGCACCCTTAGCACCAGGAAGGCCATTGGTTCCAGGGTTGCCCTGTGACGAAAAGGAAGGGAGAAAGATATGGTTCATAGGAGTATTTCTGTTCTTCTTTGGCCCCACCTTCATTCTTTTTGTTTTCTTCCTTCTACTCAATGAAGTTAATGACAGTGGCTACTTACAGGAGGTCCAACAGGGCCAGAAACACCTGGAAGACCCACTTCACCACGGGAACCCGCGGGACCAGCAGGACCAGGGTTACCGACAGGTCCAAGTTCACCCTAAAAACAGGAATGACATTGAGGCATTAGTCAGCAAATAATGAAATAGCATATCTCTGTTTTTAGGTCGCCAAGTTTTATGAAATTTCTTCAGAATTACAATAATTTCCCTTATCTGATCTGGTACCACAGATTGGGGTTTGTGTTCCTATTTTCCTGGCCTGGTTCTGCCATCTTGGCTACCATTGCTGTCTTCACCTACCTCTGTCTCTCTTGGTAGAGACTCTGGTTCTCAGCCAGTCAGTCCCAACTAGTTTGGGAGTATCCCAGAGGAACCCCAGGGAATCCGTTTCCGTGTTGCCATCTCTATCTATGCTCATAGTGCTCGGGTACAGAGAGATCATCTATTTCAAGTTTAGAGTAAGAAAACTGGTCATTCTGTATCTGAGAAAACTGGTCATTCTGTATCCATTTTGAAGGAGGGACTAATTAAGCTACCTGTTCTGTAATTATCTATATGCAAACACAGTCCCTATCTTTCACATCACAATAAAATGTTTATCAAGGTAATGACAATGGTCACCAGCATTTTTACCTTGGGGCCAGGAGCACCTGGGAAGCCTGGAGGGCCAGCAGACCCAAGAGGGCCCTGAAATCAAAGGAGAAGGTGGAAAGAAGTTTCCTCAGTAAATTAACAAAACAGTGGGATAGGGAGGGTGGGAGGGAGGGAGAAGCAAGAGGGAAGAGATATGGGAACATATGTATATGTATAACTGATTCACTTTGTTATAAAGCAGAAGCTAACACACCATTGTAAAGCAATTATATTCCAATAAAGATATTAAAAAATAAAAAATCAAGTTATTAGTGGAATGTTTAACAAAATACAAGTATGACCTGTGCACTAAAGCCTACAAAACGCTATTGGAAAAAGAAAAGCCCTAAATAAAGTGATCATCAATGGAAAAAAAAAATTAACAAAACAACAACAGAAGATTGAAGTGGCTTAGAGTGGCTTGATCTTAATGTTGGCAAAGAGAAAACTGACAGCTAATCTGTTGTCATTGGTATGTTATCGAAGGGAAGACATTCCAGGTATCCCAGGTGAGGTAGATTTTACTTTATATATCAATTACAAACCTCAGGGATAGTAGTTCTTATAAATAGAACCTTTAAGTGGCCTCTTAGAACATTTGGTAAGGTGTCTAAAATGGTGTTATTTCATAGGGAATTAATAAAGAAGCTAGCTCCCATCCCACACTCTCAGTCCCTTCCAAATTCCTCAGTGTCACCACTTACAGCAGGACCCACAGGACCCACACTTCCATCACTTCCACGGGCACCCTATGAAGAAAATAAAGAAAAAAGTCGAGTGGAAAGTTAAATGGCACCTATTAGAAGATTTTAAAAAAGAATAAAAATGAACAAACGTGGAAGCACTCACAGCTGGGCCAGGGGCACCGACACGTCCTCTCTCACCAGGAAGCCCACGAGCTCCCTAGAAGCAGAAATATTTCCATTGAAATCCAGAATGCTAATTTAAGAAAACGTTACAGGCATCATTTCCTTTTTCCAATTTCCAACATGCGCAAGAATCCACTAGAAATAAATAGGTCTTGTTCTAATTCCAACTAAAAGGTAATGATTTCAATTAGCTATGCAGAAGGCTATTAGAAAAATATCAAAGAATACAATGCCAAGGGAAATGGTAATTAGCAAAAACATTAAAGAAGTTCCAGCTTGCAAAGAGTGTACACATTTTTGATTTACAGTAAAGTAATCAATACTTACTACTTGACCTGGAATTCCATTTTCACCAGGGGCACCAGGTTCACCCTATATGGGAAAGAAAGATTGAGTTTTTTTCATTATATGTGTTAATTATTTTCTTCTGATTTGGTAGTTTTTACACTATTACTTCAATTTCAACCATTCATATATTTTGTAACATTTCTTACATAGATTGTTTCTCAATTATGCCAATCACATACATTTAAAATATTTATAAAATATGGGTTTTTATTTAGATAATACCAAATATCACAGAATCAGGGAGATGTGGTCTAGTGTTATTTACCCTTTCCCCAATTTTCCCCTTAGATTTTGGATATCATTTAGACTAGGCTTATATATTAGCAATGATAACATAAAAAGAGATGATAGGATAAATTGCTTTCAACATAACCATATTTACCCTCTTTAAAGTTATTTTGAACACTCAATATTTTTATTTTTATAAAATATGCATGAAAAATTGAAGTTTCATAATATTTTATAAAACTGTCTTATTTACTTCCAATCTACATTCTTTTTTTTTTCCAATCTACATTCTTATCTTGAGTAAAAACCATGTTGGTGGGGGTAGTGGTGGTAGTGATGCTGGTGCTGGTGGTAATTTAATACAGTGGCACATGAAAAGGAACTTTCCTTCAAGATAATCTAATTTAGATATAGAAGAAACCTGGTTTTCGAGACCATTTAAGGACCCTTCATTTCTAGGATTCTATCTGAAGTGTATTCTTTGTGAGTAAGCACTAGAGTGGGAGTCAGGAATTCTAGCCTGTGCCCTTCTAACTTCTAGATGTGTGACTTTGGGCAAGTCACTCACTCTCTCTAAGCCTCAGTTTCCCTCATCTGCAAAATGAGAGGGTCTCCAAAGCTCCTTGCAGCCCTAACATTTTATGATGCTGTGATCAGTAGTCTGAGCTCTTATATTAGGCTCCAGGGAGAATGAGTTTGACCTTATCCATTGGTGTGGCAGCTGGAAAGTTAGAACGGATTCTCCATATTCATGTTCATTTCTGGTCCCACTAGTATTCCTTACTCATTAATTTGTGATTACGTTGGTATTCACTTTAATATCACATTATCTCCTTAATAGGAGAGAGAACATTTTATAGTTGAAAACGCTGTCAGAGAAGAGCCCAGCCAAGAGATAACACACTTCTGAGACTTTAATTACCTAATTAAAATTTTTTTGAGTGTGCACAGATAAATCACAGGGAAGAGGTTGAAAAGTATATTGTGACATGAATGTACCCATCTAATTAGTGCATGGCAAAGGAGAATTTACTATTTAAAATAACATAGTGTTCTAATATCTGATTATATGTTTATTTACTTTTATTTTGGCTGCAGAGATCGACTAAAATTATAGGAGAAAAGGAAATGGAGGAAGAAACTATTGACATGTTTTTTAATCTCAATTGCTTAATAGACACTGAATTAAATAAATATTATTAATAATTGGCCTTTTGTTACAGAATCCCATAGTCCTCACCACTGAGGGATTTAAAGTATTGAAGAGGAAATAAGATATGCTTCAGAATATGATTAGCCTTCAGTAAAAATATACTTTCTGATGGTGATGGGAAATTACAATCAATTGTTTTAAAAACAGTGCTTCTGATTTAGTATTTACCTTCACACCTGGAGTACCAGGCTGTCCCTTCAACCCATCCAGACCATTGTGACCCTGAAAGGCAAATCCTTATTATTAAAATGCTATTCCATTACAGTGTTTGGTCAACTCAAACATCTTGTATCTTTGCAGTTAATATCTCCTGCTTCTGACTGCTTCTGTAGAATGGAGTCCCATTGCCCCAGCTCCCAACAAACTCCCTCTGCTGCCCTAGGTAAGTCACTAAGCCTCCCTACACTTGAAAGGGAAGGATAAAGAACTAGATGCTCTCTCATGTACTTTCCATCATTAATAATTTTATGATCTTCAGAGAGCTTTAAATACCTCTTAAGTTATACCCATTTTATACCATCTTCCCTGTAGGGATCCTCCTTTCTTTGAAGCTATGAACAGACTAAAAAAAAAAAAAACTACACCCCACTTTACTTTCCGGCCACCTTACCCTTTAACTCTCTCTCCACTCTGGCAAATTCCAGGAATTTGGAAGCAAATATGTGTCATCCAGGAGTTTAAATATAGTTGAGGTTTTTACTAAAAGTAATCAACATTTTCTCTTCTGTGGGTAAAGAATGTGCTCACCCTAATGCCCTTGAAGCCAGGGAGTCCAGGAGTTCCAGGGAAACCACGAGCACCCTTAAAAAGAAACATAGAAGATGACGAATGACGTTTTTGTCCTAAATAAAAAGACGATGATTTCTTCCCTCCAAAGTGTTTCTTCTCATCAAAGTCCAAGCTTGGAATCAAAGACTAGTATATGTGTAAGCACAGAGCAGCAAATAAGTTGCTCTAATTTGAGTAACTAATACTATGGTACTTGTAGAACACACAATTTAGTTGTTTAAAGGATGCTCACCATCATTAATATTACATTATTTGCATTAATAAAACCTGTATGCATTCTTAACTAGGCTCCTTTATTTGTCAGATGCCTTCCGTGAGTGTTATAAGTATGACTTCTATGTTGCCACTTAGTCTGATTCTAGTTTTAGCAACTATCTTATATATGAGATACCTCTGCTGTTTGGACTATATACTGTTGTAAAAAAATCTCACCTGTGGCCCAACAACTCCTCTCTCACCAGGTCGTCCAGATTTTCCGGGGTGACCCTAAAACATGAAAGCATCATAGGGTAAACGCTTTCTTGGTAAACTATCAGATGAAAGTCGGGTCATCTTGGCTTTTACAACAGGGAAAAAAGGCATCATATAAAAATGTGGATCCAAATATATATTTAATTAACAATTATATTGCCTTAAATACAAGAAAAGTAATCATTATTTCATTAAAATGTTATTATCCATATGGGGAAAATTATGTCAGGCATATTCAGCTTTTGGCAGAATACTTAATTTGAATCCAGAAATTCTGTTGAGGCAGGAGTATTTAAATGGCATTTGGAAATGCTTAAGAGTAAATACTTACATCCTCACCAGCCTTGCCAGGAGGGCCAGGTGGACCACGAGAACCTGCAGGACCCTAGGAAAATGGGAGACCCATTGTTTTGTTAATGCTATATTAAGAAACTTCTTGAAAAAAATATTTATCACAAAGGGGGAAAAGTACTCACAGTTTGACCAGGCTCACCAGGCTCACCAGGAGGTCCTTGGAAACCTTGAGGGCCCTAAGAAAAAACAGTATGTCACATTCCAAGCCTTTACTTAATTCTCTGTCTTTTTACATAAGAGAGATTATAAGCTTTCAGTACTTACAGGGGCTCCAGATGCACCAGGAGGGCCTCTAGGTCCCATCAAACCCTGTAAAGAGGACAGACATAGTTAGCACTGACAAGTCGTCATGGCCTAGGGTTGGGTTAGACAGGACTAGCTTAGTGGTGCCATAGACGTTTTGTGATGGACAAATTAACAGAATTGTCCTGGTCTCATTTCATAGTTTTTGTTCCTCTCAAGGAAGCATTTAAGGACCCAAGTTTCCTCCACTGTTTTCTCTGCCTTTGCTTTCACCTTTGCCCCTCCTAATCCAAATCAGAACTCAGTTAGATGAGGTGGCCACAGGTTCCTTAAAGTTGTGCACAATTGGACATATTGAGATTGCTCTAATGCAGTGAAGTGACTCAGTCTTTGCACAGTACAGAATATACAAGTGCTGTTCATGCAGCTGACGAAGCATTTCCATTTGGATTTCCTTATCATATGTCATTTCCTCATATCATACTCAGCTAAGAAATTGATATTTTTATTGCCACAAGGGGCATAAATTGAAAAGGATCAAAAGTCTTTCTTAATGATTAGAGGGAGGTTTGTTATAACCTTATAGCTCCTTTAAGGACTATTGGTGACTGATGAAAATATCAAACAAAAGTGGATATAATAAGGGGTGAAGGAAAAATATTATTGAAACATCCTACTGGAAGAATCTATTATATGCTACTATTATTGAAAATATGGCCCAAATGACAGCAGACTGTTTTCGCCTTTGTTCTTCATTCTGTAGCACACAGAGTAAAACAGAGTGTTACTAGTTTGGAAGCTAAATACACATTGTGTATTTGGAAGCTAAATACACATTATGACTCCCCTTTGCAAGGCCTGTGCAAACTCTTCTGTAGGGGCCATTCCTCTAATGCTGAATATATTGCACAGACAAGTCTCAGGTAATTTGCTCATGACACATCAAGCATGGGGACTCTGCAGTCAAGTCTGCCCCACTGTATTAATGCCTAGAGTGAAATAATATGGATTTTATTAAAAAGCTCATCATCTTAATTATGAGTTATTTATTTGGTTTTAGAAATTGCTTCAAAGTTAAAAGAAACTGTCACTTTTCAATCAAAATAATATTTTTAGGTGTACATTAAAAATAATTTTCCTTGACACCATGAATTTTTAATTATATTTATTCATTTTTCCATGTATTTGCAACAATTTCATTTACATAAAAGGTAGTTTATTTTGTGGAGGCTGTGAGATGGACGATGATTATTCATTAATTCAGAGAAGAACCCTGTGGGGTTTTATAGTTATTGATTTTCCAACATGGAAATTTATTTTAGTGCTTTATTGCTGCCTATCTCTCCTATTTGTGAAACATATCTGTTGATTACATATGTCTGTGAATGTGTGTGACTGTGCAAGCTTAAATTATATTTCACTGATATTTAAAAGTAAAACACTCTGCTTTATGCCCCCAGAGAGATGTTCCAAAGTCAGGGGAATCTGAAATCCATATTAATTTTCCAGGCTTATGTAGGCTTTTTTTTTTAAATTAATGCTTTACTTTTTTTTCTTTTTAGCTTCTTCTTGAAATATAGGTACTGCTTTAAAACTGACTAATGTCCAGCATTAGCTGAAATGGCTGATTTCAAATATCCAATATAAACAAAGCCAAAAGAAAATGTCTACTTCTTCATTTCAGATATGAATGTTTTAAATTACCATGCAAAATCAGGAAATTGGAAATCATCAATTAACGGCATATTACTTCTCAAGTGAGAGTTTTAATTTACAGAAAATATTGTCTTGCCCTTACAGTGTATTAGCTTATTGTGGACCATTAGCTCCAGCAGAATATCTTTTGAAGACAGAGCACTGAATGCATTGTCCAGGTAAAATTTATATTTTAAAGACTATCTTAACTTGGGCAGATAAATACCTTTGTTTGCAAACAATTAATTAAAAATCACTAGATTATGTGTGTGTATGTATGTAGGTATGTATGTACTAAACTGCAGTGTTTAATCAACTTAACATTTTTATTTCCAGCAATTTTCGCCTCTATTTTTTACATACTAGTATATATTTTGCATGCTCGTATCAGTTTTTTTCCCCCTAACACATCTCACTAATGCTTGTTAGAAGGTTTACATGTTAAAGATAGACCATCATCATCATAGTCATATTCCCTCCTATACTGATTTATAATTAGACTTTAAAAAAGAATTTTTTATCAAGATGGAGAAAAAGAAACATTTCCTATGTTGTTAATTCCTTGAGGGAGGGTGGGAATCTGTCATATTCACTGCTATATCCCAAATGCATAATATAGTTTGGGTCTTATCGAAGACCAACTTGGTAAATACTTGTTAAATAAAGTAATGTTTTATTCAAGTACTGGATACATGAGCCATGATGTTGAATATCAGACATCTTGCCTGGCATTCTGTCATTAACCGCATATATGACCTTGGGGAAGGACTTAAACTCTCTACCTAGAAAATGAACGGGCTACACTAGAACTTGCTGATCCTTTCCAGCAAGTTCATAGAACTTAATAGTTCTGCGTCTCTGTGGGTTGCTTCAAATTCTAGGCAATGTTAAAGGGCATAAAAAATTAATCAGAGTGATTACTTTTCTGAATTAAGTTGGTGTACCTAAATTATGATTACTATGTCCAGAGATTATTTCTTGGATATAAATATCTGATCTATCCTAAGGAGGCATGTTTGTAGAAAAACTCAAACCCCCTAACTTAGGCTTAGATTTTTATAGATTTGAATACAAAGAGAGCTGCTGCTTTTATCTGATCTGAGTATTGAGTATTAAACTAGGTAGCTAAATAAATGGCAATGTGAAATTTAACATAAAGTAAATTCTCTATTCAGTAATTTTTTGGCTATATAAAAAGAGATAAGCATACCATTGGTCCAGGGCCAGCTCCAACTCCTTTTCCATCATACTGAGCAGCAAAGTTCTAGATGGGGAAAAAAATAAATAAATAAAATAAAATTATATATATATATATATATATATATAAAACTATTGGCCATGTATTTCATTTTCTCATTCTACTTCTAAAGATTTTTCTGTTGTTGTTTAAAAGGAAGCAGTATTTCTGACATAATTATTAGTTTAGACTTCCATATTGAGCTAAATTCCTAAAAATTCAGGAGAGATACAAGTTTAAAATTTAGTCCACACCTAGTTTGAAATAGAGAGCTTCCCTACCTTATTTATGAAACTTTTCCTGCCCTGTTAACCCTCTCACTCAAATCCCCACCCCCTACCTCTACACTGAGGAAGACAGCTTTCTAAACTTTAAAAGTCAGTGAGGGCCCCTGATAAATTAAGCAGAAACCAAGAGAACAACTTTATATTTCTACCTGTTGCCCTGCTCCTCCATGACTACACAAAATGACTAAGGGACCTTTTTCTTGCTGTAGTTTCAAAAAGGATATAAAGAGTTTTAAAGTTTAGAGGAAAATTAAATTAAAATGCCCCTTGGAAGATTAAACTTTTAAAAAATAGTTCACAGTAATAGCTTTACTGTTAAAGATCTCTCTTACAGTGGTAGACCTATTAAGAAAGGTGCTTTTTAATGCCCTCAGTAGATAAGCAATCATAATAAGATCTTTGGGGGAGAAAGGTCTTATTTTACTGGCGTACAGTTGGGTATTAGAATCAGGCTTCTGATTCATAGTGCTAACCAATTAAGCAAATATGTTTTCCTTCCTGCAGTGAGGCCATTTGGCACTCATACCATTGTTAAAGCATAAAGCTAAAAGAAGATATTAATGAAAGAGAAATGTACTTTTCTCAAATTAGTTTCAAGCAAATTAAACCAAAAACTGCTTTGAATGTTGGTTCAGTAGACTTCAAGCCAAGGAGAATAAAAAGAGTAGGATGTTTGTGAAATTGCTTAAGATCAGGGATTTCATTTATAATTCAATCTAATCAAACTTTTTAATAATGCAACACCTCTTATTTGTGTCCTACTGATAAAAGATATTAAATTCCCAAATTAAATAATGGTCACGAGGGCTGCAGCTACCTTCAGCGAACACAAAGACCTGTCCTGTAATTGACAAGGGCTCACAAAGAGATCGGGCAAAGCAGAATCTTGAATGAAGAAACCAAAGAAATGAAATAAAATACTATACTAATATCCAAATAGCAGACTCTCCCTTAAAACTACTAAAAATAAATTCCACAATGAATCTTCTTCCAATACAGATGTAAGAAACTGAAGTTAGCTAAAAGTTAACAATACTTAAGACACCTTACCCCACCAAGACCAGGGGGACCAGGAGGACCAGGTGGACCAGGAGGGCCTGGGATACCATCATCACCGTCTCTGCCTGGTGGGCCTGGTGGACCCTGTTATGTAAAAAGTGAATTAAGTCAGGGTTAGACAGACTCTGCAGAAACCTAAAGGAGACCTCAGAATACATGTGGTAAGATCAGTTGGTCAGAATGTACAAGTGGTGTGGAAATTTAAGATGCCATATTTGCCACTATTGACGTGGGTCTATTTTAGAAGGAGGTTTAGTAGCTGGTGTCTGAAGAAGACACAAGACAGGATAGTTCCTCTTGGAAGAGGACTATGTCAGCCATTAATTCATAATGGAGCTCCAGTATTCAAATGAAGATAAAAATTATAGCTACCATTTATAGCTATAAATTCATATGGTTAACAGTGCACAGTGATGTACTGTGTATATTGATTGTCAGTTTCTGACTGATGAACTTACTCAATTGCTTTGGTATGTTATGTGTGAAAAGCAGATTAATTGATATGATAATTAATAGTTATTTTATCACAGGGTAGAATATCCTGCAGATTTCCTACCATTAACACTATTGATGTTGTTAAAGTAATTTACTGACATAACCCTACCTCTGATAGATTGCTTGAGTGGAATACATTTAAGTCTGCACTTCTTGATGGATACAACGTATAGGTGTTTATATATTGATGAAAGTGTCATATAATGAAACCATGTGGTTATACATGCCACATAAGCATAGCAAGGAGATCTAAGAATACGATGAATAAAATGCAAGCCTAACTTGTACATTTATTAATTTAGACAGAAACATGTTGTTGGCTGCTGTTTAACTATTATTCCCAGCCTAGATAAGAGATCTTACTTGAAAAGCAAACAAAACATGTTAAAAAGAGAAGGGCCATGTGGTGGTAGGTAGATATATTTCCATTATGTATGTGTTGGACAGGTCAACTAAAAACAAAGAAAGATAGACCATGCAAAGAATATGGCTGTCTGTAATAGTTCTACTTTCTTAAAGGATAATCTTGACCTAAAAAGAATATTGATTATATATAATAATGCTTATTCACTTTCTGTAAGGCATTATTTGCTTAAAAGGTAGGCAATTATTTGGATACATAATATCCTTATAAATTGTCAGTCTCCTGTAGTTTCTAATATGTAGTTATTAAAATATGGGCCAAAGCCCTTTAGTAGTTCAAAAATTACACACCCTTTCTCCACGTGGTCCTCTATCTCCAGTTGGGCCCTACGAGGAAGGTAGAAACGGCACAATGATAAATGCCTAGGCAATTTCCAGTGAATGAGCAAAACATTCTTGATAATAATTAGTCGGTAAGGCTGATCTAACCATAATGTTATTAGATAGTGGCTATAAAAATGGCACAATACAATAGACAAAAGTATTTTGTTTTTATTATAATTACATGTAGTTTTTTTAAACTGGGAGATTGGAGGCTATAGTCTCCAGCATTAGGCCAATATTATGACCACTATTTTTAGAAAGATGATTTCTGTGGATAAAATTATCATCTTGTAACATCGATAACAGCATATTTATATAGTCAAAGCCCTTTAAAATAAACTTTTGTTTATCACCTATAATTAACATAATACTCATTCCATCTCCAGAACAAAAACAAGTCTTTTCTTTTCCTTTAGTATGTAAATCACCAGTTGTATAATATAAGTATAATTAGAGATGACTCTGGAAGATAATAAAGCTTTGTTATCTTACACATCAAAGCTATTTTATTTTATGGTTTAGCTAATGCATATTCATGTGGGCAAAATCTTGACAAAGTATTTTCCTTCTGAGGTATACCATAAATTTAGTTAAATTGTAAGTTATCGCTGATCATTTCAGGTACTATGGAGAAGTATTGGATTCTTACCTTTCTTGCAGTTGCCTAGAAAAGAATAAGTAAAGGATTATTATGAGGAAGATTATATATATAAATATATATATAAAATATATAAATATATAAACTTTAAAATGGCTCCCATTTCCATGTAGTATACAAACATACCTACAGATTGTATATATTATGCATTACTATTATCTTAATATTTCAAAGCACAATTTTAAATTTTACCAATGAATAAAATAAAATACGTATAGAACCCAGATATATACTTATCTGTAATTATGCCTCAAATCCAATTCATGAACTAAGAATTTGTTCATAATAATCTTGCAAATGATTCCAAGGGAGTGATAAAATTCTCTAGCTTTGTGAAGTCTTCTAGTTTGTAGCAGCTGATGCTAAAACCCAAACTTCCACTGGATAATTTACTCTCTTTTCTTATGGGTGTTCATTTTAGGGTGGACTTATTCAGTAGCCCCGCCCATTTCAGAAATTGGGGTGGGTACTTTCTAAGGCAGCCAGAAAGGTTTGACTACCATAACTCCCAATGATTATTTTGGAAATTCGAGTTGGTCAATATCAATACAGCCTCCTTTTCCTTCCCCAGAGAAGACATTACTGTGGCCAAGGCAATCAAAGTTTAAAATAACAAATTCTAAAAATAATTTTACTCACCTCTTGTAAAGCTATAGAGGAAAGGGGAAAGAAAGAAATAATTATTAGTATTATTTTATTGATCACTAGCAGTGACTAACAAATGGGTATATTAGTCTATAAAATTGACTTACCTAATTAAAGGACAAATTGTATTTTTTATTAACAATATTCTAATGACTTAATTATGCACGTCAAAATTATGGCAGGGATCAGCAGGATGATTTGTTTTCAATATTAATATGTAAATATATTTTGAATTAAATTGTTAATTATTTACTACTTTATAAATGCTGTGAAATATTAATGTGTCTAAAGGATACTTCTAATGTTTAGTAATTAAGATGCTATATTGCACAGGTGAATCACTGAATAAGAGCAAAACCAGTATATTGATGAGGAAATAATTTGTATTAGTTTAGACAATTTTTTTTTTTTTTTTTTTTTTTTTTTTTTTTTTTCTTTTTGCGGTATGCGGGCCTCTCACTGTTGTGGCCTCTCCCGTTGCGGAGCACAGGCTCCGGACGCGCAGGCCCAGCGGCCATGGCTCACGGGCCCAGCCGCTCCGCGGCATATGGGATCCTCCCAGACCGGGGCACGAACCCGTATCCCCTGCATCGGCAGGCGGACTCTCAACCACTGCGCCACCAGGGAGGCCCTAGACAATTTTTGATACTTAAAAATTTTTTAAGGGGGAAATTTAGAAAAGTATGTTACCTAAAGTTTTTTTCTAAAACATTAACGTTACAGAGTTTGTACCATTCTTAATGTCCTTTTCCAAAAGGTCTAATTTGCAAATAAGTCACCATGAAAATGGATTCATTCGGACATCTGAAATTTTGCTTTAAATAGGTTCACTTAAGTTAGGTAAGGTCATTTTACCAATGTGTATCACTTTTGTCCCCGAGGAAGAATTGCTCTGTATAAATGGAAAAACTGTGGATTAAAGATCTAGAAAAATAATGGGAAAAATACACTAAAGGAATATCCTCCCCTTTGCCATAATTGCTATAAGCCCTTAAAGACTGAATTCCTCTCCTACGGTATAAAAATTATAGGTTAACACAGGATATAAGGCCAAGCTGGCAACAAAATGAATCACCCCTAAAAATTGCTTTAATTAGGTGGCCAAGAAGTGTGTCATTTGGAGTGGGAACAGCTGCTGCAACAGTCACAGTTCAGGAGGGTGGACCACATCCAGCACTGACATTTAAGGGCAATTTATGAGAATTACTTTTAAATTAGGAAAATGATATGTTTACTTCATTGTGTTCATCAGTAGGAAGAATAATTATGCCTGGACTTGATTAACGGAAGTTCTCATGATTTTGGAAATTTGCCTTTTAATTATTCAGACTGAGCCACTTTGAAGAATGTGTGTTTGGTAACTTTTATTCAGACTGTAGTTGGATGTTGATCAGAAGGTGAATTGCCCTTTGTACCTTCAAACTTCCCTAGGTCTGTTCTCATCTTTTCTCTAGGAGACAACTCTTTCCCCCTGCCACCCTCAGATCTCATAAAAAGAAATGAAGTTGGTAATGTGCATTTGTTCAATGCAACTATTCCTTAGCATTCACAGTGTGTATACTAAAAGTGGATGAAGGGAGAAAACACACATACACACACAAATGCATCAGTAATGATGCAGTGGTAGACACCGTGGCATGTGGGTGGAGCAAACTTTTAGAGTGTTGGGTGTGGCCAGATCCCCCTGTTATCCCCATCAAATCAGCATCTTTGGTAATTAGTCAGCCATTTTCAAGGCAAAACCAGACTGATTTTCTTCATTCTATCTTGACATGGAAATCTGGTCATAAAACCTACAGCTGGAAAGCCTCCTTGGAGTCCATCCCATTTCTATCCTGCATTTTAGAAAAGGCTCAGTTTGACTTGCCCAAGGTCACATGATAAATTATTGGCATGGGAAAAACCGGGTCTCCTGAATCTCAGATCAGTGTTGATATTTCCCAACTTGCTATGTTCAGAATGCCTGTCTTTGGGAACATATTAAAGAGATAACTCTGGCTCAACAAAAGGCAGGGCAGATTTTAGCTAAATAATGTTACCATTTCCATGACCAGGTAATGAAATGAGAAGCTAATTTTACTTTTCAGAATGTATCCATTTTTCTTCCCAGGATACACTGACTAGCTATTGGGATTGGCTTCAATGAGAAATGCAGATCATTCTCTGTATAAACCTGTGGAGTCTTTAAATGGGGATTCCATAAACCTTAAGCCCTGGACCCCTGTGCTCTCATTGTCCTCCCTCCAGAGGGCGCCTGATGGCCACCACCATCATCATCATCATCATCATCCAGACCAGTCTTAAAACACCCAGAAGAGAAAAGCCTTTAGGGGGTGAGTTTTTTTATTACTAAATTAAGGGCTTTCTAAACCAGGCCTCAAGTTTCACAAGGTGGGCATCAGTGCAGTTTGGGGGCCTTTTAGGCGGAGGCCTTTGCCTTCCTTCATCATGTCAGTTAATATCTCATCCTGAAGGAAAAGGATTTCTGCTCCCTTTGAGCTTCACTAACTGGAGGATCCAGATCAAGTAAACAGGTTCACTCTGAGTTGAGAGAAAAGTTCCCTAACTTTTGGCGAGAGTCGAGGAGCCTTTTTTGCTTTCATTTCTAAAGTATTTTCCATGTTTCTCATAAATGCCAGCGTTTCTCCACATGCCAGAGAGCCTTCCCTCCAAGCTGTACCTAGAACTTTGTTAGGTTTTCCCTTTCAGACCAGGTGCCCACCCATCTAACCTCTTTCCCAGACTGCCCGAAACAAGCTGAAGGCACTTACATTGGCATGTTGCTAGGCACGAAGTTACTGCAAGCAGCAACAGAGTCCGCGTATCCACAAAGCTGAGCATGTCTACCACCTAGACATGCAGACTCCTTGTGTCGCAGAGCCCCTGGGTCACCGGCGGAGGTATCACCTGGCGGGCGCAGGCATACAGTCGTGGCGAGTACCTCCAACTTCGCCGAAACCTCCTGCCGCCTTGGTGCTAAAATAATAAAGCCCGGATCTGCCCTATTTATACGGCCAAAGTTTCTCTGGCCCGAGGGCGCTTCCAAAAGCGCTTCCACCAATGGGAGGGCTGGGGCTGGGGGCCCGGGAAGCCACAGCTGGGAGGAGACTGCGGGGGCGCAGAGGAGGGAGCGGAGGGGGGAGGGACGTGGCCACGGGGCTGGCTTCTTAAATTGGTTCCATCCTTTTGAGGACGTGGACACTTTTGAGGCTTTCAAGGGGAAACTCTGACTCGCTGTCTGCATACCTCCGCCCTCCCCATCTCCCCCGGCCCTCCCCCGCCCTTCCCAAGTTTGGAAACACTTCTGTACACGTCGGAGAGCTCTGCTGACACCGACGTGGGCAGAGTTCGCAGATCTCCGGGCAGCCGGGCAGCTGTAGAAGGGACTGGAGCCCAGAGATCAAAGCAGGAGCTGTCCAGCTCTGCCTACCTGGTGCCCCGCGGGCCACAGGCAGGGCGGAGGGCTGGCGGGCGCGGAGGGGGCAGGGGACCAGGGAGCAGGATCCGACTGCGTGGCGCAGCCCGAGGCCGCCCTCCCTCCGGCCCCTCCACCCCGCCCCCACCCCCGCCCAGCTTTTCTCCCTCTCTGGGGCGTCTGTGCGCCCACTTTTTCAGCAGTAACGCGCTCTCTCTCTTCTGGCTCCGGGAAAGGGTGAGAGGGGGGTTCAGTCGGTGGAGGGTTTACTTGGAGTCCGAGGACGCCCACCGTTGGGAGGGTGGGGAGGGAAGCGGGCTAGGGTCAGCGTGGCATCCAGCACCAGGGGGGATGTGCTTTACGCACACCAGACTAGACCGAGCCACGGGAGAAATCATGCGACCTCCTCGCTTCCCTCTGTTGAGGCTGATTCTAAACCGAGGCTTTGGGGATTATCTGGCCCTGCGAAGTGTCTGCAGCTGACCAACACGGACTCCTTTCTTACTTCGCAGTCTCTTTCTGAGGTTGCGGTGGAAAAGTCCACCCCCTCCCCTTCGGGTTTCCAGTCTCCCCCTCCTCTTCTCCACAGACTCCTTGTCTGGATTTACCAGCTACAGCCTGAGCCTAGACTCAGATAAGCCCCCAGTGAGGCGCCGCCCGCCATCCCTTTTGTCCTCTCTGCCCATTCATTCACCGACCCCACACTTACGGGAAAGGCCCAAGCACCTCCCAGCTAATCTCCACACCTTGGAGAAAACGCCTAGGCCATCTAGAGGGACTTCTAATTTGAGTTTGTGATACAGGCTGTTTTCTCTGGTAACACCTCAAGCGGAGCTCCCACCAACGTGGGTGTTAGTTCTCTCCCCACCACCCACGTTAGGGAGAGAGCTCCTTCTCCCCTTGAGGACCCTTCCCACTCTGCTCCCCACCAGGGAGAGGAGAGGACCCTGAGGCCTTGGAAATGAGAGGCCAAAACTCTTGAGAATCTAGAATACCGAGTGCAGTCAGCTTCAGTGGATGGCCTTTTCCCCAACCCTTCTG
Organism: Mesoplodon mirus; assembly: GCF_964341445.2. Taxonomy (NCBI): domain Eukaryota; kingdom Metazoa; phylum Chordata; class Mammalia; order Artiodactyla; family Ziphiidae; genus Mesoplodon; species Mesoplodon mirus. The sequence goes on from NC_138985.1 coordinate 57,642,880, forward strand.
AGATGGCATTCCAGGTCCAGAGGAAAGGCCTCTGCTTGCTCAGCACCCCCAATGAGGCAGCCATTCTCTCCCAGAAGTCAGTGCAAAAGGGGCATCTTTAGGTCAATTCTGTCTCCACCAAACAGAAATGAGTGGGCTGTAGTTCCTTGCTAATCTTTTTTCCTTTCTTTTCCCCATCTCTCTGCTCCTCCTTCCCCCCCCCACCCCGTACTTTAAGAAGAATTTCTGCCTAACTCTATCAGCAGCTGCTATAAACCAAAGGGATTGAATATTCTTAAACTGGTTGCTTCCTCTTAGCTTATAAACAAACAAACAACAAAGTTAATGGAAATAAAAGAGAACAACCAAAAACTATATTAAAAAAACAAACCTCTTCTTTTATTCTAATTAAGAGCACTGACTTGGGAGATAACTTGAGAAGACTTTTTGAAATTGTAGTACATTTTTTGGAAATGTGATTATAATTTCCCTTTTAGCATAGCAAAATGCTCAGCAAGGTTTTGAGAATTCGAGAAATTTAAGCACACATTTATAAACTAAAGGAAACATATCTCTGCAGAGTAAACTGGTAACTGGAAAAGCATTCCTGGAAACTGATGCAAATACCAAACGCTGCCGGGCTCCCTCCCTGCTGATGTGGCAGGGTTTGAAGCAGGCAGTCGTGAGTGTTTGGTGGGAGGCCCTGGATCTAGAGGAAACAATGAAAATGGAAAAAACGGAAGGGGAGTTTTTCTTTTTTAAGCGGGAGACAAATTTTCGTTCCAGCAGTTTTTACACATTATTTTGCCCTTCTCTTTCTCTTACTCGTCACTTATTGGGGAGGATAGTTAATTGTTTGTGTTATTGGAGGAGTTCTTTAATGCTTACATTTAGGTCTCTGTTAAATACTTTGTGCCTCCAAACAAAGCAAGAAGCTTTGTGAGTGGATAGGGGTGGGGCTGGGAAGAGGACTGGCTCAGAGCCTAAACTGAGTGTCCTGGCAATGGCTGTGATGATGTATGTGAGTTTAGGGGAAGGCTAGGTGACTGGGTGGGGGGCAATTGGAGACTAAGAGGAAAGAAAAGTAAGGGAGTAAAGTGGGGTAGAGGCCGAGAGTGGAGGAGTGGCGAGAAGGAAGAAGGGAGGTAGAGATCAAAGACCTCTACATTTTGCTGTTACACAGTTAACACCTGGGTTCCTATTCCTAAATCATTCTCTGCTGGAAAAAAAGATGATCACTTTAGCTCCCTATAACCCACAGATTACAAACTGGGCCACACCGTAAAGTCTGGCAAGAGGAGGGTCGAGAGTCCCACTGCTTAAAAAAATGCAGGGCAGCCTGATAAGACTATGCTGCCTATGCGTTTATTCCTTTCTTTTCTTTGATCAAACATCAAACTGACATCTCCTTTCAAACATTTTTGAGGATCCAGTCTGTGGAAAGCACGAGTACTACACTATCTTATTCTAGTTCTAGTTGAGTTGGTTTTTTGCTGAGAAGGTATTAGTTGATAATTAAGGTGGTAGCTGAGAAGGTTTGAAGGCTGACTTCTGTCTGTGATATTTGTTTGGAAGACATGGAGATTCCTGCCCTACATCACATCTTTTGGGTCATTCGGTTCTCGCTGATTATTTAAATAAGACCAGATGAATACTCACTCAAGTACTATTTAGTGTTGTACCAGGCATTGTGCTAATTGGTGGGTATATAACATGGTTATTGCCCTCGGGGGCCATATAGTCTGTTGGAGATTAAGAGTGTAGGGAGTACTGCGATGGGGGAGCACACGGTGCTTATGTGTTTGGGGGACGATTAGATGGACACCTAATCTAGATTTAGGTGGGTGGAATCAAAGAGGGCTTCCTGGAGGATGCAAGAAGCTCAAGCCTTAAATATGAATAGGATTAGAAGAGATGAGGGAGAGATCCAGGCACAGAGGCATTAGAAAACTTGGAAGTTCTGAGGAATGGAAGCATTTCAGCATGGTGGGTTTGTGGAGGGAAGTGGGGAGAGCAGAGGAAGGAGCTGGAGATGAGATTGGTGGATTTAGCAGGAACCAGATCAAAAAGCACCCTTTCAGCTGTATTCTGGTGTTTGTGTTTTCTTGACTATGTTCTGGGGAGTGTTTGGATGATTTTAAGCAGAAAACTTGTGTAATGAGAGAGTGCTTTTAAAACAGATGACTGTGGCTGCAGTGTAGGGAAATGATTAGAAGGAGAACACAGTGGAGACAAAGAAACCGGTTAGGAGGTGGTAGTAATTCGGAAGGAAAACGATGGTGGCCTAGGGTAGTGCTGGTCGAGTTGGAGAGAAGTTGGCAGACTTTGTAAATATTTTGGGAGTAGAAGAAAAAGACAGACGTTTGGTTGTGGGGAGTGAGGGAGAAGGACTCAGGGAGCATCAGGAGGTTTTTTGGCTGAGCAACTGGCTGCCTGGATGTATCGTCCATCAAGCAGGGAAACATTTGAGGAGGGGAAGACTTGAGGTGAGGGAGGGGAGGATAAAGAAGTCAAATCTGGGCATGTTCAGTTTTAGGTGATTGTGGACCATCCAAGTGGATAGGTCTTATAGATGATTAGATTATTTAGGCCTAAAGTCCAAAACGTGTACTGGGCCTAGATTTATCAATAAGGGAGTCAGCAGATTACTGATGTCATGGGAGTGGATGAAATCCCCCACGTTGTACATGTAAATGGAAGAAGTTGACAATAATAAAACCTAGGACAAAAGCCAGAAGAGCTCCAGCATGTAAGCAGTGGACAGTAGAAGAGGAAAATCCATAAAGGTGACTGAGAAGCAACAGCCACGTGGGATGGAGGAAAACCATGGTGTTTCCATCACAGAAGGCAAGGAAATAGGTTGTTTGGGGGAGGAAAGCAAGAGAGGTCAAGTAAGGCTAAAAAGGTGACATAAATTGGCAAATTGGAGATCACTGGTGACCTTGGTGAGGGTGGTTTCAATGGAATGAAATCCTACTGAGAGAAAGTGGAAGAGTGAGGAAATAAACACATCTAGAGTAGAATTTAAGTTACATCAGGAGTATAATAGGAGTCGGGAGAGAGCTGGGATATAGTTTAAGGGTGATGTTAGGATTAATATGGAAGAGAATTGTGTGTGTTAGAATGAGACCATCCAAAGCAGATGTTTAATCTTCATACAAACCCCATTTTAAAGCCTTCCATTGAAATTTTCTTCTCCTTCTTCAGGTTTCCTACATTATATTTCTCCTCATTTGCTTTTTATTACTGAAGCAAGGAGCACTTAAGTGCTTGCAGATATTTTTTTTAAACTTGGTAGTGAATGATCAATTTTTTTTTTCAGGAGATCCCTTTAAAATGTGTAGACAGGGCTTCCCTGGTGGCGCAGTGGTTGAGAGTCCGCCTGCCGATGCAGGGGACACGGGTTCGTGCTCCGGTCTGGGAAGATCCCACATGCCGCGGAGCGGCTAGGCCAGTGAGCCATGGCCGCTGAGCCTGCGCGTCCGGAGCCTGTGCTCTGCAACGGGAGAGGCCACAACAGTGAGAGCCCCACATACCGCAAAAAAAAAAAAAAAAAAAAAATGTGTAGACAGAGTCAATTTATTTCATGGTTCTTGAATCCCAGTTAATCTGGGAGATTCCTCTGGGATTCAGTGCCCCATTTTTCATGTCTAGAAATATGAAATAGACAACCACTTCTTTACTTAAGCACAACTCTGAGTATTCTAGAGTGTACAGATTGTATGGATATAGGTGTTTTGTGATAGCTTGTTACTGACTATTCCAAGCCCTGTAATTCAGAGGGATATATTAGGGCACACAAATTTCTGCTTTTAAGTCCACCTTTTTCTTTGAGAAGATGCTGATTACATTTCTTCAGCTTGTTCCAAATCCATCCTTAAATTGAAGAGCACCAGAATGCTAATGCATTCCAAAAGTCCACTCTGGGTTCTTAGGACTTTGGTTGGCTTGGTTTCCAGACTTATATTTTTCAATTCTTTTCAAGTGGCTGAAAGAAATAAGGAGACTTCTGCTTCAGTTGAAGCTGAAGATTCTGAGTGTTGGTAATTGATTGATTCACCCATTAAGTTGAATTGAGATATATTACATATAGAAAAAGAATTATAAAGATTTAATTATATATGATACCATATTTAGAATTTATATAATTTATATTTCGTCTTTTAAAAATAACTAGCAAATTAAGTTAATGGTATTACTGACAAACTCTTTAGAGTTTAAATTTGATTTTGACCTTTAGAATTCGCTACTTGCATAGATAATCTTCCAGTTAGTTAATGTGACATCATAACTACCTATTATATAGTGTGTTAAGTACTGTGCTAGGAATTTTACAAAAATTATCTCAAACCTCCAAAAATCATTATCTAAATCTTGGTGGGGTATGTTTTATTATTCCCAAGTTTACGAGTAAAAAAACTGAGGCTTAGAGAGATGAAGTAACTTGTCTGAGGCTTCCCAGATATGCTAGAATGGGTCAAGCCCATTCTTGGGCATGGATCTGTTGCCTATTGTACATTTTCAAATGCCTTGTACTTCTAATATGTAGTATCTATCACCATGATAACTGATTAATTAATTAAGGGAGCTAGTTGTTCATTGACTGGCTTCATTTAAATGTGAGGTCTTTAATGACAGAGACAATGCCTATTTTATTCACACTTCCAACTCTAGATCCTAGTACAGTGCCTGCTGAATAAGAGCTGCTCAACAAATATTTACTCAACAAATGAAGACTGATTTGCATGACATAACTGGAGAATATGGAACTAAATGTAAATTCTGGTTGTTTCCTTCACTGATGGTTTACCATTTAACCCACACCCTTAAAAAATTATTTTTGTTAATAGGTAAGAGTGGCAATCAACATATGAAATTTACTTGAATAATACGTGAATATATTTTAACCAGCTCACCTGATAATAACACCTAATTGTTCCTTGATATCTCATAAAGATTTTATTTTATTAAGTCAAATTTATGAAGGACGAAGTGATTGAAGAATAGGAAAAAGCTAATTTTATTAATGATAAAGCCACATAGTTTTAGAGTTGGAAGATAATTTAGATATCATCCAAATCATAATCGTAATTATAGTGTGTGGAATCAGGATTTGTTTTCCTACCATATTTCTAATGTCTGGCAGATGTCAGTTACACATCAGGTATTCAATAAGTTTTAGTTGCATGAAATAATACATTTTATAAATGAGAAGACATGCCTAGAGAGGTTATATGACTGGTAGCTTATGGTAGACCCGTAACCAGGGGTCACCTGATTCCCACTCTCCTGCTCTTTTCTTTAAACTAAAATCATATCTAGCATTTGTCTGGAATATTTTGCAATATTTAACCTTTACAACAATCTGAAGATTAGTTATGATTTTACAGAGGATAAATTGAGGCTCAACAAAGTTAAAGGTATTCTCCAGATCAGTAGTTCTCAAAGCGTAGTCCCTGGACCAATAATACTAGCCTCACCTTAGAACTTGTTAGAGAGAAAAATTGCATGCCCCATCTCAGACCTACTAAATCAGAAGCTCTGGCTGTGGGTTAGCAGCAATCTGTGTTTTAATAACCCTCCAGGTGATTTAGTGTTGAGGATTGTGACTGTTAAGTTAAACTTGAATTAGATAGATCTAAATCTAGTATCATGGAGAATAGCTGTGAGCATAACAGGATAGAAAAGTGGGAAAGTCCAGTTAAGAAAATGTTAATTCCTTTATTCTCCTTCACTCCAGAGAGCCTTCTCCACATCCATTTTTGCTCTCTAATACATCTGTTGACTTAATATGTCTTTTCTTGATTCTCCTTGGTTCAAGAGGATGGGTAGCTGAACATTCTGAAAGGCTATTAATTGTTCTTTGCTCACAGTCTTTTTGTTTTTGTTTTTTTTTTTTTGTTTGCTGATCCAGACTTTATTTAAAGGTATTAGGGTAACATAATGTTTACAGTGGAAAAATGTGTGTTGAAGGATATACCTTAACTCTTCAAGAAAGCTGAGTGTGATTGGCCTAATGCTTAGAACTTCGTGCTAATGAAGTCTGGTTTGTAGCATCAGTTCCCCTCTGGAACAATTAACTTCTCCCTGTTTCAGTAGCTTGGAATTCACTCTGTGGACCTGGGGTGTAATTCCCTGGGTAATTAAATAGTTCAGGTGAGGCAGGAAAGATTCATGGTTTACTGCAAATCCATTACTCATTCTAGAAAATGCTCCCAAAAGTCCGGGTGATGTTCTGAAACATTTTATTTCTATATTGACATCACAGACATATATGCTCCTATTTCCTGTAGTTCCCATATCACATTTTGATACTTGAATTAATATGGCACTCCACAGCCTTAAAAAATGGATTTTCCTTCTGAAGCACCCAAGAGAGTAAGAGAATAGATCTTCCTGTTCAGAACTTCAGAAAGTGCAATATGCTGGTCTAAAACAATCACGGAAGTCATTGTTTTTGCCTGTGAGTCCCTACTGGGTTTTCTGACAGGCTCCTTATGTTACAACTGTAGCCACTTAGGCACAACTGCAAACCCAGTCCTGCCTAGACTCTGGAAATAGGCCCTGTCCTTGTACATGATGAATTGAAGAAGCTCCAGTTCTAGCATTTTCTAACTACCATTCATTGGATTTGACTCTGTGGCACTCTTCTTTTATCTGGGCTTCATATATCTGAAACCCAGTCTACATGTTAAGCCCATTCTTACAACATATGTCTTTTTTTTTTTTTTTTTTTTTTTTTGGCGGTACGCGGGCCTCTCACTGTTGTGGCCTCTCCCGTTGCGGAGCACAGGCTCCGGACGCGCAGGCTCAGCGGCCATGGCTCACGGGCCCAGCCGCTCTGCGGCATGTGGGATCCTCCTGGACCGGGGCACGAACTCGTGTCCCCTGCATTGGCAGGCGGACTCTCAACCACTGTGCCACCAGGGAAGCCCACAGCATATGTCTTTATCTTGTCTTCTTACACCTGAGTTCTTCTTTTGATAATGTGCTTGTTTCCTCTCTAATTGGCTTTATTCACTCTATTCACTCATTCATGCATTCATTCACTCAACAAACCTAATGTCTATGCAAGATACAATGTTGGAAACTGGACCTGAGATACGATCTTGGAAGCCCAACCCTTTCTGACACCCTGGAGACTGGAATCCTGCCCCTAGACTTCAGCACCATGTCTCCACATTCATGTCTGCTACTGTTGCAGACCTACCTGCCTGTATCTGCTTCCTCAGGGATCTGTATTCCAGCACCTGTTGGGACACCTGCATTCCTTCTTGCAGGACCTCACTGACGGCACTCCTGGCTTGGCCCAGCACATACTAGTTATCTCTGTGCTTTCCCTGCTTCTGACTTCCAGCTATTGCCTGCAGCTGATTCTATTGCTGTTGCACCTGCTTCCAATCTTCACTTTTCTCTCAGAATCTCCATCTGCAAGACGAGGATGGGTTTTACCAGTTCCTCTAGCCACATCTTATTTTGGATTGCATCCTCAACAATCAGTGATGGAGTTCCAATTGTGCCAGGTGCAGATGCAGGGATAGAGGGATAAGATATAGATTACAGTCTCAGGAGACATCACAAATGCAGTAGGTCCTCCCCAGTTGTTAGGGGACAGAGATATTTCAGTTTGAGGTAGTTAAGATTTTAGGGAGAAAATAAGGTTATAGAGGGGTAAAAGGCAGGCCCTTATAAATCTTTGTATCATCTCTAGAGCATCAAGACAGCATGCTAAATGAAGAGAGTATCAGTGACATTTTTCACGTCTTAAATTACTAATAATGGTTATGGTACAATTGCTTTCCATTTACCATATCTTGCTCAGTAGAAATTTCTCAGGGTCTTTCTCCCCTGCCATTTCAATGAAATGCCCATAAATTTGCTTTGCTTTGCTGAAGATAATATGCATGTAAAAGGATTTTTCCCCCTGTATCTCTTTCTCCATCCAAATGTGCAGTGCCTTTCAGATATCGTGATTCGAATTGTTGACTCCTGCATCCTCAGTCCCAGAGATAACTCTCTAAAGCACATGCCATCAGGCCCCTCTCACACAAATATCACTTTCCTCCTTCCTTGCAGCTGCAGGAGTACCATTTTAAGGTCCTGGTTTATGTCTCCTCAGACTCCCTTATTTCCTAAAGCCTCAAGGCAAAAACCTCTGTTACTGCCATGCCATCTGCTTTACTTTACTTTTTTATTCCCAACACCCAATTTCTTCTTTTTCTAATTATCCCCAACAGGAGTGACTCATAATTCTTATATACTGGAACTTAAAAAAGTACACAAAACTAAATCTGCATATACTGAAATCCCTTGTTTACTAAAATTTGAAGTAGGGGCAGTTCACTAATGGGGAGGGATTACTTTACCTAACTGGAGAAAATAAGGCATTATCTCATTAGAACAAAGATATTTTGCACTTATTCAGTGTACAATGTATTAACAAGGTTTAAGGGAGTCCATAAGGAGGATCAAAGAGCAAGAAGTAACTGTTTCTACTTGGGAAGGTTGAGCAGGGAAAGGGAATGTTGAAATTGACTCTTGGAGGAAATTCATCAGGCAGAAAAGAAAAGAAAACCCTTTCTAGGGAGATGGTACCACATGTGTAGAGGCAGGTGACATTTATCATAATTTGTACTCAAAAATAATGTTATAATTATTATCAACAAGGTGTGTTGTGTGCTACTGGTGTCTAGTGGATAGAGGCCAGGGACGCTGCTAAATATCCTACAGTACACAGGACAGATTCCGTAACATGTGGTCATCCACCTCAAATGTCAACATTGCCTCTACTCTATAAGATAGGTCCCATGAGACCTGGAACCTAGCCTGTCTTATTCACCCCTGTGTCAACAGAACCTAGCATAGTTTGAGGCAGAGTTGGTACTCATTTAACATTTGTTGAGTGAATGGAGGCATGAAAGAAGAGGGAAAATGTTTGGGGAGGGAAAATACATATTCAGAGTTAGAAGTTAGGGTATAGTTAAAGAGCAGTGGGAAAGTAATAAGGCTATCAATAAAGTAAAGAGGAATTAGGAAGGGCATCTTGTGCTATCTTAAGGAGTCTTCTTTTAATGTATAGTCCATGGAGAACTGCTCCATGGAGGGTTTTAAGCAGGAGACTGATACCATCTGATTTATGTTTTAGTAGGATGACCAAGCAGTGAGGAAAGAGCCTGGAGGCTGGGCAGTCACTTAGGAAGGCATTGTAATAGTGCCAGAATGATGAGGGCCTAACCTAAGGCTGAAGCAGTGAAGATAGTTAGAGAGAAGAGGGCAGATTTGAGAGATATTTAAGACTTAGAATTCTTAGGAGTTGGTGATTAATTAAATATAGAAAGTGGGGGAGAAGTTTCTGCCTTGGGCTGCTAAGTGGATGTTGGTATCATTACTTGAGATGAGGAAGATAGGAGGAGAAGCAGAATTTGTATGTGTGTGTGTGAGCTTGTCTCTGTATACTCATTAAAACATTAGCTTATATCAGTACACTCAACAGACTTTTGATTAACCAATTTCCCAGGCACTAAGGGTATCAAGGTAAATAATTCCAGTTTTTAAGAAGCTAGCATGTTCATAGCAGGACTGTTCACAATAGCCAAAAGGTGGGAACGACCAAATGTCCATCGACAGATGAGTGGATTAACAAAATGTGGTGTATCCATACAATGGAATTTTGTTCAGCCATAGAAAGAATGAAGTAATGATACATGCTTTAACACAGATGAACATCAAAAATATTATGCTAAGTGAAGGAAGCCAGACATCAAAGGTTGTATAATATATGATCACATTTATTTGAGATATCCAGAATAGGTAATCTGTAGAGACAGAAAACATACTAGTGGTGGCAATGGAGAATGACTTCTTAATGGGTATGGGGTTTCCTTTGATGATGATGAAAATGTTCTGGAACTATATAGTAGTTACAATTGCATGACACTGTGGATGTACTAACTATTTTATACTTTAAGATGGTTAATTTTATGTTATGTGAATTTCACCTCAATAATTTTTTTAAAAGGAAGCTTGCAGTCATGAGAAAGATAGACCAGTAAAAAATATGGCAAATCAATGTGAGCCATCTATAATTGTCTCAGAAAATACAAAATGTTCTTCAAGCTGAAGAAACTGTCCAGAAAAAGCCTCAGTGGCTATGAAAGCCCATGGCAGGAGCAGGGAGCAAGAAGGGATTGAAGAGACCATTTGCTCTATTTTTATAGTCCTAATTGCTGCACTTCATGTAAGGAGTAATGGAGTTATTCCAGAGACCTAAAGTGGCTCCATCAGTGTCTTGTGACAAAGGTCTGAAATAGTACAGTTCATCAGTTCTCGGAACTTGAATCTTTTCTTTCTGTAGACTTCATCTCCAAAATATTTGTAGGAAGTAAAGTCAGAGAATGATAGTGGTAAATTGAAGGATTACAAATAGAAAAATAATTGAGAAAGAATAGTGGAAACTCATGACACAACTTAAAATCTAATGGCCTTTAATGTTTTAGACAAATTTCCCAAAGAACATTAAGGAATCTCCACTACTTAAGTTGTTTTTGGAAGTAAAGAATGGGCCAAAAGATGCACTGTAGTGACCAATAAGGAATTGGCAGAGTGGTGTCACAAGTAACTGAAGGTGTTTTCTTATGTAAAATTACCATATTTACCCCCTTATTTTCTACACATCTTTTAAAAATAGAATGTTGTTTTGTACATGTTTACAATACCTTCCAAATATGGTAATGAAGAACTGGAATCACTTAATAGTTAGGATAGCTCCATCCTCAACATTGGAAGAAATATTACTTGACCTACCTCCTTCTCAAGGGAATCATTTGTCCATTCATTCAGCAAACATGTATTGAATCAGAGGCACTGAGAAGAGAAGGATGCTTAAGATGAAAATTGCCTTCAAGTTGCTCATTATTTAGCGGGGATGTGTGAGAGAGAAACAAAAAAATGTGATAGAGATCTTTTTGTGGGAAAACAGAAATGAGGTATCTAACTTTGCCTGAGAATATTAAGGTGAATCCCCAAGTGGAGATGATGAGTCCTGATGGGTTAGAGTTTGTTAGGTTGGAACTGCATGAAATAAACAGGAATATATAAAATATAGCACCATGGTTCAATCGAATTATTCATTCATTTATTAAATACTAATTTTATGCCTACTCTGTCTCAGGCACTGTGACGCATTGAAAATCTAAGGTGAGAGAGTTCCAGCTTCATAATCTTATAGACCAGCAGAAAAGACAGGCATTAAGCATGTCTGCATAATAAACTAATGAATCCTCTGACAGGAAATATGTGGGGTGCTATGGGAGTACATGGCAGGGGGCCTGACCTGGCCATGGGACACAGGGAAGAACTCTGAGGAAATGACAGACTCAGAGCTAGAATGGTGTCTTGGTTAGCTTGGGCTGCCATAACAAAATACCATGACTGGGGACTTAAAAAAAAGACATTTATTTCTTACAGTTCAGGAGGCTAGGAAGTCCAAAGTCAAGGTGACTGCAGATTTGGTTCCTGATGAGAACCCTCTTCTGGCTCACAGATGGCTGCCTTCTTGCTGTGTCCTCACATGGAAGAGAAAGAAAGAGAGAGCTCTGGTCTCTCTTTCTCTTCTTAAAAGGACACTAATCCCCTCATGAAAGCCTCACCCTCATGACCTCATCTAAACCGAATTACCACCACAAAGTCTCGCCTCCAAATACCATCACACTGGGGATTAGGGTTTCAATGTTTGAATTTTTTTTGTGGGGTGGGGGGACACAAACATTCAGTCCGTAAACAATGGGTACCACATAGCCAAAGGAAGGGAGATGGGTGAGGTAGGGGTTGAGTTCATAGAGGGATATTCCAGGTTATCCAGAGGACAATCAGGGAGGGCCTTGAAAGGCATCTTAAGGAATTTGTCTTAGCAGCAATGAGAATCCACTGAAGATTGTTAAACCCTAGTCCAAACATTAACCCTAACTCTCACTCTAATGCTAACCCTGATCAGATTTTGTTTAGGAGGATAACTCTGTCTGTGGTCTAGAGAATGGATTTGAGAGAGGAGACTGGAACATGACCCTTTAAGAGACTCTTCCAGATAAGAGATGAATGGTAGTGGGGTCTGGGGTGATAACATCGGGCGAGAAGAGAATTAGGTGGATTTGGGATGTGAGAATCAAAAACAGGTATACCTACCAGGTTTCTGCCTTGTTGTGGTAACATTTCTGAGACAGAAGAGTGGATCTGAGCTTGTGAAAATTATAAATTCTTTTTCAGGCATGTTGTGTTTGAAATATCTGAATATAATTTCCCATGGCCAGAACATGTGGGCTGCTTGCAGTAAAGAATCACAGGAGAAGCAGAGAAGTAGGCAGTATCCATGTCATGGAGGACAAAGGTATATCTTGTAAGGTATGGAGAATCACTGAGGGATTTTCAGTAGGGCACTTGTGTGTTTTAGAACAATTATTCTGGCAACAGAAGAATACATCATAAGGAACTGATACTGGAAGCAGGTGGTTAAAAAGCTGCTATATCACATGACACGGTGGTGGTAGGCTGGACAGGAGAAAGAAGAGGAGAATCATATTTCAAGGACACATTCATAGAATTTGTTGTGAGAATGTCAGGATTAAGAAAAGAGTTGTGAATGATTCCTAAGTGTCCTTTGGAACACCGAGTGGATGATGATGTCATTAACAGAGATGGCGAAAGTAGGGGGAAAGGCAGAGTTGTGAATTTGAACTTAGATTTGCACATAGTATCTTTGAGATTGTGCAGGATGTCCATCTGCTGCTGACTAGCAGGCAACAGCTGCTAGTTTCTGTGACATCACTACTGGTAGCCTTATTAATGCTGGCTTATTTCAGTTTCCCTCTGTAAGTCCTTTCTTTCTCTTGGTCCATAAAGATGAGCCACCTCTTCTCTCTGTACACTGTTTCTCTGAGAAGACCTTTTATCAAGGAGATAACCAAATATCACCACTCTAATGTAAGCACTACCATAAAGGTTGATTCTTGTTCTATGAACTCAATATTAGCCTTATATATACAACTAGTTCTAGATATTTCTATTTGGATGTTTTGTCATTTTCTCAATTCAACATACTCACATCAAAGCTTTCCAAAATTCTTTTATTATGTCCAGAATCCATATCATTTTTCCTGAATCTCTTTGTGCGTTAATGTTCTCCTAGTCATACTCATCTGAAACTTCAGGGTCATCTCTGGTTCTTCCACAGTCGTCATTCTCCAAATTCAATCAATCATAAATTCCTATTTTTTTCCTTTATGCTACTTGTTTCAATCTTTCTTATATTGTTATCCCCAATGTTCTAGTTAATGAAAAGAAAAGAAAAACACTTATTAAGACCCTACTGTGTGCCAGGTAATCAAAGGTGCTCAGAGTGTAGTACCACTGGAGAGGCAAATACGTAAACTTACAAATACCATTTAATATGATACGGAATCATTGCTGAGTGCAATGTATAGTGGAGGTCCTAATAATTCAAACTATGAAAATCAAGGAAACATTTACAAGAGAAGAAAAACCCTAGCTGAGTCTTGAAAATGAATAGGAATGGAATGGTAGAGAAGCAGAGAAAGATGTAGCGGTAGAGGGCAGAGCATGAACAAGAGAGTTGAAGCTTAGGAAAGGTATGGCATGTTGAAGCTACCCTCCATAGTTAGTATGGCTAGAATAAAAATTATGCAGCAGAAAGTGGCTGGAAATAAAGCTCAAGACTGACCAGATCAATCATCCTAAGTAAGGAATGCATCACTCTACACCCAGATTGCTATCCCAGCTTTTGAGCTGCTTTTGATGCCTCTAGTCTCTCACTCACGTGACTGACAAAAATTTATTTTATGTGGTATTTAGAATGAGCTTTCAAAGTACTGTCATGTATATGACCCATCTACCCATCACAACAACCCCTTGAGGTGGTAGCAAGCTGAAATTAGTAATTTTCTCAGTATTAACAAAGCTAAGTTTAGGCCCTAGATCTTCTGTATCAGATTGCCAGGTGCTTGCCATTTGTCTATGCATTTTGTGTATTTCTGTCAAACTATCTTGTATACAAAGCTATGATTATCATCCTACTGCTCAACAACTTTTATTCGCTCCCTATTATCGTACATTAGCAAGAAAAACTTATCTGCTTGACGTTTTCAAAGCTCTCCATAATTTGGAACCATCCTACATATTTAATCTGATTTTCTACTTCTCAGGAAAATTTACCTTTGCACTTCGGTTATCAATTGGTGCCTAATAAACTAGCCCAAAACTTAGTGGCTTAAAACAAATTCTTTATTTATGGACTGGGAACTCAAGTAGGGTTTAGCTGGGTGATTATTGTGTTCTACTTTTTATTGAGTGAGGTCACTCAAGGTTCAGCTGGTAGCTGGTCTGGTCCAAAGAGTCCAAGATGACTTTGTTCATATATCTCTTGCCTTTACAGAGATGCCTGAAAGCCTGGGCTCAGCTGGGACTGTTGACAGAAATGCCTACATGAGGCATCTCTATAGCACAGCAGTCAGTTTTCATATTTGGCTTCCACAGAGAGCGTTGTAAAGGACTAAAGCAGAAGCTGCAAGACTTTTTCTGTCTTAGCCATGGAAATTACACAGTGTCACTTCTACCTCATTCTGTAATCATAAAGAGAGCCTCAAGTGCCAACTGAGATTCAGTAGGATGGGATTACACAAGGGTGTGATTACCTGGATGTGTGGTTTATTAGGGAGTAAGCTTTGGAGACTAATAAACACATTTAGCTTTAGTCAGCTTCTCATTGCTTGTGCACACGCCATAGTTATTCCTGCATCTGGACTTTTACCCATGTAAAAGTCCCACAGATTCCATTCCACCTCTCCTTTGGCTTACCTAAATCCTAACCAGTCTTTCAAGGATTGTTCAAGTCTCATCTTGAGCATTTTGAATCTTTCTCTGAATACTCTTGTTCTCAAAAAATCTTCTCTATATTTAAAATACAATAGTATTTATGGTCTGGCAGTAGGACTAGAAAGGAGGAGACTGAGTTGGAGATACTTGGGGGGGGAGAATCAACAGGGCTAGATACCCGTTTGAATGTTGTGGGCTAGTGACGGGAATCAGTCAGAGATGTTGTAGATTCGAACCTCGATAGGTGAGAGGATTGAGCTACAATTTACAGAATCATGAAATACCAGATGAGCAGTGGTTTGGGGGAAAAGATGAATTCCCTTTTGAACATGTTACTTTGGAGGTGTAGTGGAAGAGGCGGATGAAGGAGATGAAGGAGTCTTGCAAACAATAAAGAGAAAGAAGTGGAGATTGGGAGAGAGGTCAGAATTAGAGAGAGAGATCTGGGATCCGCCTGGTGAGGAGGTGCTGGTTGAAGCTGTGGGGTTGAATAAGCTTGCCAGAGGAGAAGTTGTGGAGATGGAAACCAAGACAGCCAAGGGCAGATCTGAGGGGAATTTTTGCAGCAGAAAGAATATGAGGATCCAGAGAAAGAACAAAGAGACAGGAGGAGACCTGAGAGAGTACAAAGCTCCTTAATCCAAGGGAGGAAGGCAAAGATGGTCAAGTATTAAGGCTGAAAATGTGTTTAAGAAGCAGGGAATAAAGACCAGCGAACTTTATCATGAAGAGGTCACTGCCACTGATCTAGGAATCATTAGGAGGAAAGCTAGACTGGACCTAGTATAAGTGTGTGGTAGGGTTAGGAAGCAGGAGAGTAGTGAGGACAGACTGGCCACTTTTTCAAGAAGTTTAGCAATAAAGAAAAAATAGGATATCCTCTGTAATAGAATTACAAATGGAACTCTTAATGATGACCATTCTTCTCCGATGCTGGTCGTTATGTGGGAGTCGTGTGTGCGTGTGTGCGTACGTGCGTGTGCGTGCGTGCGTGTGTGTGTGTATGCTGGCGGGGGGAGGTATATATTATGTAGCAGTATTTTACCAGCCAGGTTCTGTATTAAAATCACCGGAGGACCAATTATACTCTTTAAGGCCCCAAACCAGACTTACTGACTGAGAATTTTTAGAGGTGGGTCCCAGGCATCTGCAGGTTAAAAAAAAAGTCTTATAGACACTGACTTAAGGGTTTAGGTATATCCAGGGACCTGGAGCTTCACAAAACAGTTGATGTCTTCATAGGGGGTAGGGCTAAAATGGAATTAAATTTTTAAAATCGAAAATTGGGAAATAAAAACTACAGTAAGAATTCAAGATGTAAAAAAGTAAACATAGAAGACAAATATCTCTGTATTGAAGACAAACATTTTAGTAACAACAGAAGAAGTCATATACTTCAGATAGACTTTTTTTTTGCTTCAGCAAGCAACACGGACAGTTTTATGAAAGTCTATCATCAGAATTCCAAGCCATTTTCCTTTTCCTCCCTTTTTTTTTTTTTTTTAAACTGGGCTGGGGGAGGAGAGTAAAAAGAATGTGGTTTGTGAGACCAGTTAAAGCTCAGAAATTATTTCAAGCCAAACACTTTTTCTAGTCTGCACTTTTTGAAGTCTGCAAGTCTGGATATTGGGGGCAGGGGAGTGAGGAAAACTGTGGAACCATTTGTCATTTCCTGGGAGGAACCCTACCCTTAACCCTTAAGGGAACCACATTTGAACACACATACTTCTGGGATTTGACCAAGAGTACGTCCAACCCTAGCCATTTTCTTTCTGTATTTCAGATTGGTGTTTTCCTAACCTACACCTCAGGGGAAAAGAATGGCTTTCCTTGAAAAAGAAGCAAATAGCAGTACCATTTGGGGATGTCAGTGAGACCAACACTGTTGAACTCCTTTCACACTTTCTTATGACAATCCAAAACACAGACACAAACAGTGTCACATTTTATTAATCTTATTTAGATATGAATTTGACTCATAGTGTTATGTTGTTTGTATGTTTTCATAGGTAAATCTTTATCAAAATGGAGTGTTTGGCTTTTGTTTTGAACTAGCATGCCAGGAAAGGGTTACAGAAGCCTGTCTCTTCTTGATGTTTAACAGCTGGTAAGAAAGCACAGCCTCTCCCTCAAGCTCAGCTCAGTCATATAAGTAACTCAGGGCCATCACCATCCCCTACTGCCTTGCTTCTCTTAGTAAAATTCCTTGCAAAAGTTGAAATCCGGTGGTAAGCAAAGGAAGCAGCTTTGGTTTATTAGGTCGGGGAGGACTAAGGGTGAGATTGTTGTAGTTAAAAAGGAGGTTTTAAATGCAACAACTGGTATGGAATCTCCAAGATTTCATGGTTGGAGTGTTGTTCCTGAAAAGGGATAATTCAGGATGAGGAATAGTCTTGGCCTTACTGAGAGCCTGAGCTAGAATTGGAAGCCCCAAACTAAATCACAATCAAGTCTGAAAGCTGGGCATCTTCAATTACATGAACACTACTTGGCAGTTTTTTGCTGTATGCAACTTACAGTAGATAACAACTTCCATTGTGACTCTAATCAGTGTCTTACAGAACTGAGCTTGCTCGATACAAATAAACAGGGACACAAAGATGAAGTATCCACAAAATGGCACACCCTTGGGTCAGCATAATAACCACTTAGGTTGTAGAGAAATCCACATGATTCATGAGGTCCTTAACTAAACACATTAAGGAACTACATATTACATTTTCTCCGAGTCAGAATAAGTGCTTTAAATAGCAATCAGGAAGGAGAGGTCGAAATGTTGGTCTCGGAATGGCCTCACTCTCTGTGTCTCTCTGTCTCTCTCTTGCTCTTTCTCATGAAGATAAAGTGTCAGGGTGTAACCCTCATCTTTTGAGTAAAATTAAGTCCCCAAGGAAATAAAAGGAACTCATTTTTCATTTAAATCCAGGGACAGCTGGGTGGATCCAACGCACTAAAATGCTCATGTGAAAGCCATAGTAGGACTGATTTAAAAGATAGGAGTTGGGAAGAGAGAAAGAGACAGAAAGGAAGAAAGACAGAGACAGAGAGACAGGGCACAAAAGTTTTATAAATGCATACACTCTGCTATGGACAGGGACGGTTGGTTCCTGGGATGGAGGCTGAGGGCAGGTGCCCTCTGTGAGGGCGTCTCTGTTGAGCCACGCTGGCTTCTTGCTGGAAGGGAGGGCTGCGGGACCACAGCTGGGCTGGGCTCCAGCTGGTCAGCTATGTGGCACTGCTGCTATTGTTGAACAAAATTCTTTCCTCATTACACATCTCTCTTCTCAATTTGATAGAAAGTACAGTTCTTGGAATTTTTCTCTTCATGAACTTGAAGGAAATCAGAAAAGAGAAGCTTATTTTCTCCTCTTTTAAGGGACTATATGCTGAATCGGTAGCTTGAAGCTCCTTTATATAAAATTAGCTCTAAGAACACAGAGAAACGAAACAGAAATTTGATCAATCTTATACAATGAATATGCAAGCAAAACCCATAATTTACCGGTGGCGATGTCTGATAGGGCTGATTGGCTCTTTTTAATGGACTCAATTCTGTGGCGATTTACTTTAAACTGGTTGTGTGAATTTAATAAGTCTAATATTGTTCCTAATCATATATGTTAAGGGAAACTTCTGGAGCTGGAACATTAATCTTTTTTGGCAAATTATTAAAATCCCGGCAAGAACAGAAATGAGACGGGGTAACATCCTCTTTCAGCCTCATTTCTTTTATCTGTAAATTGGGGGTAATATTTTTCGCCTACACACATAGAATGTTGAACAGAACTATTATTTGTGAATTCACCAATTGCTCTGGAAAATCAAATGGGAAGGCTTTATGTTATAAATCAGTGATGCTCAATCAGGGTGGGGAAGTTGGAGGAAGAGGAGTGGTAGTCACCTAAGTTTTTAACTTGAAGAAGACTGCAGCCAGACTTGAGGACACCAATTCATAATCTTTCCCCTCAGTTTAAGGGTCTGAAGCTTCTAATTCCTTGTTAATATGGCCCCAAATAAGATAGAATTTTGCATGATCAATTATCATTGAGTTGGCACTCTTGTGTCTTTAACAGCTTGGATAATTCAGGCCAAAACAAAAGCAAAAGCAAAAATAAACCCTGTTTTTGCCAAAAGCCAAACTTAAAAAAAAAAAACATGAAGAAAATGGGACTTGTAGCCCAAATTCTCTAGAGCTCTATGTCTGTGGCAGTCTAGCCCAGTGATTCTGACAGTGTGGTTCCTAAACTGGTAGAATCAGAATCACCTGGGAAACCTGTCAGAAATAGAAATTCTGGGCCTCTTCCTCAGACCTACTGAAACAGAATCTCGAGAGGTGGGACCCAGCAATCTGTGTTTTAACAAGCCCCTGGGTGATTCTGGCCCACACTCAGGTTTGAGAACTACAGCTCTAGTCTAATCCTGCTGACAATTTGGTCACATTAACTGTTTGAAAAATTACAATGGTTGTTGTCTCTCAGCCTCTACTTCTCTCTCTTTCTAATCCCTCCTTTGCATTGTCAGTAATTATCTTCCTAACGTGCCGTTTTAATCATATCTTTCTTTCTCTCAAAATGTCTCGGGGGATCCTATTAACTACTACATATGTTTATACAGATATTGTAACTAAAAGGGGTCCTCATTATCAAATCCAGCCAACTAGTTTTACAAAGGAGACTATTCTGGGGCAGAGAGGTAGAGTGGGGATGCCTGGGCAAGTCAGGTGATAAATCCTGGACGTTGAATCAGCATCTTATATCTGGTTAAAGTGTGCCTGAAGGCAGCTTTGGGGACGGGGAGATACGGGAGAAGAGGGAGATGACAGGAAAAGGGAAACAAGCAAACCAGGGTGTGTGTTTAGAAGACGCAAGAAATCTCAGATCCAAGCCTACTGCTTTTTGTTAGTTGGGATGGTCAGATCCCTTTTTAATTTTCTTGATACTAGCTCATGGGGTATATTCGTTTGCCAGTGCTGCCGTAACAAAGTACCCCAAACTGGGTGGCTTAAACAACAGAAATTTATTGTCTCCCTGTTCTGGAGGCTGGAAGTCTGAGTTCAAGGTGTTAGCAGGCTTGATTCCTTCTGAGAACTGTGGGGGGAAGGACCCATTCCACGCTTTTCTCCTTGGCTTGTAGATGGCTATCTTCTTCTCCCTGTGTCTTCACGTCACCTTCCCTCTATGTGTATCTCTGTCCAAATCTCCCCTTTTTATAAAGACACCAGTCATATTAGATTAGAGCCCACCTTAATGACCCCCTTTAACTTGATTATCTCTTTAAAAACCCTATCTTCAAATAAGGTCACATTCTGAGGTCCTGGGGTTTCCGATTCAACATACACATTTGGGGGGTTACTACCTTCTCCTTTGTGCTTGGATGGTCCAGCTCAATGATCCCAAATGGAGTACTGTAAAGGAGAGTGGTGAGTGGGACAGTTGCCATTCAGAACAATTAAAAAATTTTTTTCCACTTGGAAAACAACTCTGGTGTTAACTACTTCTAGAAATGAAGAATGCTAACGCTGGAGTTTCATTTAGAGAACTTCTGGTCTGACATCAAATTTAGACAGAAGAGCCCATTGTTGGAAAGAGCTCTCTTTACCCACAGTCACAAATCTCATCATGCTTCTGATTTCAACTCCTGTGCTTTTGAGTTGCTGCATGCCTAAGTGGTGAGGTGACTGGCCCAAGGTCACGGCTGGGACCCCAGACTCAATTCTCCTTCCAGGATTCTGTGCCCCTTATGGCTAGCGTGTCTTGCTGAGGGGGTCAGATTTACTTCTGAATACTACACACTACATAGCACTTGTGTGCTTAATTTTCCAAAGTTGTACTGCCACCTGAGACAACTGCATTACTATGAACCATTGGAGGGTTCAGCTTCTTTCCATCAAAACATATTTCGTGGGCTTCCCTGGTGGCGCAGTGGTTGAGAGTCCGCCTGCCGATGCAGGGGACGCGGGTTCGTGACCCGGTCCGGGAAGATCCCACATGCCGCGGAGCGGCTGGGCCCGTGAGCCATGGCCACTGAACCTGCGCATCCGGAGCCTGTGCTCCGCAACGGGAGAGGCCCGTGTAATGCAAAAAAACCCAACCAAACAAAAAACCCGTATTTCCCCCACATTTTTACTGTACAATATTTGCTTGACTTCGTAATATTTCCCTTAACTTGTTTGCTAGAACTCTTGTAATAATTGGTACAGCAGGAAGAAAAGAAAAGACTGAACTGATGAGTTGTTTCCAGTCAGAAGTCACCCATTTCCTGCAAATTGTCAGAGAAAAAGAAAATGGGTTCAGACAGCTTTTTGTCTTTCAAGACACACAGCTGCATAAAAAGAAAGAGTTGCTGATCAGTTTCTGCCCTTGGAAAAAAGTAGGAAAAAGCCTCATTAATTTAGACTTAATTGTGAGTTTGCGATTATATCAACACATAGAATAATATGAAAAAGATCATAAGGGAAAAGATTAATTAGAGGAAAAGTGTTTTCAAGTGTACAAGAAGCAAGCAGGTGAAGAAGTAATCTCTCTTGTTAACCATTCTATCCCTAGCATCTACCATAGTTCTTGGCAAATAATATGTGCTCAATAAATTTGTATGGAAAGAAAGAATGAATAAATGAATAAAATAGTATACTTATAAGCAGATGTTGGCAATACTTGGACTGGTGCCTGGATATGATCATCTAATTGCAAATCTTGCTTCGTTATTTATTAAATTTGAATCTCGATGAAGCAGTTCTCAGTCTACTTTTAATTACCATAGATTCTTTAAAGCAATAAACCTGAATTTCATTAGAAGAATTATATTATCCAAACTTCATTAATTCACACTCCTTTTTCCCCTTTATTTAGTATGGCACAGTGAAGTCTAATTTCATTGAATGACCCAGAGGGAAGTAAGTGATACCAAATAGGAGACAAGAAAACTGATTAAACAGAAACTCCAATGTTTACCAGAACCCCTGTCTTTCTTTATGGAAGTCAACCTCACCTGAGAGAGAGAGAGAGAAGACACAAAATATATTTGTACACAATATAGATAGATGAACATGGCTATCTTTGGTGCGCCTGAGAAATTATTAGAAAGTATAGGAAATGATCACTGCTTTAAAGATAAGAATCATAAATATCTCCCCTAATCCAGCAAACACCATCACCCACACAGAAGAAGCAATGTTTAAATCCAGCTGATTAAGTCAATTCTATCAAAATAGTACAATATACCTTACTCAACTTTGCTCAACCCCAGAAGTGCAATAAACACCTAAAATGTCATCTTTTAAAATATTGTTCAAATTCTTTATTCTAAACTTCAGTCTCTCTTATGTTTATGAATGCACTTAGTGTAGATAAGTCTCTGTGCTTAATTTCACTACTTATAGGCAAAACTAAAATTGACATTCTGAGGCAACTCCACTTTAGTCATCTCAAATGGTTAACTCTGATTGGCATTGGCCCTACCTAGCTGGAACCATTCTTTCCCTTCAGTTAAGAGCCAGAGCTGATTACAATCAAGAGAATAGAGAGAGATGGAGAATGGTTTCCTTCAGCTAATCCTGTTTGTTTTATTTAGGTCTACTCTCTGGATTTTCAGCAGATAATCACAGTTTTACTTTATTCCTGGTACCAGGGCTTATTGTCATGTTTATCAGAGTTGTATTTTTCGCTGACATGTTTGGCCTGCTATTGCTTTTAGTGCAATTTGTTTCTCTTTCCCAAACCATAAATGTATTGTCCTTTGGCTCATTCTCTTACATTAAGCAAATAAAACTTATATGCCTTATTGAGTCTTTGCATCCTTTATTAATAGCAAAGACATTCTACTGGGCCTAATGGAAAACCACTACATAATATTAGATTTCATAGAGATGATAACCAGTGGGGTTTTTTTAAATTGCTGAGTGTGATCAGAATGTTGCATTTTTCTGCTACAAAATATTATTAAGAGCTACTCTTTATTAATAGTACTTCCCTTTTACCAGGCATTTAGCATGAATTTATAGTTATTCTTCACGACAGCCTGAAGATGTAGACTTTTAAAAATCACATAAATGCAGATGGGAAAACCCAGGATTCTAGTCAGCCAGTAAATGGTAAAAGTTGGATCAGAATGAACTCTGCCTAGCTCTGAGGCCCATGGTCTTTCAATAAAGAGCTGCCGCTCAGCGAGGTCTGTAGTTCAGTACGGAAAACAAAGTTTCTAAGCATTTAGATCCCTCTGAAGTGCCTCTTTAAAACATCATTTTCCAGAAAATTAATAAAACCCTCTACTCAGTTGTGATTACTCTGAATTAAGTGAAAAATAGAGAAAAAAAAATCAAAACAGAAATAGAGGCTTGGTGAAAGGGAGACTATTCCCTTTAACCATATGCCTCCGTGGCACTTATAAACTTGCAGTTCTTTTTGACTGCTGGCCAGAAATGAATAGGGTAACAGAAATGAAAGCAGAAACAGATGTGGGCAAGTCTAGGTGACCTGCCAAGTGGAAGATAATGTTCTATACAGATTCAGACACAAATACAGTGAATAAAAATCTTAAAGACATGGTCATCTGCATTCACCAGGCAAAAAACAATGAAAAAAATACACATCTCCTGTGGGTGATTCTTCAGAGCTTAGCTCCAAGTTTCGCCGTATAGAATTCGATTTCCATTCTGAATTGTCTTCAGCTTCCCTTGCTAAGAATTATGGGTACAAAGTCTTAACTGGTTGCAAATGTTTCTGTGGTAAACTTTTCCATGGGAGTCACCAGCTCGATTCCGCAGGGTTGCTTCTTTTGCAGTAAAACTTGGGAAGAAAGAATGATTAACAACAAAATCTTCCTGTAAGGACATTGTTGTAAAAAAGTTGTCAATAAGTTTGTTTTCTCTGTTTGTTAAAGGGCAGGATGCTCAAAAGGAACAGGTAAAATAAAGTCATAAAAAAGTACTTGGACTCTAATTCCTTCTTAGCCAGACAACTTCCAGTGGTTTAGGAGTACAACCCAGAAGAAGTATGAGTGGTTTCCAGAAAAAACAGTGTAAGTGGCCAAACCAAGCAATCTACTTAAAGTGGGCAAAGCAGAGCTGGAGGCCATTATGACTTCGAAGCAAGAGACATTTTTTTTTTTCCTTCTCTCACTGGTGGACCTAAGTGTTGAGTTTTAATAGGGAATCAAAACCTGAATAGATTGCTGGAGAAGAATCAAACTCTTAGGTGTTAATCAGTTCTGTCATCTGTTGTGTATCTTCATTAAGAATTAAAATTCTTCAAAATAAGCTTTCCCATCAGGACTAAAAGACAGAAAATCTATTATCATGGTTTCTGGATGATCCTTCTTATATTTCCCAGGGGTCAAAAGTCTTCATTAAAACATACAGCCATCCTCAAATTGGACTTCCCTGAAAAGGGCTTTATCATTTAAGACTTCTTAATAGAAAGACAGCAGGGTTTTCCTTTATGAAGTCAAATTGTAAACATAACAGGTGGTCAATTAGCACATTCACCTAAAATATTTATCTGGTTATTTATTTATTGCCCTACTTTTAATCAAAGGTGAAGAGTGAAGTTCTTCCTAAGAGAAATCACTTTTCTTTGTTCTTCAGATAATGTCAGAGGAGGTCACTTCCTGTGGCTCAACCTCCAGGACTTCATAGGCACAGAAGCTATTCTTTTTACTTTACCATTTTGGAGGACCCAAAGTATCTGAGGGCAGCAGTGTGTTCTGACTGGCAGTGGGGAGCTCTCCCACGTGTCTGCCACATTCTTCACAGGGCAGGACAGGGATGTGCTCAGCTAAACTGATTTGTCTTTCCTCCTTCCTGCATCATGTCACTTACAGGCTGTGGTATGTGGAATCCCTCCCGTATCTTGGCATTTCTCTCCAGAGGCCCAAGACCTTCTCCTGGAGGCCTCCCTCTGGCATGGATAGTAGACTGTATCTCTCTTATCTTATCCCTTGGGTATGACTGGGAAAGCTTTATATATGAGGTCTGGGGCTTATATCTCTAAATCTGTTCATATAGCACCTACAGTGAGTTTGTGTTGAGAATTAGAAGGGGACTTAGAAGGATGAGGAGAAGGCATTTCCCATAGCTTCTTAAAGGACACCAAGGAAAATGGTCCTGAATAAGTACCGTTTGCTTGCTCAGCTCTGTATTTAGACCCTGGTGTGACTCGTAACTTCCTGTGAGAATCAACCTCATGGAGGTGAGGGTGAACTGGGGGGTGGGTTTCTTTGGGGATACTGGGCTTGGCAATGCCAACCCACCCCATAGCTGTGGACATTCTAGATCTGTGGTTCACATCATTTATGTCTTTGTGGCATGCTTTTGAATTCTAGATTCTCAAATCAGCACACTTGAAAAGATGAAGAGGTGAAAAGAGTTTTTATTTCTAAAAGGGAAAGTTTTGGAAAACTAAAAAAAGAAAGAAGTACTGAAGTAACCACACTCTTCAACTGGTCACACTTAGGGCCTTCAGCTTGAATCCCTATTTGAATCAAGTTTTTTTTAATGCTCTGACAATACTTTTGCATTTTTGAAGGAAGATCCTCACATGTTGCAGTGACTGCTCAGTTACTCTTTCATGCTAGATCGAGTTTAACCTCTCTTTTCTTACTCTCAGCAAGTATACTCTATTCTATAGTATACTGCATGGCCAGGTGAGTTCAGTATCCTATCAGATGGGCCACACCATAAGGGTTCATGTCCTTAGTTGCAGCAAAAATACATTTCACATATTGAGCCCAAACTGTACAGTGATGAAAAGTTTGTCCATCAGTGTTCAGAACCTGTGCTCCAGAAATCCCTCACTTTCTGGCCCGCTCCAGCCTCAGCTTGAAGGAATATATCAGGAGCATTTGAGTGGTAAAGCCTGTCTTTCTGTGCTTTTCCTAGCTGATTCTTGTTAAGAACTGTTAAAGCTTTGAGATTTTGCCTTGCTTGCAAACTAACAAGTAAGACTGCCACAGTTTCATGGATACTGGTAGAAGACAGAAGACTGCTGGATGAGAGACAAAGGGCTGTTCATTACGCGCAGTAATAACAATGGTCAGAATATGTTCCCCCCCCCGCAATTCTCTGAGTCCCAAAGGGTGGTTTAAAAAAAACAGATGACATCTGCATATGCAGTAGGTTGCATTACAGGAGAGGAACCCTGAATTTAGGGAACCCGAATCTTTTACAACAAGCAGTAAGCTTTCCTGTGTTTGCTCTCTATTTTACTGGATGATAAACATGTTTTTCTTCCAAGGTTGTTCATGGTACAAACATCCTTGAAAATATAGTCCAGAATAAAAGAGCAATCAGTGCTTCTCTTGCAAAATGTGCAGAAACGGGAGACCCATAAAGAATTGTCTCCCAACAATTTCATGTATGTACAACAGAGCTGGTAATACATTATTTTTAGGATGAAGGAGAGTTGAATTATTTTCACCCAGGACTCTAATTCCATCTTAGGCCATGTTTTCTTTTTGTAGGGTTATTATACTGATTTGGAAGATTAAGAGAAGACAAAGCTGAAAAGAGTTGTTCTTGAGTGTTCAATTTACTGACAGACTCATAATTTGTCTGTTCTCAGTAAATGCTAAGTAGTGGAAGTAAATGATTCTTCACTAAATGGTGACCTTTCTTTTCAGGTTATTGCTCCTGAGTTCATGCCTCAAAAAACTACCAGTGGGTAGTACATCAGGTTTACCAAAAAGTTTGTTTGGTTTTTTTCCATAAAATGGCTCTAGTAGCGCTTAGTTGTCTTTAACTTCATTTGAAAAAAATTGTTAGATTGTATTATGACAGCTGTCATATCAGCGTGCATTAAAAAAATCAAAATTGGTGAATGTTTGTTTAGCCATTTTAATATTGAAATGGAAGAAAAAAGCAACATTTTTGGCACATTATGCTTTACTATTTCAAGAAAGGTAAAAATGCAACAGAAACACACAAAAAAGATTTGTGCAGTGTATGGAGAAGGTGCTGTGACTGTCAAAAGTGGTTTGTGAAGTTTTGTGCTGGAGATTTCTAGCTGGATGATGCTCCACGGTCAGGTAGACCAGTTGAAGTTGATAGTGATCAAATGGCGATATTAATTGAGAACAATCAATGTTATACCACATGGCATATAGCCAACTTACTCAAAATATCCAAATCAAGCGTTGAAAATCATTTGCACCGGCTTGGTTAGGTTTATTGCTTTGATGTTTGGGTTCCACATAAGTTAAGTGAAAAAAACCTTCTTGACTGTATTCCACATGCCATTCTCTACTGAAATGTAACAAAAATGGTCTGTTTTTAAAACAAATTGTGACAGGCGATGAAAAGTGGATACAGTACAACAATGTGGAACAGAAGAGATTGTGGGGCAAGCGAAATGAACCACCACCAACCTCACCAAAGGCCAGTCTTCATCCAAAGAAGGTGATGTTTTGTATATGGTGGGATTGGAAGGGAGTCCTCTATGATGAGCTCCTTCCGGAAAACCAAACAATTAATTCCAATGAGTACTGATCCAAATTAGATCAACTGAAAGCAGCACTCGATGAAAAGTGTCCAGAATTAGTCAACAGAAAACACATAATTTTCCATCAGGATAACACAAGACCGCATGTTTCTTTGATGACCAGGCAGAAACTGTTACAGCTTGGCTGGGAAGTTCTGATTCATCTGCCGTATTCACCAGACATTGCACCTTTGGATTTCCATTTATTTCGATCTTTACAAAATTCTCTTAATGGAAAAAATGTCAATTCTGTGGAAGACTGTAAAAGGCACCTGGAACAGTTCTTTGCTCGGAAAGATAAAAAGTTTTGGGAAGATGGAATTATGAAGTTGCCTGAAAAATGGCAGAATGTAGTGGAACAAAAGGGTGAATACATTGTTCAATAAAGTTCTTGGTGAAAATTGAAAAATGTGTCTTTTATTTTTACTTTAAAACCGAAGGAACTTTTTGGCCAACCCAATACTTAGGCGTCATCTTTCCAATGTTCAATCGTTACCCAACCACTGTAAAATCATTAAAATTTGTATACCATCCTCTCCCACAAACTGGGACTTTAACCTGAACACTACAGGTAGATTCTAACTTCAAAAATTGGTCCTGTAATTGTCACTGAAAAAAATTCATTTATAGATTGGGGAAACCAATTATTGTTTTGTCATTTCAGAAGTTTATAAAATTAACCTTTTAACTAATTAAAAATGATATAATGAATTCTAAACTTCAGCAGACTAAAAATACAAAAGTGGGGGAACTTTTAAGAAACCGAGCCATTAAGGGGGCTCATTTGACGAGTGAAGAGAAAAGAATAATTAAAACAGTGTCTCTGATTCAAAGAGGCTCCAGGTCAGTCTTCTCTCTGAATAAACAACGTTTTCTCAGTGGAAGCCTGGTCTGCGAGCAATTAATTTCAAATGGTAGTTTTATATGTTCTGGGAAATGTAAATATCAATACGGGAATTATCTCCCCCTCCTCTTTCACTGTATTTCCTTTCTCCAAGATGGATCATATTGCGGGGTTAGAATTCATACAGGGTTCTCTCTGCTAACCAAGAAAGAGCGGCCTGATGAATGCTCTAGGAGAGCACAGCTTTGGCAGATAAAAAGAATGGCAAGGAAAAAAAGACGGCATTGCATCAGACTCAGATTATTTTTCCCTGAGGAAAAGGACAGCTTCAGCCTTCTCTTTTGTGAGCTTCCAGTCTGCCATTACTCTTCTGGGTCTCCACAGAGAAGTAAATAATTTCCAGGTTGCTTTCATTTTGTAAAACAGAAAACACCCTGAGAGGATTTAAAGAAAATAGTCATGCTCATCAGAGATACCCAACTTCATGACTCTTTGCTCTGTGGAAGTCTTAGGGAGAGTTTGTCCTTGTAGTGTTTACAGAGATGGAGTTTCTTATGCTGTTTTTGTGGAGCATATATTCATGTTAGGGATTGAGCTCCATGCAAAACACAGAGAAAGAAATGTCTGGTGCATGAATGGGATAGAAACTTTCTTAAAAACACCTTTTCCTTTTCTCTATATATTGCTGAAGTACACTTTTAAAAGTTTTTCTTTTAAAATTAGATTCCAGTTGGTTATAAAACTGTTTCTCTAAGGACCATCGTTTTCATATATGTTTCTGTCCAAAGGGTATAATTTCTTGGGTTTGTAGAGGGCTGTTTTGTTCAACACGTATACTACTTCTCTGCCCATTATTATATATCTTTTCTATTCAAATGTAACTCCTTCTGTTGGTGGTAATTATGGAGCCTTGCTATTATGCTAGTCAGTGGGGGAGATTACAAAGGTGAGCATCGTCCATGACATCAGGAGTTTATAGTCTAGAACTCAGCAGATCAGTACAGTAGCCACTAGCCACATGCAGCTATTGGACACTTGAAGTGTGGTAAGTTTGAATAAGAAAGTGAATTTAAAATTTTATTTACTTTAAATTAATTAAAATGTAAAATATCTCAGTTTTTAAACATTTATTACATGTGGAAATGATAAAAAGATAGTCTTAAGATTTATTTCACCTGTTTAGATGGACAGATTTATCAAATAAAGGAACAACATGCCCAGTTAAATTTGAATTTCAGATAAACAAGGAATGATTTTTTAGTACAAGCATAATTCCTGTTTTTTTATCTGGCAAGCCTACCTGTTTTCTTCACTTTTTTTAATATGACTACTAAAATATTTAAAATTACATATATGGTTCCCATGGTATTTCTGTTGGATAGTATTGCTCCACAATAAATATTGTTATTGACTTCCTAGAATACAAAACTTCATGAAGGCAAGGAATTTTATAATTGTGTTTTCTGACATAAGTATAGTTGATTTCTCAAACATAAGATTTATAACATGGTTTTTCCTGGGAACCAAACTGATGGGTCTTAGAAGAGTTGTTTAAAGCTAGAGGGCAAGGATGTTCAGGCGCTGGGGTTCTCTCCATGACTGCTTGACTTCTGTCAATCCATTGTTCCTTTCCTTTTGTCACTTTCCTTCTCAACCACGATCCATGCATTATGATTTCAGTAACGCAATGGCCAGTACCACTAAATGCATTCACCTTTGGCTCTTCATTGCACTCATCAGGCATAAAGTCAGCCCCAGATTAACCCAAAGATCTGCCCTTCCTGTGTTTGCAGCTAACAGCCCAACCTGGCTGTAGAAGGTAGCACAGCAGGCCTCACTGGATATTCTATAAATGTAGAGTCAACAACTGCAAATGGGCATTTAACTTGCTGCATGTTTTTTGGTCAATTCCCACCTACATTTTCTGAAAAGACTTTCAAATTCTCTGTTCTCCATAATCCTCAACATTTCTATCCTTTCCATTGCTCTCCGAAGATAGAATTTTCACAGAGAAAATGGAAACTGTTAGATAAGATTGTGATCTCTCATCTTCCCATTTCCCAAAGTATCTCTGCTTACACCTGTATCCAATCTATTCTATCCTTTCCCCCTGTCTAACAGAGGAACTGTTTGCATCCTCTTGAAAGCCCATCTTCTCACTTGTCCTTTAGATCTATACACTGTCTCCACCTCTGTCTCCCTACCCATACCCACCACCAATAGGGAGAGTGGCCTGTCCCCATCACTGAACTATGATAGTTCTTGTTCAGATCAACAAGGGCCCCCAGGTCTCTAAATCCAATGGACAGCTTCAGGCTGCTTATAACTTGACCTCCCTGTGGCATTCGTCACTGTTGAGCATTTCTTACTTTCCTTCACTGTCTGGACACAATCCTTTTCTGCTTTCTTCCTGCTTCCTTGTTGACTTGTAATCTTTGCGGGTTCATCCTTCTCTCTCCTGACTTTAAATTATCTGAATTTTTCAGTGCTTGAGTCCTTTTTTCTTTCCAATTGGTACTATGTCCCTAGGCTCTCTCATTATGCCTCTGGCTTCTATTACCACCTATATGTACAAATGTGCAACTGCAGCCCACTCCAGACCCATATTTCCCTTTGACATCTTAGGATTGATGTCTAAAGATCACCTCAAGCTCAATATGCCAAAACTGAATTCATTATTTCTCCCTCTCCCTAAACCTGGTTCTTTTCAAGCATTATCTGTTGCAATGACCCCTGCCCTCTCACCTTCATAAAGTTCAGACTTGCATTGCAGTCTGACATCTTTCTCAGCCTCCTCCGATGTTTTCCCCAATAAATCTATTGCACATTTAATTCCATCTTAGTGTCTGTTTTTTGGACTAACAAGGTAAACAAAAACCTTTGGAAGATGAAGTAACAAAGAAGATAGCTAAGACTGTAATAGATCTCAGTCCCTTCATTTTCATAAGCAAGAATGTTGAAGCTTAGAAATGCTTAATTGGGATGGAACTGAACAAGACCTGTCATCGTCAATGTCCATATGCATAACCTCTGTTACGCTGCCTCACGTGCTTCACTGCTGGTAAATGTAACATTTCCTCAGAGGTAGACAGTGGCTCTATGCTGGATATGTTTTTAGGCATTTTCAAAGGTTAACTTTAATGTGAACTTTAATGACATATAACATACAGAAAACTACATAAATCATAAGTATCATTCCCAATGAATTTTCACAAAGTAAACCCACCTACCTAACAACCACCCACAACACAGTATAGAACATTACTCATGCTGCAGAAGACCCCGTGGGCTTCCCTCTAAGTCGGGAGCACTCCCTCCCCTTCAAAGGAAACCTCATCCTAACTTCTGACATCAAAGACTAATTTTTAATTTACCTTAATGAAGTAGCTCAAATCCATAGATTCACAGTGCCTCAAACAAGTAGCTATGGGTATCTATAGCAATACACCAGAAAACCCCAGAAACCATTCTGTTTACTCTTTCAGTGCTAGAATCAAGATCCTTTCCGTGTCCTGAATTGGTAATAGTTTTTAAGAAACACATGACATCTTTGCCAGAAATTGGGCATGTTCTTTCCCCTGTGTCCCCTTGGAGAAGGTGTTTAACACCTCTAAGATCCATCTTCCTCAGCTGTAAAATGAGGATAATAATATTACATACTAAGATACAATAATCATGGAATAAATAAGTTAATGCATATAAAAGTTATATCATGGTATCTAGAACACAGTATAACTTCAGTGAATGCTAGTTTTGTAGGAGTTATTATTAGTAATACTAATATACAAAAGTTCATACCAGAGCTTTTTAGAAGCAATATGCTAAATTAGTGACTTCTTGTCCAACCTTGTGCAAATGACTTAGTTTTTGAGTGTTAGAATTTCTCCTCTTTTCTAAGGAGACAAAAAGTGAAGAAACAATTAATTAGTTGTTTTGTAAGTGCTGAGCTCTGCAGATGAGAAGATGAAAGGTGCCTTTTAAATATACAAATTATCCTTTTGTTTCAAAGCACAGCAGTGCAAAGGCAAGTCACTATCCTCTTGAGAGATTGATGGTTTTTTAGGAAGAGTAAAAGTCATAGTAACTTTTGAAATCCCTCAAGAATACTTGGATTACATTCTAAAACAAAAACCTCTATCTCCATTCTAGAAAAAAAAGAACTACTATATTGAAAAAGTAATCCAAAATTATTTTCTCCGGAAGTAATGAAGTCAATAGCCATAAAGGCACAGATATATGTACACTGTTATAAATGGTAGGGATTGGGAGGTATGCTACAGAGGAGTCAAGAATCCTGAGATCCAGTCTCTTCTTTTCTGCCGTCCAGTTGTATGGCTTTGGGCAAATCATCTGACTTTTTTAGGACTCAATTTTCTTGCCTGTAAAATTAAGTTGTTAGTTCAATAATTTTATAATTCTACTGGGCACACCACTGTTTTTTTTACTATCGTCCAGTGAAAAATTTGAAACATGTTTGTTAATTGTTGATAGAACCAAGATTTTCAGAGGATATAGAATCATATTCAAAACCAAGTCTAAAGACCGAATTCAACTCTTTGTGTGTGTGTGTGTGTATGTGTGTGTGTGTGTGTGTGTGTGTTGGAGTGGTTCAGACACTGACAGAAAGGAGTTTATAAAAAAGGAAAGAGGATACTGTGGGTGACAAGAGAATGAGTGTTTATAGTTTTGAGTCCTATATTTCTTGTTTCTGAATATAGCTTGAACCTGAGTGTTCTCAGTTTGGAATTCAGACAGGTGGTGTGACACAGTGGAAACAGTACTGAAATAACCATCAAGAATCTGGGTTCTAATAGCTATTCTGTCTGATTAGCAGTGTGATATTTGACATGTCATTTCACCTCCTGGGTATTCTCAGATGTAAAAAAGAAGTGGTTGGATGTGACGACTCAGGCCCCTTACAGTTCTTAAAGTCTCTGATTTTTTAAGAGGAGAACGAAACAATTTTACTGTGTGGTGTGGGTATTGGGTGGAGTGGCTTTATGCACTGGTCAATCTGAGGCTTATAATTAGAGAAGAGTCCAGGCAAAACTTTGTGCCTTATTTTTTTCAGGACACTTGAGAGATTTATAACTTTAATTTTGTTTTAGTCAGCTCTATTCACAGTAATGCTGTATAACAAACACTGCAAAATTTGCCAGCTTCTAGCAAAAAATTCATTTATTTCTCGCTCATGCCTTTGCAGGTCACCTGAAGTTTGGTTATGTCGGCTGGACTGGATTCCAGGTTGCAAGTTAGTTTGGGGTGTCTATATGGGACCAGTGGAATATCCTGCGTGTGTGGACTATCTCAGGGCTATGTAGACCTGCAAGAGGGCAAGTCCAATTGCTCAGGTAAATTTCAATTTCTTTTTCTGTCTTCAAATTTTATTTATTTAATTTGGAAATTGAGGTATCATTGTTTATAATATTATATAAGTTTCATGTGTACAACATTATATTTCCACTTTATACACTACAGCAGGCTCACCACCAAAAGTTTAGTTTTCATCTGTCACCATACAATTAACCCCCTTTACCCATTTTGCCCTCCCCTCGTTCCCCTTCCCCTCTGGTAACCACTAATTTGTTTTCTGTATCTATGTGTTTTTGTTTGGCTTGGTTTGCTCATTTTCATTTTTGTTTTGTTTTGTTTTTTGCAAATTTCAATTTTTAGGCTGAGGTTGTCTTTGCTAATGTCCCACTGGCCAAAGCAAATCATATGACCAAGTCCAAAGTTAAGGGGCTTAGAAGTGTACTCTATTTACCATAAGACCATGGCAAAACTACAGGTGGATAGCACTACTATAGGAGAGTAAAAGACTTTGGACCAATAATTCAATTTACGACAACTTGATATATGTGTGTGAATATGTGGATGTGTAATAGAACAAGGAAAGCAAAAGAGGATTCTGAGTGGCTTAGGTAAGAGAACAACATACGTTTGAGGAGGAGGATCTAGGTTCTATAACTCAATACCAATTATTGATTAACTTCTATATACCCATCTTCTGTACCCACTGGTGAAGTAATTTCTTGTACTCTATATTGTTGGCTCAATAATGCTGCTAATGACTTTCTGTAGAGAAACTATTTTTATCATGCTCAATAATAGCCTCCACATGGCTAAGTATCACAGTCAATTCTCAATTCCCACCATATTTGACCTACCAGTGGCATTTGACGTAGTTGAATGCTCTGTCTTCCGGTACACTTTCTCACTTCACTTTACTTCTGCTCATTGGCCAGAGCTAGTCACATGGCTCCCTCCAACTTCAAGGAAAGCTGGAAAAGTAAGGAACCCATGGGTATTCGGGGAGCACTGACTGCTTCTGCCACATTTCTGAAGGATTCTCTGAGCCCACTTTATTTCCCTCTCTCGTGACTTTGGGGGTGTGCCTCGTATCTCCTCCATATACTGATGACACTCTCTAAGGGTAAGCATTTGCTAAAAGGATACATGAATAAAATGGCCCCAAAGGGAACACAGAAAGGAGGGAAAAAAGAAGTAGTGGACACATAAATGATAGCCTATCTAAGTAAGAGGCACTATGGTGTTGGCACCACTTACTAGCTGGTGATGTAGGCAAGTTTTTTAACCTCGCTGTGCTTCAGTTATCTGTAAAGATAGGAGTGATACTAATAGCACCTACCTCATAGGATCTTTTGAGGACACAATTAAAATACACGAGTTACTTAGAACAGTGCCTGGCATGTGGAAAGTATAATAAGCGCTAGCTATAACTATTTCATGAATTGAACAATTAAATTCTAAATAATAGAGAACTGAAACTATAAGTGATAGCAAATTTATAAAATTTTAAATTGTCTCCCATATAAACCCCAGCCTAATGAGGGAGATTCTCATTTTAATATGTTTTATTACCAGGATTATGGAAACACATAAAAAAATAAAAACAGAATGTGTTATTTCTCTGCACATGTGGCACTTTGGCTAGAGGTAATTTTCTTTTTCTTTTTCTTTTTTTTGAAAAGCAGAACAAGAGCATTTTGGAAATGGAACAGGCCCAATGAGTAGGGGGCACTTAAGATGTGTTTTGTAATTGCACACCATATTGTTTTATCGAAACTCTTCTCATTTAGTGTCAAGGGACCATGATGAGTGTCTTGGGGTCTAAGGGCCTTGTGAGAAGCCTGCAGAGAACTCAGGCCCACCGCTGCTGATGTGGCCCTGTGATGATGGCTTTTCTTCTAAACTGTCAGCAGGAAGGTTTTCTTACTGCCTTCTTTCCCTCTGATTGCCAACAAGGAAGAACAGCTGAGGCAAATGAGACAGAATCTTTTTCCAATTACATAGTATGCATATTTCATTTCAGCTGCCGCCTATGAGAAACATGATACTGAGTGAGTTAGTGGTGCTGAGGCAAAACCAGCCCACAAAAGATATGGGGGGTACATTGTTAAATTTCCAGAAGATTATTTGGGTGAAATAGTTTGGTAGGTTAATTATCAGACTGAAAGGTTTAAGGTATTTAGTTGCTATAGAGGAGAAATTGCAGCCCTAAATACAGTCCCAAATTACTTTTAAAGCACAAAATGGTAAAAACATAAAAATGTGACAAATCAATCTGGCTTTTTAGACTATAATTGTTTTGAAGGGGAGAGGGTAGAGCTTTTAGAGGAGAGGTGATTTACTTGGTGGCACTTAGCTGCTAACTTTTACTTTGAGGAAGGGTATATGTGAATTGACTTTCTTTACTTCACATCATCATTTAACTCTTAACTCTTTATAAATGTTCCTGAGGGAAAAGGCCAAGTTGGAATTTTCCCTGTGCTGAACTAAGTAAAACATCAGCCAAAATTCAAACTAACATTTATTGAAAAAACATAACTTCTGAACAAGAATCTAAATTAAGTGAGTTATGTTTTCTGTTCCTTTCTCTTTCTCTCTTATGTCTTATTGCTTTGGACCCCTCTCCCTCTCTCTCCCTTGGAAGAATCCTTCCTTATTTCTCTTTCCTTTTTTTTTTTTCTCCTTTCTGTCTCAAACATCCTTTGATAATCTAATCTACAATGGAGCAAATACTATGCTGTGTCCTGGGGAAGGGGTGGTGATGGATGATGGAGAGGGACAAAATGAAAATCTTTTCTCTGTTCCCAAGAAATGCACAGATTTCTGGGGGTGATCCATGTATAAACATAGTCTTATAATTCAGATTGCCTGGATTGGGGCATTTGGTCATGCTGAGGTCTAGAAGATCTCTCCCAAGTCTCCTGACTTAGGGATATAGACCAGTATAAATTCCAGCTCTGCTACTTACTAGTTGGGTGACCTGAGGTAAGTTTCTTGAACTCTTGGAGCCTTAGTCTTTCTGATCTGTAAAATGGGCATGATACTTAGTTGAAGATCATTAATAAGGATGGAATTCAAATACACAGGAAGATGAATGAGCAGCCTACTGCCATAGTAATACTGTAGTACTGCAGGTATAATGAGGGCTTGAAGTAAGGAAGGATACACAGTCCCAAGGGGATGAAAAGGAGGGTGAAGAAACATTAAATTGACAGAACTGGGAGGGCTTAGATACAAGCTGGTTGCAAGGGG
Source organism: Mesoplodon mirus (assembly GCF_964341445.2). NCBI lineage: Eukaryota > Metazoa > Chordata > Mammalia > Artiodactyla > Ziphiidae > Mesoplodon > Mesoplodon mirus. The sequence goes on from NC_138985.1 coordinate 57,679,618, forward strand.
GAGGAGAGGAGTCAAAGATAAGGAGAATTTGGAGGTTTCTGGCTTTGGTGATGCCATTAAGTAGGAATAGAAATTCAGTAAAAATAAAATCTACTTTGGGTCTTTGTTTTGAAAGCGCTGCAAAGTATTCAAGTAGAGATACCCAGAAGTTAATGTGAAACATAAGTCTAGAGAAGTCATCAAATTTCAATACATATTTGCTAAACACATAACATGTGTGAGATAATCTGTGAGGCACTGAATGTGGAATGGCTATAAAGAGACTTAATTATTCCTTTGCTTTCCAGTGGAGGAGAAAGATGTAAAATAAATACTATCACAGTGAAATATAGAACTGAAAATATATAGGTTATATTAAGGAAGATCACAAAGTGCTCTGAAAATATCTAGTAGGAGGTGCTAATTTAGATTGGGAGGTTTGGGGAGGTCTCTTTGAGGAGATGTAAGCTGTGACTGACAGTGAATTTGACTTAGCTGAGTGTAATTAACTCCTAGACTGTAACTGCCATGACTTTCCCCCATGGTTGCATGTTGGCGACTATAGCTCTATTTAGTAATCTACATTTTAGCAGAAGGAATCAGTAAGAGGAAGGAGCGCTTCCTATGTATTGCAGGAACATCAGCATAGACTTCATCTTACGTCTAATTAATCAGAACTGCATCACATCTCTAGCCCTAGACGGAGGGTGATGAAGGAGAAGAGGTTGGAAATTCAGGTTGGGGCATGTGGCCAGTGGTATCCACTACCTTAAGGAAGAATAATGTCTTCAAAGTTGAGAGACAAGAAAGTTTCAAGAAGGTGAATTGGCAGCAAAATCAAATGTCACGGAGGTGGAGAAAGATGAGCTCTGAAACAAAACTACGGATTTGACATTTAGAAGGGCAGAGACCCTGCCCACTGTGCTCTCTGCTGTATTCCAGACACCTTCTCCAGGGCCTGGGACAGAGAAGGCAATTAATCACTGACTAGGGAAATTAATCTGGCTGCAGTGTATTAGATGTATTGCATGCATAAAGGTCTGTATTGATCATCCAGTATAAATTAAATTCTAATTTTCTCTAAGTAAATACTTTCTGGAAAGCGTGAGCGTCTGGAGAGTTATCCTTCATATGTACATCAGAAACCAGTTAGGAGGAATAGACTAGAACTTAAAAAATATTTCCCCAAAGCTCAATGAAACAAGAGAAAGGAGCTACCTGGAAGAATTTGCTTACCTCTGTAATTTTAGTAGCTGTTTTTAGTAGTGACAGATGGTTTGTAGATAGGGCAAAGCTGTTTAAGTATCATTAGAGCTATTTATTTTTATGTTCTTTTGTTATAGGAAAGATTCACAGCAGTTTTCTGTCTTATAGAATGGTAGAAAAATTTCTGTGAAAGCCATTTATGTTATCAAATGTATTCAGTTAATATCTTATATTTGCATGACAGTTTAGAGCTCGCAAAGCACATTTAAATATAACATCTATCTCATTTGATTATCTCAACCATATGAGAGGTTATTAGGGCAAGTGTCATTAACCTCCCCATTTTATCATTTAAAAAAATTCAAGAGATCTTAAGTAATTTACTAAAAACTCACACAGTGCTAAGAGAGTGAACCAGGATTCGAACATGAATTTTAGTTCCTAATTCAGTGTTCTATCAGTGGGTAAATAAATTTTTGAAATGCTCCCTTCTCTTTGCAGAGACCGCTAAGAAAAGATGAAGGGGCCAGACTTTGTATATGGATGAGACTATTAATTGCAAGGCATACTTTACTCAGGGATCCTGTGTTAAGTGGTGTTTATAATGTAGGATAACTACAAGGATAATTTCCTTTTTCCGTTGGGGAATCACATTTTTTGGGTCTGCTCTTCATTTGTGGTATTCTTTGCAAGTGGACAAGTATTTATTGTCCATGCATTATTTTAGTTGGAAGTAAGAACAAACTTCACAGAAGAGGTAAGTTATGTGTACATGAGGTAACTTGATCTGATTTAAAGCCTGATTAGAATTTACCATCTCAGGATTCAGGATTTAACTCCTTAGGGAGCATAGCTTTCCTTGTGGACATTCTGTCTTTCATTCCTATTTTACATTTCTATCTCAGTTTCAAAACTGAGTTTTACCTGATTTCCCTCCTTTCTTCTAGCATATTCTGTGGCTTGTCATATGCAACCAATCCATGCACTTTGAGCCCTTTGGGGGAAGTGTTGATATGTTTACTTGGATCCTTTAAATTCCCTGCCTCAGCTTCCTTGTGACCAATGACAGGATAATGCACCTATCTTCTCAAAAAGAAAAGCACTAACTATATATCTATTTGTGGTCCATAATTCCAAGGTTTTATTTTGTGAGGAAAAAAGATGAAGAAGAGAAATAACTCACTATTCTGTAAAAGATACTTAAATTGTAAATTATCACCCATTTGATTTGACAAAACCTAAGTTTGTGGGCCTTGAGGCTGCGAGCAGTTCTGAGCTGCCTGACAGATAAATGAGAGCTGCTGATCCAGGTGAGCAATGGAGCTGAGGGACTCACTTGTCACCAGGTGACTTTGGAGATTATGACTCTGTGTGCTTGAGAAGCCTTGCAGGTGGATGTGTGCAATAAATCAAAACTAATCATATCCTGAAGAGAACAACAGCTGTGTTTATGCTCTTATGGGGTTATGTTGACCCTCCCTAGTGGGCCTCCTAGAAGTGTTAGACTTGAGGACTTGCTAATAGTTTATCTGAAACACGTTTTGAATCCATTTATTAAAGTTTTAAAGATTTATTTTATATCTTTCTTCCAGGGTTCAGGTTTTGGTATTTTCATTCATTCACTCAACAAACCATTCTTAATATTTTCTGTGTGCCAGATGCTGGCCAGTGAGATGCAAAGATGAACTAGGCAATGTCTTTATAATTAAGAAACTTACATCTAGTAAAGAAGGTAAAACACATAGACCATGAAAGAAAAAAATGTGGCACAGGAATATTTATTAATAGTATTTTATGTATTAATATATTTAACAGAAAGAAAAATAAGAGAAGAAATGGAAGGGGTGGGTATGTATAGAAAGAGTAGGCAAAAGAAAGGATCAGTACAGATATAATATACTCACATTCTATATTATTGACAGCTTTCATATGCAGAACACTTTTGAAAATAAATGATTGTTTGCAGTGATAGTCAGCTAAAATTATCTAGTCATAAGGAATCAAAAGAACAGTGAATTTGTTTGAAAAGTGTAATTACTGAGGCTTACAAATAAGCAAAACCCAGCAATTATAAACTGATGAATTTGTCTTCATCTAATGTGCTTACCCACATTAGAGTCTTCTGTACAATTTTTGGCACTAGAATTTGAGAATAATATGGAGAGCTTGGAAAGATTCAGAATAAAATTTCAAAAATTTATTAAAACAAGATCCTCAACAGGGACAGTACCAAGTGGCTTGAGGAGGGGGGGGGATTTAACCCTTCAAGCCCTCAAATAAAGATGCAATGCAAGTAAAACAGTGTCCTCAATATTCACATGCAGCTTCAGAACTGCATGCAGAAGCTGCATTCACTGCAGCTTCAGAAGTTGACATCCTTGCCAGCCAACCAGATTATTACCCCCAGGGCCCTAATAGATAGAAATTCTAGAGTCTCCAGTTGCTCCTAAATGATAGAAATGAGATTTATGAGGAACATCTATGGGATTTTCAACATCTGCTTCACCCTAAGTACTCAAAAATAATTGTCAAAATGAATGAAGATGAGGATGAGAAGTGACTCAAAGACTGACTTAGCTATTATTTCTTGTACATCCTTTGTACCTGTTTTGGATTTTAAATAGAACATTATTATGAATTTGTTAATATTGTTAAGAATCCCTCCCCCCACCATCAAAGGATTCAATGTGCAAAGTAAAGGATTTGGGGTAGATAGAGTTTTTCCTTACAGACATGGTGGACAAGAAAAAAACATTAACAGGTTAATTTATAGAACTCTTTTTTTAAAGGAAAGTAGATTTTCAGTAGTCTGGGATAGTTTTTAGAGGAAAATTTGAGGACCTATTTAGGTTCCTTTCTGCCCTACAATGTAGGACTATATCTACATGGAAAACTTAATGATATGTGAAAAAATTATAGATTCATGGAATCATGAGAATGAAAGAATCTATTATTTCCTCTATTCTCAAGCCATCTGTATTTTCTCCATCCACATATCCTATTGCTTAACTAACATCAGTCTCTGAAAATTTTCCTTTGTCTACTTTGACGTGTTTTCATTGAGATGCTAGTGCTAGGGGCTGTGGTGGAAGACGAAGATGACTAAGAAATGGTTGCTCTTTACTTTTTAAGAGCATACGACCATGTTGGAAAGAAAACTACGACCTTGAAGGGGCACGAAACCTCAAGCTCATGATTTGTAACAAAATACCTTATTCGATAGTTAATATCTAACCTTTTATTATATTGTGTATCCATGTTTCCATTGTTCTCCACTCCGTCCCACAGGCAAAGAATGAATTATTTGGGGTTACAGGCTATTTGGCCAGTACAATTTTGTCTGTAAATACTTCCATTTACTCACCACACACACACACACACATCACACTCACACACACACACGCACATATCACACACATACCCCCCACACACATCACACACATCATACACACACATCACACAAACACCCCCCCACACACATGCACACACACATATCACACACACATCACACACACATCACACTCACACACACACACATCACACACATACCACACACGCCCCTCCACATCACACACACACATCACACATACACACCACACACACATCACACACACACATCACACATACACACCACACACACATCACACACACACCACACACACATCACACACACACCACACACACACGCACACAAAATTTTAACTTATATGACTTCAGAGGTAGTTATTTCATGGTGCCTTAATTCTGCATAGTTTTTCTTCATTTAGGAATGCAGTGGTATGTTGAAGTAACAGCATTTTTTGACTTTCCACAAGGGTGTGGGCTTCTCCCTGGGTTTCCACATTTCCCTTTGTGCCTCCTGTGGAATGGTCTGTGGAGACTGCAAAAAAGCAGAGGCCGACGCCTTGCTCCTTTCCCCTCCCCTGCTCCCTTCCAGCTCATCATATTCTTATATAATCCAAGAGAAATCTGCTTTTGGTTAGAGTGCAGTTGAGGGAAAAGTAAGGTTTTTTTAATTTTTTTTACTTTAAAACGTTCCAAGCTTGTATGAAAGTTCTGTCGAAGCAACAACTTAAATGGAGGCAGCTGGAAATCATTAAGGGAACTTGCAGTGGACGGTGATTAAAGCAGGATGGAATTTCCACTCTCTCTCTTTTTATGGTACTTTAAGCAAGTTAGTGTTGCTTTTGAAACTTGAATTAGCCCTCTGACTATGAGAGTTGGAAAATTATTTTATTCCTCTACTTCCTAGAGACCACTCCACTGATTTCAGAGGCTGTTACTGCAAATGAATAAATGAACACATTTGGAACTAACTGGTGCTCGGCAGCAATGAGCCTCATATTTCATGATTATCCTTGCATCTTCCTGGTCTGAGTCTGATTTGAAATGATAACCCCTGAGGAACATTATGAACACTTTGTGGCCACTTTCCTAGTCTTATGTGATAACAGAGGTCCCAATCTTTACCTCCCACCTTTCTTCTTTAAGGGTTGTGCCACTTTTAATGACAGATAGTTTCAAATGAGTCATTCCAAGTTCTTTTTTGGCTCCAACTTTCTATGGGTTCAGATGCAAGGCATGCTGGGATCTTAGTAGCAAAGGCTGGTGGGTAGAGGCTGAAGTCAGAGCTGAGAAAGTCTTCATGGCTGCAGGCTCTTCCCCATGGGTGTGGCGGGATTGTGGGCGGGTGTTGCTATAAAGAGGTGGAATCCGGTCAGTGGGGCAGGGCAGGGGAATCACAGATGGTGGATAGAATGTGTTGTCGGGCAGGCAGAGCCTAGGAGATTAGTCTATTGGGAAAGTGACCCTGGCTTGTGGCAGGGCATGTTGGACAGAGGGTCCAGGTCCAGGTCTCTCTGGGGAAAGCAGATTACCGTTACACAGTCAAAAAAGAAACTGTTCAGTTTGGGCCATTAGGAGAGATCATGGGGGGGAGGGGTTAAGGGAGGAAGAAAGCAAACTCAGCCTCAGCTGATACTGAACTCTGGGCAGCAAAGTGAATTCACACTGTTGTTTGCCCGCCTGAGTCTGAGTTGGTGAGGGACTTGGCTAGAGAAACTGGGAGGGATCTTTCATGACCTGTCCCTAACTCTTCTCTTCACTGAACCATGTCAATATCAAAAAAAAAAAAAAAAAAAAGTGTGCTCTTTTCCTTATTCTTTCCTGGAATACCTATCCTGAAGACCAGAAGACAGAACTTACTGGAATTCTGATGTGGCAAATAACCTTGCTATAGTGAACGAGCAAGTCTTCTCGAGAATCCTAAAACAGCTTTAATCTTTCCCCCACTTCCTGTTCCAACCTGCTCAGTGGGACAGATTCTTTTCTGGCCCTGCATGAATTCCAGGCAGGGAAACCTTTTGTGCTCTTCTAGCCACCCAAGAGGTTTTATGTTGGTCATTAAAATCCCCACTTCCACGTAGTAATAACCTTGATTATTATCTGAAGGTGAGGCATCTCATCTCTTCCAGCTTAGGTCTGTCCGAAAGAAGGCCTGAAGTGGGGAAGGCCGACCTGGTGAGCTCTGTTTCTGATTCTCTACTTCCTGCTTCTGTGCCCTCTCCTCCTTCAGCTTTGCCAACTGCAGTTTCTGACCCCTTTGGTGGAGGAGGGGGCTGAGGGAGAGGGAGGAGGCCAGAGGAAAGAAAAGGCATTATTTGATCAGGGCTGAAATGAGCTGACGTCTGTGTTCTCTGCACATGGCAGGTTTTTTTCTTTTTTAAAAAGCTGACACTTTTTCTTGGCAAACTTGAGGGCATTATTTGAAAACTGCCCACCCTCCAACCCCAAATCACTGGGGTATCTAACCTGCAGGTCTTTTGATATACTACGAAATTCATCATTGTGGCTGCGTGCTTATGTGATGCTCTCCCTCTGTCCATGGGACTCTAGTAGCACACTCCTTTGTTAAGGTTACTGTGTTCCTTGAGATGGTCATTTTGGGCAGTATTTAGAGAACCTCAAGCCTAGCTCTTTGCTCTTGCATTCACAGTAAATTCTCACACATATGTTACACCAAGAAACTCGTTTGCTATCTTTCTTGGGGGCAGTCTTTCTTTGTCTTCCATCAGAATAGAGTTTTTCCATATTCCATTGTCCTCTGTCAGTAGCTGGGGCAGCAGCTTCAGCTCTTTAAGTGGTTCCAGTGAAGCCACATTCCTGGGGTTTGAGCTGAAGGAAAGCATCCCTAACCCTTCCTGGGGAAGTCCCTTCAGCCTGGGGACTGAGTGGGATTCAATACTCACCAACAGCTCTTATACAAAATCTTATTTTAAAATTCCAATTCCTACAGTCAGGGTTAAAATTTAAAAAAAAAGAAAAAACAATTTTTACCACCTTTTAGCAAGCCTTGTATAGATGGTATCAAACTTCTCAATGGGTTTAAGAATGTTTAGCACCCATTATCTTGAGGCTTCTGTAAAACAAAAGAGAAAGAATCAATTTTTAAAAAACATGTTGTTAAAACCTTATTCAGACACTAGAGGTATATTGTTTTCCTGGTGGCAGAATTATCCAGAAAGAATGAAAATTTTCTTTACCCTCTCAGGTTTATTAACTTTGAAGACCTAAAAAAAATTTAGCATCTCACTATTGTCATAGAAGTCCAAAGTGCTAAACTAAATGTCTGTATATGAATCTATTACTAAGAGGTAATTCTTATTAAGAGTAACAAAACAAAACGCTAATTTGGCAGAGGTCTTAAAGCCTATAGTTGGGTAGACAAACTATTAGACTGATGAAAGAGATTTTTGCACAAGGACAGTCTACTAATTTGCTGAGCATTGTATCTCAAGGTTAAAAAATCCTGGCTACATTTTAAAGCAGGGAAGATCAATTAGAACATTCATTAGATTTCTATTTGCACTTTAATTGTCAACTGCTCATTTGTTGGAACCCTTTTTTAGTCATTAGTGTCTGTCAGTAAGAAATATGTCTTAATTTCGCTTATATTCATTTATTCATCCTTTCATTCAGTCAACAAACATTAATAATGTGCCAAGCACTTGGCCAGCTTTTAAAAATATACTGATGAAAAAGACAAAGCTTACCCTCAAGGACATATTCACCTCAAATTTTCATGTAATCAAAATTAGTATAGGGCTTCCCTGGTGGCGCAGTGGTTGAGAGTCCGCCTGCTGATGCAGGGTACACGGGTTCATGCCCCGGTCCGGGAGGATCCCACATGCCGCGGAGCGGCTGGGCCCGTGAGCCATGACCGCTGAGCCTGCACGTCCGGAGCCTGTGCTCCGCAACGGGAGAGGCCACAACGGTGAGAGGCCCGCGTACTGCAAAAAAAAAAAAAAAAAAAAAAAAAAAAATTAGCATAAAGGCATTAGGTTATACTAACATTAAAAAAAATTACCTTTCACAATAGGAATACAAAAAAGGATTCTAATAAATGTACAACCTAATTGTTCTTTTCTGTGTGTGGTTATTAGCCCATTTATTTTTAGGTTTAAAATAGCCGAGTATGTTTTGTTTGGGCTGCTGTTGGCCTTACACGTGTTGTAGATTGGAGAGTTCTTGAGAATGGACACTATATATCTTCAGCTGCATTCTGTAGGACCACAGGATCCAGGGTCAGTAAATCCTCCACTTTCTGTTCAGGGAAGAAGGAGCCTGCCTCATCACTGAAAGGCAGAGAGTGAAGCCGTTGAATTTCCCAGTTTCTGAACAAAGGAGTTCTGAGTACAGCGAGTGGTAGGGCTCTTGTAAATGTAAATCTTCAGAGGAAGACTGTAAGCTCTCCAAAATCACCTATATGTTATGGGTAAACTTCAAGTGCCTTCAGATTTTTAGTTTAATGTCTGATTTTTTAGACAAAGAACTCCCTTCCAATTTTTTTGGTGCCTCTGGACAAAATCTGGGCTAGCACTTAGGCCCACCAGACCTGCTGAGTGCATGACCTACACATTTCTCAACACTTAGCAATCAGAAATGTAGCATGAGATTTCTTCTCTTGGAGTATAATTCCAGGGATAAAATAATTTTGCATTAGAGGTTTAATGCTTATTTTTCAGTTTGATCTAGTAGATTTTAAGTACTTTCTTACACCCAGGATAGTACCAAGTATTGTGAAGGATACTAAAGACACATTGACCATAGTCTTCCTCATTAGATGGACACATAACAGTAGAGGCAGCATGTGGTGGCCAGAGAGCCAGTCCAGGTGCCAAGAGGACTGGGAGCCAGTCATTAACTAAATATGTAAACTTAGTCATGTCACTTACTTTCTTTGAGCCTCAGTTTCTTTTCTTTCAACAAATTTTTATTTCATTTGACAAATCTGAAATATTTCAGAAATATATATAGAGAGAGAAATGTACAGGGAGTACTATAACAAACATCTATGTATTCACCAATAAAATTTAACAGTTGCTATCCGTGAAGAAAAGGAATAAAATATTACAGAAATAATTGAAATCTACCCTATCCTATTTTTCTCTCCTTTTTATGCCAGAGATTATCAACTTGATATGTGTTCTTGCTACCCAAATTATTGTAATTTTCAAAAATGACATAATACTGTTTATGTATTCTTAGATTTAAATAAATTGTGCCATACTGCTTGTGTCTATTTTCACAACTTTTGTTCACTTAACATTATATTGGTAGGATTCTTCCACATTGATACCAGTAGCTCTATTTATTCTCTTCATATGCTGTACCATTAAATAAATATACCCCCAAATATCCCTTTCCCTATGTTTAAACATTTAGGTTGTTTCCAATTTTCTACTCTTTAAACCATGCTGTAATGAACATCATTGCATAATGTCTCCTTATGCACATGTCTGAAAATTTCTCTAGTGCAGAGCTTCCCAAGTTCCCAACTGATGAATCATACCACATTAAAAATGTGCTTAGACTCTGTGTTGGTTCAGGTCCTTGGAGAAGCAGATACCAAGATGGGGTTAGATGTGCAAGAGATATATTTTAGAAAGTGCTTGTGAAAGATAAAGGGGGAAGGAGTAGGATGAGGTTGGGAGAGCCTTTAGGTTTGTCAATGTAGGTTTGACACCTGTGAAAGAAGAGAGCAAAGGGAGGGCTGGATTGGAAGCATCTCAGCCACAGCACAGTTCTCAGAAAACATAGGCCAAGCTAATGGAGACTCCTCAACTAAAGGTTGCTGGTTGGAGGAGCCCAGTGTCAGGTAGGAACAGGCTGGCTCTTGTACCCCATGCTATGCTCAGGCCTGGGGGACTGGGGGCAGCCAGGGAAAGTATGAATCCCAAGGGACACAGCTGGGACTCTCAGTCAACTAAGTGGCCTGCCTAGTTCTCCAGAATGTACCTCAATGGCCACTACAAACATTTATCATGTCGGTCCACACTGCCTGAGAAACTGAGGCACTAGAGATCTGACCAGTTGTAAGGTCCAAAACCTCTAACTATGGTAGTGTTACTTGGCACTTACTGTTCCTACTAGAATGGATTTCCATTCTCTTATTGGCTCTGGGATCCCTTTTTCTTTCTCTTGAGGCAGGCTATGTATTGAACAATTTCTTCTTTTGTTCCATTTATTATACATTTTACATGGTTAACGGGAATGGTTTTGTTTTCTCAATCACACGTGTTATTGTAGTAGATCTCATTTTCTTCATCTGTAAAGTGGGAGGTTGGATTCAATGACATCAGGCCATTTTCTGCTCTATTAATCTGATTCTAATTAGGAAAAAAAAGTGGTCCAGACAATAATGTTAGTGGAGTGATATAGCAAGAGATAATCTAAGAGAAAATCAGGGACTATAGGTCTTGAAAGAAAGGTGGGATCAGCATGAACTGTACGCCATCTACATTTTATAATAGAGGTGTCATGTAAGTTTTACTTTTCTGTGAAAAACCCTTCTTTGAGGGAAATGTTCATGGCTTATTCATCTTAGTGACAGCACTTGGGCCATAAGAGTAAAAAAATAATGTGTATTAGCTAGAGCTTAACAGGAGAATCAAAACAATTGTTCACTATTGAGAGGGGAGTTTAGTTCTATATTTAGAGACTTATATTTTACTTTTTTTTTTTTTTTTTTGCGGTACGTGGGCCTCTCTCCGCCGTGGCCTCTCCCGTTGCGGAGCACAGCTCCGGACGTGCAGGCTCAGCGGCCATGGCTCACGGGCCCAGCTGCTCCGCGGCATGTGGGATCTTCCCGGACCGGGGCTCGAACCCGTGTCCCCTGCATCAGCAGGCGGACTCTCAACCACTGTGCCACCAGGGAAGCCCATATTTTACTTTTAATGGTCTGGGTAGGTAGGAAGGGTAGAATTTAGTTTATTGTGGTATATGTAGATATTAGAGAATTAAGGCTTAAGCAGTAATGGAAAAAAAGAGAGAACTTGGACCAGGAATTTAGGGTGAGATGATCTTAACTTCATTTTGGAATAGTGGGTAAAATAGAATTCTTCTGACAAAGTTATTAAAATGTGGACAAATAATTGATTTCTTCAAAAAATAGAATGCTCAAGCTGTCAATGATGGCAATAACCTACAGGTCTTTCTATATGGCTCATCAGGTCATTCTCTGACAACAATGAATAATATCATGAGAAAGGAGGTAAATGGTCCCAGACTGACCAAATCATAGAACGTCTGATTTACAATCCTTATCATTCTCATTCAATCAGATGCCACAGAGGCACATTTGGACTTTCTTCGTGATTAGAATTGCCCCTTACTCAACGGGTCTTTCTAAAGCTGCATTTCCTTTGTTCAGCTGAATCACAATGTTTTTCCATCAGTAAATGTACTGAACTTTAAAGAGTCCAGTTTTCTCATTTAGTAATTGTAGCACTGGTGTTAACGTCCGTATAAGTCTTGTGGTGATAACCAAAGCAAGAGATGGCTTCTCTTTCAGTTGAGTTCACATGAATTTGAGTCAGTTGATTTAGGGTTCTGGGATTTCCTATTCTTCCCTAGTATTTATGAATTCAACTTCCATTTTCAGATTTCCAAAGGCCACTTGAGGGTTTAAGTAATGCCTTTAATTATAACTTAAAGTATAGGCAATTGCATTTCATGAAGCTAACAATTATCCAGAGTATATTATTAGAGAGTGAGTTTTTGAAGTCTGCATAGTTTGTGAAAACACATCAGGATAACTGGGGGAGAAAAGAGATAAACTAGATTGGAACAATGAAGTTTGAAAACAACTTTGATTGTGTCTGGAGTTTACATGGTAATGAGTCCTAAATCTCAGGCATTAGGGTTCTTTGTAAAAATCCTTGCAGTCTCTCCTGTTTGCCCTTATTCAGAAATAGAGATGTTGGCAATGTTTTCATCAGCTTTTAAAATATAAACACTGATGTGGCAGTTGACTATGCTTTTCAGACTTCACTTTATGTAATTCTTAAAATTTCCCTGTGACATAGGTGATAATGCTCCCTCGAGAATGCATCCTAAGAGGAGATGAGCAATTTGCCCGAAATCACATACTTATGAAGCAGCAACACTGAACTGCAGCCCAGATCTTCTGCTCTAGCATCAAAACTAAAAAGCCCATTATATGATCAAGTGACTAGAATGGTAGAGCAATTTTTCAGTCCTGAGGTATTTTTCAGGTGATTTTTACAAATTTGAGTAAGTAGATACTCTTAAGAATGATACTGAAAAATAAATACGTAGATTTAAGAATCAATGCTAACTTTTTCTTTTAAACCAGCCCGTCCCATTTTTCTAGTCACGCTCACAGGTTCCAACACCCTAAGGATCATGAGTCTGGCGTAAAGGAGAGAAGGTGTATCTGGAGTCAGATATGGTTTGAATTCTAGCCTTCATTTATTAGTTGTATAACCTTGAGCAAGCTCTTTGGTTTACTTATTTGTAAAGTGGTAAAAATAATAGCAACCTTAACAGGGTTTTTAGGAATAAATGAATGAGACAGTATTTGTAAAGTGCCCGCCATTCTAGGCACTAAAAAATGATGGCCATTCTATTTATAGTAGAGCCAAGCGGGGCATTATTTCAACTTAGAACATCTTACCCCTTTTAGAAGGTAGTTTTAGAATATATCAAGGTGGGTTTGTGATAATTTAAGTGACTCAAACAGACTACATTTTCCTGGATTTTCAATATAGTGGCTTTCTAGCTGTATTTTTACCTAAAAATCTACAATAGGGAATGGAAAATTCATAGCCCTTTTAAAAGTGTTTCTTATACTTCCATGGACCCTTTAAATTCATAGCTGGTCTTAGCCTTTGATCCTGTTCTATACATTTCCCTTTGAGTAAAAGTAGCAGCATGTTTTCCAAACTCAAAGGCTGTTATAAGTCAAAACAACCTTCCAATTAAGTTTGTGCCCACCTGAGATGTTAGCCTGATCTATTGACCATGGTCTCTCTGAACGGAATAGCATGAGACTAGCACTTAAGTGTCTTAAAAGTGGCATTTTTATCTCCTCCTCAGTAGAAATTTGTAGTGAACACCCCTGGTGGTGGTAGTTCTAATGTCCCTTCTTTCATCAGATAACTTAGCTGCACACTGTAGGTGTGTGGGACGAAGATCGAATCTGCTGGATCTCAGTCCTTCCTCGTCCTTTCCTCCCTCCCCACCTTCTCCTCCTCTTCCTCCAACGTCTCACCATATCTCGACTTCTTTTGTGTCTACTTCTACATTGGGTGATGTTTCTAAAACAGGCCTGAGGACATGTTAGTATGCTAGGCAGCTGGTCAATTTTCAGGAGCAGTAGGAAACAGGTGTCTTTTCCACTCCTTAGAAAACATAAAAGAAAAAGCATAGGTTACTTTAGAGCTGATGCCTTTAACTATGATGATTTTATGGCTAAAATCAACCAACATTTATTTAGCACTTACTATGTGCCAGACACAATGTATTTTGCATCATTTCACACATTTCTTATAACAACCTTACTATGGTCCAAAATGTGTCCCCCTAAAGTTCATATGTTGAAGCCCTAAGCCCCTATGTGACTGGATTTGGAGATGGGACCTTTACAGAAGTATAAGGTTAAATAGGGTCATAAGCATAGAGCCCTGGTACGATGGGATTAGTGCCTTTAGAAGAAGAGACATCACAACTCTCTCTCTGTCTACCTCGTGAGGAGGTGCAGTCTGCAAACCAGGAAGGTAGCCCTCACGAGAAACAACCACTGCCAGACCTTGGGATCTTGGACATCGAGCCTCTGGAACTGTGAAAAAATCAGTTTCTGTTGTTTAAGCCACCCAGTCTATGGTATTTTTTTATGGCAGCCTTAGATGACTAATACAAACTTTAATGGTATCTCCTTTTTATAGATGAGGAAACCAAGGCTTTGATTACCAAATTAAGGAATTCTGATGGTGTTCTAAGCCTGTTTGCAATCTCTTTGTTCTTTCCAGATCAGGGTGAGATTTGGGGGGCTACTTTATAATTGTTTTCTCCAACCACAAGCCTGCTTCCATTTCTCCCTCCTATTTTTCTCATCTTTCTTAAAAGTTGTTCTCTCTCTGTACTCAAGCCCTCTTGATTTTCTGGTTCCTTCAGAAACTCTATCTCCCACCCATATGAAAGCACTTTGTTATTGCCTGGTGTCCTCTCTCATCTCTTCAAAATATTTTCTGAAAACCATTTCCTCTCTTGACACTGAGGTTTTCTCTCACTTATCAAGCTTGTCTTTCCCCTATCTCTATTATAATGTTTCCTCAGCATTTCCACTTGGATAAACATCTCCTGAGAGACCTTGTCTGCCTATTTTTTTTCATCTTTGGTAAAGTTGTTCATAATCTGAAGACAAAGAGTAATATAAAAACTAGGCTGATAATTTGTCATTTTCCTAAGTCAAGATTTAGTGATTCAACCTCCACTTACTATGCATTTCTTAAAGAGCTTAAAGATGATTTATTCTGTGTTATTTTAAAAAGGCATCCTATCTATTGCTCTCCTATTTCAGTTATAAAGTAGTCTTTTGAAGTTTTGCATTCTCCACCCGTGGGGGTACAAATGTCTCCGTAGCTTCTAGAGCTGCCAATATCAAGGCACATAGTAATGAAAAACAGACACATTTTTAGTCTTGAATACCCAGGGCCATCCTACTGTTTATATTCCTCATCTCTCTCATGTAAGAGAAAAATAAAGATATTCCCCATAGATCTTCCATCTCACCAATTTTGTGAGTCATCCTTGCTCTCCTACTCCCTTACCGAAACATGTAATAAATCATCAGGTCCTAGAGATATGACTTCTTAAAGGCAGCATCTCTTGCAGTTGGTCTTCTTGTCTCCAGCCCCCTGCCACTATTTCAGGCCCTCTTATTGCTGCCTTGCTGTTCTCCTCTTGCTTATAACTCTCTGTGACTTCCTGTTGAACAGTGGATAACATATATACTCAGCAGGGCACCCATGGTCATTCAGGCTTTAATTCTTAATCTATAAATTCAATCTTATAACCTACC
This sequence comes from Mesoplodon mirus, assembly GCF_964341445.2. Taxonomy (NCBI): domain Eukaryota; kingdom Metazoa; phylum Chordata; class Mammalia; order Artiodactyla; family Ziphiidae; genus Mesoplodon; species Mesoplodon mirus. Next base: position 57,695,186 of record NC_138985.1, read on the forward strand.
TTTCCCCAACCCCATCCTATGCTTGGAAATTTTGAACAATTGATTCATTCTGCATGCATTGCCAGCTATGTGGCAGACACTCTGCTAGATCCTGGGGATACAATGGTGATCAGGAGAGAGATGGTCTTGTCCTCTTGGAACGTGCAATCTACAGGGAATATAGAAAAGTCTGCAGGAGGTTATTCTAGAGTATGTTAAGCTTTACAGTAGGAAAGTTATGGCATGCAGTCAGGGAACATGGGAGTGACAGCTAACTCAGACTTAGGGAGGTCATAGAAGTCTGTTATACCCAAGTTAAGACCTAAAGGCTGAGAAGGTGTTATTCAGATTCAAGGTTTGGGAGTTGAGGGCAAGGAGAAACTGCTTTAGGCAGAGAGAGCATCATTTACAAAGGTGAGAAAGAGCAGATTATTCCTATTCACAGAACAAAAAGTAGACCATTGTGGCTAGAGCAGAAGTGGCCCAGGGAGCTGTGTTGGAAGATGAGGCTGGAGAGGTAAATTTCTTTAACAGTCAGGCTCTGTTAGGCCATTGTTGATGCTGTTCCCTTTGCTTGAAATGACCTGGCAGCCTTCTACTCACTCTTAGACTCAGCTTAACCATCATCTTCTTGGTAAAGTGTTTCCTGGTCTTGCCCAGTGATACAATTTTTATCTAGCACAAACTTGGGTTTATCACTTGTATCACTGTCTCTCTCTCTCCTACTAGAAGATCAACTCCTGAAGGGCAGAGGTGATATTTATTTATCTTTATATCCCCCTGTGTTGAGCAAAGGGCCTATTATAAAGTGGATGCTCAATCTGGAGCATTTGCTAATGTCATATTTTGGAGAAGTACCCTATTTTTCCCATGGGTAATACAACATTTGGTTTGTTCAAGCCTTGGGCTCGGGGCTATCTACGTGTATATCACCTTACTTTAATATATCCATTGATATATGGAGTTAGGAAACTTCTCAACAGAGTCATGTCTGTTTGATTTTACAAATTGATATAAAAATCAGGTGTGACTTACAGGAGGAGCACTTCAAATCTGCTTTGATCAGCACTCCAAATCTGCTTTGAGGATTGAGTTTTAAAAAAAATCTTATTGAAGTATAGTTGATTTTAAATGTGTTTATTTCTTTTATACAGCAAAGTGACTGTTATACATATATATATATTTTTATATATTCTTTTTCATATTCTTTTCCAATATGGTTTGTCACAGGATGTTGAATATAGTTCCCTGTGCTATACAGTAAGGCCTTGTTGTTTATCCATCCTACATATAATAGTTTGCCTCTGCTAATGGCAAACTCCCAATCCTTCCCTCCCGATTCCCTCTCCCCCTTGGCAACCACAAATCTGTTCTCTATGTCTGTGAGTTTGTTTTTGTTTCGTAGATAGGTTCATTTGTGCCATAGTTTAGATTCCACGTATAAGTGATATCATATGATATTTGTCTTTCTCTTTCTGACTTACTTCACTTTGTATGATAAACTCTAGTTGTATCCATGTTTCTGTAAATGGCATTATTTCATTCTTTTTGATGGCTGATGATTAATATTCCATTGTATATATATACAACATCTTCTTTAGAAGATTGAGGTTTTTTTTGAGGAATGAATGAACAAAGTTTGGGGGAGAAGGGTGCATGTTGAGTGTCTTCTTTGCTGAGGGTCAAGTGTTGAAAAAACCTCCTTCAGGTTTCTTCCTGGTAGTTGCTACCAGAATCCATCCTGACCTCACTCTCTTGGTAGCAGCCTTAGATCCAAGAAAAGTGGTAACGTGAGTAAAATTGAAGAGCTGTGTCACAAGCATCCAAGCCAGTCTTGGCATGAAGTGCCCTTAACTGGGCATAAAATCAAAGGGGCACTCTATTACCTTCACACTTAGGTGAATGCCATGGCTGGGTCTAACAGACAGAGCCCTGCCCCTCTGGTGAGGGCCGTGAGCAGGCTATGGCGTTTGGGCACAGGAGTGGGTGTGGTCCACCTGGGGATTTTTCAGTTTTTATCAGTAAGCCTCCAGGTTAATGGTGGTAACAACTGAGACACCAGGGGCAGCAGGGGCAAATGCCTCATCAGAAATGTGTCCCTGTGGGACCACTGGGTCATTCAGCTCACATAGATAGCTGTTCAATTCTTTATTTAGTCAAGAATATTAATTGAGGATCTACTATATGCTGGGTATGTCTCTAAGTGTTTAGATATAAAAGTAAAAAGGCAGGGAAAATGTTTGCCAACATGAAGCTCATTTCCCAGAAATAAATGCATATACAGTATCATTTCAGGTAAAAATGAGGAATTGGGGTGTGATTAAGAGTGTGAGTATTGGGGGGGCTTGTCTGAGACAGGATGTTCAGGGAACACCTTTCTGAGGGAGGGACATTGAGCAGAAAATGAAATGGAGTAAGAGTGTGAACCACTTGGCCATGTGGGTAAGAGCGCACACCACAGAAAAAGCGGCATGAGACATGAGGGGGGAACTAGTTTGCCATATTGAGAAGCATTGTGAGAGCCTGAGGGCTGAGAGAACAAGGGGGAAGGTAGTGGGAGGTCATTCTGGTGAAGGCAGCGGCTCCTGAAATACTGTGCAGATATGGAAACCATTGGCAGGTTTTGAGATTCGTGTTGCTAGACAATCGCCGGCGCTGCAATTGAGGGTGGCAGGGGTAGGAAGCTTGCAGTAGTCCAGAAAAGAGAGCCACTCATGTTGGTAGCTGTGGAGATGGTGGAAAGTGGCTGTATTTAGGATAAACTCTAAAAGTTAGACCAACAGGATTGGATAAGGGGTGTGAGGAAAAAGAAGAATCAAGATACATGGTGAGAGTAAGAGAGGTATCCTTGTAGGACTGTGACCTTTTGGGGAGTGCCTCTTAGATGACCTTTCTACTCATTTTTAACTGAGCATCCAAGAATGAATGTCTTCTCTGCTCTTTGAGTCATGATCAGTGGGTATCTGCCTAAGGGCCCAGTCCTGACATGCTAATCTTCAGCTGCTCTAGCTTCTAGCACATACAGCTTCTGGGGCGCATTTCCAGGAGCCAGTACCAAGGGCAACCAACTTTTACTTCTAGGATTTTATACATACAAAGGTTGGTAGAACCCTGGAGAAAGAAGAACTTCTTGCTTGTTTAGGAAAGCAGGAAGTCATGGTTGCTATGCTTTGGGGTATAGCTGTTTTTTTCTCAAGGTGGTGAAATCTGGACTTAGTGGTTCCACAGTATGCACCGGAAAGTGCCCCAGATGGGTGAGGTATAAGACAGTGGGCTGAGAAAGCTTTAAAAAATAAAACAAAACCCTTTGGCATATGGCAGCAGAACTTGGCAGAAAATGGCCAGTCTTCTGAGTATGTTGGCCTTAATGAGAAACCCAGATGCTCTTTTTTTTGTTCCCCTTTTCCCAGAATATATTTAAAGGTTTTGAGTGCTCATGGTGCATTCCAAATATGCTCTTCTTTTTCCATGAGCTTACTGCTACCAGCCCTAATGTTTTCCTCTCTCTGGACATGCAGGCTTAACTCAAATTAGAGGAATTGGTATAAAGCTTCATATTTCTATATGTTAAGACTGAATTGTTGAGTTGGAGTAGGATACTGTTCACATTATCCCCATCTGCCTCCTCTACCCAGCACCAAGGGGAGAGTTCCAGGCAGAAGCACTCAGTCGTTGACTTGTTTTGAGGACAGAGGGAGCAGCAGCCATTTAGCCTCTTCACCTGGGTTACAATGGACTGTGCTTGTGGATGAACCATATCTTTAATTATTTCATAGTCAAGATTATACATAAACCTCCCCCTTCTTGATTTGATTCTTACTTTTAAGATTGATCTTTCGAATGGCATGCAATTGGTTATAGACCAACACAAAATTATGACAAGTATAGAAACAGGTTCTTGGTTCGTTTTACTTGAAGGTTCATGTGTGTATGTATGTATGGAGTGGTGGTGAGGAATATTGGTGATGGGATTTTTTTCCTAATATGGCTTCAAAGCAAATCAATACAAGAAGCTTAGAAATCCCTGAATGTTTCACTCCTGAATGTTTTCTTTGGAGATTTTCATTACTTTGCTAGTTGCATTAGTTATCTATTGCTGTGTAACAACTTGCCCCCAAAACTTAAAGGCTTAAAACAACAAACATTTATAGTCTCATAGTTTCTGTGAGCCACAAATTCTCACAATGCTACAATCGAGGTGTTGGCTGGGGCTCTTAAGTCATTCCAAGGCTTGACTTGGGGGTAATCAATTTCCAAGCTCACTCACATGGTTATTGGCATGGTCATGATGGCTGTTGGCTGGAGATATCAGTTCCCTGCCATATGGGTTTCTCTACAGGGCCGTTCACAATATGGCCACAATATGGCCCTAGATCAAGCACTCCGAGAAAGAGTGAGAGGTGGCAAGCAAGATGGAAGTCACATTCTTTCTGTAACCTAATCTTGGCAGGTGATATCCTGTCACTTTTCCTGTACTCTATTCATTAGAATCACTAAGTCTGGCCCACAATCAAGGGGAAAGGATAACACCAGGGCATGAATATTAGGAGGTGGGGATTATTGGGAGCTGTTACAGAATCTCCCTACCACATTAATTTATTAATTCACAAGCAAATATTTATTAAAGACCACTGTATGGAAAGCCTCGCTCTATGGACTGTGGTTTCAGAAGGACCCCAAATGCAAACAGTATGCAGCATGCTTTGTTCTATCTAAGAAGAAAGTTTTATACTTTAAAAATAGCCTGCAATAACATGTCAGTATATGTTAAGTGCTCCGAGAGTTATGGAGGTGGAAGAACTCACTGTGGAGACAATTTAGGAGCTGTGTCTGATCTAAGAGAGAGACAGGTTCCCATCTGACTCAGCGGCTGCCAAGTGAGATGCATTAAAGGATGACTACCAGAGATCCATTTGGAACCAAACATGACAAACTAAATAGCTTTATTTCTTTCCCAAGATTTTTCAGCACTCTCTCGTAGTCTGCTCCAACAATTCTCTTCCATTCCACCCCACCTCCCCCGCTAGGGTGGGAGCAAAGGAGAGAAAAGATGAGGCTATTAGGACTCGTAGTTCTTAACAGTGTGACTTTTTTCTGATTTTGTTTCTGGTCATTTTCTGAGACAATTTGCTATGGAGTTCCTGTGCATCTTTACTGTTTGTAACTGGAAAATAAATGATGATTAGAATCATGTGGGGGGGGGGTTTGTTTGTTTGTTCGCTTGCTTGTTTTGCTTTTAGAAAGTCTTTCTAGGGCTAGCCTCTTGTTTTTGTCAAGGAGGAAACAAGGTCCTGAGAAGTTCAATGACTCGCTCATGTTCTCCAGCTTCCAAACCACTGCTCTTTCCAGGAAGTCCTGCTGTCTTCTACCTAATGTGCAAACACAGTAGACTCTACCTAGATTTTTTTTTTTATCCATCACATTAGATGTCACTGCAAGGCCAGTGACAAGGGTTGTCCTTATATCATATATGAGTAGCCATGTCAGTTTTGGAGGTGACTGTTTTATTTGCTTGTACCAAATGGTATTTGTACAGTTTTTCGAAAGCATGATACATACTAAATACCATTTATTTCATTGCGATGTAGGCCTCCTCTTTCAATGGACTACTCAAAAAAGAAAATATTACTAAAATTCATTTTAGTAATATCTGCTTGCCACTGTGGACACAAGGAAGCATTAGAATTATATGAAATTGAAATGATATTTGAATATGAGTTTCAAAAGAAAACTGTTTTGCATTTCATAATGATAGAAATTCACAGAGACAATCTAATATGGAACACTTGCTTAAGCAGTTGTGAGTTTCTAAGTTTCATATACCAAAATGCCACTCTAGGGGAAAGAACTCAAACTTTTTAATTGGAGATTTAAGAAAGAGAGTCTTTATTAAATCTAGATTTACATATGAGTTTAAAACAATAAAGCTTCTTATCTCAGTTCCTGAACTTCATGTGTATTTTCCCCAAGATGTCTTCCAGACATGGAGAGGAAATGAAATAGCATCACCTCTTAACTATTCTTTTATCCCCTCTGCACTTTCTTTTTCTCCTCCTTAATTTTAAGAATTTATAGTGCTATGCTGAACTTTCATAAACTGTAATATTCCTGCAGAAAGTGATAACAACCATGTTAGATGCTGTGATTTTTTTTAATAAAAGTGATATACCATCTCTCCCTAACAGAAATCTCAAACCCAAAATTAAATACAGTTAAATATTACAGATGATGCTGATATCTGTATCATTACTTTGTGAAGACAAAATACTTTAGAAGAGTAATGGTGGGTTCAATTTCGCTGTGACAGAGTGATCTCCAGTGAAACTGTCAAGTGAAACAGATAACTTAAAATTAAATAAAGACTTGTGGCTAGTTGTACTGACTTATGAAACAACAAAACCCTTTATGAGCACCTATTAGGAAAGATCTTAAACATTTTCATGGTCTTCTTTATAGTGTGGGATGTTTTCAAAGGTATATTATCTATTGCAGCCCTGGACTTTTTTTTCAGATGTGGTTATCTTCTCCATTTCACAGAAGAGGAAACCTGACATCAGAAAGATAACATGACTTACCCACGGTCACACAGTCACTGGAATTGGATTCGAGGTTTCCTGAGTCCAAGGCAAGTACTTTGTCAATTTCATACTTTTTTTTTTTTTTGGCTGTGTTGGGTCTTCGTTGCTGTGCACAGGCTTCCTCTAGTTGCGGCGAGCGGGGGCTACTCTTTGTTGTGGTGCACAGGCTTCTCATTGCGGTGGCTTCTCTTGTTGCGGAGCACGGGTTCTAGGCGTGTGGGCTTCAGTAGTTGTGGCACGCAGGATCAGTAGTTGCAGCTCATGGGCTCTAGAGCGCAGGCTCAGCAGTTGTGACGCACGGGCTTAGTTGCTCCACAGCATGTGGGATCTTCCCTGACCAGGGCTTGAACCCATGTCCCCTGCATTGGCGGGCAGATTCTTAACCACTGTGCCACCAGGGAAGTCCCACTTTCATACTTTTGAGAATGTAATGGGGGCATCAAAATGCAAGAAATATACAACAAGTACTCCCCCACAAATACACAAGGGAGCAAACACAAACACAGACTAAGCCAAATGTTCTTTCCACGCCCAGCCATTCCAGACAATTGCTGTCCCTTCATCTCACCCTATTCTTCCATTTCTGTGATTTTGCTATCTTTTTTTTCTTTAGATTGAACTGTCCTTTCTCTTCTCTGCCTATTGAAATTCTAAGCACTGTTTATGGTGCATCTCAGATATCGTTCTTTATTTGGGTAGTCTTTCCTGATTTGAATGGAGTGTTCCCCTCCTTAACCTAGACCCCTCCAAACCCTGTCATTTATACATGACTTTGGATGCTTTATCATATGGTGACTTGCGTTAGAATTATTCACGTTCATATCTGTCTATGCTTAGGAGGGTCAACTTCATAAGAGCAGAGAACATGGTTTATTTTTCCTGGGCCTTCCTGTGACTTGTACACAGAAGGGACTAGGTGTATATGAGATGAATTGAAATATTTGTATAAGTAGTTTATGCCAATTACAATGCAGGAGATGAAGAGCTTACTTCCCCTGCCTGGGCAGTAGCATTCTGAACTCCTTTGGATGATCAGGTGGAAATTACTGGACAGAGGGGGAATGGAAGACAGCAGTGAGAGAATTGCTTGTGACAGGTGATGGTAGTAAGAGAGCGGTGGAGAGAAGGGGAGACTGAGGTTTCCCTTTAGAAATACTCACCCTCTTTCTATTGCTTGCTCTAATGTGTACCTTTCCTGCTAGAATGGAGACTCCATGAGATCATTCCTTGCTGTATCCTCAGTGCCTAGCAGAGTGCTGGGATAGAGGAGATGCTTACAAATATTTGTGGACTGAATGACTGATGCATGACAATTGAGACTCTCACAATAAGAGTAGAAAAGGGGAACACATGTCATGTACAGATTGTTTATTCACTGATGATGGTCTGTGTGTAAAGTATTTTGATTTTTCCCTGTGTATTTTGGGTATTTGGATGGCTTATGCCTTTTGTAAATTTTGTGTTTTTTCCCCTTCCATATGCCTTTCTGTTTTTAGTTACCTTTCTACACTGCCAAAACAAAATAAATCCAACAGCTGCTTCTACTTGAGTTTCCTTTAGTATTGTTTTCTGATCTCCCATCTCCTTTAAATACATCCTAAGTACGTTTTTTTTTTTCTGGGGGAGGCAAGAATCTGCAGAGAAAGCAGACAAGTCTATCAATCTTGTCTCAGCACAAAAATTTACTCTTAAAAGAATAGCAGTGGAATTCACGTACCTCTATTTTTTCACAAAGATTCATCGCATGTTAAGTATCTTCTTCAACACCATTCTAATTATTCATTATTTTCTCAGTTTAAAATAAAACTGGTAGGGAGATTTTCCTTCTGGGAATAGATATTAATTAGACTCATCTAATTTTTTTTAAAAGAGAGGCTCCCTAAATCTAGGTGGGAAGTTTTATTTAAAATATTCTAGATGAGAGTGATTTATATATATTTAAAGAAGGCTAATTTAAACACTTTAATATGTACTCTCTCAAGGGAAATGAAACTTCAGCATATGTGACTTTCATTAGTGACTTTACTATAGAGATATAAGCCAAAATACTTAATAGGGAAAATTTAATGATTAATTAATTGATCCTCATATTGTTTGCTAATGGGTAGTACATACTCATGAAACCCATCTTTTGTGTATTTTCTGAATTGCTCTCTTAGCGAAAAGGCAAGATGTTAGAGTAGATCAGGCTAGGTCTCAATTTCCTCAGATCATGAAAAGTGAAGAAAACTGTAATTAGATGTCAAGCTAAAACATCATTTTTTGTAGGAACTCAGGACGAGGTCATCTTTGATACAATAATTATAATAATAAAATCAATCTAATGTATATGTGCAAGGAAATTAGTTAAATCATAAGAAGGCAACCGTATGGTATCTTGTTGACTGATTGTGTTTTCATCTAGTAAATCAATGTTTCCTGATATTTAGGATCAGCACAGAAACACAATCGCAAAGGGAGCCTGAAATTTCATAAGGTTTGATTCATTCTTTCATTGCATTTTTGTTAGCTTTTTAAAGTGGATAATGAAGTACAGTCAAGGGCAATTCATGTATTACATGTCATTTTTGTATTTGTTTAGCTTAAGAACAGGGTTTCAAGTACCACCTGTGCCAAATATATTCTGACAACTCCCAAATTTCATGTCAGTCCTGGACGTTCTCCTGTACTCCAGACTTGGACATCCACAGTGCACTTGACAAATCCACGTTATGTATAATAGACATCTCCAAATTCACATATCTCAAATGGAACTCCTGATCTATCCCACCCCCACCCCTGTTCCCCTCACAGTCTCTTTCATCTTAGTTAATGACAACATCATCATTCCAGTTGCTCAGGCCAGAAACTTGGGAGTTATCCTTGTTCTTTCCCTTTCCCTCACACTCAATTCGTCAGGTTTCAGAATGCACATGGAATCTGACCATTTCTTACCACCTCATTTTACCACTCAGGTCTGGGCCTCTAACATTTCTTGCCTGGATTTATGGGGAGAGCCTTTGAGTAGTCTCTCTGCTTTAATCTTTGCCCCCCTGCGGTCTGTTCTGAAAACAGCAGCCAGACCGATCCTTTAAAAATAAAGATACACCACTCCTCTGCTCAAAAACCTCAAGGAGCTCTCCATTTCAATCAGAGTAAATGCGAAGGTTCTTAAAATGGCTGCTGAAGCTCTACAAGATCTGCCCTTTCATAACTTCCCTAAACTGATCTCCAGCTACCCTCTATCTGGTTCACATAGCATCAGCCACACTGGCCTCTTTGCTGTTCCTGGAAAAGGCCTCTGCCTGAAAAATTCTTTCCCAGATACCCACATGGCTCATTTCCTCTCCTCCTTCAAGTCTTTCTTCAAATGGCATCTTCTTAACGAGGTCTTCCCTAACGCCTTTTGAAAATGACTGTCCTGCGCTTCTAGTGTGGAACGTGCACATCTTGCATTCATATCCACGGGTCCTCTTCATGTTCTGGACAATAGGTTTATTCTCTTTAGGTCTCAGCTTCTCACTAGAAATTTAGGGGTTTAGGCAAAATGTCCCAGAAAGCTCTTTGGGCTCTAAAATTTTTTAAATTCTATGACCAATTTGACACTGATAAACTAGTTATACTTGGGCTTGAAAATCTATCATCAGTGAAAGATACAGACTCCATTTTCCTGGAAGCTCAGATCCTACAGGAAATATTAAAATATTAAAATATTAAAATGTTAAAATGTGACATGGGATGCGTTGTAAAGTAACTGTTACACTTCCGAAATAAGTCTTATTAAAATCCCCTTTGTTTTTGCTGGTCCCAGTTCGCTTTGGCTCACTAAATCATCGGGAGGCCTTGAAAAAGGAAATTGAATTCTCTGGGCCTTGATTTTCTCATCCGTAGGATGAGGCTATTGTGCTAGATGATCTCCAAGTTCTCCTCCAGTTTTAGAATTCTCCCTTTATGGGAGGAAATCACACACTTTTCCCCTTAGTCACGACTCTTCATCTAGTTGTATTAAATATTTATAGGCAAGTTGGTGACTGGAGATATAACTCTTTTGGCTTTGTGTAGTGTGGTGCCATTCCCATTGAATGTAATTGTAGGGATTTCTTTTTCTAGTTCTCTTCATGTGCCTAGCCATCCTACAGAGGCTTCAGAGTTTAGATTAGAGTGAGTATGGCTCCAGGGTACATACCTGTACATTTATTTTCAATGTTAGATAATTATGCAAAAAAGACAAAGTAGAATGCATAAACACAGCAGCATTTTTGTCTTCAAGTGTCTGAAAACTTCTTGTTATTGAGTTTTGTTATGTCTGACCATAATGATCAGAAGATTGTAGGTATCTGAATGTAAATATTCACAGTGTGTTTGGAGGGAAGGTTCTTTTCTGGTCTAATGTGCTCAATGCTTTCAACTCTGAGAAAGATCAGTTTTATGTTTTCCTTTACAAAGAATACTGGTGAATAATAACCAATTTAAATTATCAAGTTAATGAGTCATTTTTTTCCTTGTGAACTCTACTTAAACATAGTTATTAAACTATAACCTTAATCAGTAAAGACTATTTCTGTATGGAATTAAGGCAAATGATTTTTGTAAGCAGTCTCTTTTAGGTGTGTGAATACTTATAGCTTCTGGGGTATGATTATGTGACTAACCAGAAGGATTGTACAAAAAAGATATTTTCTGCTCCCCCCCCCCTCCACCCCGTGGAACTAGAGACAAAGAAGAGAAGAATTGTAGCTGAGAGGTATAAGAGCTACAACTGATGCAATTTTGGTACTTGAGGTCATGGTGTTTTGAAATTTACATTTGTATGGGTTTCAAAATATTTTTGAGGTATCACCCAACAAATTCTCACAAAATTCCTTTGAAAATAAAAAACAAATAATTTTGAGATAACCATTCTTCACAGAGCAGAGCCTAGAAAATGCAAGCAAAGATTCTCCAGAACTCAACCATTCAACATCTGATTTCCTATTGAGTTATGTGACTAATGGCATTGCTTGTTTCCTTCCTTCGTTCATTTATCAGTTATATACTGTTCCAGGTTAGGCTTTGTTGAGACTTTGGAATATCATTGTCTTGTTACTGAAAATCTATCAGGAACAATGTACTAAAATGCCCAAGGATAAGCCAAGAGGTCTTTAGCAACACTGGTAACTTCTAGCTCTTTTTCTATTTCGTAGAGAAGATATTTTGTGGAACTGTGAACCTAATTGAAATCATATGTCACTACTCTTGGTGTTTCCAGGCAGGCAGACCAGTATAAGCTGTACTATATAAACTCAACACTTACCATGTTTTTCTCTTTATTACTAGAGAGGTTTTTAAGAAGATTAAAAGCTCATGAGTAGTTGTAGAGTCTGAGAAACACTTTTAGTTATAAATTCCTGGGATTTTGTATGTTTTCCTTATAGCCAGAATTTAATTTCATTTAAATTCCTTTCTCCTTTTAAAAGTAATTTCCCCTCAATACACACAAACACATAGTCTTGAATTTATGGAGTTTCTTCTCATTTCTGATCAATCATTCCTTGTTATATTCTCATTCTCCTCCTCCAGTCAAGGATGGGGTCCCACCCATAAACTGTAGGTATTAGATCTTGGTTGGCTGCATGCTGCCTCTCTACCTCATGTCCCCTGGTTCTTGCTGCAAAGGGCAAACTCTCTAGAGCAGTGGAAACAGCCCTTCTAAAAGGATTTAGTAACATCCATTTTAACTGCACCAAGGCAAATTTATATAGGGGAGAAAAAAAAGCCCAACCCTTGAATGTCTCCAGTAAGATTTGTTTGCCATCATGTAAAAAAAAAAAAAAAAGTTTTCCAAGCACAATCTATGGAAATGAAGAATAACAGGGAAAATTGGAAACTCACTCATTTGGAAGGGAGAAAGGAATGAATAAAGGAAGGAAGAAGTGAAGGAAGGAATCCAGGAAGGAGTTAAGCAAGGGAAGAAAGAAAAAAATAAAAGGAACAAGGGAAAGAGAAAGGGAGAGAAGGTGACGTGGCTGTTGGTAACATTAGTCTCTGAAACCAGCTGGAATATTGTGTGTCTCTCAGGTTCTGCATAATGAATAAAGGTTTTCCAAATGACATAGGTTTCATTCCAAGAGGAAGGAGACCACGTTAGCAGTCATTCCTTAGAACCACAGTATTGCAAACTGCACCATCTTATGCCTGCTTTCCCTGTTTACCAAAGAGAAAGGGGGTGGAGTTGCCTTTAATTATTAACCTTTAAAATATCTTCTTTATTATTTGTGGTCACAGCAAAAGTGAAACTTACATTCATAGATAATCTCAATTCTTATTATAGTTATTACTTTTAGCCTCTCCCTACTAAACCTTTTTACCTGAATCAAACCCCAAAATTAACAGATGTGCAGCAGTTGAACCAAAAGGGAGAAAGCAAAAGAGGTCAGGTCTTGTGTGTTATCCACCCCTGGTGAATCCAGAGAGTAATCCTTGGAAAAGCTCTCCACCTACATCTGGGGGACCTCTTACTGGCTGTATCAGAGGAGGGTAATGTCCCAAATGACTGCATTTCATTTCAGTAGTTCCAAGGAGACAAAATGAAGTTTATTCCTCTACTATATTCCTTAGTCATCCACGCGTATTTTACATAAAATTAACTGAGCATTCTTCAATCAAATGTAAAATGCCTTGTTAAGGAGTTAGGAATAGTAAATGTTGAGAATGCTGACAAATTGATCTGAAATTTTATTTTGGTTCTCTAATGCCTAATTTTTAATGGATTAATTTTTAAAAATCTGTATGTCTCGGCTTTTTCATGTGTGAGACTTATGGTGTGAATTTGAGTCATGATAAAGATAATATGAATTGAGCTTCTTAAAACTAAAGGTAAGGAGTTGTAGCTCTATCACCAAACAATGGGGGAAGAAAATTTCTCTTGGCATTTCTTTTTTAGTGGTGAGATACAATATTGACTTTAAGGGCTCAAATCTACTATTTAAATATTACAAGCAGTGTTTAGTATTGTCCTGATATATATTGGGCATCCAATATTTGTTTAATGGATGGATACCAATTGTCATGATAGAGAATATAAAATCGAATCAATGTATGAGACATACTTTGCCCACTAGTTCTCAGATGTCTTTGTTGAAAAATAGCAAGAAAAATGAGGTGGTTTATTTTTCCTCTTGGTTCAAATTGACATGTGACTGAAATTATCATTACTTTGACAGGTAAGGGAGAAGCAGTTCCCCACTCCAAATGACTAAGTTAGTGGTTACTTTTTGGTTTTTCTGTCACATATATGTAGACCAGAGAAATATAGAACTCAATCAACATTCAGGTTATGGAGCTATTAAGTTTATGTGATTTTAGAAAGATACCCCTAGGGATGGTATGTTTAATGGTATAAACACAAAAAGCCAGACAGACATTTAAATATATCTTGAAATGAGCATATTCTGGAAATTATATTAAGGATATAATTGAAAGCTAGTGCTGTATCCTCATGAGACTCAAGAAATTAATACTTGATAAAACACTGGGTAGTAAATCATTTAGGCTTTTCTTTGCTGGAGCAAGGAAGCATTTGACCCAACTACAGTTTTTTATGAGGATCTTTCAGGGTCAAATAGCACAATGTGTCATCCTACTAGGAAAGCTAATAGATGTGTTAAATGATGCTAAATATTCTACTCTTTTTGCGTGGTACATTTCTAATGTTAGATTACATAATGGAAGTCATTTTTAAATGTATCTCTATTTACTAATTCTAGAATCTCAGAAAACAAAATTTTCTGGAAAATTATTATTTATCCCAATTGGAGTGAGTAGCCAGAAAATAGATCATAATGGAAAGGGCCCATCAGACTTACAGGTCAAAACAAGGTTTATGTCCAGGAGCTATTCATCTGTGAGCAATGAGCATGTAAAAAGGATCCAGGATGAGAAAATCACTTTAGGGGAAAGGACCCAGCTGAATAGAGTACAGTGAGATGAGTCGGTTCAGATTTCTAGGTCTACCATTTCAATCCAGCTAGGAATGGAACAGACAATGAAAGGAAATCTAGTAAGCATGAACTTATCCAAAGTCCAACGATCAAAGGAATTTATAGGAAACCAAAGAGGGATACTACCACTTAGATTCAAATATGAAAGAAGACACAGGCAAGGCTAGGATGATTGGGGTCAGGGTACAGGTGTACAGAAGCTCAGATGAGACAAAAGGTAGGTATCTAGGCCCAAGGCATTGAAGTCACAAGAATGCCTCAGTTCTGAGATAGAGGACCATAAAAATTGAGATGTATGTATACCCACTTCTTAGAATACTTATTGGCCCAGTAAAAAGACCTGAGCTTAAAGGTGAAGAGTTTTGTAGGCACAACTGCTAATCAGGCTTACCTGGGTCTAGGAATAGGTTCCAGGCAGGACTGAGGAATCACCAAAATATATTAACCTTCCACCAGACATTCCTGTGATGTGACTTTAGGTATACTGCTTTTGCAAATCTTTTACCAAGCATCGTGTTTGCTTTCTAGCCATAGCAATATGCTGCTCTCTTTTTCTTGTTGTAACAAGAAATATCGTGTGTTTCTTTTCATTCTCACTTATGAGTTACACTACTCCAGATATTAATACATCAAGTATATTGTTTTCCAAATCCTTTCCTAAGTTAATTTATTCACTTATTCACTACATATTTATTACTCAACAATCATATGCCAGATTTAATGATAGGGTCTTGGAATACAATGTTAATCAAGTATGGGTAGAATTGTATTGTTTTGTTCACACAACATTACTTCCTCCTCTCTTTGTAACAGTACCTCTTTTCATTTGAGGAAACTGTCCCTCCCCAGTTCCAATTCTGGTAGGGCTGCCTGTCACATGACCCCACTGGCCCAGGATGTAAGGCTGGGAATATGCTGTGGGACTGATTTTAGTTGTTCTTTCCCTTGGCTACAGTGATTGGTCCAAGCATTAGTCCAATCCCAGAGCATTGGTCCAAATCCAGGACTTCACCCTCAGATTTTATACTTGAATGCCAAGAGAGAGAGACCCTTTTTTTCATGGTCATTAAATTGGGATGATGTAACCTGGAACTGTTTATAGCCAAACCACGCACAACCTTCTCTCAGACACAGGGAGGAAGTTCCCTGCAGTGAGAAAGAAGAAGACTATCATAGAGAGAAACAAAAATGAAAGAGAGATGAAGAGATAATAGAGATAGAACATGGAAGATGAAGGGAGACAGAGATAGAAGACTGGCATATAGAGCAAAGCACAGGTGAGAAACAGATGGAGAAGAGAGAGATTTGATACCTTCAAACAAGAATCTGGAATGCCTGAATATATAGCTATTAAATCCCTTTTTAGCTTAGATGAGTTTCAGTAGCTTTTATTCTCATTTGCACATAAAGAGATCTAATATTAAACAGACACAATCTCTGCCCTCAAGGAAAGTCTGCTGGAGACCCAGAGGTAGGAGGGCAAAGCCAAAGTGGTGGGATAGGTGCTGAGACTGGGAAATGCGGGTGTTGGGAATGCATAGACAAGGAAGATGAACCTCCAGGGAGGACTTCCCAGAGGAAGTGTCATTTAAGCTAGTGCAGGTAGAGGGAACCTCATGTTTGAAGTTTTCAAGTTTGCAAAAGAATGCAAAACACATTTGAAAAAGTGCAAGAAGTTCTGTCTGTCTGGAGGGCAAGGGAAGGCTGTTGAGAGAGGACTGGAGATATAAGGACAGGTCTTGAGGAGCCTAATAAACACTGTTAAGAATTTTAAACATCTATGAAGGAGAAATGGACGTATTACCAGTATTTATTCATTCACTTATTTGACTTGTATAAAGCACTAAATATACCCCAGACTTTGGGCTGGAAGTATGGGGCAGAAGACAATAGTTTGTTTTCAAAGACCTCATGGTCCAATGCCTTTCCTTAGATCTACATATCTAAAAAACATCATAATTCAGTTTACTTTCTAGGTCCTTTATGTTTTCTCTTCCAAATTAGTATCATTGTATCAAGATAGTCAAGAACAAACATTAAAATTCTTGTCAGATTACTAAAATTTATTATGACTTAGACTTCTCAGTGCCTCAGTTTTCTCAACTAACATAGATTAAATGGGTTCGGGTGGCTCCTTCAGGGAATATGGGAATTTACAAGGAGTATTTTATGTTAACGAATGATGATCTTTTCCCCCTCATTTTTAGATTTTGTTGAATATTCTAGTTTACAAACTGTCAAGTTTTACATTGGGGTGATGCAGGAAATTAATAATATAACTTTCCTTACTCAGTGGCCCCTAATCAATGCAGAAAAGTTTGTTGAATATTTTATGTTAAAAATTATGCATTAAACTGGTCAGTCCAATTTCTGAAACAAATTGCAGATTAATCAGTTGTATTGGCAGAGGTAATTGTTAAAAATAGCATGTCATAAATTACTTGTCTTTGTTCAATGAACATATTAAAATACCTGTGCGGGAATTCACACAGCTAATATGGGTCTTCAACTTTTTTTTTAATCTGTATACCCTGGAGCAAAGGAAGTAAGATTGATAAATTAATCAGTGGTGAGGGTAAAATTACAGACTAAGGACTTCTACTTAAAGAAAATGCCTTTATTGCCTCTTTCATCAAATGGCAATAATGCTGAGAAGTGGAAGGGTTGCCATCACACCCTGACATGAGTGCTGTTGAGCACTTGATTAGATGGAGGCCAGTCTTGCTATTCACCTCTGTGTCAGACAGGCACTCATCTACTCAAGTGGTGAAATAATGACAACAATGCTGCTATTAATCTAAAGATTGCGTTGGCAGTTTTGTTAAAAAAAATAAAAAGATTTATAAAACTAGAAGGGACCTAGAAAGGACAGTTAACTAATCTTAGATAAATAACCATGGATCATGCTTTTTAGGGTTTTCAGATGAAGAACATTTCTCTCTTTTACCTATAAGAGGTATTTCAGAATTTAATACTTGGTATTGTCAAAAGATGTTGCTTCTTCATTCATTCACTTACTCATTAATTCAACAATTTTGTATACAGGGCCAACTATGTATTAGGCAATAAGGCAAATGTGATTCTACAACTTTCAGGGAATTTATAACCTAGTAAGGAAGAAGGGCAATAAAACGAAATATGATAAATGATGATAAATGTTATGATAAGCAAAGTATAGGGACGACAGAAACCCTTAACGGGTATTTCTCACCTGGACTAGGGGGTTGCAGAAGGCTTGTTGGAGGAAGTAAGTTTTAAGTTGAGTTGGAAGCAAAAAATAAGAGTTTCCAATCGAAGTTGGGGTGGAGCAGGGAGTGAGGGAAAAAAAGAGAATTTTCTAGGCTGAGGAACAGTATTGTGAAGGCGGGAAGGTAAAAGGTTTCAGGCTACATTCTAGGATTTTGATTACGTTAGGCATCAGGTTATGGAAGGACTTTTTATGGGAGATAGTATTCCTATGTTTGTTTTTGGGGTCATGCTTATCAACATCACAAAAATTTTGCAATCTAGTTGTACTCTTTTTCATGCTTGTTGGCTGGTGGGATTCCACCAGTGGTGTGGACCTGGGTTCCTATATGACTTGGAAGTAGGCATGTGGGCAAAGCTCTACCTGGGGCTCTGGTAAACTTAGGGCCCTAGGATGATAGGACCCTAATGGAGAAGAAGTAGTGATTAAGAGTTTAAGCTCTAATGTAAAACCCTAGCCTAGAAACTCAATTTTTGTATTTCCAAAACCTATGACTTTGGGCAAGTTAATGCAAATTTACAACTTATTTCCCACATACATTTAACATGGAAACCATAATAAAAAATATGTTCCTCATAGGTTTGTTATGATGATTCAAAGAATTAGTGAAAGAAGCACCTTAGTACATTGGGTAAATGTTAGTTATTGTTGTTTGTGTTATTATTATTCCTATCTCATCTGATTCCAAGGGATAGGAGAAGCCAGTTTAATTATCATTACTGAAAAAAAGCCATCATTTCCTATTCTCTATTCTTTAGATTTATTTCAGAATCATGATATCTTGTTCCCAGACTTTGATTTTACCATTCCAGCAGCAGGTGGTCCATAGGTTGCCAGATGTATAGCTCTGATTTAAAACCCCTGGGTGTGTGTTTATCACTAATTTGGGGGAATATTTGAATATTGGAAACTCCAAATATAATTAGCACCTGGTTAGGTGTGTGTGTTTTTGACAGCATAAGGCTGGAATATGGCTTTCCCCCCAAGAGTGAGAGAAGATGGGAAGCATGTCATCAAAGCTCTTAGTGACAATCAGAATGACATCTGCTTTTTAGATCTGGACCCTGTTTTCTCAGAATTGGGACTTAATGCATTATATATTTTTTCTTCTTGAGGGAGAATAGTGGAAGCAGTCCTGAGCAGACCATAATCAGGAAGTCCTGATTGTTTAAAAGGCAGAGAGGTCATGAAGATACAGGAAGGGAAAACCACATGCTAGGATCCCTAATTCTAAGCCCCAGTGGAATATGAATAGGCTCTTATTTATACATACTGGTCTCAACTCTGAGACTACCTCAGATAAGAGACAGAAAGGCCCCCATTTCAAATTACGGGGCATCTGTAGCTAATGACTGTATTCAGTTATAGTGCATATGGCAGGTGATGTTCCCCTCCCTGACTTGTTCCTGCTATTATCCAGATAGCTACTCTTGTTTTTCTTTTTGCTTTTTTTCTGGCTAAAATCACAGAGCTGAGAAGAGTAGTAGCAAGCCATCGGGACCTGCTAATCAAATCTGAGAGAACAGGCCTTCAATCTCAGCTCATCATATGACTTAAGAGGCCCTCATTTAGACAGGACCTGAAAAGTCCCTTCTAAAGCCTTTACAAAGTGAGAATAATCTTCATTAAGTGCTACAGATTTCACAGGAAAAAAAAACGGATTAGGGGCCTGTCATTGGAAAGATAATTAATGTGCTAGAGAGAAGTATAGGCAATAGAGAGCAAAATTTCTCCATAATAAGATAAGAAAAAAATTTACAACAGCCAGGGTAGATAATGACTAAATGTTAAGAAGCAGTTCCTGCTGGTTTGATTTTTACAGTATAATTACAGAGAGAGAGACAGAGACAGAGATAGAGAGACAGAGAGAGAAAGAAGGAGAGGCAGAGAGGCAGAGAGAGAGAGAGACAGAAAAAGAGGGGTGGGGAGAGAGAGAAAGGGAGAGAAGAGACACATACTCGTATACACAAAGGAAATAACTCACATACACAAAATATAATCTCAGGATCAAAAGGTACGTTAAAGGGTTTTTGTTGTTGGATTGATATTTGTTTATCTTTCCTGGATCTAAAAAGATTATATCTTTTACTCTGTTAAAGTCTTCTAAAACATCTTGCTAAATCTCCTTTCAATATATTCTTGGTCAAAATATTGTGGGCTGGGAAATTATTCTGAAGTTGTTTTCTAAGCTCCTTTATAGCTAAAGAAGCCTTAGATAGCAATATTTCTCCAATGTTTAATTCAGCTATCTTGCTGCTCATGGTTCTTGCTGAAATTGGTGTTATTTCAGGCCCTGAAGCAAATGGTACTTTGCCCCTTTTCTAATTTCCTCTTTTCCAGACAGCAGGACTTGGCTTTTTATCAAGGAATCAAATGCCCACCCAATGGGCCTGCTGGGACTTTTCCCAACCAAAACACATTTCTTTCCTGCGAATGTGTAATCATTTGCAAGTGAGTACACAGCCCAAAACCTGTTGATAGGAAATGTTGGAAGAGCCAGTTCTTTTTCTGTGGTGCTAGATGTGTCTTCGACACAAATAATTAATCATTATGACTTACTATTTATTTAATTATAATTGCAGTAAAAATTTGAAAGTGGGAGGAAAGGAGAGATCACCGCTATACTTTGGTGGGTTTGTACTGAATTCAGAATCAGGTCCTAAACTTTGCATTTCAATTGCATTCTATCCAATTGAAATACATATCATATGACTGCAATGTATCTGGCTCCATGTTAGGCACAAAAAAATCTAAAAATGAATAAGATAGTATTGCCTCATGGTTTACTAGGGGAGACAGACACAAATAACTTCAATAAAATGAAATGCTCATAGTACAGGATGAATAAATACAACAGTGTAGGGGAAGAAACAGTGCTGCCTGTGGTTGTGTATCTGTTTGGATTGCATGGAGGAGGTGACCCTGGAATTGGTGCTTGAAGAATTGAGTAGAATTCACTGGGCAGAAAAGTAGGAAGGGACATTTCACTGTCATCCAAATCATCTCCTGAAACCCAAATGTGATCATGACATTATTTTGCTCCAAGAATTCCAATGAACTCACATTATTTAGAGAAAAAAGCCCCAATACTTGGAAGTCATTAAGTTTTTTGTAAGCATGTGTCTGTCAATATGAAGTTTTTCTAGTGTCCTTGAGGGCAGCTTCTATGCACAGAAGAGACTATTTGTGATTCTTTTGGATTTTCATATTAATATTTGACATATTACAAATCCAAATTAATTTTTCCTCAATCTTTTACATTCAACTTAGAAATCTTATTATCCTATTAAAAATGTAGCATATTTCAACAACCACTTTCAAGGGGATTTTTAAACCCACTTAATTAAAATTGTTTAAACATTTTAAATAAACTAAATTTTTATAAATTTAAAACACTTGATTTTTTAAAAGATCCTAAATTATCGGATTAACAAGTAAAATCTTTCTAAGTACTTAAGTAAATCTTAAGAAATCCAATTAATAAACTTTCAAAAATGATGAAATTTAAGTTCTTGTTAAATGCCTTGACGCTAAAATTCTCTTATGCCTTTGAAATTAAAACAAAATGATTAATAAATTATCTAATTATACAATTTAAATGGGAATCACAGAACTACCCCATTGGATACTCCAATATGCCAAATATCTCTTATGTGTTAAAAATATAAAAATAACAAGTATACACATATGTAACTCCCAAATTAATACTGTGGGTTTAGTTTACTTCATCATTTATATATTTATGCCTAAATTCTCTAGGGTTATATGACACTTACCCATTGTAGCAGAGATTGCCAGCTGCCATACAGTTTCCAGTCTCTCATTCTTCCTTAGTAACAGGATCTTGATTTTATTCAGGACAGCAGCAGACCAGATATTATAAATTATGTTTCCCAACCTTTTTGCATCTAGGGGTGGCCATGAGACCAACATCTGGCCAGCGAAGTGGCAGTGTTGTGTGTGACTTCTAGGAGAACTGCTTACAGGAAAATGATTTATTTGGGAACACTCATTTAAAAAAAAATCTTTTTGCCTTTCTTCTTTCTTCCAGCTGCCATCTTGGACAACGAGGTGACTTTGAGGGTCAAAATAGAAAGAACCTTGGTGATTGTATTAGTTTGCCAGGACTGCCATAACAAAATACCACAGATGGGTGGTTTAAGAACAGAAATTAATTTTCTCACAGTTCTGGTGGGTAGAAGTCCCAGGTCAATGTGCCAGCAGATCTGGTTTCTTCTGAGGTCTCTCTCCTTTGCTTGGAGACGGCAGACTTCTCACTGGGTACTCACAGTGCTGCCCCTCAGTTGGTGTGTTGTCTGTGGCCTGATCTCCTCTTCTTATAAGGACACCAGCCATATTGAATTAAGGCCCACTCAAATGATCTCATTTTACTTTAACTTCCTCTTTAAAGGCCCTATATCCAAATACAGTCACATTCTAAGTTACAGGGGGGTTAAAAGATATCAACATATGAATTTTGGAGGGTCGCAGTCCAGCCTATTACAGTCGTTATGGACTGAATATTTGTGTCCCCTCAAAATATATATGTTGAAGCCTAACTTCCAATGTGATAGTATCTGGAGGTGGGGCTTTGGGAGGTAATTTGGTCATGGGGTTGGAGCCCTCATAAGTGGGGGCTTGCTTCCTCTCTGCTCTCAGCCATGTGAGGAAAATAGGGAGAAGGTGACTGATACCAGCCAGGAAGCAGGATCTCACCACTCTGCCAGTGCCTTGATCTTGGACTTCCCAGCTTCCAGAACTGTGAGAAATAATGTTTGTTGTTTAAGGCACCAGTCGACAGTATTTTTGTTATAGCAGCATGAACTAAGTCAAGAGTGCTATAAGAAATGATAGGATTTTACCAAATCATGGAGGTCAAGGATGGCTCTGTAGAAATGAACAGAGATGTGAAGAATAGAAATTAACAAGTGAAGATATGCGGGTAGAGAAAGTATAATCCAGGAGGAGAACATGGTGAGAACAAAGGCCTGTGGCGGACAAGAGGGCATATGGCTGTGTTCCTAGTGTGACAGAGTACCTGGTGACAGGAATAGCCAGAGAGTAAGTGGAGTGAGGCCATGCACGCTCAGGTGGGTTAGGGATTTTTGTCTTATCTAAGAGCAATAGATATCTCTTAACTGTTTGAAAAAGGGTGGCATGATCAGATTTGCATTTGAAAAGGTCACACTGGCTGTAGTTAGGAGAACAGACTGGCAGGATGCCAGAATCAATGGGGAAAACAATATAGAAAAAAGGAAAGAAAAAGCCATAGGACTGGGTCTAGAGGAGGCCAACCTTTTATAACTGGGGAAAGAAGTTTGAGCCTTTAAACAACTTTTTCCAAGAAGTTCTCTGAGAGGAGGTGAGAGAAAGGTCAGTAGCTGAAGGACATGGGATTCAGATTTTTCTTTTTTAATTGGATAGACATGAGCATTTTAAAAAGTTGATGAGAAGCCGCTGTGGAAAATGGTTTGCCAGTCTTCAAAAAGTTAAACATTGGGCCTCCCTGGTGGCGCAGTGGTTGAGAGTCCGCCTGCCGATGCAGGGGATACGGGTTCGTGCCCCGGTCTGGGAGGATCCCATATGCCGCGGAGCGGCTGGGCCCGTGAGCCATGGCCGCTGGGCCTGCGCATCCGGAGCCTGTGCTCCGCAACGGGGGAGGCCACAACAGTGAGAGGCCCGCATACCGCAAAAAAAAAAAAAAAAAAAAAAAAAAGTTAAACATTGAATTACCACATGACCCAGTAATTCCATTCCTAGGTATATATGCAAAAAAATTGAAAACAGGTGTTCAAACAAAAACTTGTACACAAATGTTCATAGAAGCACTGTTTACAGTTGCCAAAAGGTGGAACAAACCAAATGTCCATCAGTTGACGAATGGGTAAATAAAATGTGCTATATCCCTGCAAAGAATTTTATTCATCCATAAAAAGGAATTAAGTATTGATATTTACTACAATGTAAGTGGACTTTGAAAATATTATGCTAAGTGAAAGAAACCAGACACAAAAGGTCACATATTATATAATTTCATTTATATGACATATGTAGAATAGAAAAATTCCTAGAGATATAAAACAGATTAGTGGTTTCCAGGGGCTGTAGGAAAGGCAAAATGGGGAATGATTGCTTAATGGATAAGGGGTTTCCTTTCGGGGTGATGAAATATTTGGAACCAGGTAGAGGTAATGGCTGTCCAACGTTGTGAATGTACTAAATGTGACTCAATTGTACACTTTAAAATAGTTAATTTTATGTTACGTGAATTTTACCTCAATTTAAAAAGAAAGAAAAGAGAAGTTATTGGGAAGACTCCAGATAAAAAGGGAATTTTACCTCAATTTAAAAAGAAAGAAAAGAGAAGTTATTGGGAAGACTCCAGATAAAAAGCAGGGGGAAGCTTTAATATGGAGTGGTAGGTTTCTGAGAATTTGTGAAGAGAGAGAATTAAAGCAAAAGTGGAGAGACTTGCCTAAAACAAGTTTGTGGAATGGCTCCTTTATATTGTAACAGGAAGGAAGTAAGAATGGTGGACAGGTATAGATGGGTTTGGGCATTGGTTATCAAGAAGCTGAGGAGAGACCCTACCTATTATGGCATCTTTTTTCTCCATGAATTGACATGAGATCACCATGTGCTGAGAGCAAAGGGGCTGAAGGTTGGGTTAAAGATTTAAGGAGAATTAAAAAAATTGTTTTTGAAAAAGTTATTAGAGAAAGTGGGAGAGTGTAGACCAGAGGTAAATATTAAGGTAGTTGGAGCTGGTTAGGTTCAGCCTGTTTGAGATCGGGCTTTTGAAGTTATACAGAAAGTAAACAATATGCCATGTTATATGATTTTTTCCTAGCTATATTTAGATACTCAGGTACAGACATGGAGAAAGAGTTAGACAACTCATATTGGGGTTTTGCTGGACTTACATGATGAAAAGATAGCATAGCAAGAGAGTTAAGATGTTGACAAGAGTGCTGCTGAAACAGTGAGTCACGCAATGAAGTTATCTCAGGAGGGAAATGAGGAAAGGAAAGAAAGTGTTGATTGAATAGCAGAAAATAGAGGGATCGATACACTGGCAGCGCTGATGAGGTTGAATAAATGCCGGGGGTACCCAATCAAGTATGTCAAATATAGGAGAGTTTGAGAGTAAAAAGTTAGTATGGGGATTAATGATTTTGGTTATGAAACAGGTAAAATAAAGGTGATGACATGAAAGAGGGACTGAGTGGAGTGGAGAAGAACCTGGCTGAGGCCAGGATGCTGAAAGCTCAGTATGTTGGACGGGTCAGTTGGTCATCCATGTAGACGCTGAGATCATTCAGGATTTCAACAGGGCTTGGATAAAGACCAAGTTTGGGGTTGGATGCCAGAACCTTTGCTTAAAGAAAGGGAATAACAAGGTGGTGGCTTGGGTAAAGATGGGATTGTTAAATATTAGTAAAGTCAAATGGAATTGGTCCTACTGAGAAGGATTTGAGAAGACAAATAGGAGAATAATTGTCTGAATGCAGCAATGGGGAGGCACGGCCTTCTCCTTACCCGGCCCCACTACCCCCTGGCTCTCGAATAGCTGGGACATGAGATAATAAACAGTGATATATGAGTGTGTTGCAGAGAAACAGTGTCACTGAGGCACAGATACATTTTAAATAAAGCAGGAAGATGGAGGAAACCCTTGAAAAGGGCGCTGAAGTATTGACTGTGTATCAGACAGGGACCCATTGTCAAGGAAATGAAACTACTCCGTGTCTGTCATACTATGGGAATTTAATTCCCGGAGTTGTTTACAAAGCTCTTGGCAGGACTGGAGGAACAAAAGGAGAGAGGTGAGATGGTTGAAGGAGTCTAAAGGCGGAAGCGGATTCTCAGAGGTAAGAAGCTGCTAATGACTGTAAACCAGGCTTTGCTGCTCTGCTACTGGAGAAACCGGGCTGCACCCCCTGATTCCTGCTGCCACATCACAACTGCCAACAGCTATCACGCCATCAGAGCCCGAAGCAAGAAGCTGCTCCCTCCCTCCCACCTTTGTTCTCCACTATCTTCTATTGACAGAAGGAAGCCAGCCAGCAGGGGGCCTGAAAAAATATGTTTGCAATCTCCCAGCCCCAGCAATGTAGATCCAAGTGTAGATGGGGAGGTGTGGGCTGAGAGAAAACATTGAATAACTGGCAGGGGGAGGGCCTGCTGGCTATGGATAAGCAGTTTCAGAGGGCACAGTGGCGGGTTTGGATGGTGGTATAGAGGTGGCAACTTGGTCAGGGGCAAAGTAGGAAGGATAATGGGAAACATGCCCTACCCCCACTCTTCACTGAAGACCTGAGAAAATAGAACCAAATGGAAGAAAATTTGTATATCCTCGCACCACCACCTCTCCTAACCCACCTGCAGCTCTGTCTTCACTCCTGTTACATGGACTAACTTGCCATGCTTCTTAACTAAAGCCACTCTCATCTCTTCTCCCCTCTTCAACGACATTACTCTATAATTGTTTCCTTATTCTCTAGCACCATCATTTCTTTCTTTATCTGTTGGATCATTTCCATCAGAATACAACCATACTGCAATTTCTGTCATTTAAAAAATAAGAAAAGGAAGGAAGGAGAGAAGGAAGGAAGGGAGGGAGCCAGGGAGGAAGGAGGGAAGGAGACAGGAAGGAGGAGGGAGGAAGGAAGGAGGGAGGGAGGAAGGAAGGAGGAGGGAGGGAGAAAGGGAAGGAGGAAGGAAGGAGGAGGGAGGGAGGAAGGAGGGAAGGAGGAGGGAGGGAGGGAGGGAGGAAGGAGGGAAGGAGGAAGGAAGGAGGAGGGAGGAATGAAGGAGGGAGGGAGGAGAGAGGAGGGAGGGAAGGAGGAAGGAAGGAGGAGGGAGGGAGGAAGGAGGGAAGGAGGAGGGAGGGAGGGAGGAAGGAGGGAAGGAGGAAGGAAGGAGGAGGGAGGAAGGAAGGAGGGAGGGAGGAAGGAAGGAGGAGGGAGGGAGAAAGGAGGGAGGGAGGAAGGAGGAGGGAGGGAGGAAGGAGGGAAGGAGGAGGGAAGGAGGAGGGAGGGAGGGAGGGAGGAAGGAGGGAAGGAGGAAGGAAGGAGGAGGGAGGGAGAAAGGAGGGAGGGAGGATGGAGGGAGGAAAGGAGGGAGGAAGGAGGGAGGGAGGAGGGAAGGAGGGAGGAAGGAGGAAAGAGGGAGAAAGTAGTGGGGAAGGTGGGGGGAAGGAGGGGGAAGGAGGGGGAAGGAGGGAAGGAACCCCTTTCCTGACTCCAGTGTCTTCTACATTATAGTAGATGGCAAATCTATCTCTCCAGTTGCTCAGGCTAAGAAGCTTGGAATTTTCTTTTCTTTCTTTCACTGCCCCTACCCTTTTCCATCCACTGCACCAATTGAATCCTGGCAGCTCTGTTTTCTAGGTACATCGTTACTTATTAGTGCTACTTGCCACCACTATTGTAGTCTGTTCTACACATAGCAGGCAGATGCTCCTTTTAAATATTTAATGTCATGTCCCTCCATTGCTCAAAGTCATCCAGACTCTTCCCATCTCATCCAGAATAAATTCCAAAGTCCTTTTTTTTTTTTTTTTTTTTTTTTTGCTGATAGAGCTCTGCAGGATGTGCACTGTCTTCCCTTTGACCTTTCTTACCTCATACTTCTCTTCCTCTCACTCTGCTCCAGCCTCACTGGTCCTCTTGCTGTTCCTGAAATGTACTAGCCATGCTCCTACCTCAGGGCCTTTGCACTTGCTGTTCCTTCTGCCTGGTAGTCTTCCCACAATTATCCACATGACTTACTCATTCACTCCCTTCAGGTCTCTGCTCAAATGTCATTTTCTCTGTTAGGGCTTTTTAAACTAACCTATGTAAAGCAGCAACTGCTCCCACTGTCTTAACATTTATCACCACCTGCTATACCATTTATCTATCTGTTTATTTCTCCCTTGTCTGTCTGGAAGGTAAGGTTCAGGAGGGCAGAGACTTTGTTTTGTTCTTTGTCATGTCTGCAAAACCCAAACAGTGCCTAGAATATTATAAGCACTGCAAAAATATTGAGTTGAATAAACGTGTAAAAGCACGGAGGATAGACAGATAAATAGATTACATTTTATGTGGAAGACACCATACTCGTCACCTGGCTCTGTTATTTAGATTTGGGTACAATTCTGTGATACCCTTGACACTTGTGAGGACCAGTAAAACCTATAAACTCTCAGAGGAGACCTCTGTCACTTCATTCTGACCCCCTACCTTTCTACCTTGGACCGAACGCATCACTTAAACTTGTAGATCAAGCATTTGAATTTTGTTTTTGAAGGGTCGAGGATTGTGTTTGATTTATTTTCTTTCTTTAATGTTTTTATTTTATTTATTTATTTATTTTGGCTATGCCATGCGGCTTGTGGGATCTCAGTTCCATGACCAGGGATCAAACCCGGGCCCATCGCCGTGAAAGTGCCAAGTCCTAACCACTGGATCACCAGTGAAGTCCCTGATTTATTTTCTTAATTTACTCCTGAGAAACACATAAAACAGTTAATGCTGATGAAGAAGAATATCTTAATCCGTGAAATGCCCTTAGTTTAATAAAGTTCTCTTGGACTTGGTGTTTGGTTAGGCATATGGAAATCAAACTCCAAGTTCTGAATTTTATGCAGGAAAATCTAGACTTCTGAAATGCATTGATTTATATCTGGTAGGAGTTTCTGAGGTATATATTATTTTCCCTCAGCAGTGTACTTTTTTTTTAACCTTGTAAAGGACAGGATAATTTGTGCGTCATTTTGAGTTGTTTGGAAAATTTGTTTCTATATCTCTTCTGTGTTTATTGCTTTGGTTGCACTTGAGTGATTAGTGAATTCTTCGCATGTTCATTAAGGATATGGACGTGCACCAAAATGACTGTGCTCTCTACTCACACTCCTGCCTTCTATCGCTGGGACACACCAGTGAGGAGCTGGGAGAGAAAGGGTGCAGGCAGAGAGAAAGCAAGAAAGAGCAATAACAGAGACGGAAAGTATGCCTGAAGGCAGGCGGGAGAGAGGTTGGAAGAAAGGCTCTGGAAGAAATCTGAGAGGCCAGCTTTCGGGGTAGAGAGCAGCTGTACTGCATATTGCTTTCTGACAAATCTGTTGAAATGCTTCATAAAAGTCCTCAACCCTTTCAGCAAATATATATATATATATATTGTTTTGTCTTTTTCTTTTGAAAAGCATATAATGGGGTTGAGAAGGCAGTATTTAGTTAAGGAGAAAACAGTTCAGATCCTGTGAGTAAATTAATATCTACTTTTAGGCAACTTGGTGGAGCGCTTCATAAGTTAAATGGAAGACTCTGGAAAATAAAGAAGACCTCCAGTAGCTGATTCTATGAAAGCAGATTAAGATCTAGGATTTCTAGAGGAATGGACAAGAGCATTTTTGGTCCTTGCAGTAAACCTGCTTTGTATTGATTAAGCAAACCAAATCAGACAAATGGACACATTTGGTCAGTTCAATTTTCTGAGGCACAACTCCACAGTTGCACGATGTGGTGGTGATATGGAGACCCAGGGTGAGGAGAATTTCTGGGAATCTGGCTTGATATGATTATTCAAGTTGCTCATTTTGCTTGGCAGCTCTGTGTAGTTGAGACCTAGCATTTCGCTTTGTTTGTATTACGTACGGATGATAACTGGATACACTAAAGGAGACTTCATCTGCTGATGTGAGCAGATAATTGAAAAAAATTTTTTTAATTGTTGCTCTGGTGTTTTCTGTTTTGCTCATTTACAAGAGGGGAGGATTAAGGAATTAAGGTTTTTTTGTTCATTTGTTTATTTTGTTTTGTTTTTAAAACACAGAGGAGGGTTATGCTAGGTGTGTATGTTGGGGGGGTGGATATGATAATGAATAGAACACAGGAAATGTCATGTACTGAGGGGCATAAGAAATATAGGCAGCCACAAAGGAGGACATTCATGAACCATATATGTCTGAAAACCCAGTTGGAAGAATTTAAATAGATGGCAGTATTTGTTAGACTTTGGAGGATGAGTAGGATTAAACTGGGCAGGGTGGGGTGGGGGGAGTCATTCCAGAAAAGGGAAATAATATGAGGGATGCTGTGGAGCGATAAATAGATGGATTCAGCTGCTTCCAAATTCATAAGGACATTAGTAGGAAAAAAAAAAAGAAAAGAAAAGAAAGAAAGAAAGAAAAGAAAAGAAAGAAAAAAAGAAAAAGGGTTGTAATCAGAGCATCAGGCTTTGAATTCAAGGGCAAAGAATTGGTTGGAGAAAGGAAGCCCATGGAAATCTCTTCAGGAGGGAAATAAAATCAATAGTACATTGCAATGGTTTCCGAATTTTTTCACATTATTATCTAATATGTTTAATCAGTGAATAAATGTATTGCTAGATTGATAGGATTAACTAAAGAAGGTTACAGTTTCAAAAATCTAAAAAGCTGTTAAAAGTTACAACTTCTTGAATTGCATCCTTTGATTAAGAATGAATTATTAGCCAATCTCTAACTTCCATCTTAGTGTTTCAAACTTAAATCAAAATACCATTACAGAACGTGAACCAAGTAACTATAAACACTAGATTACAAGCTAGTACTCCACTAAACTGTTATGAAGCAAAGCTGAAGTAAACTTTAATTTCTGCTTTTAGGAAGACTTTATGTAAAAAAATCTATCCCATTTCCTCAATTTGGGATGCAAAGTAAAGTCCTATTTTACTTGATCTGTATTCACATCAACTGTTTCTTTGTATTTAAAGGAGCTATTCCTTTTGGTTTCTTGCTGATACTATTGCCCACATTTGAACAAACAGGACAGAAACATTGATAAACAAAAGTATGTGATGTTCTCCCCAGCCAGTGCGGGGCTGGGGAGAGGAATTCCACTGAAATGCCTGAGCTCCAGGCCTTGGGAGGAAGTGGCCTAACTTACCCCACTACCTATCCTGGAGGTTTAGGAGGGAGAGGGATCAGCTCCTCTGTGCTACAGAATTCTTTTTAAGAGCAGCATTCCAGGTCACAGACCTCCTAGAAGGCTCAGTTTAAGAGCTGCCATCCAGACCATTATCTCAGAAAGTTTCCAGTGTGTCCAAGCACTGAGTTTTATGGGCCTCTTGAACATTTCTTTAAAGCTTGCCCTTGGGAATGTAAGCAGGGTTGGAAGTTGCTTACAGATCTAGCAGTGTGGGAGGAAGGGAGAAGGGACTTTGTTTTGATCGTTCTTTCAGTTTATCACCTCCCTCTCCGCATCCCTCTCTCCCCTCTCCCGCCTAGTCCCTGTTTCTCTTCCCCTTCCTTTCCCCCTCCCTCCTCCTCCCTTCTCCTTCTTCCCTTCCCTTTTCTTCCCTTCCCCTTCTTCCCTCCCTCCCTCCCTTCCTTCCTCTCTCTCTCTTTTCATATATTATCTAATGTGTTTGATTAGTGGGTAAGTTTGCTGTCAGGTTAATAAGATTAAAGGAAGTTATGCTGCTACAAAAAAAAATAATCTAAGAAGTTGTTAAAAGTTACACCTTTTAGATGTAACAGTCTCTCTTACACACAGATACACACAGTCACACACACACACGTTTTGGGGTGAGAGTTGTAGTCTCTCGCATAATTTCTCTTCTCACTCATGTGTTGAAACATCGTTTTCACCAAACCCTAGACAATAATTTATAGTATGGATGTGTGTGTGTGTGTGTTTGTGTGTGCATGTGTGTGGTGTAGGTACTGTGGAAAGACTGAAAAAGAGTTGGCTGTGGTCCCCCTCTGCCTGAACCTGGCATTAGTCCACGTCTGTATTTTCCTATGTGGTCGTAGGTGATGGAGGCAGGGAAAAGTTTTGCTTGCATCATGAATTACATTTTTACATTTTCGCAGGCTTTTAGGATGTCTTGGTCCTCTCAGTAAAGAATGCTTGTGACCTCTGTGCTGGGAGGCCAGTTGGCAGGGGAGACATTCCCCTCAGGCACTCTGATGTCTTTTCTCTGTGGAAGGCTATGGACTCTCTGGAGGGAGATTCCCTTCATCAGAGCCAGCAGAGTCTGACTCACCGCCCAGGGAGGGCAGAGTTCAGCCCTGAGTTGCCAGCTAGCCCCCCTGTGTTAAAGGCACAGCACATGGATTCCGGCTTAAGAGAGAAGATGGGTGCTAACAAGTAACTGGGCTGCTGCTCTCTAATTTCCAGCTGCATTGTTGCTAAACATAAATTCCAGTGAAAAGGCAATAGTTTACTCAAGATCCCGTTCACTTGAGAATGGATAAAGGCAGATTGAATTTTATATGCCCTTGTGAAATTGAGATCACCTGCATCATCCACACGGAGAATAAGAATATTTATGGTATGATTAAGATTCTGATCCATAGGGGGAGGAAAAATCATTTGCACATCACACGATTTTTCTGCCTTCTTGATTCTCAGCCCACTCACTTCATAAATTAACAACAGGTAGCATCAGCCTCTCTTCAAAATATGTGAGACACATGTAACCTGGGGGCCTCAGGCTTCATGAGCTGGTGAAAATAGGTATTGCCATTAACTTGAACACCCACACCTTAAAGTCTACGACCCTGCCTGCTTGAGTGCAGGAAGTTCAGTGGTCTAGAGAATCCAACTCCAAGTGCATTTCTATGGGGTGTGTGAATATCTTCATAAATCATTCCTTGTCCTTTCTGGCTGAGATGACCAATAGGCTAGAACCCAACAGCCTAGAGCCTTGACAGATCCAGAAATGCCTTTTGAATCTGGCATTCTGACTGCATCCTGGACATTGCCACTTAGATTTGGACATGCTGCAGCCCTGCCATGATTGGTGCTGGAGGGGCTAGGACTCAGCGGCACTCCCACGCAGCTGTAACCACGAAGCTGCCACTCTACCTTGAGGCCACTTCCTGGGAGGTGGAAAGATGCCAGTTATGTCTGTGATCTGTTCCGTTAATGGGTGGGGGTGGGACAGATTATTTTCCCCTGAACTTGACAGGTTTTAGATATGTATGACGAAGTAACTTATATTTAACATTTTTATTTGAGAAACTTTGATGTGTACTTCAATTTACTAGCTATCACCTTTAAAACTCTTTGACACGCAGGAATTATCTGGTTGATTTATCATTGTCTTTTGAAGGTTGACTCATTTAGAAATGACATGACATTTGCATTTGAAATCAGTACTGTATTTATTTCATTGTTCTGAGTCTTTCCAAATAAATCTGTGGGGTTTTTTTTCCAGATAATTGTGAGAAAAATAATAATGTAACAACCATTAAGGAATATATGGGTTATCCGTAGTTCACAGCCCTTTCAACTCCAGTCTTCACAAACTCTGCTCAAAGTAGCAAAATGACCAAGTTCCACCAAAGGGAAAATTATGTTCCGGTTCTATGGCTGGAGCAAGATTAATAACAGTAACAATAAAAACGTTAAGAACAAACAATGTAATTTTGTCAATTAAAAAAAAAACATCTTTATTGGAGTATAATTGCTTTACAATGTTGTGTTAGTTTCTGCTGTACAACAAAATGAATCAGCTATACACATACATATATCCCCATATCTCCTCCCTCTTGTGTCTCCCTTCACTCCTAATACTTTAATGAAGAAAATAATAAAACCAATCTTAAATGTAAGGAAATGAAGATCTTCCTCATGAGAGTAAAGATGTGGAGGTCAAGATGGGCTGACCCCGATTGAAGTCCTGCATTTTGTGGCTTCGGATCAGCATAAGGACACATTCACTGTGATTTTTAGAAGATGCTGTTTCATATTCCTGACAAATAAGATGGATATTGCATCCAGGATGTTTTTATTATCCTTGTTCTTGATACTCAGTATGTAGAATTTAGACTACCATTGATCAAAAAGAGAGAAGTTTGAAATAAAACCTGGAATGCTGTTGGAAAGTCCCAAATGCCAGCCACTATTAGTTATCTAAATTCAAAATATGGGAATGAAAGATGATCATGTAATTATAGTGAACTTTTATTGCGTGCTCACTGTTTATCATACACTTTTGTGATTCTTTACAGGAGGTTAGTCACTCATCCTTACAGCTCTTTGAGGTAGCATTATTATTATTTCCATTTTATAGATAAGGAAACAGGCTCAGTAAGGGTGAAGAGCTTGCCCCAAATTCCAGAGCTAGTTAGAGGGAGGGCTGGGATACAAACCCAAGTAGTCTGGCTTGGAAGTCTATATTCTGAAACACAATGAGATGTCTTTTTGATGTGAGATATGCCTGAAATGATAAAGTTCAGCAGAAAAAAGAACTGGAGGTCAAAATAATCTCCTAACTGAGAAAGAGTGTCTTAGAGAACCAAAATCTTTGTACTGCAAACACTTTGTTTTATAGATAAAGAAATGGTAGCCAAGACAGCTCAGATGACTTGCTTGAGATTACTTATAGCTTGTTTGTAGCAGAGATGAAACTAAAAACAGTAGTTTTTCCTGACATTCATTAATTCAATCAATGTTTGTTGTACCTAGCACTTTTTTAGGGATAAAAGATACAGAGCAACCCAACAGATGAGGTCCCTGCCCATAGGAAGATTACATCACGACCAGAACAGTGATTTGACATTAGACTAGATTACCAAGGGAGAATGTGGAAAACCCATGTTAAAATATTGGGAAAGTGGGGATAAACCATGAGGCAGGGGGAGTGGGCTTGATATCAGTTCTACCCCATTTCATAGATGAACTTACTGATATTCATGGAAAATAAGATGCCCAGGGTATAAGTGTTAGAGGCAAGCAAGATTCAAACCCACGCTTCACAGTGTGTAGAGCGTGTGTGTGTGTGTGTGTGTTTAAGAACACACTATGACCTGCTGGTTAGGGAGTAGCTCTTTACATGGGTCAGTAAAGCTGGTTGGAGCAAGATACCTAGCCAGATTTCCTGTAACCAAAGAGATCCATGTTTCTGGCAGAACCCACATGGCCCAACAAGCCTCACCTTTCTATTCATGCTTAATTTCATTAAAAATTCAAACTCCCTGGTGTGTATCTGGTTCAAGTTTGCCAGCTCTAGGTTGGGGATCCTGTGACGTTAGGAGCATCCACCAACTTGACAGCTGCAGAGGAGGTGACACAGACACCATAGCTGGGGACCAGTGTGCTACCTACTCCCAGCCCCCCCAGAAAACAAGTTAATCCTTTCAGTGTGTGAAGGTCCACTTCACACTTAAAGGCCAGGTCACTTGACACTTTATAGGGCTTCTTGGAGGGAATGAGGGAAAAATGGCTTTTGTAGGTGGAGTTATTACGATAAGGTATATGCACCACTGGAGGAAACTTGTAAAAGGCATCCTTCCCAAAGTCTCCCCTTTCAGCTGACAGAGTAGGAAAAGGAGCTCCATCTGGATGAGTGCAGCTCTGGGCCAGCATGCTTGGGTGGACGGGGCTGCTTCTCAGGGTCTTGGTGCCTTAGACTTTGGGGAGCTTTAGATGGGAATGAGGTCTGAACAACTCACTTGCTATCGGAGGTGGAGTAGGGCAAGAGGGTGGGTGCTTTTTGCCTCTGAGAATTGCTGTAGATCCTGTAGAGTGTTTTTCAGCCTGGGAGACCCCAGCACTCCGGCCTTCCAGAGTCCACAGCTCACCAACCTCCCTGTCAGAGCTAACGTGGCACAAGTGGTTGGGCAGCGGTTGGGAGGCAGTTACTGGCTCAGGGCCCTGAAACACTGAGTAATTCCTAAGATGGCTGGGGCTGAAGGCACCATTCCAGACACTTCCACGTTGTCTAAAAGTATAAAAAAAAAACAAAAACACCACCACCACCCAGCCCAAGCTGTTGGAGACAGCTCGCTTGGCTCTGAAACAAGACCCATCCCTTTTATGGAAGGGCATTGTTGGAAAGTTCTATCATACAGGAAAGCCAGGATTCTTTCCCCATTTTTTACAGGGAGGGACCAAATCAACAGTGAGGGAGGAAGGGGCATGGCTGAAGGGAATCACATTGCTTTTCCAGAAAGTTTTGAATCTACATTATAACTCTTGGCTTATAAAGACAAAGATTTGAGCTTCCCTTCAGAGCTCTTCCAATGAAAGAATCGACTACTTTTATGGAGCCCCGGGTGCTGTGTTAGTGCTGTGGACTTATCGAGGAGTCAAAAAGCATGGAGTTTATGATTTCAGAAGAAACAAGACAAGACACATTGCACATCAAATCCTATCAACGACAACCCGGCGTGGCCAACAAAAATAGGCTGTTGCAGCTGCACTCTGAGTGTTTATTTATTGGAGGAGAGAAAGGTACAACCAAAAAAAGGGGAATCATGTCAGGCTATTATTGGAGTCAAGCAGATTGACTGCCTGGAGTGACATCCCTGGCTGCATAGAGCTGGGAGGCCAGCACTTGGGTCGGAGACACGAGAACATTTGAGACATGGACTTAGAACCCCAGTATTGATTTTATATCGGATTCCAGGTTTCAGTGCAATTAAGAGCTACTGCAAAGTTTTGAGAAGAGACATGATGTGATCCAATTATTAAAGCAGTATGGTTTTTATTTTAATTAAGACAAACCACAGAGACCAGGGGAATGAGAGGATCAGCAAATGAGATAATTCACTAACCAAACCAGTTTAGGAGCTGACAAGGTCTTTCTGAAATTGACACATTAAAGCTACCGTGTGACCCTACAGACAAGGGTTGTGTTTTTTTTTTTTTCCTGTAATTTTTCTGACAGACTTGGATCACCAGCTTGATTAGTTCTCGTTTGTGTCCATAAACGCCAAAACTATACTGTTTCATCCATTTATGTGTTTATTCATGACCACGGTTTAGACAAAGTGAAAATAAAAATGGTCCAGACTAAAGATGACTGAATTGTTTCTTTATCCTATTTTGAAAAGAAACAATTCATGTTTTTCTTACGTTCTCATTATCAGCCCTACTCCTTTTGGAGGATTTTAGTCTGAAATCTGAATGTGCTTGCCAGCTGGGAAAAATTTGACATTTACTTGATTTTGTCCCTTGGAAGTGAAAAAAAAAAAAAAGAAATTGG
This sequence comes from Mesoplodon mirus, assembly GCF_964341445.2. NCBI lineage: Eukaryota > Metazoa > Chordata > Mammalia > Artiodactyla > Ziphiidae > Mesoplodon > Mesoplodon mirus. The sequence goes on from NC_138985.1 coordinate 57,731,911, forward strand.
CAGCCTTATTAAACAACATGTCTGCTTATTTATTCCTTCAATCCCTCCCCGGGTTGCAGGCTCTTTTCAAAGCTCCGATAGACCTCTACCCAGTTTTCTAAAGGTAATTTCCCAAAGTGCTGCCTCTGGCTGTAGAAAGTGCCACGTAGGTTTCTGGGTTTATAAAGGCTGAGAAAGCCATTCTGGTTACATGTGCAGCTTTTCTGTGTGATTCTGGGTGGTAACACCCTATTGCCAACATTATTCTTCCCTTCTTCTGGGAAGAGCCATAATTGTACTTGGCTTGTTAACACAAAGGCCTCTGAAAACTATGAAGCTGATCCCTCTAGTGTTCTTTTGTGAAGACTACAGTACAGAACACTGAACAGAGAAAAACAGCAGCAAAATACCACAGACAATAGCTCCTGAACTCAATCTCTTTTTCAGATGACATTAATAAAATGACTTACAATGACAATGCTATGTGCTATGTATTTACAAGAGAAAATGTTGGCACTTTTCTACAATCCATCTATGTATTTCAAGTGTGCAATTGGTTAACATTATTGAAGCATGTGTGGCATTGAGAATTATCTGAACAAATAATAAACAATTTAAATAACACTGGCCAGAGTTATCAGAGGTGCAGAGGCAATGTAAATATGCCTCATTTTCAGAAGTGATTTTACTACACTGTTTAGGATTGTCTGACAATATTTGTAGGCTTCTTCTGGTCATACAAAGAGGAGAAAAGATTTCATATATTTTTACATTCTTTTTCCAGTGCTCCCTGATGTTCAATAAAAAGAGTATGCTATCTTCTTCATGTTTTTCTTTGACATTTTCTTCTACATTCAGACATTTATTAAACAGCTATTCTATTCCAGGCACTGAAGATACGAAAGTGATAAGATAGAGTCACTTTCCTCAATAAACTGCATTATCTCACTGGAAGATAGACTCTTAAACAACTACAGTGCAGCTATATACAAAGTGCTTGGGACTTGGGGGAAATGATATTAATTATTAATATTAGTTCATAAGGAGGATGAGATATTTAAACTGGGTTTTGAAGAATGAGCAGGATTTAGAGTCCTCATATCAGAGACAGTTCACGGCTTGTCGGTTTGTCATCTTTGACTAATCCCCAGCTCACTAGCAGTTGCTGGGGAAAGTTCCAGCAAGGTGGGCAGCTAGTCCTTGGAGCTCTGCAGCCTTAGTTTCTTGTGCCAACTGCCTCTGGCTTCATACAGTTTCTCTTCTGGTTGCTCCCATTCTTCACATTAAATAAAAAGAGCTACAGTGTAGGAATGCCAGCTTTCAGTTAATGGACATGAAGTAGAATTGGGAAGCATTATAGAGATAAGTATTCAGACTCCTGCTATAGCTCTGAATTCTGAGCAGGAAGAGGTATTGTACAAGCAAAACTAGAGAAATAATGAGAGTAGAACAAGATCCATCATGTGGCTAGAAGCAGGTACCAATTGAGGGAGTCCAGCTACGTTAGATGATCTCTAAGAGACTTTCTAGTTGTACGAGCCCATGAATCAATTTTCAGAATTATTATCCAAAGGGCTGATTGCCCAGAGAGAGTCTAGGTAACTGCACAGCCACTTGAGACCCTACTGTTGTGATATTTCCACCCAACACTGCCTAACAAGTTCTTCTGTCAGAAGGCCTCCCGGATGACAAGATGATATTAGCAGTGATGCTGATAAGGAAGTTCATTGGCTGGAAAACATTGAGGTAGTTTTCAAAGGTTTCCGACTCTCTTGGGCTATAGTTTAGCACATTGAGATCATTCGATTCATTACATCAAATATTACTATATTTATATTTTACGTGTCCAGTTAAAAACAAATCATAATCATAAAAGCTAAAAGCATATCAAGGGTCTTAAATTGTAGAAGGCACAATTGTGTTGTAATTAGGTATGAATGTCGCTGTAGTAAGCAAACTATTTTACAGGCAGTTAAAGTCATATTATTATTATTTTGTAAGGACTGAACTCTAGTATTTCAATAGATCCTTAATAATATAACAACAATATGGGTTAATACAAAAGCACCAGAGTTTATATATATAACAAAATTACTCAAGTATAAAATGCCATGAGAGGTAGTGTTGAACCACAAACGAAATAGGAGAGTTGAGAACTGTAGATTTAAACTAGCCATGTTTATTTCTAACAGTCCTTTGGACATCAGAGAGTTTCTCTTGCAAAACCTTTCCTCTAGACTGTGAGCTGACATTGGTATATTGAAATTATCCCTGTGCTTCAGCCTTCTTATTCCTACATTAATCACAATACACATGGTTGCATTCATCCTGCCAGTGTAAGATAATTTTTATCCATGCTCAGAAGAAATGGAATCCTAAATTAATTTGGGAATCAAAATTTAAATATTTAAAAGGAAATCTGCATTTTGCAATGGGGCATATCCATTAATTATAGAAGGTGTATGGAGAATGGAGAAGACGTATTGTGAAATGGGACACAAATTTATTATGTCCTTGAAGTCTAAAAATATCTTAATACCTGAATTTCCCTGGACTCTACCGGCCTTGGCAGATGAATGAGGTCATAGCAATGGCCATGACTCAAATTTCATTGGTTCATTTGATTTACATGACTGAGGTTGGACTCAAGCAGCTTCAAAGTGCCCATCCTTCTACCAAATGTTTTGAAAAGTATCTCCAGGAGATTTCTCCTATGTGTGCAGATATAAGCAGCTTCTCTTGAACTGTTGCTACATGTTTGTACATCATCTCCCTCTGCTTTGCCCAGCATTATAGTTCCCCACCTAGTGATGCTTATGCTTTCCCAGGGATGTTAGCTACTGTGTCTGGCACTGCTAATTTTTACTGGGCCCTAACACAGGTTCTTTAGCATCCTAGAGATGCCAAATCTGCATAGGGAAGGAAGGGAGGGAAGGAGGCAGGGAAGATGGAAGAAGGGAAGAGAACATTTTTCTCCCTGATTTTGTTTCATGATTAAAAGTGCTACTTATGCCTCAGTGTGTTACAGGGTAAAGCAGCATTTGAAGGTTTGACTTATAGCTCTTTTTCCTTGAGATTCAGGCATACATAGGAAAAAGATCAAAAGGTAATAAATCTGAGATTCTGAATTTTAATTTTCTTCTCAAAACTTTATATTTTTATTAAAAGTAATTGGGTAAATATTTTAATTTTACTCAAAACAAGGAAAGAAGAAATATCTCTAATTCAGGGTTCTGGGCTTTAGCATTATGTTCAGAGACTGCAATTTAACAGGGGAAACCAAACAGTCAGTTTAAGATTCTGAGTTAACAATTTTATCAATTATTTATTGATTCATATTCCATTTATGTACAAAGAAGATATGATGGCATCTAAGATAATTAGAGAAAAGCCAAGGTTAAAAATGAAGATGAAATCCAAAGAAAAGGATAGTAGAGTGCTTGGGAAGAAATGAAAGTAATTTACTCTGCTAAAAAGGAATTAAAAAAGACTAATGGAAAAAGACCTTGTCAGAGGAAAATGAGAAAGAAGGAGGCACTGTTTACATCAATAGGTTGTTCTCTGTCTTTATTTTCCATGACACTATATTGTTAAATTCTGCTAGCTCTTTGATAGCTCACCTCCAGGGCTAAACTAAGAAATCCAATTACTTTTCTAGAAGCTGTTGTGATGACCAACTAAACTGTGGCCCTTGGGGACAGTATTTGTATCCTTTGACAGCAATTAATGAAACCAATAAATCAATTAGTTAAATTAAATTAAGGTCCACCCAGCTGTTTCCACAGCCCATCCCTGTGTAACTAAATGTGATTATAAGGGTGCCCTTGACGTGAAACGGATACAATTCAAGTGATCTTTGCTGTCTTTATGTCCTTAATGTCTCCCATTTACAAAATTATAGTTATTCTACCTTTGTCTTGACTATATGAACTTTGCTTGCAGGGGAAGAGTTCTTTTTGTTTTTTCTTTTTACTTGTTCTTAATCATCTATATTTTCCACAATAAACATACATCATTTTTGATAACTAAAAAAGAAAAAATTCAAATGAGAGTTTAAAAGGACATAAATACGACACAGAGAAATTTACAAAAGGGAGAAAACGCCAGTTTGCTCCAGTCCCAACAAGGGTCCTCCTAGAGGGTGTCACTTGAGCCGATAAAATGAGACCCAGGTCCAGTTCAGAAGCAAAGGGAAGTTTTACTCTTTTTTTTTTTTTTTTTTTTGCGGTACGCGGGCCTCTCACTGTTGCGGCCTCTCCCGCTGCGGAGCACAGGCTCCGGACGCGCAGGCTCAGCGGCCATGGCTCACGGGCCTAGCCGCTCCGCGGCATGTGGGATATTCCCGGACCGGGGCACAAACCCGTGTCCCCTGCATAAGCAGACGGACTCTCAACCACTGCGCTAGCAGGGAAGCCCCGGAAGTTTTATTCTTTGATCAAAGAATGAAGAGGTGCGAGCTCCAACTCCAGAGCGAAGGGCTTGGGTAGGGCTGCTTTATAGTGTTCTTCTTCGCAGGGAGGGAGCTCACTTCTCGCGGGGTCGGGGCGGAGACACGGGCACAGACGCATGCGCAGCTGTGCTGCTTGGGGCTCCAGATCACAGTGCCGAGCGCAGCATCTCTGCACACGATCTGCTGCCGCCATCTTGAATTGAGTTCCGTGCGCGGCTTCCGCGCACGGCCCTCAGCTGAGGTGTCAGCGCAGCCGTTTTGCACCAGGAGCTCTGGTCTGAAGTGCTGGGTGTGAGGCCTCTGCATGCGGCCCCCTGTGAGCAAGTGAAACTAGACTAAGCACAATGGAAAAGAGAGAAAAAGGTCAGATTTTATTTTATTACCCAGATTCTATTTTTATTCTCCGGGTATTGTTAATGGGCTTTGCCGGTGACAAATCCCTCCTGTGTCTTTTGTCCTGCTCCTCATTCTTGAAGGGCTCTGAGGGGCGACGGTCCATCTTCTGTAACTGTTTCGTGCTGATCTGGGGCGTCGTCATGACCCTGGGTAGAAGAGCGGAACCTCTCCCAGCCGCCTTTAGATGTGTTTGAGGGTCACCAGGTCTCGGCCCTGACTGTTCGTGTCCCTGAGTGACCACCATTTGTGTACCATTTTGGAGATAAGGACACCAGACGATTTCGAATGCATGGCTCAGATATTAGCAAGAGAATAATGGTTACATGTCAAATTTTTCCTAAACATGCAGGTATCTAGGTCTTTAGCCTATAGGCAGAGTGCCCTGACGATATGCTCACTGCCACGACCTCAGTCTCCCTGGTCACGTTTTGGTTGCTTTACGGAAGAGAAACTTCAGATGAGAAAGAGGTTTGCAGGAGCAGTTAGTTAAGGGAGTCCATTGCCCCAGGTTGTCTCTCTGGAGTTTGGGGCTCGGGGGCCTTTTCAGTCAAGTTCAGTGTCCCACGGAGTGATCCCCTGCGGCTCCAGGGCAGAATGGGTAGTGAGATCACCAAGTGGGGCACATTCCATCCAGGAGTGCGGTGGTCTTGCAGGCTGCTGGTGTGCCAGGTTTTTAGGTTCACCCTGTCTCCCGGCCGGAAGGGGTGCAGGGCCGGATTGGTGGGTATGGGGAGCACCTGTTACCATATCCCGTGAGAGCTTTCATGGTTTCTTCTACCCGAAGAGCATACGAGTTGTTCCATTTCAAGGGGTTGTTCCTTCTCCTGGGCTTGGGGAATGGGCCTACCATATATGAGTTTAGAATGTCATCCACATACTGATCTTTTAGGTCTTTTGTTAAAGTTTCCCCAAAGATGATGGGGGGATTTTTGAACCCTTGAGACAGGACTGTCCAGCAGTATTGTTGTTTCGTGTGTGTGGGTCCTGCCACTCAAAAGCAAAAATTTCTTGTCACTCTGGGGCTAATGGAATACAGAAGGAGGCATCTTTTAAATCTAACACGGAACACCAGGTCCTTGTGGACAGCAGAGTGCCCAGCAGGGTGTAGGGATTAGGGACTATTGGATGTATATCCTCAGTGACTTCACTGACTGCCCCAAGGTCCTGCACCATCCAGTATTCTCCATTGGGTTTTTTTTACAGGAAGAATGGGGGTATTACAGGTTGATTGGCAGAATCTAATAAGGCCCTAGTCAGTTAGGCCCTAACAGGGGCAGTGCCCAATGAAGTCTCCCGACGGAGAGGATACTGTTTTCTGTTGGGCCATGTATGTACTTTTCCAGTTATACAGATCAGAAGTGGTAAATGTATACCTGGATGAGCCCTCCTTCTCCATTGGGGACCTGCCTTAAAAGGAGTACTTCATACTTTTCCTGGCAGGTTGTTGGACCCTGGCTGGTAACTAGTCCCACTTTGTGTAGTTGCTGAACTGGGTTATAGGGGAGGGAGCTTGTATGGAGGGAGTCTCTGGGGCTTGGGGTCCAAGTTGGGACATAAGAAAGAAGGGGGCAGGGAGGGAGCAGTCGGAGGAGGATTAGTGAAGAGATCAAGAAGGTCCTCAGGAGGAGGGTCAAGCTGGCATTACCCTAGTGGAGGAGAGCCCACATCCCTTTTGAAGGCCTTTGTCCTGATATAAGGCCATAAAAAATGGAATTTCATCCCATTTCTTTTGTCTTTGGCATAGCAGGTCCAATTGACAAGCAGTTTTATAATTTAGAGACCCACTGATGAGCCAGCGTTCCCCATCTCGCAGCCGATATTGGGGCCAGGCTGTAATACACAGGAAGATAAAACGTTTTAGGGTCGGGGTAATACCTGAAAGACTCGAGTTCTGCAGGGTACACCCCAAGGGGCTGTCCTTTGGTACTGTAGACATTTGGCTCCGCATACCTCAGGGGTTCTATTGTGGACGTTTGCAACCACTGGTGGGGGGCGGTGGAGTGACTTGCTGGCAGGCAAATGCCACAAGATTTGACCCCAAAAAGATTTCTGGTTCAGGAAATTTGGAACCAGCACCAAACAGTTAATGGAGTCCTCAGAAGACCAAAATAGGAGGCGTCCAGCTGGCGTGAACTCTGATATAACTGGGGGTCTCCCTTGAATTATAACAGCCTGTGCTTGAGATAGTTAGTCCCTCCCCAGTCACAGTGTCCCACAGGAGGTGAGACAGAACTGCCTCTGGGCCCGAGCAGCTTAGCCACGTTAGTTCCTGACCACCATGGTCCGTTAGCACGTGGCACAGGTGTCAGAGGTGGGGGTCTTCTCTTTCCTCCTTTCCGCCGAAAAGGAGGAGTTCCTGGACTTCCCTCCGGTGAGAGCTAAAAGCACGAGGAATTCCCACGCGGTACTCACCAGATCGCTGGGGCAGCTGGTATTCTGTGCTGATACCGGGAGGAGAGCCTGTGGAACCTCAGTCGATAGACAATCACCCAACATTCGCCTTACGACCCGGAGCGGGAGGAGAGGTCAGGCAGTGGGTGTTTCCTTTTCTTGCCATCTGCTCACGGTGCTTCCTGATAATGGGGTTCCTGGTCCTGCAAGCAGCTTGCAGGGCTCCCTGGCTACTTCGCAGAAACTAGCCTGACCGGAAGAGGTCAAGTTATGGGTCACGGACCTACCTTGGGAACCTTTCGCACTCAGGCGTCCCCGGTGCCTTTTCTTGAACTCAAAGCCAGCGTCTTTCGTCTGTTTTGTCAGGTGGTCCTTATTACCTGGGATTTTCCAAGTCTTGTCTCCTGGCTCACAGGTCTGGCTACTTTCCTTTACCAAACCGAAAGTGGCTATGGAGGATGCTACTGTTGACCCCTGGAGGTCTGCGAGGAGGGCACAAAGCCCTGTTGTGGCCACTAGTGCCTTGTACAGGGGTCAAGAGGACAGCACTACTGGCAAGACAGGGGCAAGACTGCCATGGCTCCCTCACGTCCACAGGTCCCCAAAGTCCCCAGCCAGAGGCAGCGGAGAGACATGTATGAGTTTCAATCGCTGATCCCCATTGATGCCACAGTATGATCTTCTCAAGGGGGTGCAGTCAGATGACTCTGAGGACTATGCTGTATGAGCACCACACCCGGATATTGGGTTTCCGGGCAGAGTTGTTCTGAATTCAGCCAAAGGCTGCCGCTGTTCTACTGTGTCAGAGTGTACTCAAAGACCAGAGGCAATCATTCCCAGGTGAACCTCCCAAAGCCTCCACCGTTCTCCCGCTGTAGCCAGGGTGAACCCAGGGCTTAGTGGACAGGTGCAGGTGGAAAAACCATCTGGGTTGCCAACATTTGTTGCTGATCCTTTCGAGTTAGGTCCCAACAAGGGTCCTCCTGTCTGGTGTCATTCCAGCCACTAGAATGAGTCCGAGTTCAGTTCAGAAGCAAAGTAAAGTTTTATTCTTTGATCAAAGAATGGAGAAGTGCAAGCTTGAGCTCTAGAGTACATGCTTTTCCCAAAAGGCCATTGGCGGAGCTGCTTTATAGGGTTCTTGCCAGTGGGGAGAGGGGGGTGGAGTTCTTGCGGGTCGGGCACAGCTGCGCTGCTGCTCGGGGCTCCAGATCCAAGTGCCAGGTGCGGCATCTCTGCACGTGGTCTGCCATCGCCATCTTGAATTGCAGTGTTGTGACACACAGCGCACCAAGTTGAAGTGTCGGGCACAGCCTTTCACTCTAGGAGCTCTGGTCTGAAGCGCTGGGTACAAGGCCTCTGCACTTGGCACCCTATGAGCAAATAAAACAACTGCTAGTGTTGGAGGGTCTTCTGCAGAGGCGGGGTGTGGCTGTGGCTCACCATGAGGACAAGGACAGTGGCAGCGGAAGCTCTGGGAAGTACTCCTTGGTGTGAGCCCTCCCAGAGTCCGCCATTAGCCCCACCCAGGGGAGAGTTCTTGGTAGAGGCAATGGAAATAAATACTCTGTATTGCTGAGTGAAAACTGATAACACTGAGGACTGCAGTCCTTTCTTTTTATCCCTTTCTTAGATTTAAGATATCTCATTTTTCTTCCAAAGTAATTGTTGTATCCAGACTTATTTTCTGTTTCAAAGAGGAGGCTCTTCTGTCTCTTGACAACACCAACTCCTCTAACTTCTGCCTTCTTCTCTAGGACCCTTCTCATTTTCCTCCTTGCCTCGCTGGCCTGGACTTGTCCCTCTCATTTTATTTTCCTACTTCCCAAAGAAGTGAACTGTTTCTCTTTCTTCTGCTTTCTTCCCACCTCCTCACGCACTGGCATTCTAGCTTCTCCAGCCAGTCTTCTCCACATTATGAATAGATCATAACAGTGGCCTCCCGTCATTGAATTCAGGAGCCTCTCCTACCCTTGATCCTTTCCTTCACTGCTCTCCAGACTTGGACACCATTGGCCAATCCCACCTTCTGGAACTGTTTTGAGATTAGCCATGCTCCATACCAGGTCCTCGCTATACTTCTCCACAGATGTCTTCTTTATTACCTTCATTAATTCTTACATCTCCCAATTCCTTCTGCATGTCCATTAAATATTTATCTAATACCCACTTTTTGGAAGGCGTTGCTTTAGGTCCTAAATATAAAGATAAATAAGATACGCTCTGTAGCAGCTTATAGGATAGGAGGGGAGGCAGAGGTGAGCAAGTATCTGTATTAAGTTGAACTGTAATAGAATCCCCTGCTACAAGAATACAGAGGATGGAGAGAATAATTTCAACTGGATGGAGCAGGGATGGACAACATAGGTGACACTTACATTGAATGACCAGAGTAGGAAGAAGAAAAATGTCATTTCAAACCTAGGGGACAGTATGTGTAGAGATCTGGAGCCCATAATCTGATCTCAAATGGAATCTGATGACTGTGAGAGTTATTACCTGTGGATGGTAATGTTGAAAAGGGGTTGTGGCCAGATTCTGAAGAGCTTTGAATAGTGGACTGACGAGTTTAGGCTTTTTCACTAGAAGTGTGTGGGCTAAGATTTTCGAGTTGATTTTGATGCATATGATTTTATGAGTTGCAAAAGACACTTGTCAGCAGTGTGGGGAATGTATTGGAGCCTGGAGTTAGTGGGACCATTTAAAAGCTCATTTCAATGGTCTAGGAGAAAAATGACTAGGACCTGAACCAGGATAGCTACAGTGAGAATGGATACTAGACATTGTGTGCAAGCAAAACGGGTGAAAGTTAGTGTTGACTTGATGTTGAGGATTGGGGGTAAAGAAAAAATTTAAAGATAACTCTGATGTTTCTTAAATAATTTTTAGATAATGTCATGCTTCTGTGCAAACATTTCAATACTTTCTGACTGCTTCATTTCAGTGTTTGAAATACAGTTTCTGTATTAATTAAAGTTCTTTTGGTTACAAGTGAAGGAAGCCAGTTCCCCTCCCAGCAAACCACACCCCCCGACACACACACAAAAAGGATATTAAAAGGATACTGGGTTGTCTCACGGAATTCAAGAAAGATTTGACAATCAGAGCTATAAAGGGCAGAAATCAAAGTAGTGAGAAATACCTGAAAATAATTAATTCATGAATACTTTCTCTAGAATTCTGATTCCCACACCTCCAGTCTCAGGGTTTTCCAGGTCACATCTGCATACCCTCGGGATCTGGTTGGGCCAGCTCCCAGTCAGTTGTTTCCCTAGCCTCGTTCAACTGCGACTGTTGTGACATGCTCAGACGGTACAGCTCTGGCTGCTAGAGGCCACATCCTTGTCTGTCAAGGTCAATATCCAAAGAATAGAGGAATCTTTGTGAGCTGGACAGGTACTTTATCAGAGGTGTCTTCCCTATGTTCTAAACTGTTTTGAGTTATGAACTCACTTGAGAATCTGATGAAAACTGATGGATCTCTTCCCAGGAGAAAATGTTCAATCACAAAAACAGATAGGGGGTTTATGGGCCCCTTGAAAATTATGCACAAACCCAGATTAAGAACCTTTTACGTGAAGAAAAAAGTCTACACTTGTTAGCCTGACTTTCCAAGGCCCTTATGATTTGGTTTCTAAGAGTCTCTCACCAATCTTGCCACCTACTACTTCTCAAACACTCACAGGTTAAAAACAAATTACTTTCCCATCACTGAACCTTTAATCATGTCATTCCTTCTTTCTGTAAGGAATGTCCTAATCCTCTTATCAAAATCCTACTCATTCTTTAATGGTCATACTGAAAACCTGTTCCTTTTATGAGGTCTTCTTTGACTCATCCATCAATACAAGGACACCTCCCCCTCTACTTGTCATAATAATACTTCCTACCTATTTCTCTCACAACATTTATTACTTTCTTCTTTACACTACAATTTCTATATGGTTTATCTCTGCTCTTAGATTCTACGATGCCCGGAAATAGGACCTGGGTGCCATTCAGCTTTGTACCTGCATTTCTAGTGTTCTCTGCAAAGGTGAGACACTCAAGAAATGCTTGTCAAATTAATGAAAGGCTACTTACTGGGAGAGAAAGGGTCCCTGTCTAATTTTATCCTGCTTGTATTTTTATAAGCTTTTTTTTTTTTTTTTTTTTTAACCAGAAGAATGAGTCCTTTTCCGATTTTCCTTTTTGTTATACTCATTTTCTTGAGCTTTATGTTTTATCTCTCCTTCCCTCCTGGCCAATCCCATCTCCATTTTAAAAAAAAATTTCCCCTGGAGACAGACTTTCCCCCTTCAGCTTTAAATATATATATATATTATTATTAATTTGAATGACTATCTTTTTTTCATTTGTTCTCCAGCCCACAGCCTTTATTTTGTTTACTTTCCTGTATTCACAGGAGGGAAAATTCTGATCAATTCAAGAAGCACTCTCCTTTCATTGAAAGGCATTGTTTTCAGGTTCACTAATAGGAGCTAGAAATTCACAGAAGAGAAAACAGTGTCTGATATCTGATATTTGTGTTTTAGGCAGCAGCATGTAGTTCATTCCCACTCCACCCCAATATATTCACTTCCTTGAAAAATGATAGATTTAGAAATCACCACCAAAATATTTAACTTTAGCTGAATGAAAGATTCCTTTCTTTTGTTTGAAGTGCAAAACCACACTTATACAAAATGGCCCGGTAGGAATCCTTTCCCTGTACGGACTATTTTCTGGATGGAGTTGGGGTTGGTGGGGGCTTACGATGCATGGAAGAATAGCATCCTCTACTGGTGAGAGGGCCTCTGAGGCTTGAGAAGCCTTCTGAGTTTGGATAGCCAACAAAACCTTGGACAATTCTTGGCTGGTGTATTCACTACAGATTGGGAGTCAGTTCAAGATTTCTTATGCTCATCACCCGTGATGTAACTGAAGCTTATTTAAGTTCATACCCTTGAAAATCAGAAATAAATCATCCCTTCCTTCCCTTCTCCATCAGGACTTTCTGAATTGTTAAGAATTATTCTCAACTCCCTTGAAAATTCTCATTATGCACATTTTTACTATGATTCCATAACAATGTATATTGGTTCAAATGGAACAACTTGATGTCATTATAATCATCAAATATTTCATCAGAAACCAGCTTTGGTGGTGTTCTTGGGGTCTCTATGTGACTGCTTTATTAGTGAAGCTATCTCATGTAATGATGTCTTCTTGGTATTTACAAGCCCTTGGCCAGGGTCCACAATTAAATGAAATTTCCGTAATTAAATGAAATTTCCATCTGTAGCAAATATGTGTGAAAATGAGTGTATCTTGTGTTTATTTTAAAAGCATGGTACTTGACATTTTCTTCTATCTAATAAGGATCGTGTTGGCTCAGTTCGTCTTCCTCTACCTTGGATGCCTAAAGGTAAACTAACTCTCTCCAAATTAATGGCTTTCTCATGCTATTCTTGAAATTTTTAAAAGTGGCATCTTTCTGGGACAGGAGAAAAAATAAGGCTAGATAGAATTAAGGACAAATAATCAATGGGCAAGAATGCCAATTTTTATAAGATTTATGAATTGCAAAATCTCACCCATCCATCTCTACAATTGTCAGTCCCCAGAGTGGCCCTATACTGTATGAAGAGACATGAAAAGAGGAGAGAGCTCCAGGAGTCTTTTCAATAGAAATGCCCCATTTCTAGATATTTTCATAGGATCTTGATGGTTGGGCAGTTTCTTTCATTAGTGTACTTCAAAGGCTGTAGTCCATGGTGTTGCTTTCTATCTCTAGCCCACTTGAAATTAAATAAGGTCCCAATATCTTATCAATACATTCCCTAAATCTCAAATTAGTTTCAATGTAAGGCATTTAGTTTCAAGAATGATACCCATGTTTTTCTCAGGAGGCCTAAAGCAGATCTGAACCAATTCTGGTTTTAACAAAATTTTCTTTGCTCTAGTTTCATAGAGGAGGCTAACATCTAGTAACTAATAACCACATATATTCTTTTGCATTACGATCATAAGCATATCCACTGAACATTTCTATATTCTAATTTCTTTATGATGGAGCAATTAGCATTAAACCATCTTTGAGCTCATTATGATTACAATGGCTGCTATAATCATAGTCATAACTGTAATTATCATCACAAATATAGTGGCTATTAAACTAAATTTTAATAACTCGCTCTATCATTAATATAATTGTTATTATTAACTTTGTGCCCTCTTAGAAGCTGTGTAATAATGAATAATTGATGGAGAAGTGGAAGTACGAATCACAAAGAACAGAACATGAAATCCTAGTTCCTGTGTTAATGGACTAAGTACCAAAAGTTTACTTATAAATTTGTAGTTAGAAACTCAACACATTCTTCCTAATAGTAATAGGTTTATGAATGACATTGAGTTTTCCAATTAGCTTCTGCCTCCAAATCTCTTTAAACCGTAATACAGCTTAACATGAAACTAATAGAACAAGCAAGAATTGGGGGCTCAGGGTAGAATTGAGCCATATAATGCAGGGGGGAAACAGAGAAAGAATTTTCTTTTCTTTCTTGGAAGCCACACTGATTACCGGCAAAACTTAGTAATAGTGACATTTTCTCTCACCTCCAGTCTTTGGCATGCCACTTATCCTAACTTTGGCTTAGTCCTCTGCGGTGGAATCCCACCGAAAAGTAATGCCAGAATGGTGGAGAAACGGCTACTTGACTTCCCCGTTGGATCACTGAGCAGAGGAAATGGCTGTAAACCTTGGGAATAGACTTCAACCCAAGTGCCTGGAGCCAGTCCTTGCCTATAGCTGGTCTGTCCTTCATCTGGCTCTCAGCATCTAAGAGTGCCAGGACTTTGGGACGCACTTCCTCCTGTTGTTCTAAAAGATTCTGGGGAGTCAGGGAAGAAGTCTGGAGACTAGTAACCTTTTGTGCCTCTATTTAACCTCCTTCACCCTTAAGGGACCAGCAACAATTCTGTTTCCACAGCCTCTCCTATAGCTGCCCTCTCCTGGCCATTCTTATCATCACAGTTTAGTGCATGCTTCTCCATCTTCTGCTGTAACTATTGCCTTAGATTCCCATACTTTCATTTTCTCCCCTTGACATCCCCAATCTATTACCCACACACCAACAACCAAACAAAATGCTCCTGATTTTGTTTCCCTAGACACATTTATTAATCATCTACTATGTCCCCAACACTTTACTATAAGGTATTATCCCTCTGCTTAAAAATCTTTACGGCTTTCTTTAGCCTATAAAATAAATTCCACGTTTCTTAACAAGACTCTCCAAGATCCAGCCTTAAAGTACTCTGCCAGAATTATCTCCCAGAGAGCTTTGTCATTTATCCTATACCTCAGGGACATGGTTCTGGTTCTCTAAACATAACACACATTTTCACATCTTTTTATATTTGCTCATGCTGTTCTCTCTGCCAGGAATGTTTCTCTTTATTTTCCTGTCAAATTCTTGCTAATCCTTCCAGACCAAATTAGAATTTTTTTTTACATGAAGCATTTCCTGACTGCCTCCTCTCCTCTTGCCTTAAGTTTAGGATTAGTGGCCCTTTCCTATGTCCTTTACTTAGACCTCCATCGTAGTACCTCATTTAGCATGTATTTGTCAGTTACCTACTATGCGCCAGACACTGTTAGAGATGAGGGAGACAAACTGTACAAAGACCCTGCCCCCAAGGACTTTATATTCTTATACTTTGGACTGAGAAACTAGAATAATTGATTTGCCATCTCCTTGACAAAGACAGTGAGAGGAGCAAGTTTGAGGGTAAAACCACATGTTCAGTTTTGGACTTCTTGAGTGTGAAATGCTATTGGATATACACATGGAGACATGAAGTGGGTAGATGGATATACAAGTGTAATATACAGGGGAAAATGTATATATTTGGGAATTACCAGTGTCTAGAAGGCACTTTAAAGTCATTAGATTGAATGAGAACAGAAAAAAGAAGGGGTCTGAAAACTGAACCCCAGGGAGACTTGAATTCTGGAAAGAGGAGGAAAAACTAGCACAAGAGACCCACAGAAGCAACCAGTAAGACAGAAGGAGACCTAAGAGCCAGTGACAAATGAAGAAGGCATTTCAGGGAGGAAAGTAGTGCCTAATTGCGTCAATGTCACTAACTAGGAATTTGCTTTTGGGTCAGCAGTGATCTGCTCACTGGGGACTCCATTACTGGTGGATTAATGGGGTCAAAAGCCTGACCCCATGAGTGAGTTGAATGAGAAGAGTAGAGTGGACGCAGCAAATATACACATTGGTTCTAGAGCTGTAGTGTAAAGCAAGGCAGAGAACTCATGAAGTGGCTAGAGGGGATGTGAGTGGGGGGTCCTACACTTTTTTGCATAATGATGGACTGATCCAGTAGAGACAGAAAACTTGATGACACATGTAGAAGAGAGAACAGCTGCAGCAGCTGTGTCCTTTAACAGGTAAGAGAGGACTTGGCCTTAGGAGCACTGACCATTTATCCATTGCAACGGGAGCAAAGTCAGAGTAGATGGGCCCAGGTGCTGGCACCTTGTTAGATGTGGTGATCAAGATGGTGGTGACAGTGGTGCTTGTGGAAATTCAATTCTCACTGCTTTTCCCCTCCTCCCCCCCAGCCCCCGAGTGAAATGAGAAGCCAATTCAGTTGAGACTGAGAGGCAGAGAAGAGGCGTAGAGATTTGAGGGGAGAACAGAAAGTGAAATAGTGATCTAGGAAAAAAGAAAGAATTCATCCTGCTTGTATTCTTCTATTGATTTTTATCTATCTTTTCCAGTTGAACTCTCCCCACCAAACTTCCAGCAGGGTGTCTTCCCCAGAGAAGGGGTTTGAAAAATGTTGGCCACATTAATTAATTGGAATCTCTTCTCTTTGTAGCCTGGACCAGGGGAGTCATGGCTCAAGGCCTCCCAGAGGCTTTTACTAATTCGACTACTCTCTAAATATGTTTTGTTTTTTTTTTTTTTGCGGTACGCGGGCCTCTCACTGTTGTGGCCTCTCCCGTTGCGGAGCACAGGCTCCGGACGCGCAGGCTCAGCGGCCATGGCTCACGGGCCCAGCCGCTCCGCGGCATGTGGGATCTTCCCAGACCGGGGCACGAACCCGTGTCGCCTGCATTAGCAGGCGGACTCTCAACCACTGCGCCACCAGGGAAGCCCCTCTCTAAATATGTTTTTAATTTAAAATTTTAAATTTACCTGCAACCCCTTCCGTCTTTCTGCATTTTAAACTAGGAATTCAACATACTTGCATCCGAGCCACATTCTGCAAAAATATGTTTCTGTTGACATCAGATAAAAGTTGAGTTGTGAAATGCATCTCTTTTAAGGATTTAACCGAGCTTCCAAAAGGCTCTTTGTTGTGGGATTTGCAACCAGATGGGAAACTCTAGGCTCTGGATGTTAACGTATTCCAGTAATTGCAGAAAAATAGCTTCATTTTGTGTAAACAAACTGAACATATATATGTAAAACACGATGACATTGTAAGCAGATATGCAAATAAGAGGAAAAACATAGTTAAGTTGCTTATGGTTTAGAGAAATGAAAATGGAAAAAAGATTGCTTTTTAATTAACCAGCACACGCCTAGAAAATACACTCTCTACTACTTACATTCCCCACATGGTTTTGGGCACTGGGCCAAATATGAATATTTGACACAAATATTTGACATTTGACTCTCAGAGATATTAGCCTTTGAGGCAAGCAGTCCTTGTTTTAAAGTGTTGGAAAACTGCTAAGTGATAGAAGGTATGGCAGCAGCTATGAAGACAATAAGAATCTAGCTTGGAGTATCAGGGAGGGCTTCCTGGAGGAGGCAAGCCTTGTACATTGGAGAACTCATTTCTCTGAGGGTGACATGCTTAGAGGGCTTAGGAAAAGTAGGGACTCCCTGGCTTTCAAGTCCTATTGTGCTGAGCTTGCTCTCCAGTTGATTTCTATGTGTGTAAATCATGTCTCCTCAACTACAGTGTTTGTTACTCAACAAAAACATAGTGAGAATCTACTAGGTTCCTTGGTGCTGGGTGTGCCCTGGTGAACAGTTATGGTGTCTGCCATGGAGAAAAATCACAGTATAATGGGCAGAGGTTGGTTCTTATGCCTTCTTCGTGGTTTTGAATAGACCTACATTTCTTCTTGCTGATCCATTTGTTAATCTTTTCCTCTCTTCAAGGAAAAATGTCTTTCAAGGTAGACCCATAGAAGATACTGGCATGAAGAATTTAAACAGTATGGCTCCTGAGCTGCTGCTCAGTGGGGAAAGTTGAGGGTTGCCTGGGGCATCTGTGGGTATGCGCTGGGGGCATCCATTTTGAGCTAGTGTCTGAGCAAGAGGTGATTTTCCTTCTGGAACGGGCGTCACCTCCTCCTCCCACTGCAGAAGATGCTGACTGGTGACAGGTTTGCCTACACCAAATTCTGGGCTCTCAAGTGTAAAAGGACAAGTATGACTGCAGTACTTCATTTAGCACATATTTATCAGCTACCTACTACTGCCAGACACTAATGTAAACACGGAGGAGGAACAAGTGAATGACACAGGTTTCCCCTCTAGAAATTTATACTGTATCTGCAGGAGACACACAATAAACAGATAAATATATATCATGCCATGTAGTGATTATTGCTATGAAGAAAAATAAAGATGCATAAAGCAGAGTAAGGGGGATTGAGAGAGAGAGAGAGAGAGAGAGAGAGAGAGAGAAAGGACTGGGGTTCTTTTTTGGATTGGGTGGTCAGAGAAATCCCCTCTGGTAGTGTGAAACTTGAGCAGAGACTTTGAGAAAGCAAGGAAATGTGGAGCATATGGGTATATGGAGAAGCTCATTCCAGGTAGAGGGAAAAGCAAGGGATTTGATGAGGCTCAGAACTTCAGGACTGTACGATGAGCAGGTGCAAAGGACCAGGTTCTGCACAGGGCTGGTTCTGCACGGGGCTGGTGTGGCTGGTGTAGGAAGTCTGAAAAGTGGGACTCACAGGAGCAAAAGACACTTGGGCCGAGAACTCTTTCCTTAACCTTGTGCTGAGAGTTTCCTCCTGCCTCACAGAGAGAACCTGACCTCCTACAGAGTTCTGGCTTGGTCATTCTCAAAAATCCTCATGGTCATTTTCATGAAGTCCTGCAGTTATTACTGCCCTCCTGCTTATAACCCTGGTACCACCTGCTTCAGGGCACTTGCGAGCAAATCTCACTCCTCCTCGTGACCCTCAGCATCCTGGAGAATGCGGTTCCTGCCGCCGCCAAAGTTCATCTCGTGCCACTGGTCACCCACTCTGGGTGCTCGTCCTCAGTGGTCACATTTCCTCTATCATGGCAGTCTCTTCTCTGGCTTGGCCTCTTTCTTTCTTTTTAAACAGAGAACAGGAGTATTTATTTATTTATTTATTTTAAAATTTATTTATTTATTTATTTTGGGCTGTGTTGGGTCTTCGTTTCTGTGCAAGGGCTTTCTCTAGTTGTGGCAAGCGGGGGCCACTCTTCATCGCAGTGCGTGGGCTTCTCACTATTGTGGCCTCTCTTGTTGCGGAGCACAGCCTCCAGACGTGCAGGCTCAGCGGCCATGGCTCACGGGCCTAGTTGCTCCGCGGTATGTGGGATCTTCCCGGACCAGGGCTCGAATCCGTGTCCCCTGCATTAGCAGGCAGATTCTCAACCACTCTGCCACCAGGGAAGCCCCGCCTCTTGCTTTCTGATGCTCCGTTTGGACCCTCATCACCAAGCCAGCTCCATGACTTGCCCCTGCTCCTGCTTTAGGTCTCAGTGTCAACATCACCTTCTCAGAAATCCCTTCCAGGACCATGCAGTTGAAAGGAGCTGCATCCCCTCTCAACATCATCCTATTTGTTGCCTTCATAGTTCGTAAAATTGTTCATAGTTCACAAAATTGTGAATTCTCTTATTTAATTTTTTATTAAATCTTATCTCTGTGAGAGCAGAGACTTGTCATTAGTGTACCCTGACGACCCCATGAGGATGCCTGCCATAGAGGAGTTTGGTGGGCTCTGCATAATGATTGCAGTCAAGATTCTGGTGGGTAAAACTGGGTAAGCAGTCTCCTTAAAGACTCCTACGTTAACAAGTCTTATTTCTGTCTGGGTGCTACATTATATCTTCCAGCTTTGGTCCATTGACCCCTTTTAATTTCAATGGAGAGGAATAATCTGGTTCAGACTATTTTAATTTTAATGTCTAACTCCAGTGTGTCTGAATGAATTAAGGCAGACTCACTGTGGAATTGGTTGGGGGAAAGGTACTGGCATTTTGAAACTGCGGGACTCAGATTTTGTTTAAACGAAGCATTGTTCAGGCATTCATCAGATGACAATATGAGAAATGATTACTCCAGCCTCTGCTATCAGGTGGCCCGATTCTTGATTCACTGAGATATGGAGGGGGGTGGGAAGGGTACACCTTTGGGGAGAGAATTGAGCTATGAATGTGCTGGTTTCTTTGGAATCAGGTGAAAAAAAGAAATCTGATTTTGTGTTTATTCAGTCACTGAAGAAGTTAGCTGTAACAATAATCCATTAGAGACAGACATTTGACTTGAAGACTTTCTCACTTCTGTGAGCAGTGACTTGAAGTGGGGACTCCTCCCTGGCCTGCCCCCCTGACTCAGGCCCTTCTCCCTTTGGGGTAGAGTCATTTGATCAGCAGAGAATAAAACCCAGGTGCCTGGGCTTTCACCAGGGGAGGTAGGAGAGGAACACAGCCCAGGAGAAGGGGGAGGGGGTCCTGCTTTAAAACAATTCAAGAGCAAGCAAATTGAGATTAGTCTTTCAATTATCCTATTGACAGAAAAAATATTGCTACATTAGAAAATCACCTGTTTTGTAAATAGCAAGTTGGATGTATAATAACTTACAGAGACACATAGAGTTGCCTCAGTGTAGGCAAGCTGCTATGCAGAGAACACAGGTACCCTCCCTTTAACTCTCACCTGCCTATTACAGAGATGGGGGCAGCCATTTAATCAGCTCTGGGGAGAAAACAACAACAAACAGTAATGGAAGCCACACTATCTGCTTATTTCATTTTTTGAAGGGAAAGCACTTCAGTTTCTCATGACTCTGAAGAAAGGTGTTTAACCTTAAAAAGAAATTTTAGCTCAATATTGGTTAACTCTAGGGCCTTCCCTCCTCAGCTATTGCTGTAGATTACTGCACTGTCCCATATGGTAACCAGGAGCCACATGTGGCTACAGTATTTAAATTTAAATTAATTAAAACTTCATACAATTAAGAATTCATGGGCTTCCCTGGTGGCGCAGTGGTTGAGAGTCCGCCTGCCGATGCAGGGGACACGGGTTCGTGCCCCGGTCCAGGAAGATCCCACATGCCGCGGAGCGGCTGGGCCCGTGAGCCATGGCCGCTGAGCCTGCGTGTCTGGAGCCTGTGCTCCGCAACGGGAGAGGCCACAACAGTGAGAGAGAGGCCCGCGTACTGCAAAAAAAAAAAAAAAAAAATTCATTTGCTGATAACACTACCCACAATACAAGTGCTCAATAGCCACAAATGGCTACTGGTTACTGTATTGAACAAGGCAGATACGGAATATTTCCATGATTACTGAAAACCCTATTGGAAAAGCACTGCTCGAGAAACTGAAGGCATGTGTTGGAAGGCAGCATGGTACAGGAGAGGTTTTCAATGTATTCTTTTAGCTAGGGAATAATTTCTTGAACAAAACTGTGTATGGAAACTCAGTATATAAAAATGATCTTTGTAGAGCTGCTCTTGCTGAAGTTAAGAGTGGAAGGTTCTGGATCCCTGCTTATTTGCCACTCACTTCCCTCCTCACCTGGCAGGTGACCACAGAGCACAGGTTGCATATCATCCTTGGAGTGAGCTGACCTGAGTTTTGAATTTTGGCTCTTTTCTGACCAGCTTTGTGAACTTGGCTGTTCTTGGGACTTTCTGAGAGTGAGTTTTCTTGTCTCTAACAGATATCAACTCTTTCAGAAGGTTGTGAGGGCAGGTTTGATTTTCTCATTTCTCAGATGAGGAATTGAAGGTTAGCAAGGCTCCATGCCCACCAGACAGCCACCCTGCCAGCAGAGGCCAGACCCAGGGCCAGGCCCAGTCCCCTCTCAGCCCTTTTGTTCCACTGCTCTGTAATTTCCTGCTCAAATTGAACAAGTTCAAGCCAAACTGCTTTTTAAAAACCAGCTGTCTAGATGTCACTTGTGATTTTTTTATTTCCTGGATCCATGTAATGTGTGAGTACTTCTAAATGCATTTAACCCTTATGCAAGAGGTTGCCACCCTTGAACTATACACACTGAGTAAGTCAGATCTTCTTGGATACCCTCTTCCTACTTCCTTGGTATGCTTCATGCTCTCCTCTCTTCAGAGAGTAGAAAATATAAACAGGCAAACGAAACTCCCTAACTTTTCACACTTAATAAAAAAAAGATGGGATATTTTTCAAAAATCCTCATTTTCAGGGGTAGAATTAGAAACCAACCTGAGCCAGGGCTTGGAGACTGTGCTCCTGTTCCGTGGGTCTGAGCACAGACTCAGCTGACCTGTGACCTCAATCATCCCCATCCGCGGATATCCACGTAGGGAAAGTTTTGACCGAGGTAGCAGAAAGTTTCGTGCCCTCAATATTGAGATGACTGTTCAATGATTTTTGTGTAGAATAACCAGAAACTGCAGAAATGTCATGATGATCAGAACAGTCCCCGTTGTAACTGACGGGCTGATGGACTGCCTCTTGATACCCTCTAGTTCCTCCTTTCCTTACCTCCAGGTGGGAATCTCTGTCCTCAAGTGACCCTGGACACCTTGTCCCCGGAAAAGCACAGCTTGCTGGCAAGAAGCTCTTGGCAAAGGCCTGAAAATAGAAAGAAAGGAGGCAAGCTCTAGATGCCTCACAAGTTCTTCTAGAGTCATCCCTGTGAAGTTCTAATGCATCTCTCCTTGAGAAGGATTCCTCTTAGGTGGAGCACTGCATGGCCAAAATAGTTTAATGCTGCTGCTTTGCCAAGTACAGCTGTAAGAAGGAATTTCCAGGCAGAGAAGCAGAAGAATTGGGGAAAATCCTTCCAATCATATATGTAAGACAATTTTGATGCAGCATCATTTGCTGGGATCCTTTAAGAAAAGAGGCATTTGTTTCCATGATTTAAAATCAGATGAGTCCTTATTTAGGGTTTGGAGAACCTTATGTTGGTTCAGAACCTAGAAAGGAGAGAGAACTAGAACTTTCCTAGGAATGAGCAAAGAAATGGATGCATGGAGTTTCAAGTCACACTGGGAAAATATTGGAGGAGTCTTCTCTTCTACATCATAAGAACTGTTTAACTTTTCTTCCTGTTGGCTGCTGTAGACGATACTCATCATATGGAAGGTTACTGTGATTTGATCTCTCACCGTCCCTTCGAATAGATTAACAGTCAAGTTCTTTAAAATGTTTTCTGGACCGGTTTTTTTTTAAGTCTGTCTCATCTCTGTCATGAGGACTCAGATGTAAAAAACAAGGAATTCTTCGAAACGTTAATTAGGGGACCTGGGCAACAAAAAGATCAAAGTACTGCCACCAATGGATTGTCCTACCAAGGGGTGGCACCATCACCCACATCCTCTGTTCCACAGGCAATAGTGATAATAATAAAAAATGTAGTGAAATTTGCTGAAACCGACAGTTTTGGGGCTCTTTACACGCTAGTCTGCCAGAAGTACATATCATTTGAGCTTGCTTTTAGGTCACAGTGATGGTGCAGAGTTTTGAAGCTAACGGATTCTTCTGTGTTTACACAGTTATTTCCGTGGCAGTGGCAGTAGTAATAGTAATGCTGGTGCTGGCAGTGGTTGTCCTAGTGGTGGTGGTATTGACAGCAGTAACCGCCGTCTGCTGCTGCTGCCGGGATGCTGCCAACCCTACCACTGCTATGTCTGCTTCTCCTACGTTTGTTAGTATTTGTGTAATATCATCCGCTTCACTGCTGTTGTATGTCGGGGGCTTTAGGTACCTACGTCTAATGCTTACAGTCATTCTGTAAGGTGAGTATTGTTACTCTCATTTTATAGGAGAGGAAACTGAAGCTCAGAAAAATTTGTATACCTGAGCTGGTAAGTCACTGACCTGGGATTTGATTTTAGATGCATCTGCCTCCACAGCTCACACTTCTGCATCATTCTTTGCCCCTCATCTGCTCCTCAGAACATGGCCTTAGTTTCCTGACTCACAGTTCCGACCTACATTGAATATACATTTAGATATGCACAGCCCGAGGAGTGTGAACTTCACAGGGCTATGCCGGAAGTCCAGATGGTTGTCCAAAAACGGCTTGTTTCCTTTGTGTTCACCGAATCTGGCTTGTCTCGAATGCTTCAAAGTTATCTTAATGTCATTTCAAAGGCAGTTGAGGGAGCATCCATGGAGATAAATTGCGTCTGCAGCCTGTTGCTGAATGCATATTAAGTTCTATTCATGGATTTCCTAGCAACCAGAGCCCGATGACACACAGAGCCAGTGAGTTTGCGTTATACTCATCTAGAGAAATTAAATCACTTGGACTTTATTATTAATATTTTTAGAAAGCCTCACTAGATTAGTTGTTTGAAATGCATTGTTATCTGAGTTACTATTAGCAACTGGTCCCAGTCACACCGGAAGTCACCGAGGACTCTATAATTTTCACAAATACTCCAGTGAGAGATTATATTCATTTTAATATTTTTGACAATTAAGGATTTAGTTGGGAAAGAAGAAAATTAAAAAGAGAAAGCTTTTTCTAGCAGCTTGTGATCTTGGCAAACTTCAAACTTGAGACAGAGTAGAAATAAGCAGTAGGCATCCTGGTGAGAAGATACAACAGGCTGCGGCGCGGCGCGTAGTCAGGCTCATTTGCATCAAAGGGACGCGTTGAAACAGAAGAACACAATTTTAACAAACCTAACTTTTCACAACACATTCTCTAAGGGTTAGGGCAGAATATTTTTCACATTAGGGTTCACTGAATATACTGTCCTATAAACTCAAAAAATATCCAGGTTTGTGATATGCTGCAGTGGTGTGAGCATGGCATACAGGTGCGTGCTCAACCATACGTGTGCATGCACACAACTGACCACTTAGGAATGCCAAAAATCTAGGTCTTTTGTTTCTGAGCTCATGTTCTTTATAGGATGTACCTCTGAGGCACTGAGACTTCTTAGACATTTGCATTAGACATCCAAATGAACGTCACATATGGAGGATTGACACGTGGGCCAATGAGTCTACCTTGCTTGGAATATTTCTTTTAATATAACTTCATTTTATAGAGCACTTTTAGGTTCACAGCAAAACTGAGAGGAAGTTTCAGAGATTTCCCATACACCCCTTGCTCCCCTGCATGCATGGCCTCCCCCATTATAAACAGCCCCACCAGAGTAATACATTTGCTACAATTGATGAACCTACATTGACACATTATAACCACCCAAAGTCCATAGTTTACATTATGGATCACTCTTGGTGCTGTACATTCTATAGGTTTGGACAAATGTGTAATGTCATGTTTCTACCATTATGATATCATACAGAGTACTTTCACTGCTCTAAAGACCCTCTGTCCTCAGCCTATTCATCCCTCCCCACTCTGTAAACCCTGGCAACCACTCATCTTTTTATTGTCTCCATAGTTTTGCCTTTTCCAGAATGTCATGTAGTTGGGATCACATAGTGTGTAGCCTTTTAGATTGGCTTTTTTCACTTAATAATATGCACTTAAGTTCCCTCTATGTCTTTTCATGGCTTGATAACTCATTTCTTTTTAGGGCTAAATAATATTTCGTTGTCTGAATATACCACACTTTATCCATTCACCTACTGAAGTACACCTTGATTGCTTCCAAGTTTTGGCAATTATGAATAAAGCTGTTATAAATATCTATGTGTAGGTTTTTGCGTGGACATCAGTTTTCATTTCCCTTGGATAAATACCAAGGAGTGCAATTGCTGGATCTTATGATAAGAGTATGTTTAGTTTTCTAAGAAACTGCCAAACTGTCTTCCAAAGTGGCTATAACATTTTGCATTCCCACAAGCATTGAATGAGTTCCTGTTGTTCCATATCCTCTCCAGCATTTGGTGTTGTCAGTGTTTTGGATTTTGCCCATTCGAATAGCTATTTAGTAGTATCTTGTTGTTTAAATTTGCATTTACCTGACGATATATGATGTGGGACCTCTTTTTATATGTTTATTTGCCATCTGTATATCTTATTTGGTGAGGTTTCTGTTCGGGTCTTTGGCCCATTTTTAAACTAGGTTGTTTGTTTTCTTATTGTTGAGTTATAAGAGTTCTTTGTGTTTTGGATAACAATCGTTGATAAAAGCAAAGACATAATTCCAGAATTCAACAAAGGCATGGATCTAGGTTCTTCAGAATAATCCTTGGTTTTGATATGTGCTCCCACCCATTTTGAGTTTGGATCATGGCTGGCTGAGTGTCCCAGATACGTGAACTGATGTGTGTAAGGGCTGAAGCCACAGTTTATCAAAGCTTCTCCCTCACGGTGAGTCAAGAGTATGAGCTACTCTCTGCCTGATTTTCCTGCTACCACATTTAGAAGCCTAAGAGTCCATTTAGGGTCCAAAAGGTTTCTTCAGAACAGTGATTGCTAAAATGGGCCCGGTGGAGTACCATGACCCACAGTGCCATCATGGTTGTGGTATCACTGTGCTCACCCTGCGTTTAACCAGAAGGATTCTGGTTCTACACTTCACTTTTCCAGGTGATTTAATTTCTGCAAATGCAAAAAGTAACCACTTCCTTAGAGCTGATTGCAGTGGCTCATTTTCTCTTTTTGAAGAGTTGGGAATGAAAGCTTGCTTGTTCAGAGAAATGAGCAGTTTTCAGACTTTCAAACACTTGTGCCCTCTCCAAAATCACTGATTATGCAAGGATTTCATTTCAGTGTTAGTTTAATGTTTCATATTAATGGCCACCTGTTGCCAGATGGGAAAGCAGTGATGGTGTCCAATGAAGTATGCCCTTTCCAGCGCAGCACATGGCTCACGGGGCTGCTTTGGGAAAACAGACCTCTGAGTGTGTTCAGCAAAAATTAATTATTTTGGAATGAATCTGCCAGTTTTCCTCCAAGTGGCTCAATGTCAATAAACTTGAAATAACTTCCTACGGATTTTGATATCAGTGCAAATTCATGTGTGTGTGTGTGTGTGTGTGTGTGTGATATGTATAATATATATACACACACATATATATATTTATATATGGCTAAAACAAATTATCAAGAATATCAATGCCTTTCTGGCAATGTACCAATGTAAAAGGACTTAAAAAAATCTCAGTGAAAGATTGAGCTACACATAAACTGTTATTTTGGATCTGAGCCATTATAGGGTTATCTTTGCAGCTGCCTTTGTAGCTTTTCTTTGACAGTATATATGGGAATAACTGAAATCATGATTTATTACTGAAAGAAGGGAGTCTAGGAGATGGAATCCAGGTGGACTTGATGATGGCAAGAAAAACTTGACCAGCATTTGCTCGCCAATGCTGATGAAAGAAACTAGGGGAAGTGGTAAAATCCAGTGCTTATTTGACTTTTAAAGTTTACTCTAAACCTTTTTTTTTTTTTTTTTTTTTTTTTTTTTTTTTTTTGCGGTATGCGGGCCTCTCACTGTTGTGGCCTCCCCCATTGCGGAGCACAGGCTCCGGATGCTCAGGCCCAGCGGCCATGGCTCACGGGCCCAGCCGCTCCGCGGCATATGGGATCCTCCCAGACCGGGGCACGAACCCGTATCCCCTGCATCGGCAGGCGGACTCTCAACCACTGCGCCACCAGGGAGGCCCCTACTCTAAACCTTTTGAAAAACATTTCTAAGTTTCAAAAAATCTTTTAGAATTAACTTAGAACTTCAGATCTTAATCAGACCATATAAAAAACTCATTATTCTCTCTATCTGTAATACTGCCATTCATTTGCAGGTATTGGTTGTTTTTACAATTTCCATTCTCTAATCTTCATATTGTTGACATACAGTAAATTTTCAGCATTTGTCTTAGCTTGTGAATATCCAGAATTGTGTGTTTTAAAAAATTATAAAGCAAATAAGTTAATAGAAAAAATACCTGATACTCGTAAACTGCTCTTCTCTTATATCACTAATCCATTTGATAATCTTTGATAATCCCTATGTCCCTATTAAAAAGTTGTAATTAGGTTATTACTATTTTGTGTTCTGCCATTTTCGCCTTATATTAGTTTACATATCTCTGTGAATCATTATGACCCACACGTGTGATTTTAAAATCCACGTAATATATGTTCATGTTAATAAATCTTATTTGCTTAGCCATAATAAGGTTTTCTTAAAATGAGATTAAATGGTAATATTTGTAGAGGGCTTAGTACTTTATCTTTCATAGTAAGTGCTAAATAAACACGTATTAAATACATAAACTGCATTAGTGTTGATAATTTTTGTTTAATATTTTGTATTATAAATAGTACTTCATTGACTGTCTTTGGATATTAACTTTAAAATAAATATTCTGGGATATTTCCTTGGGTTATAATTCCCCTAAAAGAAAGAAACAGACTCTGGTTGTTTTAATAGCTTCTGCTGTGCCTTGTTCTCTAATCTGTAGCAAATCCATAGTGCAATTAGTAATGTCCTTGTTCACAGTCCCACCAATTTTGGATTTTATAATATTTGCTTATTTTGCTAACTTATCAGGCATGTTTTTGGACTACCAAGCAATTTTTCTCAAAGAGTGGGACGTGAAACTTCTGCATCAGAATCACTTGGGATGCTTGTTAAAAATTTCAGAAACCTAGCTTTCTTGCAGATCTACTCAAAGCGTCTCTTGAGACAGGATCTGAAAATCCCCATGTTGAACAAGCTTTCAAGGCAATTCTTAAGCACTCTAAAGCTTCAGAACTACTGCCTTATAATTATCTTAATTTGTATTTCTTTAACTGAGAGTAAGGCTTAGCATAATATCCTAGACCTGTATGTATTGAAGGGAACTGGCAGGATTTCACGGTAGTAAACAAATCTCTCAAATCCTTGGTCCTCCTCCCCACATTCCTCTGTACTTCCCCGAACTAAGATAGCGGGGGTGATTATCTCTTTTAAGCTAAATTGTTGGGTGTGGTTTTTTTTTGTTTTTTTGTTTTTTTTTTCTGTACTCGGGCCTCTCACTGTTGTGGCCTCTCCCGTTGCGGAGCACAGGCTCCGGACGCACAGGCTCAGCGGCCATGGCTCACGGGCCCAGCCGCTCCGCGGCATATGGGATCCTCCCAGACCGGGGCACGAACCCGTATCCCCTGCATCGGCAGGCGGACTCTCAACCACTGCGCCACCAGGGAGGCCCTGGGTGTGGTTTGATACATAGTATTCAGGAGAGCTGGACATTAGAGAAGTCCAAATCTTAATATTTTAGGGAATACACAAATTGCAGTTGCATCCGATTTAGCTGTTTCAGGCGTTTTATTATTATTATACCCACATAAGCTAACGTTGGAAAATAAAATGGATAGTATAGTTGTGAGGTCGTCAGAAGTGATTGGCTGTACCTTGAGAGAAGGAATAGTAGTTTCCTAGGAGAGAAACAGGATACATAATACCTTAGTTAAATAAAATAATTAAGACAGTGAACTTAACAAAAGACTTCTCATATTTTTTATGTACAACAGTATATTGTAACTCATTAAGTCAATGTCAGTTTGTGCATCTCTAATTTACTCTATCCCTGGAACATCCCCTTCTTTTTTGTTAATAAGTGATTAGTTAGAAAAAAAAAAAGCATGGAAGGACTAAGGAATTTGTGTGTGTATGGGCAGCGGAAGGTGTCAGAAATGAAGAAATTTCAGCAATAAAGAGTGAATATCAGTAGACTCAGAAAAATGCTTAATGACATAAAGAGACATTGATGAAAGAATGGGTTATAAAATCTATATATTATGCGACTCTATTGTAGGCACAGCAAAAACTAGTGCTTTGCTTTTGCACCTTATACAATCTTTCTATCAAAATATGTCCAGACAGTAAGTATTTAGAGTTAAATCAAAATGAAGAAATACAGCAATGAAGTGAAAACCTATTGTTTCTCAACCTGAAAAAGCAGGAGGACACTCACTGTAAAATCAAGGGAGAAATGCATTTATTTAGGAAGTATTCTTTAAGAATCCCATTTTGAGAAATGGGATTAAATTATGGAGAAGGAATACAGGATTACATTTTTCTTGCCCTTACTAAGCAGAGCCTCGCACAGGGATTGGAAGAGAACTAACATTTCTCCAACACCTTGTGTGGACAGGCACTGGGCTAGAGGCTTTAATATACTTTTTCTCATTTAATTTTCTGAAAAAACTGGTGAGCAAGCAATAGCATCCACATTTATAGGTTCCAAACAGGACACAAAATCTGAAGTATTGGGGAATCATGCACTTGTAGAGAGACACTTAACTCACCCCTTTGGCTTGATCCTCAGGACTTTTAATATACTTTCAATTCTTTATCATATCCCCCACATGAGTCTTCATGTCTTCTTATCCTCAGAGACTGTCAATATTTCTAATGACGTGTGTGTGTGTGTACATAGTGAATGTATAATGTTCATTTTGTAACTTGATTTTTCATCAATATCTTTTTACCTTATTAAAAAATTCACTTTAATGAGTATCATAATCCTACACAGGCACTACAACTTGTTTAACTAAGAGAGTTTTAGATATAGAATCAGTTGAAACTCAGTGGAAAAAGCATTTTCCTGAACTGGGCGTAAGCATCTCTTTTTTGAATATGTTCCTCTACCAGTGACCTTGACTGGACTGGGGACTGGTCAGACAGCATTTCAGTTTGCCCGTCTCTAGAATATCTGTTGACTACTCATCATGGTGATGTTTCATAGCTGTATTAGCAGGCAAGTCATAAAAATTCAGACCTTTAAATGATAGTGATTTAGGTTTATACAATTTTAGAGGTAGAATGGATTTGAGAAGTTATATAGGCCACCTTATTTTATAGAAAGAGGATAATTGAGGCCCAGGGAAGTTAAGTGCCTTGTCTAGGTTTAT
Source organism: Mesoplodon mirus (assembly GCF_964341445.2). Lineage (NCBI taxonomy): Eukaryota > Metazoa > Chordata > Mammalia > Artiodactyla > Ziphiidae > Mesoplodon > Mesoplodon mirus. The sequence goes on from NC_138985.1 coordinate 57,762,170, forward strand.
GAGGGTAGAACCAGCATTAGAACCTGCTTCTCAAATCCTAGTTTGATGCTTGTTCTTCTTTATCACAACTGCTTTCCAGAGAGATTACTTTTCTGGACAGTGAAATAATAATAATCATGCCTAGCATTTTTATTACATTTTCAAACTCACTATCTTTTCTGACTGAATTTTCTTCACAACCCTCTAAGCTAAACCTCACGATCCCCCCTTTTTTCCCATTAGGAACTAGCACTAAGAGAGATAAAAATTGTCCTGAGACAACATAGGTATTTACAGAGGTGGGACAACTCATGAGAGATTATGCCAGATGCTGCATTAAGTCCTTTATATGTATTACCTTGTTTAACCCTCACTTGAGTGAGATACTGTTACTAGTCCCATTTTACAGATGAGGAAAGGAATTTTAGTGAGGTTACAGTTACCCTTCTAGGACATTACATAACTGGGATTCAAATCTATGTTGCCCAACTTCAAAGCCCACACTCTTAATCACTTTATCATGGTATTTTCGTATGTTAGTTCAGCCTTCTCATTCAATTTTTTATTCACTCACCAAACAATTGTGAAAGTTTATTTTGCGCCAGGCTCCATGCCAGCTGATAAGAAGAAAAACAACAGCAAATAAGACATGATCTGGGCCCAGCAGAGAGAGTTTGATATGTAGAACTATGGTATTATGTTATAAGAACTTTGGTAGAAGAACATACAAGGTCAAGGAGGGAGGGCAATTTAATTTATACCACTGATTCCTTAACATTGAATGCCCCTTCCAGAAACATGTGACGCAAAGTTGAGTTTGAGTAGGCCTAAAGAAACAAGCTTTGACCCCCCCCCCCCAAGTTGAAGTCTGGTCTCTGTGGTTGGCTCAGTGGCTGATCTGGCAAACTATCATGCTATTTTAATAGCCCTGCCTGCATCAAGGTTCTTCATTAAAAGGAGGTGAGAATATTGACATGTCACTTGTGATGTTGGTAAAGATTAATAATGAAAATTACCAGGAAACATTTGCTAAATGTTAGAAGCCCTAATACCGTCTTAATCATCTCATTAATTACAGATTAAATACAATTCAGATTTTAAAGTAAAATTGTTGGTGTGTTTGTTAATTTCCTTGGGCTACTATACCAAAATACCATAGACTGTGTGGCTTGCTTGAACATGAGAAATTTGTTTTCTCACAGTTCTGGAGGCTGGAAAGTCCAGGATCAAGGTCCGGGCCAGCTTGGTTCCTGGTCAGAGCTCTCTTCCTGACTTACAGATGGCAGCCTTCTTGCAGTGTCTTCATATGGTAGGAAGAGTGCAATCTCTCTCTTCCTCTTCATATGAAGCCACTAATTCCATCATTAGGGCCCTGTCCTCATGGCCTCATCTGACCCTAATTACCTCCCAAAGGCTTCACCTCCAAATACTATCACACTGGGATTAGAGCTCCAACACATGAATTTTGAGGGGATATAAATCAGTCCACAGCAGTGGGACTGTGCAATCAACAATGGTATGAAACAAATAATATGATCATACATTTATTATTCTGTTTAAGCCTGAGGAAACCATATTATCTTCCATGTTTGTCTTGCATCTTTATGTATTTTTATTTTTACTACGATGTCTCTGAAAGGTTTAAATGAAAAATTCAGTTATTTGCTTAGGAGTTATAATGAGTGACATGGAGAAATTGGCAACAATAAAAAAGTAAGGAAGCATGTCCCTCTGGTATGAGCTGCAAGTGAGAAATTTCTGCCCAAAGCCTTGGAACCAAATTAAGAATTGACATAAAAAGTTAAATACCGAAGTCATGCCTTACAGCTGCTAGTAACATTTGGCTGTGTTGGTCTAATCTGAGAGTATGTTTGCAGCTAGATTTAAGAAATTATTACAGTGAGTGGAATATTAATAAAAATAATAAGAATAAGAGACTGGTGAAGAATTGGAATCAGATGTTAGCAGTGAACAAATATTTGGAGATATGATATTGTGATTTTCTATAAATTGCAATATCTTATTTGATTTTGTAGGCAGAGCAAAAGCTGTTTTTAGTAATGAAGAATGATGGATTTGAAGGTTTGGGGTTTCAATTCCACCTCCAATATACCTGGACAAATCACTAACTCCAGAATCCTCTCATATACAAAATGAACCTTTTTCTCCCTTCCTCCCTCCCACCCTCCCTCCCTCCCTTCCTTCCTTCCTTCCTTCCTTCCATTAATTATTTATTAATGGTCTGTTATATGCCCATTGAGGACACCTGTGCTAAGGGAAAAACTCAAGCTAAAAAAAATCCTTTCTCACAAGATAGATTTAAATAAGATTTTGTATGAGAAAGGGCTGTAAAAGTGTTCAACACTTTAAGTATGCTAAATAATTTTCCCTTTGGAGTCGACTTCTGATTTCAGGATTAATGAGCCAGGGGAGTTTTGTTCATGCCCTTATTAAGGGAAATAAGATTAGTGACTGAGATAAGTTGAAAACTGAGTTCATTAAACCAACTAATTTTTTATAGTTCCTCGAGTCCTCTATAGTTTCGGAACAATTAAAATAAGCAAATTATTACTAATCATACATTATGAATTTTAGAAAAAGTTGCAAATATACCTCATTCAGCCTTATCATGTGTTGTGAAAGTTACCATAAAAATCGACCAAGCCATAGAGGTCAACAGCAAAATCATCAATGGGACACGCACTCTTGCTCTTGCACTCTTACCCTCACCACCCTTGTGTCATATTGGGTGGGCCAAAAAGTGCCTTCGGTTTTTTAAGTAAAAATAAAAGACACATTTTTCATTTTCACCAAGAACTTTACTGAACAATGTATTCACCCTTTTTTTCCACTACCTTCTGCCATTTTTCAGGCAACTTCATAATTCCATCTTCCCAAAACTTTTTATCTTTCTGAACAAAGAACTGTTCCAGGTGTCTTTTACAGTCTTCCAGGGAACTGAAATTTTTTCCATTAAGAGAGTTTTGTAGAGACCGAAATAAATGGAAATCCGAAGGTGCAATATTTGGTCAATACAGCAGATAAATCAGAACTTCCCAGTCAAGCTGTAACAGTTTTTGCCTGGTCATCAAAGAAACATGTGGTCTTGCGTTATCCTGATGGAAGATTATACGTTTTTCTGTTGGCTAATTCTGGATGCTTTTTCTTGAGTGCTGCTTCCGGTTGGTCTAATTTGGAGCAGTACTCATTGGAATTATTCGTTTAGTTTTCGGGAAGGAGCCCATCATACAGGACTCCCAATCCCACCATATACACAACATCACCTTCTTTGGATGAAGACCGGCCTTTGGTGAGGTTGGTGGTTGTTCATTTCGCTTGCCCCACAATCTCTTCTGTTCCACATTGTTGTACTGTATCCACTTTTCATTGCCTGTCACAATTTGTTTTAAAAATGGAACGTTTTCATTACCTTTCAGTAGAGAATTGCATGTGGAAATATGGTCAAGAAGGTTTTTTTTGCTTAACTTATGTGGAACTCAAACATCAAAGTGATTCATATAACCAAGCTGGGGCACGTGATTTTCAACGCTTGATTTGGATATTTTGAGTATGTCAGCTATCTACCGCGTGGTATAACATTGATTGTTCTCAATTATTGTTTTTTTTTTTTTTTTTGGTGGTACGTGGGCCTCTCACTGTTGTGGCCTCCCCCGTTGCGGAGCACAGGCTCCGGACGCTCAGGCTCAGCGGCCATGGCTCACGGGCCCAGCCGCTCCACGGCATGTGGGATCCTCCCAGACCGGGGCACGAACCCGTGTCCCCTGCATCGGCAGGCGGACTCTCAACAACTGCGCCACCAGGGAAGCCCTCAATTATTGTTTTGAATTGACCGCTATCAACTTCAACTGGTCTACCCTGCTGCAGAGCATCGTCCAGTGAGAAGTCTGCAGCACGAAACTTCGCAAAACACTTTTGACATGTTCGATCAGTCACAGCACCTTCTCCGTACGCTGCACAAATCTTTTTGTGAGCTTCAGTTGCATTTTTACCTTTCTTGAAATAATAAAGCATAATGTGTGGGAGATGTTGCTTTTTTTCTTCCATCTTCAATATTAAAATGGCTACACAAAAATTCACCAATTTTATTTTATTTTATTTTTAAATTTTTTTCCTCCTTGCGGCACGCGGGCCTCACACCGTTGTGGCCTCTCCCGTTGCAGAGCACAAGCTCCGGACGCGCAGGCTCGGCGGCCATGGCCCACGGGCCCAGCCGCTCCGCGGCATGTGGGATCCTCCCAGACCGGGGCACGAACCCGTGTCCCCTGCATCGGCAGGCGGACTCCCAACCACTGTGCAACCAGGGAAGCCCAAATTCACCAATTTTGATAAGTCTTTTTTTAAATGCACAATGATATGACAGCTGTCGCATACAATCTAACAAAATTGTTTTGAATGAAGTTAAAGACAATTAAGTGCTACTAGAGCCATCTTACAGAAAAAAATGAACGAAACTTTTGGCCCACACAATATTAACTGCATGCCTCCCAGGCACTGCAGTGCCAGTCACTGGACTTTTAGTTCCTGGGCACTGAGTTCTCAAGAAGGTTGTGATCATGGTGATGCATAAGCCCATGTCTTTTCCAACCCTGCCCCAATCCTTGCTCTTTGTGGTTACCTGATTTAGTATATATCAGACAAGAAAAGAGAGTGTGATGGAATGACTGAAAGAAATCACACCTTCCAATTTCCTCTGAGAAACCTCTTGGGATATGGGAGGAGAGAGAATGAGTCTTTGCTTATTAATATGTATTTTCCATAAATGCCTCAGAAATGAATGCTGCTTCTGAATCACTAAAGCCAGTTACATCAATCTATCATAAAAAGTTCTAAAACACGTCTCTTCTCCAGAAACATAAAGGGACATATCCCAAATGTATACTATAAAATCCTGTCTCTCATACTGGGGTTGCTTAGAATTAAGAGCTACATAAATTGAATTTCAAATTAAACAGGCCTACTAGTAATTGCTCAGAATGGGATTCTGGGTCTGAGGTTGACAATACTGTAGCATGTTTACAAGGTCTGAGCTTGTCCCTGACATTTTGACTATGGTTATCTTTTAGGAGATCCGAGGGCCAAAAACATGCTGTATAAATCTGTCTATTTCATTTAGGTTTTGACAGTTTAGGGGAAACAAACACTTCTAATATGATTGTTTTGCTCAGAACTACTTAGTCCAGTATTCAAAATTGTAAGACTGGCTTATTTACCTTTCAAAGTTTGGATCATTCTTGGAACTTTGTTGGGAGAAGAGAGGCTTGAATAAACAAAGTTCAGTTTAAATAAAAACCTGTGAAAGTTAAGTTTTTGTTTGTTTATTAGCTTTTTACATCAAGTTTTCAATTAACGAGAACAGCTGTGTAAAATAATTCCATTTCAAGCAGATACCTTCATTATTGATAGCAGTCTCAGGAGAATGAATCAGTGTCTTTCTCTGAGCAATTGGTTTGTTTTTATCTCAGTGGATTCTGTGTGTTTTATAACTGACATTTCCCTCTGCATTGTATCTACTAGAAAGATTAGAGCCAAATTCATAGCTCACTTTTGCAAATGTATCAGACTCAATAGCAAGTACTTTGAATACAAACATCACTCCTAGTTTTTTCTTTTGTTCCCTTACTTTTACTTTATCTAATTCATCCCACTTATAACAAATATGTTTTATCTTGATGCATTGTATCTTTTAAAATTTTTCTTAAATATTTTTCTTGGAACAAGGTGAAGTATATATAGATAATAATTATTCATAATAATGTTTGCAGGGTCAGTGAAAGCATAAGAAATAACAAATATTAATATTCAAAAACTAAATGCCATTAGGTAATCCTAAAATAAATTACTTCAAGCTATAGTTTAGAAACATGAAGTCCTGCTTGTTTCTTATTCGATTAATTCTGAAGTATATGTAACTTCTTGCTACAGAAGCCCGGGAGAAAAGATGGGGAATTCTTCTATTTGTTTTTTTTTAAAAACCTCCACGTAAAAATGCAAGGACTCAATTCTCTTTAGACCTTGCCTGACTGCTGCTTACTTTCCCTTTTGGCAGTTGCTGCTTTTGAAGATACTGGGGCCAGGCCGAGTCGGGTGATGAATAATTTGTGCCACTCTGGCCATACTAGTTGTTAAACTATTGAAAACTATTAAAGTTTCCACTTCCTGTTGGTAGAGAGACCTTGCCCTAAGCCCCCTAACCCTGTTAGTATCTTCCTGCCATTCTGGCCATCCCCTTACATCCCTGGGCCTATGCCTGACACAATAGGTGGCCTCAGGTACCCTGCTCCATTCTGCTTGGTCAGTACTCAAGCAGAATGGTTTTAAATATTTTGAATATCATCCCTGGGGTAAGTCTACATGTGCAAACCAAGGTAGAATCTTGGGCAACTAACTGGTAAATTGGAATGCCAAAGTGGTAAAATAATCCAGATACTCCCCCTACTAAAAAAAGGACTGAAGGTTGGAGGGAATATTTAAAATAGTTTTGGATAAAAACCTTCAACTAATCGATTATCCAATCAGCAAGGTTTTTGAGTTTTTACTGTCTTTATCACTACAGTAGGTATTGTAGAAGCTGTAAAGAAATGTTATACCTGGTTGGGGAGGTGACAGTATGCCTGTGACAAGATAACTGCCACCTCAGGTAAGTAACATATGTTATAGATTTCAGAGGATGAAAAGAATACTGACTGAGTATAATTAAGAAGGTTTATTGTGGGAGGTAGGACTTGAGCTGAGTCTTAAAGAATGAGAAAGGTGAAGATAAAAAGGTTAATTCTATTCTGCAGAATCAAAGCAAAGGATGCTGTACCATTGTCTTTATATGTGGTAGAATCCTAGAAAGAACCACACACTGGGAGTCAAATTTGTGTCCACGTCAACCTTGCTACTTGCAAGATGTGGAATATTTGGAAGATTACGTAATCTTTCTGAAACTTAGTTCAGCATTATTATGAGGATAGAGTAATTTTGTTGATTTCAATTCATTAGTGATAATAACCTTATCTACATAATTATTTTTGCCACATCCCTGTGAAATTAAGAACTCCAGTGATCGCTTTTGCATCCTTGTGTGTTATCAGCTCTAGATTCATGGACATGGTCTCCAGAGTGGCCATGGTGGCCTAAGGTGTTAGCAAGAACTTTTAGAGAAAGCAATCATTGCCCTCTAGAGGGTCAATTTTATGTTGTCTTTGAATTCACAGGGTAATCACACAGATTCCATTTTTGTTTAAATGAAGAGATGTAACTAGCCATTAGGCATGCAGACCTGACTTCCTGACTGCAGGTCTCCAAAACCAGAATTCGGTGCTCTCTGAGCAAGCTTAAGGGAAAGTCAAACCTGAAGCCCATGGTGTTAATATCTGTTAAAACAAAACTAAACTAAACTTTAAAGAGCCATCACATGTAATTGTAGTTACAGAGGTGTAGAAGAATCTGTTTTCTAAAGGATGCAAACAAGCTGTAAGACCTCTTAGTAACACACAGTATGTTAAGAAACAGCTGTTCAGATGTAGCATTATAATGCTATTTCTTGGGATGGGTCTTGTTATATTTACATTTGTAAATATTTATTAGATGGAGAATATGGATAAAATATCATAGAGCTTTATCCTTAGGCTCTGGAGTTTGAGTTAAATTTTAGTTCTTTTGCATTGCTTTTGGTTCTCTTTTCTTCCAATTGTTTCTGACTGAGTGTGGAAACTGATACTTCCCAAGAGTTTCTTAGGAAGCAGAAATGTTTCTCAAAATCAAATGAAAGTCCCATCATGGGCATATATTCTGAACTGCTTTTAGGGAATTACAGGATTTAGAGAGGACTTTAAGGGAGTGAGAGAAAGAAGAAATGAAAAGGTGAGATGTATTTTTTTTCCTTCCGTGTTGATTAGCTACATTCAGAAAGCTTACTGAGAGACAAACATTTGAAATTCAGATGGCCTTTAAAACGCTAAACATACATGTTATTAGGCCTTTTATCACTAATTATTTTTGCTGCAGACAGTTATTGTTACTTGGGAATTTCTTATGGCTTGAATACGCTGAGAATCTTCTTTTCTTTTCCTTTATTTTTCTAAGAATCTTCTTTTCTAAGAGGAAAAGGCCAACCAAACTTGTACCATAGAACTTGAAAATTCAGGTTCAGAACACTGGAATATAGTGCAAATACATGGATTGGGGAAGAAAACTTACATTGGAATGAGAGGAAAGAAAAGGGCAGCATACAGAAACACTGCTGATTCTAAGGGCTCTGTGTTTTCATTTTCACTTCTCTCTTCTATAATAAACTTGATCAGAGATTAAGTCTCCCTTGGCCATCCTTTTATTTATTTTTTTTTGCGGTACTCAGGCCTCTCACTATTGTGGCCTCTCCCGTTGCGGAGCACAGGCTCCGGATGCGCAGGCTCAGCGGCCATGGCTCACGGGCCCAGCTGCTCCGTGGCATGTGGGATCTTCCCGGACCGGGGCACGAACCCGTGTCCCCTACATCGGCAGGCAGACTCTCAACCACTGCGCCACCAGGGAAACCCCTTGGCCATTCTTGACTGCAAGTTTACCTAAATGCAGTATTGAGCAAGGAGTCCTTAGAGCAGCGTTAGATTAGAATATCAGAAGAATTTTTAAAAAATGAGTTGTGCTTCGAGTTTTTTATCTTGCACATTAGCTAGTTTACCGCCCCACCCCCCCATGGAACTCAGCTATGATAGAGTGACTGAGGAGAAAACAATTGGTGCATTATTTAATTCTTAAAAGTAACACCTCACTTTTCACATTGCCTTTGGTATATCTGACAGGAAGCCACTACCTTAGTCAATTATCACTTGCATCTTTTTCCCAGTCACTTTAAAGATCAATTTCTTGGTAATCAATATGACCCTACAGGCAATCAGATTGGTCTCTGCTTGCTTCTGGACTGTAAGATTAAACCTAGCATACAGGATGCCCTAAAACACAGCCCTCCTTTACCTTTATATTTATTTCCAACCACTTCTAGAAGCATTGAATCTTAGGGTTTTGAGAATCTTAAATTGAATCTTCTCTACAATATTCCTATCCACTGACCATCCCAGCCAAGGATTTGGATGACTGTTAGAAAGTTCTTTCTCACAGAAAATGAAGTTCTATTTTGCCATGCTGCCGTGTTCTGGGCTGCTTTGTCCTACCTTCTTGGTACCTTGCAGTACTATAAGTTCTCCACCACATGGCAGCCCTTTGAAAACCAAAAACATTTGGTTGCATTTAAAGTAAATGATAGATTCCTTCCCTCATTTTCTCATCAGATTCAAAATAATAGTCATAAGCTTTCTGCTTGAGTGTTCCTCAGTCCAACTCCTTTGGGCCACCAACTCGCCTGTTTCTTCATGATTTCTCTTATTGTTACTTCTATGTCAGGGTACAATCAAGAAAACCAAAAACACTCTATGGTATTTCACAAGATAATTTAATATAGGGAATTGGTTGAATATGAGTTGGGGGATTGAAAAAAGCAAAAAGCAAATACACAGAGGTAATGACTACAGGATGCAATTCTCGCTCTAGGGCTGGGGACACACAAGAAAGTCTGTTGTTGGGCAGAGGGGTCTCACAGAGCTGAGATTGAGGAGGGGGTGCTGTCTGGACTGCTCTGATTTCCCAGGAGCCTCACGAGGAGCTTTGTGCAGCTGGCCCTCAGACTTCTGAAGGCTGCTGCTACACCTCATTCGTTCAGGAAGAAGCCTTGTGATGCTGGCAATCAGCCAACTGGGAAGAGGATGGTGCACGTGGGTGCTGGCACCTCGGCAGCTTGGAGGGGGCTCAGCACTTGAATTTGGGGAGCTGCCTGCCTAGTGGTCTTATCCATGGGCAGAGGGTGATGACCCTGGTTCTGGGAGTACCTAAGGAAACCAGAGGCTGGCCCCAACAGCACCTCCTATCTGTAGAACCTAACAAGAAGCCAACTGGCAAAGGAGAAATATATTTTGCAGGCTTCCAGCCCCAGTTTCCCAAAACAGAGTAAAGAAGGATGGATTTAGAACTGAGAGAAAATGGCCCAGAAAATTACTTGCAAAAACTCATTTTTCTTAACTTTAGTTAGAAACTCAAATACAGGTGGATCAATTTCAATTATATTTTCAAAGAAGGATTAAATTCCTAACGTGAATGTTTGCTTATTTATTCATATGCAGCGCACAGGAAGAGTTGCTACAGTCATTCCTATTTATTTTGCTTGGGTTTTTTTTTTGTTGTTGTTTAACTTTCCTTAAATCAAATTTCCTCTAGCTTGAAGATTATGAATTTCTTCTTTGGAGACTTCTTCATGTCTCAAATGTATTCTCTCTAGTGTCTAATTTCATGGAGTACAGAATATGAGTACAACTTAACTACTAAAACTCCAATTACCAAAATAGAAACACTATAGACTAACTCGCTTGGGAAGTTAAAATTGAAGTAGAATTAACACCACTGACCTCATTCAAAACTTTCCTTGTTAAAGTGCTAAGGATGAAAAAAATATATATTGATGTTGAAATACAGCCTTCTCTCTTTAAAGAAAAGTGACAGAACATTTTTTCATGTAACAGCCTTGATTTATTTTCTCCTGCATATTGAAGCAAAGCACCAGTTATAACTTCATGATTTGGGTATGCAAAGAAAGAAAACTTTGCCATTCTCCACTTTTTTTCTAGAACTTTCTGGATTGAGGACTACTGAGAAAGGTGAAAGATGAGGAGAGCAATTTCCTGATCTTGAAAATGCTTTCCCTTTTTTTTTGGTATGAACTTAAGAGCATTGGTCTGGGAGTTTATGTTGCCTATTTCTAGTCCTAACTCTGCCTTTAAAGACTGAGACCATTTGCAAGGAGCTCTTTGAGCCTCAGGTTTCCCCTGTGTGAAAGTGGAGTGTGGGTAATGATTTCCAAGGTTTTTCAGTTTTAATAGCCTGAACCCAACAAGACGTTTTAGGATGTTCTTGTTTTTGTTTTCTCTTTTAGAAGTAGGAGCTTTGAGAAAGAGAAGAGAGGAGGAACTATAATGCTCGATGATGATGATGATGATTATTTCAGTGTTAGTCTTATCTCTTCTTTCTGAGTTTCAGCGGACTACAGAGTGGAGTTGAAAGTCTTTGTGACATTTTAGCATCAGACTTTGCTTCAAATTCCAATTTCTGTCTTATAAATTGTGATCTTTGATATTACATGACATCTCTGAGCCGGTGTCTCATCTATGAAAAAGGGACAATAAATCCTGTCCCACATCTTTTGAGGAAAACCTGGGATAATAAATGTAAGGCCGTCAGCATAATCCTTCATACCCATGATATTAATAAAATGGTTGACAGCGATTGCTAACTAATAGTCTTGCTTGTGCTTCTCTGGTCTACTGGCATGCAATGCAATCATAGCTATTCTCGCCTAGGCCCTTCTATGCTGGCATCAGGCCAAATCACACAGAGTGCAGCCCAAAGCCTCATAGGTGCTGCTACATGTACATTCATCTAGGTTTCTGTTTTCAGCTGTGCACATGTGTGCACAGGCACGTGATGGAGAGCTGGCAAGATGATTTTTCACTCTCTTTAATTTTCTAGGATGTAAGAACCTGATGATAAGACTGGTCTTTGTCTGCTGTAGAACAAAATATAAACCCCAGTTCTTCTTAAAGTCAGGCTAGCTATCCAGATATAATATGAGGATAGAGGAAATACACTGTCTCATTGACAGTGTCATGGCAGAGATTGATGAGTTTGTGGAAGAAATTATGGGAGTTTAGGAGTAAGAGGTTGGTTGTACCTCTTCTAAACCATGTCTTCAAACAACACAAAATTATAGCATGATTTAGTGATTTATTGATGTAACTTCATTGTGAATTATCTTCTTTTTCTTTTCTTCTTAACATCTAGTAAGAGTATTACTTAAAAATTTAGGAAAACAAGATCAAGAAGGTTTAAATACCCTATTCCAGGACACTAGTGAGTTTAGGTGCCACTAAGAATGGAAAGTACCTCTGGGTTTATTTATTTATTTGTTTATTTATTTATTTTTGTGGTACGCGAGCCTCTCCCATTGCAGAGCACAGGCTCCGGACGTGCAGGCTCAGCGGCCATGGCTCACGGGCCCAGCCGCTCCGCGGCATGTGGGATCTTCCCGGACCGGGGCATGAACCCGCGTCCCCTGCATCGGGAGGCGGACTCTCAACCACTGCATCACCAGGGAAGCCCTGGGTTTACTTTTTGAATTCCAATGGTTTAACCTGTTGGAGGGTGTGACATTTTTTCCAGCAGCCTTTGCTATGGGCCCCTAGTCTCACTGCCCTCAGCACTTTAGTGGAACAGACGATGCCAGACCACTTGTGCCTTCTTGGTAAACCCCCTTCTGGTGCTGGTACTGGATCCACAACAGCAGGCACCTGTAACAGAGGCTGCTGTGCAGATCACAGCTCAGCCTCCTCATTTCCTCCCATGTCTCCTGTCCCCGCCCCCATTTATTCTGAACCCTTCAGCAGCTCAGCACAGCAAGCTTGACAAGACCTGTCTTTCTCCACTATTAATTTCACAGCTGGATGAGTAGAAAGGTGATTTATATGGGTCAGTCAGATTTAAAATGCTGCTGTGTCTCCTGATGAGGTGGAATGAGAGGATTTAAAAGAATTATTAGTGTGGTCCAGAGCCACAATCTGTGGTCTCTTTGATACAGTCTTATACCTTTTCCATTTGGTAAATGCCCCACATGGCCTCCACATGTTGACTGTGGATTGCAACCAAGATGAGAAGCAAACCACTGGGGGAAGATTTTTTTCATTTATTTTTAATTAATTGTAAACTTCCACTTTCATTTGGCTTGCCACGCTCTGCAGATCCTGGTGACACAGGGGCTCTGCCAGTATTAGGAGCCACTGTGCCGAACTGTGAGAAGCTTAGAAGTACCAGCCAGCTGCTTTGCACTCAGTCCTCAGGGAAGGTTTGCAGTACATTCACATGCTTGGAATTCACCTCCAAAAATGATGCAGTGGATGTTGTGGAAATCCATTTCTCCTTTCTTAATTCTCTCCTTAAGTTGTAACATTTATGATTATAAATGTTTATTCAAAACATAGTTATTAATTTTCAGTGGGTAAGTAGAGAGTCTAGAGGCACTTTAAGGTGAAAGTCCACGGAGAGTTTTTCTTTTTTTTTTTTTTTTGAGTTTTGTCTGTTTTATATAGATTCATTTTTTTTTAAATTGGGGTATAGTTGCTTTACAGTGTTGTGTTAGTTTCTGCTTTACAGCAAAGTGAATCAGCTATATGTATATATATATCCCCTCTTTTTTGGATTTCCTTCCCATTTAGGTCACCACAGAGCACTGAGTTCCCTGTGCTATACAGCAGGTTCTCATTAGTTATCTATTTTATACATAGTAGTGTATATATCTCAATCCCAGTCTCCCAATTCATCCTACCCCCCCTTCTCCCCCTTGATGTCCAGACATTTGTTCTCTATGTCTTTGTCTCTGTTTCTGCCTTGCAAACAGTTGCCTTTCAGGTTCTTACTGAAATCTCTGGAACTAGTAAGTTTCTATAAGGAAAGGATGATGTCGAACAGCAGAAGAGGCAAAAAACCCCCAATTGACCAAACAAAAAACACAACACAGAGACACCAAAATAAACAACAACAAAAAAACCCTAAGGGCTTGGGAATCAGCCACATCTGTTTTGGGGTCAGACAGATGTGAGTTGCATCCTGGCCCTGCTGTTGAATAACTGTGAGATCTTGGGCAAAACTATTTAAAAACCCCAATCCTCAGCTTCTTCATCTGTAAAATAGTTGTTGTAAAAACTAAATATGGCAATATATATGAAGCACCTTGCTCCTATGTTGCATTGCTATAAATGGTAGCAATTTATTAATATCATCTAACAGAAGCATGAATTATCTAAATATTGAATCTATGTGTCTTAAAATCTAAATTGAAAACTTGCCATTCCAACAAGATGGTCAACTAGGATAACAGAGACATCCTCTTGCTGCAAACACCTAGAAGACAGGAAAATGTGTAAGAATAACAACAAAATTATTGGATATCTGAGCCCCCAAGGAAGAGATGGAATTCTCCCATGCAATAACTGAGCAAAGACTGGAAACCTGAATGGTAACTGAGGAAGGCTAATTCTGCCTTGGGGAGGAGCATATGGGTCCCTGGGAATCCAGATGCTTTGGATTTAACACTTAGATGGAGTCAGGAGAGGGGGCCTAGGGTCCAGGCAAGGAAAGGAAGATAAAACGGAAACTGTCACCTGGAGACAAGCCCTTTGAAGTGTTTTCAGTCTAAATGAAAAGGTGACCTTAAAAAAAAACCCACCCAGGGCTTCCCTGGTGGCGCAGTGGTTGAGAGTCCGCCTGCCGATGCAGGGGACACGGGTTCGTGCCCCGGTCCAGGAAGATCCCACATGCCGCGGAGTGGCTGGGCCCGTGAGCCATGGCCGCTGAGCCTGCACGTCCGGAGCCTGTGCTCCGCAATGGAGGAGGCCACAACAGTGGCCACATACAGAAAAAAAAAAAAAAAAAAAAAAAAACCACCCAGGCAACATGGGGCGATAACTAGGACATGTAGAAGCTGAGCAGAAATGAAGACGTGTCCCCTGGAAGTCAGGAGCCCTTGCCTTTGCCTCCCTGGAGTTTAGATTTGATTTCACAATTCTTACTTTGTTTTGGAAACCCCAAATCTAGACATTTATATGCAATCTGTTCAAAGAAAATGAGTGAAATTTAGTGAAATAATGAAATTAATGAAACAGAAAAAAAAACTGCAATAATGAGTGTCAACAAAACCAAACATTGGTTCTTTGAAAAGACAAAATAGTAAGATTTTGAGCAAGACTAATAAAGAAACCAAGAGAGTAGGCATAGTTAAATCATATTAGGAATAAAAAAAAAATTGCAGATTGAGGCTGTGTGTGTGTGTGTGTGTGTGTGTGTGCGCATGTGTATTTGGGAACTATATGGTAATAAATTTGAAAGCTTTAGTCAAAAGAATAAAATTCTAAAAAAATTCCAAATTTACCAAAATGACTACACAAAAGATGTAGTGTTTTATAATTGTTAAAGAAATTGGATCAGTAGCTAAAAAAAATAAAATCCAGATAAAGTTAATCAGATACAGAGAGTTTTACAGGCAAGTTCTACACATTTAAGAAAGATATAATTACTTTTTTGTACAAACTCTTTCTGAAAGTAGAAAAAAGGAAATGCTCTACCATTCATTCCATAAAGACTGTAAACGTTTGAAACCCAAACTTGTCAGAACTATAGTACCACAAAGGAAAACTGCTGGCTAATTTCTGAAAATGATACAAAATCATCAATAAACTATTAATAAAAAATCCAAAAATGTACTAAAATATATAGCATGACCAAGTGGGGTTCATATGAAAAATAACAACATGGTTTAAATTAAACAAATCATATAAACAAATGGAAGCTGAAAAATGTAATTATCCCAACAGATTCAGAAAAATTATTCGATACAATTAAGTACCTATTCAGGGTAAAAAAAACCGCAATTCATACATTCATACCAAAATTAGAATAGGAGGAAATTTCCTTAATCTGATATAGAATATCAACCAAAAATTTACAGCAAATATCATTCTTAATGGGGAAACATTAGAAACACTATTTAAGCCCCTTGTAAATGAGGCTTACGATCACGACTTCATTTTAATATTGTACTGGAGATTTTAGCCAGTGTAGTAAGACAATTTAAGTAATTAAACAATTTTTAATGTGAAAAAAATCAGGAAGAAAAAGAAAAACAGTTATTATTGCTAATGATATGATTGTCTACATGGAAAAATATAAGAAAATCTACAAACTACTAGTGCCAGTGATAGTTCATCTAGATTCATGGATGCAAGATCAATGTATAAAATCAGTAGTGTCCTTTCATACCTTCCGTAAAATGTAGTAAATATACCTAAAATTAAGTCTAACGAAAGAAGTACAATATTTTTATGAAGACAATTACAAAATTCTATGGAAAGACCAAAAGAAGAGTTAAATACATAGAGAGAAGACATATGGAAGGACTAGAAGGCTTAATATTATGAGGATAACAGTTCTCTTAATTGATTTATAAAGTAAATTTAATTTCACAGAACTTTATAAGATGGCCCTAAATGTCATATAAAAGTAAAATCCCCAAGAGTAGCCTAAAATAATTTTATAGGGAGAAATGGAGAATAAGGTGTAGAAAGAGAAGGAGAATAAAAAGAAGAGATCCCACCAGGAGTAAAACTTACTATATAATCATATTAAATGAAGCAGTGTTATTGACATGGGAAGAGACAAATAGATCAATGGAAGAGACTAGAGTCCTAGAAACAGACCCATCTCTATTGTAGATCTGTAGCATAGAGTGACCTTAAAAACCCGTGGGGGAAAGCTGGGCTCATCAGATATGGTGCTGTGACAATGGGCTATCCTTAGAGAAAAGGATGTTAGACTCCTACTTAATACCATATACAAAAATAAACTGCAGATGGACTAAAATCTAAGCGTAAAAAGCAAACCTTTAAAACTCAAAAAATAATACAGAATAATATTTTATGATGTCGGGTAAGAGATTTCTTAAACAACAAATAAAAATAGCAAAACAAAATAGTGATAAATTTGCTTCATTAAATTAAAAACCTGTGCATGATAAAATACACCATGAACAGAGCAAAAAAGCAACCCACACTGAGAAAAGATATTTTCTGTCTATATAAGTGACAAAGGAATGGTATTCAGAATACATAAAGACTCCTATAAATCAATAAGGAAAAGAAAATGACACATTAGAAAATGGAAAAAGGATATGAAAAAGGAGTTCACATAAGGGGAAATGGGTTATTTCATACCTATATGAAAATATACTCAACTTCAGTAATACATAGGGAATACAAATTAAAACAATATGAGATATTATTTCATCCCCAAGAGATAAGAAAGACACATCTGATATCACCAAATGTTGGTATGGCTGTGGGGAAACAGGATTCATGTAATGCTAGCAGGAGGATAAATTGGCACAAACACTTTGGAAAACAGTATTTCATTATTAGTATTCATGGAAATGCATGTATCCTTGAATTCTAAAATTCCATTTCCAGTTATATTGCTTAGAAAAACTTTCACACATGTGCACAAGGGGTCATACACTAAAATTTCATTGCAGCACTGTTTGCAAAAATGAAAACAATATAACTGTACCTTAGTAGAACACTGGAGAGATAAGCTGGGTTTATTTACACATCAAATGTTGTACAGCAGTTAAAATGAATTAACTTGATCTCATATATCAGTATGAAAAAGATCTCATGAGTAGCATGTTTAATGAAAAAAAAAGCTGTAAAAAGATAAATGCAATAGTAGTATCCTTTATAGAAACTTAAAAAATACATCAAACAATAACATACATTATTTATTCATATATGTATATGTGGTAAAATAGAATAAACGGCAAAGATATTTGCATACTTGATTAGGGTGCTTGTCGCTTAAAGAGAGGGGCAGGAAGGCACATTGCTGATGGAGTTTATCTGTGCCTGTATGTTTTATGTATTTAAAAAATTTAAACAACAAAGAGGCATATTAAGCAAATATGATCAAACAATGTTTTCAATATGGGGAGTGAATATGTGACGTGTATACTTTTTCTATATTTTTCTATTTTTTTGAAATATTTCATAATCAGAACCAAAATTTTTAAAAGATAGTCAAAATATTTTATATATTTCAGATAAAGCTAAGAGCCTCCTTTTTCCTGTGGAGGTTTTGATATGCCTCTAGTCTTTGAGAATCATTGATATGCACAGGATGAAATTGTTCCCTGCCAGTATTTTGTTACAATTTACTACCTGTAGTTTTTGTTATCGAAGCAATAGCATTTTCATTTTCCCAATTTGGAAGTATAGTCTAATATTAATTATGCTTTTTTAATCTGAACGTGCCTTTTGGAGATGCTATCAGCGTTCTCTCCAACCCCATCTCACCTTGCCCCATTGTGAATGACAGATAAAAAGAATTAGTAGCGCACGCATATTTTCTGGAAAGCTCATTAACAGAAAGTCTGCGAGATAAGGGGACAAGTGTCAGAACTGGAGCAAGGAGTCCAGGCTTCTCTCTCTGTTCAGTAACAGTGGGATGGTTTTCTTAACTTTTCTGTGCTGCTTTTGTTTGTTGTTTTTTTTTTTTGGTGGGGGGGTGTTGGTTATCATTAAAGTGGAAGTGTGGACTTATCTGTAAATCCTTTCCAGCTCTTGGTTTCATAATTTTATGAAATATGTGAGTGAAGTCAATCATAAAACTAAGTGCTGACTGGAATATATGAATTGAGGAGGCCCCTTTGTCTCACAATACCTCTTTCTCTGTCTTTGCCAGAGTGCCACTATTTCGGATGAAGGTACTGAAGGCTGAAATTCGAAAACAAATATTTTTCTGAGGAAGTTATGTCATTGTTGTTCATTAGTGCTTTCATAGAACTGCCTTTTAAGATAAGCATGTCAAATGGTTGGCTCCCTGATAGATTCTGGGACATAGGGCCGGTAGTTTTGATCAAAGGTGAGGTAGGAGGAGATCCTTGCCATTTCGAAGGATGCGTAAGGCACTGTGGGCTTGGGAACAGTGGATCCTGAACTGGGGAGGGGGAAGGGTGGAGAGAGGGAGGATAGGGCAGAACCAAAGACAAGCATTGCCGCAGTTCATGAGGGCAGCCCCCAGAATCATGTCTCAAATTCCAGTTAATGAGGAACTGCTTCTTGGAGGCAGGAGTTTAGACTTTTTTTGTAATCAGGAAGGGTGTTTTGAAATCTTTGGGTCTGTGATGGGGTGATATATTCCTATCTTAGGATGAAGTCGAAGAGGAGCCATTGATTAAGTTGCCAAAGAAAATACCCCAGCAAGGGTGCCATTTCACCGGTTCAGCGATCCTGGAACTGAGCCTAGTGCTCTGTTAGAGTCACATTAAGGCTACATTAGATTTCAATTAAAAAGGTAGAGGAAAAGGTGGTTCAAAAACTTTCACAATGAGCAATCTACTCTTTTATCATATAGGAACTTCTGAATTGGTTTAGAAGTTTTCAAGGATTCTACAGGAGTGATTTAAATGTAATTTCCTGAAGTCTTAATTGCTCATTATTTTAACTAAGAGCTCTAAATTAAACATTCTCTATTTTGAAGGCTTTAAGGAATTTAAAGCAATTGCTGTCATTGGAAATGTGTTTAGTATCTGTTCTCAGGAGTGGAATCTAATCAGCCACGTAAGGATGGTGGCCTCAGAAAGACAGCCAGAAGCATCGGCCTTAATTATATCGAGAACTCAGTGTCCACTTGAGTGCAATACCACCTTTGACTGGTGGAAAGTTTTGGAATTTAAAGTTCAGTGGATTCAAATATCACTTTACATTTTATTTCCTGACAGGCTGACCTGGTCTATTAATCAACTCTTAATTAAAAAAAAATTCAGATTGGTGATTTGGGGCTTAGACAGCCACTCGTCAATTTTTTTCTTCCTTATCATACCTAAATGCCATTCTTTCAATTAGTTATGCTGCTTCTTTGTCAGTCTCACCAAGGAAGCTACATATATCGGCAAAGTGCTTACAATAGTAACTCCCTACCAAGTGGGTAGGTTATGTACCTGAAAGTATTAGGCATTTCAATGCTTAAGAATGTATAGCTCAATCAAATGCTTTAAGAATGTAGACAGCTAACCCATCCTGCCATTTAAAAAACGTCCTACTAAAATTTTATGTTCCCATATTAAGGTGCCCCAAAGAATTTTAGAATCAAACGTTTGAGTTACTATGGTAAGAAGTTGAGCAGGATTTTCACTTGTGCTCTGAGTTGTAGCTAGTCCCAAGTCTGTGTTAGAAAAGGTACTAGATACCTAGAATTCTGAACTCAGGGAACCAACAGTTTCTGGGACTAAACAACTTTCTGCAGAAAATAAGCCTTACAAATACAAGCAACCCCCAATCAATAGAAGAGGACTTCTAGAGAGAGAGAAAGAGTTCCCTTTTGGGAAACTCAGTGTTCCTGAAGATGGCTGCACCCCACTTAAATTTTGTTTCCCAGTTGGATATTTGCTTAGCCAGCAGACTTGCTGCCTTCCCCTTGTAACTGTTGGAAAGAAGAAAAAGGCAATTCAGTAGAGAGTTGACAGAACTTATAGGTAAGGGGCGGGGGGCTGGGGCTGAGACACTCATCCTAGCTGTCCACAATCCAACATTTCCTGGTTCTAAGTGTTGTTTGGAAAAAAGTAGATGAGATGGGGGCTATGGGCTTGCCAGATCCACTGTGCCACCAGGGGTGAGAGGTACTGGATTATGGACAGTCTGTTGGGCATCTGCCAGAAGTCACAGAGTTCCCATGCAAATCTCATGGGAAATGGTCACTGCTTGGGGAAATCTATCAGGGGGTTCACTGATCTTCAGCAGTGGGTCATGTTGGAGCTACCAGGTGGCCTCATGGAACCCATGGCAACAAGCAAGAATGGTAGTGTGTTCCAGACTGGTATGAAATGCAACCTCCCCAGTCAGGGGGCATGGCATTTTCCTCTCCCACACTTAATGCTCTCTCCTTTTCCATGGCCCTTATCATATCTAGTTCAGTCTCTCTCTCTCTCTCTCTCTCTCTCTCTCACCATGCCAGCAGATTTCTAATTGGTTTCTGTACATCTAGACTCCAGACAGCTACTAGAATAATCTTAAGGAAGGCATCTTAAGGAAGTGACATCTAATCTTGTCACTTCCCAAATTAAAACTCTTTGATGGTTCCCCATTAGGATAATCCAGACTCCTTCATTTAGCTTTCCTGGTCTCTCCAGCCTCGTCTCTGGTCCATGATGAACTTCTCTCAGTGTCTCTACCTTGCCAAAGTACTCCCTTTCACTTCTAGGTTTCCATAGTACCTTCTGCTCTGCCAGGAACACTTTTCCCCCCAAACATTGTACCCTGCTTTGGACTGCTAATTCTCACTTGACTTGCACTTAGCAGGTGAAATGCTACTTCCCCACAATATACTTGACTATTAATTCCTGTATCATTTGCTGATCCCTGTGGGGTTGAAAACCTTCCTGTCTTATCCATCATCCTATCCTGTCCCCAAGTATATACTCAATAGCTATTTGATGAAAGAATAAGAGTTAATTAGGGACCATTTAATCCTTGGGCACTAAAAAGATAAAGTTAGTTACCATAATCAGATCAAAACCGGGCTTTCTGCCCACGCCGTATTAACTTGTGATTCAGAGCAGATGCTAACATTATATCAAGGAATCAACTGGAGAATAGTGAATATAATCCATCATTTTTAGACACCAAGCAGAAGCAAAACACTTAGTGCTTGTAACAGAGAAACTTATCCTGAGAATTGTGCATCATACACATTTTCTCAGACTTGAACTGCTCAAATTGTGTTATTGTTTATCTCCAGCCTTTATGTGCTAACTGCAAAATAATCTGCTTGGTCTCATCATTTTTTTTTTTCCTGTGAACTCAGGGAAAACATAGGCATTTTATCTATATTTAGGGGCCAGCCTATTAACTTTCTATATAGATTTCCCAGTATAGTAACTCCTCTCCTCAGGCTGCTCAAGTCTTTCCTAACCAATAACTTAAACTCCTCAGGAATATTCATCCTTTTTTAAAAAGTCAGGTTGGGTTTTTTGGTTATTGCATTAGCTTGCTAAATCTGTTATAACAAAGTAACACAAACTAAATGGCTTAAGCCATAGAAATTTACTGTCTCTCAGTTCTGGAGGTCAGAAGTCTGAGATCAAGGTGTCAGCAGATTTGGTTCCTTCTGGGGCTGTGAGGAAAAATCTGTTCCATGCCTCTTGTCTAACTTCCAATGCTTTGCAGGCAATCTTTGATGTTCTTTGGCCTGTAGAAGCATCACCCTGATCTCTGTCTTCATCTTCACATGGTGTTCTCTGTATGTGTGTGTCCAAATTTCTCTGTTTATAGCGATACCAGTCATATTGGATTAGAGGCTTATTCTACTCCAGTCTGACCTCATCTTACCTAACGACGTCTGCAATGACTATAGTTCCAAATAAGGGCACATCCTGAGGTCTTGGGGATTAGGATTTCAACACATGAATTTTGGAGGGACATAATTCAACCCATAATAGTTACAAACAACAGAAACTTTTACATAAGTGAAAAATGGAATTCATTGCAAAGGTGTAAGGCAGTTTTGAAAGGTCTAAGTGATGGGGACTGCTCAAGAGTCTGTCCCAGGCCCTGCAGCTGGGAAGATGGACTCTGTTTCTTCCAACCTTGAGCAATTCAAACTCAAGATTCAAGATTCTAGAAGAGAAAGTGCTATTGGCCAAGCGTGGGTCACGTGCCCATTCCTCAGCAGCACAGGATGTTGGTGTGGCGATGGGAGGAAATTTTGGCAGGAGGTGTCTCGGGTTTCCATAGTGGGAGGGCAGGCACTTAGATCTACTGTTTTGTAAAGTCTGCCCACAAGGAACAGGCGAAGGTGATTCCTCAAAAGAAATCTGGGATCTGGGAATGTTGGGGGAAATGGATCCTGAGCCAAGTTAAGAAACACACTTCCGCTGAACCTCAGGACCTTCCATTGTGAAGTGGCAGTGATAGCTGATGGGGATAATACAGGGTGTGTGTGAGATTAAGGTGGGACATGTTTGCCAAGTGCAATTCAAGCTACTCCAGAACGTGTGCTTCTGTGGTGACAAGGTTGCACTAGCATTTATAGCCTGATTTTGCTGACCTGTTACCTCCATCTTCAAAACCATGGTACTTCAGACCTTGCTTCATACCCTCCAGAAATCCATCCAAGAATTTCTAGAACTCCCAGGCAACCTCTTATGTGCTCACAACAGCTGTGCCAGCTGCTTCTGGGAGGATGTCTTGCTGATGGCATTTGTCAGCTCTTCAAGGAAGACACCTCCCTTCAGCCGCTTTTGCTCATGCTTGCTGTGAAGATGCTGCTTCTACCCTCTACATATGCACCGTCAGTCTGATCCTAGGTCTTTCAAGTCTAGCTCAAAGTACTAAATATTCCCCGGGGACATTAGATTTGGGAAGTAAAATCAAATGTGTGCATTATAGCCTCTCCTGTCGCCTTGTTGACCATGTAATGAACACTTGGGGTTGCTTGAGAGATGACTGGAGTAGCGCCACCAACACCTGTAGCTCCCTAAACTGTGACTTGGCAAGATTGGAAGGCATTACCGGCTTAGCTCAAGGATCAGTAAATCAGAAAATTTACTGAGGAGATTAAACAACCTTTTATTGTGACAGCTCTTACCTTTTCACTCAGGTCTTCTCGAGTAAAATTCGTACTGTAGCCAGTGAAAGTAGTGAGGAAGATTACAGTTTTGAGAGTTTTGGAACTTTGTTCACATCGGAAATTCACTACACGCGTCAAAACGCAAAACTCTGTAAATAACTGTGAGGGATGATTTCATGAGGCTATTGATTTTCCCCAAACTGGAAAGTTGTACTCTCTCCTTTCCCCAGCAAGTGCCTGACGTGCCCAGACATGGCTTTTCTGGCTTCTTCCCCTCATGCCACATGTGGCTAGTGGCTACCACATTGGAAAAAGCAGACCTATATCGTGAGGTGGTGGCACTAAATTCTCTCTCAGGTTTTTTCCAGCTTTAAAATTAAAAAGTAGAAGCTCTAGGGTCTCCACAAGTAGGAATATCTAGATAGCACCGATAGAAGAAGAGAAGGGTATTGGGACTAAAACTTTTGGGCGGGAGGGACTTTGTCAATACAGCTAGTAAAGAGCACAGTACTTGGTACGAAAAAAAAATTCTCAAGGGTGGTAGCTGTCATCAAGGCACATCACCAAGATGGTGGCCTTAATGATACAAACATAAAATTTAAGTGACCTTGATTAATTCAAGTTGGAGTTTTTTTCAGTCACAACAATTTATCCAGGGCTCATTGTGTGCAAAGCAGTTGATTCGAAAGGGGTACAGACGCCAAAAGCGTGTACTGCTTAGTATATGAGCAGGGCCCAGTGGTCAAGGACACACTGTAATGCAAGTTGTAGTTTGTGCAGCCAGAAAACTTTCAAGCACAGTTCATTCTCCAACTTAGTTTCGACTTGAACAAACACAAGGATACTTGTAGAGAGAAATTCTCCTCCAAAGTGCACTCTTCTGGTGATTACCAATAGGTCCACTGGCAGCAGCTAGATTGAGTGTCTGAATCAGCCTGGCTGATTACCTTAATCACTTTAATCATAGAATCTACTCTCCCTGGAATGGTCTCAACACAGAGAGTGGCAGAACAGCCACCCTAAGCTGCAAATTCCTCATTAGACCCTATTCTGATGCATTTAATGAAGAGCTTACAATTTATATTAGGGACAAGATAATTTTAAGACTTTGTCAATCCTTTGCTAGTTCTTTTGTTAGTAATGAAGAGTTTGCCAAGAATGTCTTCATTAGAATACACGGCATAGCCTTGAGAGGTGCTGCTGACGTCCCAAAGTGAGCATCTCTGCCTTGATGGCTCGTTAACTGTCTAGAGCAGTACCTGGGACTTTTCCTTCTCTGGTCTTTCATTTTGCAGCCCCGTGCATCCATACATATTTGAGAATGCGGAGTGGACCTTGATACCCACTCCCAGAATAAGAAGCGGGGCCTCAAATATTCCATATTATAATACTTCTAAGAAGGTCCCTCAGTAGACATTCACTCCACTGGGGTCAACTATTTGAATATTCAAGGTACTGAGCCAACTTTATTATTTTTTTAAATGGTGCATTAGTATATAAGGAACAGCCATAACAAAACAAACTAGTGCTCATGCCAACCCACCATGTCATTGGAATTTTTATATCTTCTCATGATTGTATAGGTTTGACCTTATGAGAGTAAGAAATCAGGCGATGTTTATTTTCCCCTAGCACTGTCTTTTGGTAAAAGTCACCACAGAAATAAATAATGGTGATAAGGTTATACTGTATTGTACAAACAATTAGATTTTTAATAGGCATGGCTAAGATTCAATTATTATTTATAATAAATGACTTACTCTTTAAATAAATAACAAGCATTAATATGAACGAATTCATAATAGACAAAATTTTAAAGAATATTATAAATTTCAGTTATAGCTATCACTAATTTGCTGTAACTTGCCAGAAAAATTAATTGCCCCATAATGATTAAGAACTCTAGTCTGGGGGTCAGGAAGTCTTGGGTTTGAATTCTGGTGTCTCACATCCTTCTTCTGTGACCTTAGGTAAATTTCTAAACCTGTGTTTTTTCAGTGTCCTTGTCTATAAAATGGGGATAATAATACCATAACTCACAACTTTTTCTGTGTAATTAAATGAGTAAATATATGTAAAGTGATTAGGATAGTCTCTAGCACAAAGTAAAAAACAAGTAAATGATAACTAATTAGCAGTGGTATTACTGTACTTTTTAACCAGTACTTGGGAACCTCTATCTGTTTTCCAAACTTGGTTCTAATTTTTAAATTTTAGGTCATTTAGTTTTCAGAACATTCTAGAACACATTTATTTAGAATAAAATAATTAAGGTTGAGCTTTAATACAGCACTTACTATTTGGCTGTCACTGATCTGTGCCTTTCACATACTTTGCACATTTAATCATCACAAGAACCTGATGATGTAGGGTACTGTGATTATCCCCATTTTACAGGTGAGGAAACTGAAGCACAGAGAGGATAAATAACTTAGGTAAGATTACTCAAATAGTCATAATGGATCCAGGATATGAACAGGCAGCAGGGCTCCAGAACTAGTACCTATACCCATACAGCAATACTGCCTTTTACATTCAGAAACAAATTTATAATTTGTTTATAAGCATTATTTGTTTATAATTTTAACATAATTATAATATACAAATCATATATATAACATATATCAACATAATTATACAAAATATTATAATTATAAATAAAACATGTTAATTGTGGAACATAAAGAAGTATATATAAATAAATAACTAATGAAATCTTTGGTCTCCTTCGACCTGGATAACCACAGCATAATTTCCTCCTTCCAGCCCCTTTGGATAAATATACTTTAGTACCCCCTCTGCATCTGAGATTTAATATCCAACTTTTTCTAGAACTTTTCTAGAATAAATTAACATTTGCTTCTTATGAAGGAATTTTTTTCTTTCCAAATCTCTTACTCTTATAAAGTAAGAAAAATCTGTTTGTTGGTAAAAATCATCCTGAAAGAAAAACCAGCGTCTAGTGCCAGGGACATGAAAGGAGAGTGAAAAGTATGAGAAAATTTTAGACCAGTTAAAAATGGATTAGGGAATCTGGCAGTGACTTGACTCTGTAATAGAATGGGTCTAAAACAAAAAAAAACCCTACATTATGCAGACACCAGAGTAGTAAGTTCTAGGCACTGTAAAAACTGAACTTGGGGAGAAATCATATGCTATTGTAATATGAAAAAATTTGGGGACTATGAAGTAAGTACTCCCAAAGTAGCAGACCTTGTGGGTAAATATATTTTAAAATATACAATTAGGATCATAAATATATTATTTCACATCACTTATTGCCTGTGATAACATTCTAGTTGTTTAACTACTGAATCGACAGCTCTAAACCTCCAGGCATATTACCAAAGAGTTTTTCACAAAAGTTAGACCCGTCTATACTTTTACTAGATGTGAAATAGATTACCTATGTCACCACACCTTTGCCAGTCTTGAATATTCTCATTAAAAAATTGTATTTTTTAATTTGCAAATTATTATAAAATTGAGTAGGCCATTGAACTCATTCATAGGTAGTTTTCTTCTGAGTATGGTCTGCCTATGCCTATATTTCAATGTTGACAACATTTCTTAGTGATTTGTATCAGCTCTTTCTATAATAATGATATATTCATTTTAATTTTTGTGAATATTCTTCCACGTTTGTCATTTGTGATTTAAATTTTCTTATGACTTTTTTCATAAGTATGTTTTAAAATCAAGCTATATAGTGGCTTATTCATAAATATCATAACCAAACCTTACATTTGCTTTAATAAGGCAAATATTAATTTTCTTTAATGTTATATTTGCTTTAATCATTTATTTAATAGCCTAAAATAAATTTAACTTAATATTTATTAATCACAGTAATAAGGGGACAGGTATAGTATAATGCATATACATTGGAATATTATTCAGCCTTAAAAAAGGAAATCCTGCTATTTATGCCAACATGGATGGACCTTGAGGGCCTTATGCTAAGTGAAATAAGCCAGAGAGAGAAAGGCAAATACTGCCTGGTATCACTAATGTGTGGAGTCTAAAAAAAACAAAAAAAGGCAAACTCATAGAAACAGGGACTAGAATGGTGATTACCAGGGGTTAGGGGATGGAGAAAATAGGAGAGGTTGGGAAAATGGTACACACTTTCAGCTATAAAACGAATGAGATCTGAGGGGATTTAATATAAAACATGGTGACTATACTTTATAACACTGTATATATAATTGAGATTTGCTAAGAGAACTTAAATGTTCTCACCAGGAAAAGAAAAGGAAAAACCGAGATAAATATGTGAGGTGATGGATGTATTAATTAACTAAATGCGGGGAATTTTTTTCACAAATGTGTATGTCTATCAAATCACCATGATGTACACTTTAAATATATCACAATTTTATATGCCAATTATAACTTAATAAAGCTGATAGCAAAAAAGATGAATAACTTCTGGGAATCTAATGTATACCATGGTGATTATAGTTAACAGTACTCTATTATGATATATACTTGACAGTTGCTAAGAGAGTAGATCTTAAATGTTCTCACCACAAAACAGAAAGTGTAAGTACTTGAAATGATGGAGGTGCTAACTGGCGCTGCTGTGGCCATCATTTTGCAATATGTAAGTGTATCAAATCAACACATATGCCTTAAACTTACACAGTGTTATATGCCAAGTAATTTCAATAAAGCTGGAAAAAATCTTTTCTAGAATGTGTCTATATTAGATTGCAGGACTAGAGCTTCAATACCCTGCCTTCTCTGTCGTTTCATTTCTTCTGTACTGTTTGTTTTCTACCTGTCGGTTTTCTTTTTTGTCTTTTCAGACCAATAGTTTCATTGAAAGAAGAAAGTGCAAGGGGAATAAAAACCCTTCAATTTTTCCATTGCATTTGTAAATCAAATTAAATATCCCAAGGGCTCTCCATCAGAGGACAGGATGGGGCTATTGTTAGCATAATGCGTGTCACTCTGTACATTAACCTTGCACACATAATTCCCTCACGTGCTTAGAGTATAAGATCTTTTGACACGGAAGGCTCCGCAGAGACTGCTTATTATTTTGTTTCTGTTTGAAAATTAGGTAAGGGTCCTGACCAAAAGAAGACAGCACTTTGAAAAGAGAATATCACTCAATTTCAGCAGGACATCTGGATCAGCTGGAGAGGCAGAATGGTACAGAATGGTAGTCTTGACAAATAGGATCTATGAACAATCAGATGAGCACTGGGGCCTGCCAGAGCTTGCCAGAAAGTGATAGATGTTGGTGAGAGTTATCATCTTGTTCTACTCTTGTCCAAACTTCAAATCCCAAATCCCAAAGGGATGCCCTCTTCTGTCCAGCTCTCTGCTTAGCTACCAGTGGTACATTGTAGGCCAGGGGAAGCTGGGTGGTCAGCTGGTTAATGGAAAAGTGCAAATGACACTAGACCCTCCCTTTGTTTTATACGTGACTCCAAGTGCTTCCTTCAGTTTTCCCTTCGGATTCCTTCCACTTGTTTTCATGAAGGCCCCAGATAGATATTCTCATGGCTCTTCCTGGTGGGGAAAACTGGGCTGATTCAAATAATCCTGCAGGTTAAATTTTATTCCTTCAAGAATAAAATTTTGTTTCATATTTGTTCAGAGTTTTAAAGGAACATTTTCAGTGTTGATTCATTTGGTGCACAACTGTATAGACCTGGCAGCATCAGTATGGTGGCATATTCATTTCTTTGTCCAGATGTTTATCTACTACTGTTTTTCTGTGCTGGGATAGGGCTAAAGAGACACAGAAGTTCAGCTTAAATATGGTACTTCGGTGGCAGTGTGTCCAGTGAACTCTCATTCATGAGAGTTCAGCTTCCGGCTCACCCCCAATCCGGTGGCTTTGCCTGTAAAGTCTTTCTCACGCGTCTTCAGATTCCTCTTCTCTTATTACCCTCGTTCCGTAAGGCCAATGTTTGGCAGAAACGTACTTCCAATGGGTTTTACCAGTTTTCCAGGTAACACCATTTATTAGGTATCCACCATTAGCCTAACGTACTGTTGCCATCAGGAACCAAAACAGAGAGGAAAAGAGTTTAAAAATGAATTCTTTAAAAACTCACTTCTTCGATGAAGCTTCTCTCATGACATTACCAGCTACAGGCTATTCCTTAACATATTTCCCAAACTGCCAGAACATAACTGTCATTTAGGGCACTCTCTTTGAAAAACACATTGCTATACCCCTCCCCTGGACAACACTGTTTCAGTGGGTTTGGAGTGGGGCTGAGGAATATGTATTTTAAGAAGCCCTCAAATATATTAAACATATTGTATTAAAAAACCATCCCAGGCTGAGTTTCATGATCAGGCAAACTTAGGAAACTATCCTAATTATTGCTTTGCATCTTCCGCCTGAAGGATCTGATAATTTAATTACATCTTAAATCTCATGGCTGAAGTATGCCTTGTGCAGGGATCGCAAAGAAACAAGAAGGGCAGTTGGATTTTTAAAAAGCTGGTCATAGGGACTGGAGTGTGAAAAGATAATTAAGGAGAGAGACAGGAAAAGTGCTTCACAGAAGGAAAAGGGACAGAGTGGGAGTGAGTGGGGAGATGGGGCAGTCGGGCAGCGTGATAATGACCTCCTTATTGGTCTTCCCATGTCAGCCTCTGCACCCTCAAATCCCTCACAGCTGTCACAATCCTCTTATTCGGCCGTCTCTCTGATTGCATTACTCTCCCTCTCAGAGTCCTGTGCCAATGCCCAATTACCTCTCAAGCCAAATTAGCACTCTTAATCACAGGTGTCAAGGCACTTCACCCTCTGGTTTCCTGTAACTAATGGGTACCCTCAGCCCAGCTCAGGCTTTTCGCTCCGGCCCCTGAGGCTCTGTTTACCAGTCCTGAGATGACACTTGTCGGCTTGCCTTTGGCAGAGCTCCATCTCAGCCTTGGACCACTTCCCCTTCCTTCTGATGCGGCCTTTCTTCTTTTAAAATACTGTTCGAAAGCAACTTTTTCAGTGTTAGATTTTCCCTTCTCTTGTTACTGGCCAAGATGGCCTCACTCTTGCCCCTTGCTTGACTTAGAGTCTTCCTGACTCTGTGCTCCTGACCTCCCTTTTCTTAAAATATTTACTTCAGAAAACTTGTAAATTCTTTCTCTGCCTCTTTGGAATGATATAAACCTTCTCCCACTGATGAAATGGTATAAACATTTCTCCAGGAAATATCTTTCTTAAGGACCAGGGAACCATGTCTTCGGCATGTAAACATAAAGAGATAAAGCCCGTCTCCCTGTCTCTGTGAGAGGGGAGGAGCCTAACTCTGACAGCAGCGACCAGCAGATCCAGATGGCTAATCACAGAGAAAAACATTTGTAAACTCAGGAGTAACTCAGTGTTCTCCATACATAACCTTGATCAAACTTCCACTACCGTACTCTTGTATTTTCCACTAGCTCACCCCAGCTTTTAAAAACGCTCCTAACTTTTCTTTCTGCAAGAATTGAGTTCAATCTCTCTCCCCTATTGCAATAACTTGAATACAGTCTTCCTGGCCTGTTTAACTTTATCCAGTGGGATTTTTACTTGACATTACCTAACACCAGAGAGATGTAACTTTGTATAAATACACAACCATACATTTCAGAAAAAATAATGAATGTATGTATATATGTATATATATCATCATATCTGAATCTCCAAAGTGTAGAGCTTTTGAAGTTGAGGACTAGCTCTCTTAGTACCAGTCTTCTATAGGAATCTCTCTTAAACCAAAGAAAGGATTAATGGAGTCTCCATATATGATTCGGCCATTGATATATGAAAATTTTAAGTTTTGGGGGCTTCCCTGGTGGCGCAGTGGTTAAGAATCTGCCTGCCAGTGCAGGGGACATGGGTTCGTGCCCTGGTCCCAGAAGATCCCACATGCCACGGAGCAACTAAGCCTGCGAGCCACAACTGCTGAGCCCACGTGCCACAACTACTGAAGCCCGCATGCCTAGAGCCCCGCTCTGCAGCAAGAGAAGCCACCGCAATGAGAAGCCCATGCACCGCAATGGAGAGTAGCCCCATTCAGGGCAACTAGAGAAAGCCCACATGCAGCAACGAAGACCCAATGCAGCCAAAATTAAAATAAATAAATAAATTAATTTTTTTAAAAAATTGTAAGTTTTCAAAAATTCTGAAGACATATTAGAACACTTTTCTAATATAAGAAAAAAAAGCCACTTTTTTTAAGTTCTGGGAAATGGTTCCTAGGTTGGAAAATGCACACTGCTGTGACTTTAAAGGTGGGGAATTTTGCCTCATATATGTGCAAATATATGAGGGTGCATAGCTGCTGCCCAATTCATGGAGCCCTAGAACCAGGTGTCTTGTTAGTATAAAGTATTGAACAGAAACAGAATGAAATAAAAACTTTTTAAAAAAGAAAAAATCAATAAAATATACATGAACATTTTATATGCAACATATGCACATAAAATATAACTGTAGGGTTATATTGATACTATTACTTCATCAAAAGAAAAAATCAAATGCTTCTTTGCCCCATAGTTTTTTCAAATAAACATGGGGGAATGATATTAAATCGAGTGTGAAAAATGCCTGTTGGTAGGAATATGTGTTTTCTAAGACTGTCTTTTTTTTTTTTCTTAAAAAAATTTTTTTTTGAAATATAGTTAATTTACAATATTGTGTTAGATTAGGTATACAACAGAGTGATTCTGTTTATATACATAGAGAGAGAGATTATATATATATATATATATATATATATATATGGATAGATAGATATTTTCAAATTATTTTTCATCTATTTTCAAATTATATTTCATCTTAGGTTATTACAAAATATTGAATATTGTTCCCTGTGTTATATAGTAAATTCTTGTCGCTTATCTATTTTGTGTATAGTAGTTTGTATCTGTTAAGCACACACTCCTAATTTATCCCTTCCTCCTCCCTTTTCCCTTTGGTAACCATAAATTTGTTTTCTATGTCTGTGAGGCTGTTTCTGGTTTGTATATAGATTCATTTGTGTTAGTTTTTAGGTTCCACACTAAGACTGTCTTTTTTAAGATGTTGCTAAGCTTTTAAAATTTTCATCTTATACCTTATTAAAATAGTTTTCCTGTTAACTATGTTGGAAAGGAAGCTCAGTTGTTAGATAATTTAAGGAACAATGAAGACTTACAGCCTTTTTTTTTCTGATATTTAATTCCACCTGAACCATTGTTTTCTCCCAGGAAATACAAAAGTACACTTTGCTATTGAGTTGTCAGTGGAGGCTCATTTGTTTGTGGGGGGAACCAAGATTTTTCTTGGCAGTGCTGAATTGCCTTGGGAATCACAAGTGCTCTCTGTAGCCAGCAGTGGGAGGAAACTATGTTCTCTAAAAATTCCAAAGGGATCCCTGTTCCTGGCCTCCCTTTCCCAGAAATGTGAAGAAGAATCTAACTCCACCAATTAATTTGTTTTTAACCTGAGAGTTGCCTTCTCCTTCTCCTTCTTTTTCTTTTTTTTTTCAATACAACATTCCTAGGGTTTCCATAATAATATTCTTTTGGCTTCCAGGTATTGAATTGAAATAAAAAGATTGTCACTTGAGTGGAAGAGAACCCTGGGATATTGACATGATATTTAATTTTCATGATTTTGGTAAATCTTCAGGCCCTATTCTTAAGCTAAAGAAAGAATACTTTAGATTACAACAGAAAAGCTGTTGATGACACTTCACATTTATTTGCATGTGGATGTGAAAGTGTACGTTTGAGAATCACTTCTAAAACTAGGAGGTGCAGATGGCAAATTTGAACCATTCTGCTAATGTCTTGCATTGGGCCAAGATTACACAATTTTCTATTATGTAGAATAGTCTCTTATAATTTGCAGATACTGTTCTATAGCCAAGTTTATTAAACGTTTTTTGAAACAAAGGACCTCCAGTTAAAACTATTTCTATTCTTTCCATTTCTCACCTAGAAATACAGATGGGAAATTGATTTTGTGGATGCATTTCATATTTTAAAGCTTAGTAAAAATTGAGTGAATCGAACTATTCATGAATAAGCTCAATATTAGAGATTGCAATTTATCACTTTTGGGGCTTTAAAAGTTTCTTTTTTCCTTAAGTTAAAACACTGTTTATATGAATGGCTAGACTTCTATTGAGCCCATTTTTTATCTAGACGTTTTAGGCCCTGTGAAGGGCTGAATTGCACAAGTGATATTCTAAGTGGTTAATGCTATCACCTGCCTCCTGCCCCCAACTCCATCTGTTGCTGGGCCAACCCCTCTTAATTCCTTCGTCTGCTCTCCCGTTTCTAACTATTCTATATCCAGTCCACTGCTTCTAAGTTGGTCTCTAAGTTGATCTTGGCCTGAGAGATGAAGTGTTAGGGTTTGAACTGGGTCTGTAAGAAGGGTTATATTTTAATTCCAAAAGAAAGGACCAGGGTGTTCACATGAGGAGTCAGTCATAAAGACAAACCTTATCCCAGGGAATTAATGTGACCTGGACAGAGCCACACCTGAATCCTGTGCTCACTGACTCTCATTCCTTAACTACTGAAAGCGTTCTATAGCACCACAGTTCAGTTAATATTTCATAAAGCCATGTAGGTAGTTAATTTAAAGAATGCAATTGGGGGGGGACAAATTATTCCATTTCAAGAAATCTTAAGCATTTCTCAAACAGAGGATATACTTTATAGCAGGATCTCTAGAACGTGAATATTTTTGTACTGTTGTTTTCCTTGGAGAGAAGCTATTGATTTGAGGAATTAGAAAGTTTCTGGAGGAGGGTCATGGAAAATTTGGAAGAGAAATATTTTGGGGAATAAAATGTACCAAGATATCAATTTCTTCTTTTAGGGATTGGGGATTTTGAGTTATGGAAACCTGTTATGGAGTGAACCCAGGTGGTCCCGAGTCCCAGGGCAGAGATGTGCAATTAGCAGAGAGAGAGGGGTTGCATTACTTTTCTATTTTGCTATGATAAGTTGCCACAAACTTAATGGTTTAAAAACAACAAATTCATTATCTTACAATTTTGTGAGTCAGAAGTCCCACGTGGCTCTTATTGGGCTACTATCATGGTGGAGGGCTGTATTACTTTGTGGAGATTTATATGCCTTTTACAGCTTCTCAAGGCCTCCTACATTCCTTGGCCCATGGTCCCCTTCCTCCTTCTTCAAAGCCTGTAATGGAAAATTGAGTCCTTGTCACGCTGCCATCTCTCTGGTTCTCTGCAGCTAGAAAGAGCTCTCTGCTTTGGAGGACTTGTGTGATTAGATTGGGCCCACCTGGATAATCCAATATACTCTCCCCATCTTGAGGTCTTTGATCTTAATCAGCAAAGTCCTTTTTGCACATAAAGTAACATATTCATAGGTCCTGGGGATTAGCGTGTGGACATCTTTAGGAGCCATTATTCCATCTACCAATAGAATCATGGGCTGCAGTGGGTTGTTAGGCTGGGATGGAAGCTCTTAGTCTCTAAAACAGTAATCTCCAGAATGGGTATTCTCTTCAAGTGCAAAATCTAGGTGGATGCCAAAACTCAGTAATCAAAATAAATAATATTTTAAAGCAATTAAAAAAAATTAAAATGGTTGAGGAAGGCAGTTTCATGCATGCAGTCTTTTGACCCTCATTCAGATGCATAAGAATGGGCCTCAGGTCTTGAGCACTTGCTTACCAAAAGATAAAGAAAGAGCCCATACAGCCTTTGCTGGGGTTATTGCCTTGTGTGGGAATATCTTTCCCTGTTTCAGATTCAATGTATGCTCCTTTTCTCTGCTTAAGCATGTATGTCAATGGCTATCAGGAATCCTCCAGCTTTCAGTATGTCAGACTCCATGGCAGAGGGGTTGGGGTTTTCTACTGTGGTATGAGAGGGATATACACTGGCCATTTGCCCTGCAAGGGCTGCCATCCATGAAGGACCAATGCGCACTATTGGAGCTGATCTTGCTCTGTCTCTTCTCTGTGTGAGTAAAGCATTGTTCCATCCAGTGCTTAACTGTTGTGTGTTTCCCTTGGCAACCCCAATACCAAGATGCAATGGGCTAAATGGAGTCCTCCTCTGGGACCAGTAAATAATGCACTGTCTTCTGCCCTTTTGGGACTGATTCAGTGCTCAGTGTTTGGTTTGACAAAAATAAATGCAGAAAATCCACGATGAAAAAAGTATCAAAATTTTAACTTAAGATAGGTTGTTTTTGTTTGTTTGCTTTGTGGTCTGTTATTATTATGCAAAGAGAACTGTCACTTCCAAATAGCCCACAGCTGAGGGTTTACAATAGTGTGTGAAGGGAGTGGGCAGTGCAGGGTGTTTTGTTTCGTCATCATGTGCTTTGATTGCAGACATTTTATTCTTTATTTATTTATTTATTTATTTCCACTTGGTTCAAAATATGGAAAGATATATCGATAAGTGTGTATAAAGGCACACATTTTCCTCAGGTTACAATAAGGCTTTATATGGTATTAAGGTGGCCTTAATTTGTGAAGGCAAATTACAAGGCAGAAACATTGGAGCCCAGCTCCGTGAAGTGAGATACCCCTGACTGAATAACACCTAGAATAACTCCTGTGTCCTGGTAAGGATCTGCATCAATGTAAACATCATTAACTCTAGGAGGATCACCCCACACCTTAAGACCAGACTGGCAAAGATACGTTCCATCACTAATAGTTACAGTGGGTTTCCTATTAACACCACATCAAATTGCTGGCTTCCTATTTTTGTACTGTTTGGGGATACCCTTCAAGCTCAAGGGATCTTATCTGATGTATACCTCCACTAGCAAGGAGGGAAACTATAAGCATGACCCTTTAAAAAAGAGTTTCTGTCCTAGAGAGTTCCTGGATATCTCATGGAATGGTGATGGAGATTAGAGTTATTAATCTTGTGTGATGTGATTTGAGAATATTGCTGTAGAGCATTATTTACTCTTCAGGCTGAGATATATAGACCCCAGTTTCAAGGGTGTAAAAATTGGTATCCAATTGCCTAAAGACAAGAAGCAATAATGGGGGACCTCAGCCTGTAAACCAATTCACCACTGAGAATTTTGTAAATTTTCCCTAAGCAAGGATATAAAATATGTATTCAGCTCATTGACAGTTCCTAGAATTCTGATGCATGTACTAATCTTGCAAGCATCCTTTCAGTTCAGTACCAGTCAATCTCACATTTGCTTTTTCTAAGATACTCTTCCTTTTCATTCTTTATCTCTCTGTTAAATTCACTTAGTTTTTCAACAATTTGACTATGATATGCTTAGGAGTGATTTTCTTTGTATTTATACTGTTTGGAGATTACTGAGCTTCCCGAAGCTGATTCATTTTTCCAACTTGAGAAAATGTTTGCATGATTGCTTCCTGAAACAAACATATTTCCCGAACTTGGGAAATTTTTTTTCTATATCGTTCTTTCTATCCTTTCCTTCGGAGACTATCAAATATCAAGTATCAAGACTATTAAGATACTTCATATGTTCCACAGGTCACAGATGATCTCTTAATTCTTTTAATCTTTTTCTTCCTGTGTTCTACAGTTTAGATAATTTTTATTGATTCTATCTTCATGGTCATTGACCCTTTTTATTGCTGTGTCCATTTGGCTGTCGAGCGTACGCAGTAAGTTTTTTATTTCATATATATTGTGCATTTCAACTCCAGAATTTCCCGCTTTTCCATTTTCCCCCTGAGATTATCTATCTGCATTCTCATTACATTAATCTTTCCTTTAAGTCCTTAAACATATTTATAATAGCTCTTTTAGAGTCTTTGTCTACTACTTATTACATCCAGATCATCTTGAGGTCTCTTTCTATTGACTGCCTTTTCCTCTTGATTACGGGTCACGTTTTCTGCTTCTTCACATGACCGGTAATTTTTAGTGTATGCTGGACACTGTAGGGAATCTGTAATATGGTGTTTTCCTTTAGAAGTTGTTTAATTTTGTTGCGGTAGATAGTCATATTACTGGTATATCTTCTTCATACGCTCATGCTTGGTTTTTTAATGCTGTGTGAGGGTAGATCTATTTCTATTCTGTCTTTGGTATCCTAGGATATGACTATTTCATTAAGGTATGGCCTTTCCAAGGTCCCACGTGAAAGGCTGAGGTGCTCAGTGAGATTTATTTACTCTTGCTGGGCCAGAACTCCAACATCTCCTGGAACTGCACGACCTCCAAAATCTCTGCTCAGCTTTCAGTCTGATTGCAGAGTCATTTTCCGGTTGGCCTCTTGGTAGTTCTCACTGTGCATGACATCCCATTCGTCAGCCATCAGCCTAAGCAGAAACCCCATGCAAACTGTTGCTGTTTTTGCTGTCTGTGAATCTACCTCTTCTCTTATATCTTGTCAGGCAAATTCAAGCCAACTCAGCAGCCTCGAACTCCTATTTCTATCTCCTCAGCTCAGCAAGACCACTGCTCTCCAGTTGAGCTTCAGTCTTCTGTGCTGAGGCCAGGAAATTGCCCCAAGACAAAAAGCCCAAGCTAACATGGAACTCCCCTCATGCACTGATTAATCTGATGAGTGAAAAGTTTTGTAGGTGTTTATGGTGGGAGGGTAAGACCGTAACCAATTGCTCAGTCACAGCCCAGAGCACATCTCTCTCTGTTACATTTGGATGTTATTGCTTTACTATTCAAACTTTGGGAGTCAGGAGCCTGGCCTTAGCTTTTGGCTATGTAGTCTACATGCAGCAAATGCACAATATGGGAAAAGTTAAGGGTGGCAGGAAACATCTTTGTAGTTGGGAATGAGGAGAAGTAGTACATCAGATGAGAGAGTAGAGAAAAAAATTAATTATTTTCATTTGTGGTCACCATCTTTTCTTTCCTTTCCTCTATATAAGATACTGTCTTCTTCATCGTATTCAGTTGGGTTCTCTGCTGATCTCTCTGCTCTTCTACAATAACTGCATTAGAATCTTATTTCCCATATCTTGGTTTGGACTAATTTTCTGGTACTTACACTAACATCTTAGATTTTTATTATTTTGGCATTTAATCTCTGACCTGGTTACCCCAAATTTTCTTGCACAGTTAAGCTTAAACCACCCTTCAATCGTCCATAATGTGGCCCTGGTGATTCTACGCTCCTGTGTGGTCTCCTGCACTCCTGATCTCTGACTTACTCTCCCAGAGTCTTTGTCATTGTCAACTCTCTTCCTTGGCCATACTTGCCTATAAGGTTGGACCACCTAACATGATACTGTCCAATTTCTGAAATGCAGTTAAACTTGTTATGTCACATGCTGTTTCTGGGGCAGTCTGTGTGACTGGGATAGAGGAAAGGAAAACAAGCCCTTCAGGTCATGCTTGTGCACCCTAAAGTTTGAGAGCTATTGCTATAGGCAAAAGTATACAAGACGTGGCCTTCCTCTCCTCTGTCTATGCTCCCTATCCCCCATGCTAAATAGAATGTTACTTGGTTTCTTCCAGATCATGACTTGCTTGTTTCCTTCTGTATCCCTTATTGCTTTGTACTGATCACTCAGATTACTTCAAATTAGAAAATTGTGGGGGGGGCAAGGAGGTAGGTTTAGGTTAGCATATGTAATTGTATTTATGGAAAATGATTCTATCAATGTATACAGAGTTTTTGAGAAGTGTGGTACTCTAACAATCTCGAGTCTCCAAAACATTAGCACATGATTTATTAATGGTTTCTCACTATCTGCTGTAGCATAGTTAAGACAACTTGGACAAGTTGGTAGCACTCTAGCTGTAACTCCACATATTTCTCTTGAATTTAGGGAAATAGATCAGAATATGCATAGTTGAGTGGGACATTATTGTAAGGATATCTTTAAACTCAATTCTATTTACATAAAATTAATAATTTATAAAATTCATTATTTTATATTAGTAACACACGTCTTACCTCACAAACAATGGCAGGCTAGTCTAACCTGACATCAAGGTTGAGGATCAGTCCTTCAAATAATCTCTATAGAGAATCATATTGTGGTCATCATCGGACTTTGCAATCTGTGATCTCTGCTTCTCATCTCCTTTCTAAAAGATTTTGCAGCTTACCACTGGTCTAGGGAGATGGGAAAAGGAAGATCATGTCTTTTGTCTGTACTTTTGTCTATAAAGTAGTAGCTCTCAAACTTTAGGAGGTACTAGAATAACCTGAAGGGCTTGTGAAAACATAGATTGCTTGGCTCTACCCTGAGTTTCTGATTTAGTAGGTCTGAGATTAGGTTCAGAGAATTTGCATTTCTATCAAAGTTCCCAGGTGATGTTGTGAACCACCCTCCTAAGATATTTCAGTCTATTAAGCCTGAGAATCCCCTGAAACTGATTCTCCTTTTAGATACTTCTGAGATATATTGCTAGTGAGTAAGCTTTGGTTGACCTTCTGTGGCATTGCCAAAGTCACTTAATGCTTCTGTGTTTCTGTATCACTGTCTGCAAGATGGAATATGTCATCTAAGGCTTAATGATGCTTAGGCTCACATGAATAGTGCTGTGGATTTGCAAGTATTTATTTTGAAGTATTATTTTGCAGACTTGGAAAATTCCCCAGAGAAGTTATGGTTAAGGCTCCATATAGAAATTGCAATCTCTCTTTGGCTTCAAAATCATTTACTCTGGAGCACTGGCTTATTCAGAGGAAAAAAATGTCAGCATTTTTGTTATCTCAGTTTCCATGAAGTTACAGCAAAAAATAACTTTAAAAGTTAAACTGTCACTAAATCCTAGTGCCTATTGATGCATTTGGTCAAATTTTGTAACTTTTGAGGCATTTCAATAGTAAGTTAGAAAACTTTTAAATAATTTTTAAAGGTTTCAAGTATAAAAATGAAAAAATCAAAAAAGATATTATTAATTATTAATTGGAATAAAGATTTTTCATCTGAACAAAATATTGATTTAATAAGAATATCACATTACATTGAAAGATTCTTTGGGTCAGAGTCCTACAATGCATAAATTCTATTTTATCTCCGAAGTACCAGCCTTGATAAATGTTTATTCTTGGCATTCTGTGTCCTTAGAGTAATAACTCGAGACTCAACTTTCTTATCTGATATTGGTGATAATGCAGCATCATCATCAACAAAATTGTTTTAAAGCCTTAATAAGATTATGTACTGAAAATATTTTGGGACAATGTGGGTCATTAGATATTTGAAGTCTTACCATTAAAGTATGTTTGGGTCCTACAATAATTACACAAACAGAATTTTTAATAGATTATTGCTCTGCTTAGGGAGTAAGGGAAATCTCTATGGCAACTCAACAAAACAAAATGACACTTAAAAAATAAAACAAAAATAGCAGTGAGCTAAATATGAACCTGAGAACAAACCCCAGAGGTGAAATTTAGGGTTGTCCTGGCAAAAGTCTATGCCAGTTTAGTGAGTGGAGAATAAATCTTGGGTGAGTACCAAGACAAAAGAGATGAATCTAAGATTCTCATATTAATTTAGGATCCTCAAAGTGGGATAAAGTGTCCTAGCTTAGCAGTAACTTCTGACTCTCAGCAGAAATAAGTACAAACCTTCTCTGGATATAAGTATGTCCATATTAGAAACTTAGGATTCCCACAGAATAAGCCCAACAAAATAAGTTCATAGTAAAAATGGCCAAGGAAACTAGCTACTATGAGTGAAAGTTGGAAGGACAGCAAACAACACATACACCTGCCCCCCCCCCACCCCAGGACTTCAGATAAATTCAGGTATTAGCATTTGCTGATATGGAATACATAAACATTTTAAATGTAAAATATGGAATCGAAAACAAGAATATATAAAAATAGCCAGGCATATTTGAAGTCATCAAAATAAAACCTTTACATATAAAAAATATAAATGTTGAAATTAAAAGCTCAATGGACATTTTAACCACAGAATTTAGCCACTGAGGAGAGAATGACTGAACTAAAATATAAATCTAAATAAGCTCCCCAAAAAGCAGCACAGGAAAAGGAGATGAAAAACATGAAAATTTCATTATTACGGAAGTGAGAGTGAAAAGACTAACATGCATCTAACTTGAGCAAATAGTTAAAAACACAATGGCTAAAAAAATTTTCAGACTTGACAAAATACAGAAATTCACCAATATGGGAATTTGATTATATTCCAAGCAAGATAAATAAAAATAAATCCATATAGTATAAATTTTTAGCAAACTCATAGAATATTAGTGACAAAGAAAAGATCTTAATAATAGCCAGAGAAAGAATACATATCAGGCATAAAGGAGTAACAATTAGACTAACAGCAGACTTTACAATAGCAATAATAGATGCCAAAAGACAGAATGATATTTTCAATTTACTGGAAAAACTAATTATGTACCTACCACAACTAGATTTTAAAAACAAGAGTAAAATAAAGATATTCAAAATAAACAAAAACTGGCAGAATATACAATTAAAAAACCTTCACTTACAAAAGCTGTATTTTAGAAAAGAGAAGATGAAATGTCTAAGTTGCAAGAAAGAATGAAAAAAACCTAGGCAAAAATAACCTGTATGAAATACTAATTTTGATAACACCTAATTTGGGAGAAAAAAAAAAACTGACCTACTAGGAAACAGTAGCATGTATGCTGGGAAGGAATGATTGAAATCAATTTATTCTGAAATTCTTGTGGGTTTTTTTTTAGGAGAAAAGATAAGATATTGACTTTAGACTTTTTTAATGATGTGTCATAAAATTTCAAGAGTACTTATCAAGAGAACTAGAACATACAACCTCCAAATAAATAGAAGGATGAATTACAGTGAGAAAGAGCAAATAAACAAACCAATAGAGACCTCAATCATATCACCTTACATAAAGAAAAAGGAGATAACAGTGGGACAAATAAGAAGCACAAAGTCAAAATAGTAGAAACAAAGTAGTATATCGATAAGAATGTATCATTTAGCTATTGTCGCAAAATTGCTTAGTAACAATCACTCCACAGCACAGTGGATTAACATATAAGCATCCATGCTCATGGGTCTTTAGACAAATTTAAGGATTGGTGACCAGTTTGGCTGAGCTAAAATGGTTTGGAGTTGCTCCACATGTCTCTCGCCCTCCTCCTAGAGCCAGCTGGCTAAGCTAGGGGTGTCTTCCTCACGGCTACAGTGGAGAAACATATAAGCATAATTCAGTGCTACACTGCATTACATCTGCTAACATCCTATTTGCCAAAGCAAGTCCTATGGCTAATCCCAAGATTGATGGAATGGGCAAATATTCTCCTTTCATGATGTAAGAGTAAAAACATAAATATTTACAAACAACAGTCTGATAAAAAAGAGTAATATATATAGTTATATTAAATTCACAGGTTATTTATATTATAAATAAACAGAAATGTAATGATTTTCCCAGTTATAGAAATTTAACTACTAGGAGTTAAAAGATAGAGACTGTCAGACTGAATTTAAGAGAAACAGAAACCCAGAGAGACTGATGATAAAAGAATGGAAGACAAGATAACCAGGAACACAGTAAACAAAATTATAAAGGAAGTTTTGAGTGGTTACTTGGTAGGGGACACCAAGGAGCTCCTGGGGAACTGGTGATGTTCTATTGCTCACTTTGGTGAATGTAAATAGAAAAAGGAAGAAAGAAATAGAAAAAAACAAGGAAGCACGGAAGAAAGCTGTGGCAGCTGTATTAAAATGGAACAAAATAAAATTTAAAACACAAAGCATTATTAAGGATAAATCCCTGTAAAACAGAGAGAGGTTCAATTCACCAGAAAAATATAACAATTCTAAACTTGTGTGGATCTGACAAAATAGCGCTAAAATACAAAACCCAAACATGATAGAACTATAAAGGAATTCACAAAATCACCAATTCCTGTTGTCTTTTTGGTTATTTTCAGGACAAACAGAAGAAAATTTGTAACAATATGGAGGATTTGAACAATGTATTAGCAAGTTTGACTTAATGGTCGTGCATAGAACCATATTTC
Organism: Mesoplodon mirus; assembly: GCF_964341445.2. Classification (NCBI taxonomy): domain Eukaryota; kingdom Metazoa; phylum Chordata; class Mammalia; order Artiodactyla; family Ziphiidae; genus Mesoplodon; species Mesoplodon mirus. The sequence goes on from NC_138985.1 coordinate 57,805,339, forward strand.
CAACAACTGGAGAATACATATTCTTTTCTACTACATACGAAGTTTTATATATTAGACCTTTATGCATTTCAAAAAATTGGATAGATTTAATACTATTAAGATAGAAATAATAGATTAAAGGATAAAGTTTACAACCACCATCCATTTGGAAATAACAAATACCTAGAGCAGAATAATAATAAAACACTTATAATAAAACAAAGAGTACTGAATATTTTGAAGGCTGTGTGTGTGTGTATGTGTGTGTGAGTGTTTATATGGCTCTTGATGCTTATAATAGAAAAGAAGAAAGGCTGAAAATTTATTTGATGATTATTAATAAGATTTTATTTAAAAAATCAACAAAATCCAAAGAAAGTAGAAGAAAATACATAATAAATAAGAAAAATTAATCGAATAGAAAGCAGATATAATGAAGAGGATCAACAACAAGAAAAAGTTAGTCACTTTAAAAGACTAGTAATACAGATAAACCTGTGGCAGAATTTATCAAGTCAGAGACAAGGCACAAGTAATAGTAACAAAATTTTTATCAAAAATTTGAAAAAATAGATGGAATAGATTTGTAGAAAACTATAACTTATTGAAACTGACTCAATAAGAAATGGAAATCAAGATTAGTAATTAAAAATTTCCCCACATTGAAAATAGGAAGCCTGGGCTTCCCTGGTGGCACAGTGGTTGGGAGTCTGCCTGCCAATTCAGGGGACATGGGTTCGTGCCCCAGTCCGGGAGGATCCCACATGCTGCAGAGCGGCTGGGCCTGTGAGCCATGGCCGCTGAGCGTGCGCGTCCAGAGCTCCGCAGCTGGAGAGGCCACAGCAGTGAGAGGCCCACGTACCGCAAAAAAAAAAAGAAGAAAGAAAATAGCAAGCCCAATTTTATCAATGAATTCTTTAAATTTTTAAGGAAAACACGTAATTCCAACCTTATACAAAGTCTTACAAGTAACAGACAAAGAGGAAACTTACTTTCTAGTACAAGCTTCTAATACCAAAATACAGATAAGGACGGTATGTGAAAGGAAAATTATAGACCAATCTTACACATGAACATTAGTGCCAAAAAGAAAAACAATATTATCAAAACAAACCCAACAGTGTATAAAAATGATAATACATCGTGATCAAATTGAGCTCATTCCAGGAATGTAAAGGTATTTTAACATTTTAAAACCAATTACCATGTTTCATCACATTTGCAGATTAAAGGAAAAAGCCATTTGATCATCTCACTTGAAGCAGAAAATCATTCAGGATAATTGAGCATTCATTCACAATTATCATCCTTTCCAACATAGCAATATAAGTATTTATCAAAACTTTACCAAAAATCATTCTTAATGATGAATTTTAAAATTAGGAACAAGACAAGAATTGCTATTATTGCTGTTTATTTCAACATTGCACTAGAGTTTCTGACCAATGAAATATAAGAAAAAGTAATGAATATAACTTTTGGAAAGAAAGAAACAAAACTATTTCCTACAAATAGGATGACTGTATAGAAAATCTAAACACATATCAAGTAGTTATTAGAGTTAAATAGAAAAATTAGGAAAGTAATTGGATAGATCAAATACAAAAATAAACTGCAGTTTTGAACACCAACAACAAATAGAGAAAAAAACTTAAAAGACACTATTCCCAATATAAACAAAAATTATAAAGTACCTGGGAATAAATGTAACACTATAAGTGAAATACCAGTATGGAGAAAATTATAAAACATCATTGAAAGACATTACAAAATAAGTAAATGCAGAGTTATCAGAGTTAGGAAGAATCAATATTGCTAAGATGTCAATTTTCTCTAAATTAAATGAGAGTTTCAGGGCAAATCCAATCAAACTCCCAAAAGGGACTTTTGAGGAACCTGACAAGCTTATGATAATATTTGAATAGAAGATCAAGGGGTCAAGAAGAGTCAGGATACTCCTGATGAATAAGAATAAGGTTAAGAGAATTGCCTTACCAGCTACCAGGTCTATTAAGCTAAGCTAATTAAGAGAGTGTGGTATTTGTGCAAGGGTAAAAATTGATCAGTGGAATAGCAAGCCCAGAAATATACCTCCTCATATATGGAAATAAAATATATAACCAAGATGGTGTCTTATAATTAAATATGGTTAATTATTTATCCATAGAGGAAAAAAAAGAAGAAATTAGAATCCTCTCACTTAACATACAGAAAAGATATATTTCCAGATAAATTAAATATATTAGGAAAGGTAAAAATTTACAAATAAGAGAAAACATTTTAAAAGAATGCCTTTAATTCCAGGGTAGAAAAGGTTTCTTAAACAAAATACAGAAAGGATTAACTAGATAAGAAAATTTGGTACATTTAAGTGCAGACATAGGCTTCTTTAACTGCATTTGCAAAACCTATAAGTCCATGAAATATGAAAGTTTATTTTCATATGCAACCTTATTTGGTGGCAGAAACAGACATGAGGCTATTCGTAATGTTTCTCTGTAACAGACATGAATATTCACTCATTTTGCCTTGGGTATATTAATGAGTTTAATTACAGAATTCTCTCCAGACTGTTGATCTGTTAGGAGTGTTAATAATACAGAGGATATGACCTATATCATCTTTCTGGGGAAAAAAAAAATCCAAATCTGAGACACATACAGTTCTAAGGGTTTTCAGTAAGGGATTATTGTGGTTCTGAACATTAACACTAAGAATGAGAAACGTAATTCATGATAATAGTTACCTCTGGGTGGTGATGGGGAGGGGAGAGATGGGATAGGAAAGGACCGCACAGGTTCTATGTAGGAATAGGTAGTATTCAAGTAAAAGGGTTAGGGGGTAAGATTTTATTTGCTTCATAGCTTACATGTATGTTACCTATAGTTAGTGTGTTGTAGTAAATAAGACATTTAAAATATGGGTTGTGGGTGTTTTAATTCTTCGCTCATCTTTTCCATTTTTTAAAACCTTATTATTTCCCTTCATGAAATTGATTTCATGGCTCACTTATAAGTCATAAGCTACTTTTTTAAAAGCCTCCCTTGAACAACCCTCGCCCATGTGCACTGGGAGTCCTAACAAGACTCTCAGCTGTCCTCATTCCTGAGCGTTAAAGTAGTTGATGCTTAATGGATGGGTTGCCTTCATGTTGTATAAGGACTTGAAGTGCACGTATCGGAAATGAAAACATTCCTTCTTGTCGCTCCGAAGGTTTTGATTTCTTTCTTTTTTTTAATGATATGGACTGATTATCCCGAAAATAACCTCACCTCTTTCCCAGCGGGGGCCTGGCTATTAAGCCTCCGGGGCTATGAATGTAACGCCGCCGTCGTAAAGAATAGGCACTGCGAAGCGCGCACTGGCACCCAGGGAAGAGGGAGGAAAGCCGTCAAGGGGGCGAAGGTGCTGGAGTTTGACAACCTTGATTCTGGTGTCAGGCACTCTTAGCACCGGGGCACTTAGTCTGGGAGCGGAGGTGTTTAAACAGACAGCATCTGCCACAGCAGCCGGCCCTCCTGCCGCCTCTCAATAGGGAGGACATTCATCTCCCTCGCATCTCCTGCGCATTAATTGAGCAAAACAGTCTTCCTGCTTGGTAAACCAAAGTAATAGGAACAGGCAGGGGATAAGACTTCAAAAGACGGTTTGGAGCCATTTGAACCACTCTAGGTCTCTCTGGCTGAGACGCTTTGGGGCGCATGCAGGCAAAATGTATAGACATCCCTTTGGAGTTGGGGATTACTGCCCAGGTCATCAGGGATTGTATTGGTCAGAGGACTCTCCAGCCTCTTGGCTGGAAAGCAGACGGGAATTTCCACATGGCAGGCCCTAGGGTGTCGGAGACTCCACAAGATGGGGATAGTCTCAAAGAAAAGTAGAGTAGCCCTCATCAAGGGAAAACTGACAAGTCCTTACCTCTCAGCAACTAGTATCATTTCCTTTTCTGTAAAGGAAGGCCACACAGAGGTTGCTCTTGAGCTTATTTATAGCCTTACTGTAGGAAATAAAATATTATTACAATGAAATCTAACACTTTGTCCAATTTTTCTTAGGGTCAAAATAGTTTTTATAATTTTCAATAATCTGCTTTGTTAAAAAAATTACAGTTTAATATTTTGTGTTTCTTTTTAAACATTACTTTGTAAGGTAATTTACAGTTAAACTGAATGGTGAAAATGAAATAGAAATACATGTTAGATATTATGAAAGAACAACTAAATTTTTAAAGGTTCTTAATCACCAACTGATAAGTTCTCTAATCTCTATGGAGTTTAGTGTATTTTATTTATATGTACATGACTTTACATTACTATTCCATGTATACTTCTATGAGATTCTTCTCTTTATTTATCAAAATCGAATAAGATCTTTGAAATATTTTTAAGGCCACGTTAGTAGAGTTTTAGACTGTCCAGGTACAAATCCCAGCGGCTCTACAAACTATATGACCTTGATCAAGTTACTTAATATTGTTGAGATTTCTCATTTGTAAAACAGGATGTTATAAAAGGCATTTGATTCTATAGCATTGTCATGGGAATTAAATGGACTAAACCATATAAAATGCTTAGAACTGTCTCCTTGATACATAACTAGGTCCTCAGTGTTTATTAGCTATTATTATTATTTCTTCATAATTTCAGCACTTAAAAATGCTTGATCTTATTCCACAATGCCATTCTCTTCATTTGTTGTTGAAACATGGCTTCGTGAAAGAGTTTTACAATAGGAAATTCAGCCCTGTGTCTTTAAAACCTAGTTTTAAAATAACCAGTGGAATGAAACCAGTAAGCAAATAATACCATTAAAATTTTCTTCTTGATGTATCACTTCATTTACCAGCAGTTGCCTTTGATCTTTGCCTATATGGTTTTGAAAAAACATTGAGTTTGTATTTAGGATCATACACTATTAACAGAAATAAGGTAGTAAGTTCTGCTGCCAACCCAACACCAACTTTAAACAGAGCAGCTTCAATTTTACCTATTCTTAATAGTTGAGCTTCTGGGAAAGCTCCCAGAAGAAGGTATAAAAAAACAACAAAAAAACCCTAAAAATTATTTGCAGGTGGTTTTTGTTATCTTGAATATGTATGACATTCCAAGCTATAAGCACTAGAGAAGCAGAAATATTCATGATTTTTATGGAATTGTTTTCCTCTATGTAATAACATTTAATACTTATTTGTACATGTTATGTCTTGATGTGGATTATTTTGTTTCATCTTTGAATGGCCTTCTAAGTAGGTTTTTTAAGTTCTTATTTACAGGTGAGGGATGTGAGGTTCAAGACCAAACGTTAGGAGTGAAGCTATGATTCAAACCCAGCCTGACAGGCTGCAAAATATATGCTTTTTATTAGTCCTATACTAAGAGAAAGACCACCTGGGACTTACTACCTATGTCATTTGTGATGAAACTATAACTTGTATCTTCTGATGGTCCATTAATTATAATGCAAATTCATTAGGATTATAGTGAATATAAACACATGCAGTGTGAAATAAGTAATTGAACAAATATATATATAATATACAAAACATTTTACTCATAGGAACGATTAGTGATGGGAATTTTAGGCACTATATTGTCCTAATGGGAAAAGCTCTTTTTTGTCCTCTTCACATCCTATCACATAAGCTATTGCTTACTTCACTCCACTTCCCAGGGCACCACCAGCCAAATACTATCTAAACCAGATGTTTGCAGGAAAGCTTTAGTAAAATGCTCCTTTATAGGGCTAAAGTTTCTAACACCTGCTATCCCATTAATGATTTTTTTTCCCCTCTCTGGAAGCAATGGAATTCACAAATGGTGATTTCATCTGTGGCTCTAACATTAGTCACACTAAGATTATTGTGCATATTTCCCAGACGATATATTTTACATCTTGTAACAAATGAACCATTTAATTCTTAAGATTTTCCAGTGAGAAGTTTCTCTGTCAATTTGCAGTTTGCTGTCTAATATTGCTAGAGAAAAGAGGCACCTAACTATTGCATCCATCTCATGAAAGGTAATAGAATTTTGAGGTTAACTGAGTGATTCATTTCTGACCTAGGAAAGGTTATAAAATTGGGTTAGAACCCCTACCCTCTCAAAGCAGTCAGAAGGTATATGCAAAAGACGTTGTCTTCAACCACCAGTACCCCCCCTACCCCCCCACAAAAAAATATGGGCAGGAAAGTTGAGATCTATTCAAGCTTTTATCATCTTGATCAGCTGGTAATTGTGAAAAGCCCTAACTCCTTTCCTCATCACTGCTTTATAGTAATCACCCTCCTCCCTGTCACCTTAGCATGTAGAATATACCTTCTTTTGCACAAATATTTCTTCAAATTTTAAAAGTTAGCTTGACTATGCATCAAAGTTAATATATCCCTGTTGTATTGTAGTAGCACTTTCATGAAAAAAAAGGGAAAACATTTTCATTACATAAACAGGTAATGAGTACTCAATTGAACGTAGAGAAAATGAGCAAACTAAATGATCCACTGATCAGCAAACATATACATCCCGACTTAGGAGGCAATCCAGCCTCAAAGATGTGGAGCAGAGAGTCACACTATTTTGTGTTGGATCTTCTAAAGAAGGGACTAATAACTCTGTACAGTTGATTCTCAAAGTGAGACAGGAGACTACAGAGTGTAAAGAACTTGGAATACCTGCTTCTGAATTGTGTCTCAGAATTACCCTCAATTCCCCAAAATCTCTTCTGAGTCTCCTCTTTGTCCAAAATACCAGAGCCCATGGGTTTGCTCCCACTGCACACATTTCATTTGATTTGGCACATGGGTCCCTCTCTCCTGTTAGGATTAGGTGTAGTCAGTGAAATAATTTTTCTCCAGAGCTGACAGCATTGCTGGGGTGTGTTTATTAAGCAATTAGCCTGCCAGTTGTATAAGTATTTAGACTTTGTTTGGAGAGAGGATATAACAGGTGATGGCAATTTTCATTAATGCTAAGCATTGCTGGTCTTTGGGAAATGGTTAATTTTTCTAGGAAACAAACGTGTTTGTTAACTTTAATATTTCTTATATTTGGGAAGGTAGACATAGTTTCAGTTTTCAAAGTCCAGTTAGAAATTGCCTGTTCTAGGGGTTTTCAAAAAGTTGTCAAACTCAATTTCCTCTAGGGAACACTGCCATAACTTCATCCAGTGTCTAAACAGTAAGCAGATTTTTAAAAAAAGAGCAGTGGATAGATTTAAAATCTTTTGGTCATAGCATGCAATTGCTGTTATATTTGGCACACCCAGAGGAAAACTGCCATTCGGTAACAAAGAAGGGCAGTTTATCTGGTTTATTTATTTTAGGCACTGGAATCAGTGATGATTAAAATGATGATTAAAGTCAAGTGTTTGAATTCCATCTCTACTAAGATCCAAGGTGTCTAGATGCGTACTGCTAAACTTCTTCCCAGAAAGGCTATACCAGTTTATACTGGTTGGGGCTTTCCTTTTGTGTAAAGATTAGCTGGTAGCTCAAATTTAAAATGAAAAAGGATCCACCACAGCACAGAAGTTAGGTTGCTCCATGCATCTCTCTCACATGCCACCTCTGTTGCAGCAGTCTGGGGTTGTGCTAGTTCACCAGTTTATACCCACTGTTGTTAAGGTTTTATCTTGTTTTCTTTTTAAATTAAAGATCTTCTCTATGAAATTTCTGCTAGAAATGGCTGGTTCCAAGACTGGAGTGTTACAGTTTAAGCATTTTACCTCTTTTTGGCTGATTGAGACTTATTGCTTTACCAAAGTGCTCAAGGGCTGTATAATGAAATTCAGAGATAGGGTCATGGTTAAATTACCAGAGTCAACGTTTGTGCCTAAAAAGCTATTGGGACAGTAATCCATCGTGTGTGCTTAGAGAAAATGCACAGTTGTTCTTTTGGAATGTCATCCAGTATAATGTGCTAACTAGACTAAAGCAGACCATACCCATCAATAATAGAGTGAAGTAGGAGTGATGATTGGCAAAGTTTAAATTCATGCAATGTGAGTTTGCAAATATGTTAGATAAACAATTAAAGCTGAGAGTTCCACACCATATCATAAGGACAAATAGTGCTGAGTTGTTTCAAGCATATTGTTTCCTAAAATAATAGATGAAGCTATTCCATGCATGGATTTTTCATTAAATTGTCCCCTAGGATGGAGGAACAACTTGTCTATAGCTTATTTTAGGCCTATATCCTCTATTGTCCTTTGGGATGCACCTGAATACAGTTTAAGGAGATGACATTGAACCAGGTACACAGTAAAATTAACTTTTATATCTTTAATAGAAGAATAAGGGCATGCCTTTTATTGATCTTTTCCTTGCTTTCCTTACTTATCTTCCCTATTAATGATGTTTCTCAAATGGGTAAGCAAAGAGAGGGGAAGTGCCGGCTTCTGAGAGGAGGGATAGAATCACAGGGCATAGAATCATAGGACTGAGAACTGACTCTGGGAGCTGTTTGGTTCATAAAATAATTCTCTTGGATAAAACAATGCTGCACCAGAGTTAGGAGAGTTTCAGTCCTCTTCAGGCAGTTCACTGATTCAACCAATATTTACTGACTGCTGGCTATGTGCTTAAAGACTGTTCTAAATCCAGGGATAAAACAATGGGTAGAAAACAGATTTGTCCTTGTCCTTAGGTCACTTACCATTGAACATGGGGAGAGAGACATTAATCACATAATTTCACAAACAAATGTATAAATGCAATTGTGAAGAGAGCCAAGATAGAGAATAGAAGGAACTGACTTTGCGGAGAACATAAGGGAAGGCTTCCCTGAAAAAAACGACGATTGACTCGTGAACTGAGGCAGAAACTAGGTAAAGAGAGGGTAAATGAGGAATAAAGATGGAGAAACTACATGTTCAGGTCAGGGTTCCTGACAGCCTGGACTAGAGCAGTAGTGGTGTAGATGGAGAAAATGGGCAATGCTAAGGGATATTTAGGACATAATACTAACAGAAATTGATGAGAATTTGGAATGTAGCATAGAGAGAAAGTGAGGTGTCAATACAAACGTAGGTTTCTGGTTTGAGCAATTGCTTGGGTGGTGGTGCTATGTCCTGAGCTTAAAAATAATGAAAAATGACCAGGTTTGGGGGAATATTTGATGTTTGGTTTTGAATATTTGTTGAAATGTTTTTGAAATATCCTGAATGAGATATGTAGATAGTTGCGTATGGTATTCTGAGCTCAGAGGGAACGCATGGGCTGAAGGCACAAGTTTTCCAGTTTTGGAAAACTTGTGAGTATTGGCTATTGAAGCTGTGGATGCAGGTAAAGTTACCAGGATTAAAGTTTAAGTGGGTGAAAAGACACCAAGACATAGGCCTAATCTGCTATATTCAAAAGGCCATTTTTCTTCCCCAGGTCAATAGATAATGAGGCTTTTTTTAGTTTAATTCCTAGGCTTTCTCCTCTTGTAATCTATCAAGAGAATACAGTATTTCATGAAGGAGACATGGTGGTTAACAGTGACATATTTTGTTGATGAATAAAATAAGGTGAAAATGTTAGCTGGGTTAAGCATTATTATGGCCTTTGTTACTTTATTGGGAGCCCTTTCAGGGAAGTCATTTGTCCAGATAGATTGGGTTAGAATAAGGAGTAAAGAATCAAACATAGACAAAAGGTTCAGACAACTTGAGAAGTCTGATTGTGAAGGAGAGATTGGAGCAATAGTTCTAGAGGAATGAGGATTTTTTTTTTTTTTTTTTTTGCTGTGCCCGGGCCTCTAACTGTTGTGGCCTCTCCCGTTGTGGAGCACAGGCTCCGGACGCGCAGGCTCAGTGGCCATGGCTCACAGGCCCAGCCGCTCCACGGCATGTGGGATCCTCCTCGACCAGGGCATGAACCCATGTCCCCTGCATCGGCAGGCGGACTCTCAACCACTGCGCCACCAGGGAAGCCCTCTCCACTTCTTAAATGCTGTTATCTTCTGAAGTCAGGATCACTGTCTGCAGATCACTAGGGAATTTGATTCCTGATTTGCAATTGTCCCCACCATCCCCAAGACGCCATCCTTGTGTGTCATCCAAGTCCCCTTGGATCACCTGGCTCAATGCTTTGGCCTCTAAGTTCTTCAGTCTCTACACCTCCAATGAGCATGATCTTGCCTTGGACTTCTCTATGTCCAAAGCAATAATTCAAATATACCCTATTCTTTGACTATTAACTCTTATCCTCTCAGCTTGTTTTTTTGTTTTTTGTTTTTGTTTTTGTTTTTTGCAGTACGTGGGCCTCTCACTGTTGTGGCCTCTCCCGTTGCGGAGCACAGGCTCTGGACGCACAGGCTCAGTGGCCAAGGCTCACGGGCCTAGCCGCTCCGCGGCATGTGGGATCCTCCTCGACCAGGGCATGAACCCATGTCCCCTGCATCGGCAGGCAGACTCTTAACCACTGCACCACCAGGGAAGCCCCTGGTTTTTTAAAATTACTTCTGTTACAACAATCCTTTGACTTCATCATGGTCTCCAGTCTAATATTCACTCTACTTCCTCCCAATTTATCTCTGTCTTTCTTCTATATTTCCCTTCTGAGACCGTTAGAATACATGCTTCATTGTTTCAATAAGACGCTTGGCAATGCTATACATTTCATTGCCTTTCTGCTTTGTTCATTACTCCCCTCTAGGAAACCCCGAAACTGAATGTGTGTGACTCTGCTTTCCTGATGCCTACCTCTCAGCAGCTGAGTGCAGTCAGAGACAATCACACACTAGGCCAGATCAGCTCCATTATAAACCCTCAATCACCAGCCTCAAATGGGATCTTCAGCACTGCCTAACAATCTCATCACCTTTCTCTGGTTTGGTTCGGTTCACTCTTAAACTCACCTCAATGATTGTGTCACAAGTTTTCAGTTCTCCTCAAACCACTCTCCTTGTCTCTCAAACTCAGCAAATCTCCTTTTCATAAAGAGGTAGGAACTTTACAAAGAACATAAAGACCATCAGGAAGGATTTGCTTCATTTCCTTGATACCAGACAAATGTCCATCTACATGGCCAATCATTTAGATTTCTTTTTTCCTGGGAAAATAAGAGCTGTCTCTTTTTCTAACTCACTCTAAATTATCTACCACCTGTGCATTGGACTCAGTGCTTTCCTGCATGAGTTAAGAACGTTTTGCTACTTCTCTCTCCTGTATATTCCCTCCCAGTCAATTGAACTTTTCCATTAGTTTTACATAAAGTTTCTGCCATTAAAAATGAAAAAAAAGTGGAGAGTTTGATGTGATTAAATGATGTAAGCCTCAAAGAGTATTTTTCCTTCCCTCCCCTCCCCTCCCCTCCCCTCCCTTCCCTTCCCTTCCCTTCCCTTCCCTTCCTTTTCCATTTCAGGAGAATGAAGAGATTATGATCCAAAAGTACCAATGGAGAACAAGAGAACATCAGGCCTGCTTCCTAGATTGAGGGTATATGGGATGTGAGAAAATAATGTGATGTTATTCTTTTTTTTTTTTTTTTTTTTGCGGTACGCGGGCCTCTCACTGTTGTGGCCTCTCCTGTTGCGGCGCAGGCTCAGCAGCCATGGCTCACGGGCCTAGCTGCTCCGCGGCATGTGGGATCTTTCCGGACCGGGGCACGAACCCGTGTCCCCTGCATTGGCAGGCAGACTCTCAACCACTGCGCCACCAGGGAAGCGCCTGTGATGTTATTCTTGAGATAACTTGAGAGCCTTTTAAGATAAGCGCTAGGTTGCAGATACAGTAGATGGTGGATAGAAAACTTGGAGAAGAGGGCAAAGACATAGAGGAATTAGCGAATGAATTCTGGAACAATTTTATAGGGTCCCTGGAAGGGTATGAAAGATGGGATAAGAGAGAGAGCCTGGGTTAGAGCAAGGACGTGCACAGTATCATGAAAATTATGATGTGTGAAGGATTGAGAGTAGAGGTCTTACATGTTGGGAATTTATTTAGAAGTTTTAGTTTCAAGGAAGCCTAGATGAAGCTGAGTACTGGGCCCAGTGGCTGGGGGAGAAGGGTGTTGCTTTTTTCACGTTGGAAGGGTCTTGATGGGACCAGAAACCATATATTCCACACGTCTTTGTTGATAACTGACTCAGAACTTCAAACACAGCACAGGATCCAAGATTTTTCTTTCATTCCTTTTTCAAAATTACTTCCTATTAAATGTGATGAGTCTTAACATGTGATGTTCTTCAAAAACTTTTGATTTTTATTGACTTTGGTCTAATCTTTATTTTAGCCTGTTCTTGTGTGTGTGAGTGTGAGTGTTTGCGTCTTCTGACTCCACTGTTGTCTTTACTGAATATTTAGTATGGATATGTTTATCAGTCTGGCTTTTTAGCTCTATGCCTGGTGGAGCCTTCAAATTATGTATGCTACCCACTCATTTGAGCTGGATTTATGAACATCCATTGCGTGTGTGGAACCAAAACTGAAGCTAATTTAAAGACCATATGGTATCAATGGAAGTTTCAATTAAAACCTGAGGATGGATGATTAAGTCAAACCAGGAATGATGAAGAAGCCAGATGGCTAAAAGGGAGTTTAGAGTTAGGCAGGGTAATCATGTGTCTATTTTCCTTTTCCTGGGGCCTCATACACTTGAGACATGAACAACTATGAGCTGACAGGATATTGGCTCATGATGTAGGGCCTTCCCAGATGGCCTAGTGCAGTCATTTCCTGCCGTGGAAAGGTCTGGGATTACCCTGCAGTTTTGATGCTCTCTTATTTCAGTGTATTATATCATTGCTATTTCTTCTAAGAGTACTGAATATATTCAATAGAATATTATACCACTGTTATACTGTGTGCATAAAAATATATTATATATGACATAGAAAAGTGTCCATAATATATTGTTGAGTAAAACGAGTGGATTTCCAAATGGATTTATGATACATTTTATGTAAAATTTTATTCAAGTATAGTTGATTTACAATGTTGTGTTAATTTCTGCTGTGCAGCAAAGTGATTCAGTTATACATATATACACACATTCTTTTTCATATTCTTTTCCATTCAGGTTTATCATAGGATACTGAATATAGTTCCCTGTGCTATACAGTAGGACCTTGTCTTTTATCCATTCTATATATAACAGTTTGTATTTGCTAGTCCCAAACTCCCAATCAATCCCTCCCCCAACCCCCATCCCCCTTGGCAACCATAAGTCTGTTCTCTATGTCTGTGAATCTGTTTCGTAGATAAGTTCATTTGTGTCATATTCTAGATTCCACATATAAGTGATATCATATGGTATTTGTCTTTCTCTTTCAGACTTCACTTAGTATGATAATATCTAGGTCCATCTGTGTTGCTGCAAATGAATTATTTCATTCTTTTTTATGGCTAAGTAGTCAAACTGTTTATAGTAGTTATTTATTGCAAAACATGAGTATGTGGGGTTCAACTTTCTGCTTTGATTGTTTTGTCTTTTGCATCAACCAAATAATAGTATATAATAAAATATTTATAAAATGCTATATATTTATACACATATCTATCTTAAAATGAATTTATTTTACATTGCTTTTATGTCACCTTTTAGGAAGACATATTTGAGATTGGAATCAGTGATTCAGACTTTATGATTTGGTGTCATAATTTTGAAAAGGACATTTTTTTGTCTTGCTTATAGCTGACACACACATACACACACAACCGTACAGTTTCCTTATCTTTAAGTTATCTTCTTCTTTGAGAGTTTGGAGCAAAACAATATTTTGAGCCTGAAAGATGTGTCAATTCATGTATTTCTTTAGTAAAAGCATGTGATGTCACATATTAGTAAACTCTGAGACAGTTTAAAAGAAAAATTGTGAGTGCTTAAAAGTCTAACAACTTGTACAAATACATAAAAATGAGAACTATAGAAAATTGATAATTATTAGGAAGGGAAAGGCAAATAATTCTAGGAATGAAAGAAAGTTAAAGTAACTCAGATCTTTTCCATACTCGTGAATTATGAAGCGTAGGCACCTTGAAACCTTGATCTGGAGGGCAGTTTTCAATAGTATACTATGGGTGCAGCAAGGAAGGGCAAAGAAGAGGAGCACCTTCTTAAGTTTAGGGAACAGGGTAGGCATCAGGGAAAACTTAGAGGAGAGGGGACTCAAAGTGAACTTGAAGGATGGATATGAGTTAGCCAAGCAAAAGATTCCAGTATGAATGAATGGCACAAATGGTGTTGGTGGGAAAGTATCACATCAGTTGGGAAGCTTACCTTCAGTAAAGAATAATAAACAGAGTTATTGTAAGCAGAGATAAGCCTTGGAAAGGGTTAGAAGCCTCAGTGGATACCACCAATATTAATCACCACAGCTTTGGGTCTGGGCTTTTCTTTATGGTTGGTACACTATTCAAGCCCTGCCACTGGTTTAAATTAACATGAAGACACTATTCATCTTCCTTTTATTGCATGTCTAGACAAAGTTACAATTGCTGGCATTCTTATTTTCCATCTGGTGAATCCACTCAACAGGAATTCCTCAACAGCAAAACCCAACTTACATGTATTCCCTAAAGGGAGTCCAGTGCCTGTCAATATAGTATGCCAACTATATGGATATAGTAAAATGAGTAAGTGTTGGCGATTCTGTGTGTGTGTGTTTAGAGGGCAGTTATCAACTCCTTTGTCTTCCACTGAGAGATGTTGGAAACATGTCCTAAGCAGTAAATGGAGCCCTCTACCCTGACCCCTCCCTATGCCCCTAACAGTGACCTGGAGAAAAGGATGCCTAATCTTCAGGAATAGACCATTGTTAGTCAAACAAACAAACAAACAAACAAACTCAGGGACCGGATTTTGTGATAGGTAGATCACATAGAATTGAAATAGATATTTAGCTAGCTATTTGAAGGAAAGTACTGGCATTCTTTAAGCTGTTGAATTGTTATTTCCCCCAAATTCTTCACCGTTGTAGTAAGTTCCATATTTCGGCAGTTCACTGGAACCTTATAGGACAAAATAACCCTTAACTGAATTCTGGGACTGAAGAAGAAAGGATGCCTGCTTGTGGTCTAGTTCATGGTAGTTATAAAATACTAGGGACCAGGAAGTCTGAGGCCTGAGAGTAGAGTATAAACCTCATGGTTCTTGAGGGCGGCACACCAGAATTGTCTGGATAGCCTTTTCCAAATAGATATGTTAGAGCCCACCTTCAACACTCAGATGGAGTCCAGGTATGTGAATCTTGAAGATGTTCCACTGTGGATGTTAATGCACAGCCTTGTTTGAGAACAAGCCTTGTTTCTGAACAACAGAATGGCAACAACAAAAACAACAATAACCACAGCAGCTGCTTTGCAGCTTATAAAGTATTTTTGGCTGCATTATTTTGCCTAATCTTCATAATAATGCATCAAGATAAGTAACGTTAAACCCATTTTACAAAAGGAGAAACTTAGGTTTGGAGAGAGCCAGTAAATTTCCCAAGTTTCTGTTGCATAGAAACAGCAGAGCTAAATGCAATTCCAAATCTCCTAACTTTTCTAGTATTAAAATCTTCTTTACCATGAAGTCCTTTATATCATTAGATCATGTCTGAGCATTTCTTTTTCCCTTTCCTTTTACTGTAGATTCTTCTTTATATATGTCCCACCCAGTGGCATACCATTCTAGAAAGTCCTGTTTCCACCATATATTATATATATTGGAAGGAATTTGGATTTCTTAACTTAGCTTTGGAATGAGCAATATTGGCAACTACATCACTTTGATAACCTCAAAATAATTTCCTGACTTTTTCACAGTGCAAAAATACATACAGGGGATTTCCAATGACATTTTAAGGGCATTCCAGATGCCATATTAATGGTGTACTAATATTGGAGAAAATTAATTATTATTAAAGACCTAATTCATTCCATCCCTACAAGTTACACAATATATTGACTAGCTATTAACTTCTGAACTCAAAGCTTTCAGAACAGATGTACAGATGTTCTTATTGAGCAATTTTAACCCCTGGGGTAGTTTCTCAGAAAAAAAAATAACTTTGCATTCCTAAATTAAGAATTTTAAAAAATTAATCAATGATTTAAGTATGTTTTCATTTATGATGTAAGGGGGTTTATAATAATCCCTTGTTTGGGGAAGTTCTCCAGTCCTTTTACTTTTATCTTCCTTCAGAGTGCAAGCTTGCTTTCTGAAGAAGATTCTCATTCAGACACACACATTTTTAAAAAACATTTTCTACATTTAATATTTCTTTCTATAATCTTTTATGTCTTGACAATTCATTACTTTATCCTTCTTTCCATGGGATTTATCTACATAGAATAATGTCTCTCAATATAATCTTGACCTTAAAAAATCTTTGAGACAAGTCTCAAAGTTTCTAGAGGTCAAAGAGAACAAGTTCACAATTCAATCATAGTGACAACTTAGCACAAAAGTCATGAAGGCAGTGCCTTGGAATGAGACATACGCTAAAGGATTGACTGCAGGACTTTATTTTTTGGCAAGACATTATTCAATGGCAGCTTAAATTTAGAACTAACACAGCTCCCAAGTGAAGTCTCAGGTTAGCCCGATTTGTTTTTAAGTTCATCCATCTGGGAAATAGAAGAATTGAGTCTATTTATCAGCTTCCAACTCCTCTTTATATATTCTTTTCCAAACTATTATTCAAGGTGGCTAAACTCAGGATTGTCACCACCTCACTTAAGCACCGAGAAGTGAATTGTGGAATGATACCATTTAGTTCACATTGTTGATGTGCCTTCGGGAAATAAAGCTTGATAAAGCAAAAAGAGAGCCAGCTCCGGTATCTGTTTATCTGGATGCACTGTCTAAGGAATGACTTGTAATATAAATGTATTTTCTAAGTCATAGTATAAATGAGAGAGAAGATGGATACTTCTACTTTGTCAAATGAAGGCTTTCTCAAAGGCTTCTTTGCTTATTTATTCAACTTATTTTTGACCAAAGAACTGACTTTCAAATCTTATATTCTGCTATATTCTGTTCTCCTTCAGCCTTTGGGGAGCTTTGAGGACAATTGCTGAAGCTTCCTAAAGGGCTTATAGACCTACTGTCCACCAATAGCACATAATCTTCTTTGAAAGTTAGATTTTGACTCAGAATTGAACCAAGAAATTAGTAGTCTGCTAAGTTGAGAATGGACTTGAGGACACAGAGGGGGGAGGGGAGGCTGGGACGTAGTGAGAGAGTGGCATTGACATATATACACTAACAAATGTAAACTAGATAGCTAGTGGGAAGCTGTTGCATAGCACAGGGAGATCAGCTCGGTGCTTTGTGACCACCTAGAGGGGTAGGATAGGGAGGGTGGGAGGGAGGCTCAAGAGGGAGGGGATATGGGGATATATGTATGCATATAGCTGATTCACTTTGTTGTACGGCAGAAACTAACACAACACTGTAAATCAATTATACTCCAATAAAGATGTATTTAAAAAAAGAAATTAGTAGTCTGCTTAAAAAGCAGAACGTTTCTTTGGAAATCAAAAGCTATGTGAGTGTTCAGCCAGACCATCATTTCCGTCCTCTAAGTAAACAATAAATCGATCCACTGAAACAAGTTTCTGAAGATAAATAATATTAGGAGCCATATTCATCTTAGTGCAGATGCTTGACAGAAGTGTTTGTCAGGATAACAACCTCATAGAATATATTCCTTTTTAATGTAACCCTTATATCTGGCTACAGGTAGACCAAGATGGTTATTATTCATTTCAGGACAAGTCCTAATCACCTTGGAATAATAAGACCCTTGAAACTCGTGAGGAAAAACTGTTGTCTATATTTTAACAGATGGAAGTAAAATAAAATAAAGATTATCCCATTGTGAAATATGTGTAAAATGCCCTTGGATGATGCTTTGTCATCATATCCTGATGTTCAAAGAGAAGTTCCAATGCATGGTCCAAAAGACTATAATAATAACAGGATAAGCATAGACTACAGGTTTTTGATTATGGTAAATACAAGACAGACACAGGGACAGTTAAATAACAACAAAGAGGTTTCTGTGAAAAGTAATGACTGTCAAGAGGCATATGTTTCCAATGTAGAACGTTTAGAGAGTGTTTTCACCTCAAGAGCAGGTAACTACAAATGGAGCTGAAAACTGCTTGAATACCTTCCAATTGCTCAGGTAGGGATGGAAAATAATAACAGCAGCAGTGACAACAACACAGTAGTTATCTGCTAAGAGATAAGAACACAAAGAAAATAATAAAACCCATAAAAAGAAAAAAACCTCAGCACTATTGACATTTGGGGCCAGATAATTCTTTGTTGTGAGTAGTTGTCGTATGCATTGTGGGAAGTTTAGCAGCGTCCCTGGTCTCTACTCATTAGAAGCTGGTAGTACCTTCCCATTTGTGTAAAGCAAAAATGTCTTCAGACTTTCTGAAGTCTCCGGAGACTTCTCCTAGGGAGAAAAATAAGCTCTCATTGAAAATGACTAGGTTAGGAAAAATTTCTTAGATATGAAAATCAAAAGCGTGACTCATAAAATAATAATCTGATAAATTATACATGAACAAAACTTAAAGTCTCTGTTCCTCAAAGACAGTGTAAAGAGAATGAAAAGACAGGCCACAGACTGGGAGAGAATATTGGTAAATCATATACCTGAAAAAAATTCTTGTATCCAGAATACCTAAAGAACTCTCAAAACTCCAATAATAAACAAACAACTGAAGAAAAATGTGAAAAAGATTTGAGAGACACTTCACTAAAGAAGACATATGGATGGCAAATAAGTACGTGAAAAGATGTTCAATAGTATTAGTGAATAGGGAAATGCAATTTAAACTATGATATGCCATTACATACTTATTAAAATGGCTGTATGTAAAAAGAGTGACATAGTAAGCGAGTATCAGTGAGGGTATGGAGGAACTGGGACCCTCAGACCCTGCTGGTAGGGATGTAAAATGACATTACATTGGAAAACAGTTTGGCAGTTTCCTAAGAAATTACACATACACCTACCATATAATCCAGCCATTCCATTCCTTGGTATTTCTCCAACAGAAATGAAAGCACATGCTCATACAAAGACTTGTATAAGAATGTTTATACCAGCTTTATTTTTAACAGCCAAGTTAAAAAACAACTCAAATGTTCATCAACAGATGAATGGCTAAACATATTGTGGTATATCCATATGATAGAAAACTACTCAGCAAAAAAAAAAAAAAGAAATGTTGATGCATATAATATGGATAAATCTCAAAATAATGATGCTGAGTGGAATAAACTAGGCAAAAACGTATATATACTGCGTTACTCCATATATATAAAGTTTGAGAAAATGCAAACTCATTTATAGTGAAAGAAAAAAAGAACTAAGATGAGTGGTTGCCTGGGGACAAAATGTGGGGACAGTGAGGAGGGGGGCAGTACGGAGGCACAAGAAAACTTCTGAGGTGATGGATATGTTCACTGTATTAATTGTAATGTTGCATTCACTGCTGTATACGTATATGAAAACTTTCAAAATTGTACACTTTAAGTATAGTTTATTGTATATAAAAATATAAAAGAAAAAGATGCCATCTAGAATAGCAACATGAAATATAAATTACCTAGGGATAAACTTAGCAAGAAATATCAAGGACAACTATGAAGAAACTTCAAGACTCTATTGGGGATATATATAGAATATTTAGCTAGACGGGGACTCATCTTGCATCATTAGTATTGGATAAAAAGACTCATTAGTATAAAATTGTCAGTTTCTCTAAATCAATCTGTGATTGTAATGCATTAATAATAATACCAATCCTAATGAAACTTTATTTTGTTTTTGAACCATTACAAGTTTATTCCAATGTTGATATAAACAAAATATGTGAGAATAATCAGAAATTAAAAGAGAAGGTTCTGAAAAGTGACTTTTAGAAAATGTTATAAAGCTGGAGTAATTAAAACAGTGTGAATTTGATGCATAAATTAATAGATCAGTGATGTAGACAAGAAATAGAACTAGGTGTATATGGGAAATAAGCATATGTAAAAGTGGTATTAAAATTTGTAAAAAAAAAAGGTAGATTCTTTAATAAACAGTTTTGGGATAATTAACCAGCCATTTAAAAAAAAATAAAGCTAGATTACTACAGTCCATATAAAGATAAATTCCAGATTGAACAAAGACTAAGTATTAGGATAAAATTGTTAAAAAACTAGAAGAAGCTATAAAGGCATATTTTATAATATTGAAATGGTAAAGACCTTTCTTAGCCTGAAATAAAGGCCAGAAAGATATATAACCAAGATTTAAAATGTTGAATATGTAAAAATTGAAAACTTTCAAAAAAATACCACGTAGGCTGATGAACATGAAATATCTGCAAGGTGATAGAAAAAAGAGCTAGTGTTTAAAGTATACAAAGCACTGTTAAAATTGAAAAGAGAATAGATAATTTCTGAAAAGAAATATAGGTAAAAAGATATAAACAGGCAATTCACCAAAGAAAAAATAAAAAATGGTCAGTGAATTTTATATAATTTTTCAGCCTTATTAGTAATGTAATGAATTCAAACAAACAATAATGAGATATTGCCACCTTTCTGACTAGTAAATTTTAAAAGACTGATCAAACTTAGATTGGCAAGAGAATGGAAATGACTTTTTCATTTACTGTTGGAGAGAGTATAAAAACTGACACATTTTTCCAGAACACAAATTAGAAATGTATGTCAAAACTTGAAATAATGCAATTATACTAAGTAATTATTCTAAGTGGATAAATAAACACGAGCATAAGGATTTATGAACAATGATGTTCACTGCTCCTGTATTTCTCCTGTGTAAAAAAAAAAGGACAGATTCTTTTATGGAAAAATTTTAAACATACGAGGATAAAGAGAGAATGGTATAATTAACTAAATCACCCAGTTTCAACAATTGTCAACATTTTGCTAATTTTGTCTGTCTCCTCCTGTACTTTTATTTGGGAGAGCTAGTACTTTCATTTGAGTGTGGAGACAGAGTTTATTAAGGTAAGCCCAAAACAATATAATATACTCCATAAAACTGTGGTATGTATACTTAAGAAATAGTTTGTAATAAAACATAACTCGAATAAAAGCTATTAATATTAGCTAACACCCAGCCCATGTTTAAATTACCTCAATTTTCTCAAAAACATCTATTTAGAATTTTAGGTTTGTTTGAATTAAGATCTTAAGGTTTTTTTTTTGTTTTTTTGTTTTTTTTGTGGTACGCGGGCCTCTCACTGTTGTGGCCTCTCCCGTTGCGGAGCACAGGCTCTGGATGCGCAGGCTCAGCGGCCATGGCTCACGGGCCCAGCCGCTCCATGGCATGTGGGATCTTCCAGGACCGGGGCACGAACCCGTGTCCCCTGCATCGGCAGGCGGACTCTCAACCACTGTGCCACCAGGGAAGCCCAAGATCTTAAGTTTTATATATTACATTTGGTTCATTATGCCTTTGAGTTTCTTCTCTTTAAAAATCTGTAACAGTTCCTCCTCTCCCTCTTTTTTTTTTTTTTTTTTAAGAAGATGTTGGGGGTAGGAGTTTTTTTTTTTAATTAATTAATTTATTTATTTTTGCTGTGTTGCGTCTTCATTTCTGTATGAGGGCTTTCTCTAGTTGTGGCAAGCGGGGGCCACTCTTCATCGCGGTGCGCGGGCCTCTCACTATCGCGGCCTCTTGTTGCGGAGCACAGGCTCCAGACGCACAGGCTCAGTAGTCGTGGCTCACGGGCCCAGTTGCTCCGCGGCATGTGGGATCCTCCCAGACCAGGGCTCGAACCCGTGTCCCCTGCATTAGCAGGCAGATTCTCAACCACTGTGCCACCAGGGAAGCCCCTCTCCCTCTTTTTAAATGCCATTCATTAATTGAAAAAACATACTCCTTTATACTCATACCCATTTATATTCTTGTGTAGAATTTCTCACAAGACAAATTCAGCTCTTTGCTTTCCAATATGCTATTTAACTTGTTTTTCCTTATATTTACTGTAAAATGATAGATGTAGAGGCTTGGTTAAAAGTTTTTGACCAGAGTGTTGTGTAAGGGATGCCCTATACTTCCTGTTGCAAGATGCCTGGTTGTTCTGTTTAAATAAGATCCAGATGGGTCCAGGTGATGTCAGTGTGATGCATCCATTAAAAAGTTCCCCAGCAACTCCTCACTAATTGTTTTATATCCACGTTGACAATTGCATAGATCCATTATTTCCTTAAGGATTACAAAATTGTGATTTTCTAATTCTGTCATTCCCTTTGCATTTATTAGCTGGAATTTTTTAAAGAACTTTCCCTTATCAACTAATTGATTACACTGAAACAGATTTGATACAGCTAAGACTGGCTTGATTCTTTGCCTTTTATTTGTTATTTTTTAAGAATAACGTGTTGGTTTCCAAGAAGCGACAAATGGTGGTCATTGAGTATATGTATGGTGCTTATATCATTATGAACTTGTGGGTTTTCATATTCTTAATGTGTTTCAATCTATTGCAGCCATTATCCTTTCGTTGAACAAATTATCTATGTTGGCCTAGTGGAAGCCCCTTTGAATTGACTCTACTGTTCTTTTGATACAACTCCAGTGGTTTTTTGACAAGTTTCTTGCCTTTTGGCACATCTAAAGGTCCTAGGCTCACTGTACACATTTCTAGCCTTTGACCTAGATTCACCCAATTTCCCAAAGAGCTATAAGCTATTTAAGCTATAGCCATCCCCTACATATGTGCATTAGATTCTACCCTCTTTCACCTATTCATTCATCATTCCCATCCTGGGGCACCATCGATTTCTCACTCACTATTGGATTATTCCTACCAGGTTAAAAATATGTTGCCATGTTTCCTCTCTAAAAAAATTCTTTTAAATCACCTTCCCTCTATATACACTACCCCATATTGTGCTCTCTTTTACAGCAAAACTCCTTGAAAGAGGTATCTATACTCACTACTCTTAATTTCTCTCCTTCATACTTTCTTGAACATATTCAAATCTAGTTTTTGTTCTACGACTACCCTAAAACTGCTCTTATCACAGTTATCAGGGCCAAAAGTCATTTCTCAGTTTTCATCTGAAAGGATAAAGTAGAAGTATTTGATCACTCTTTCCTCTTTGAAACACATGACCCAGGTTGAGTTTCTGATATTTTTTCCCACAAAACCAACTCTTTTTAATGACAAATTTACTCTTTCAGTTGCTCAAGCCAAAAACCTTGGTGTCATCCTTAATTTCTCTTTTGCATAAACCAATTCTAGTCTGATAGTAAATCTTGTCATTTCTACCTTCAAAACACATTCAGAATCCCACCACTTCTTACCATCCCAAATGCTATTAGCCTGGCTTAAGCCACTGTCATTTCACATCTGTATGATGATAATAAAATCCAAATTGGTCTTCCTGATTTTGACCTTGGTTTACTGCAATCTATTCTCAACAAAGCAGCAAAATGTATATAATTAGAACATAAACCAGATTATGTCTCTCCTTTCTCTGCTGAGTCCTCTCCAGTGGTTTCCCATCTCACCCAAAATAAAAACGCAAATAGCTACCCTGAGCTACAAGACCATTCGTGGTTACTTTTCTGTCCTCATACTCCACCGCCTTCCCTATTATCTCCTCCATTCCATCTTCTTTTTCCCTCAAGGTCTTTGCACTTGCTCTTCCCTTTGACTGGAATGCTCCTCCTCCAGTATCTACATGGCTCCCTTCCTCACTTCCTTCACATCTTTACTTCCCTGGCTACTCTACCTAAAACTTCAAGCTTGCCCATTATTAGTTGGCTCTGGCTGCCATAACAAAATACCATAGACTGGAATTTATTTCTCACAATTTTGGAGACTGGAAGTCCAAGATCAAGGTGCCAGCAGGGTTGGTGTCTGGTGAGGTCCTCTTCCTGGCTTGTAGAAACCTGCATTCTTGCTGAGGGCTCACATGACCTTTCCTTGGTGTATGTGCATAGGGCAAGAGGGAGCTTTCCTGTCTCTTCTTCTTATAAGGGCACTGATCCCATCATGAAGGCACCACCCTCATGACCTCAACTAAACTTAATTACCTCCCAAAAGCCCTACCTCCAAATACCACCACATTGGGAGTTAGGATTTCAACATACGAATTTGGTGTGGGGGGGGGACACAAACATTCATTCCATAATAGCTACCTCCACTGATATTTCATATTCCTCCTCTTTTTTTTTCCTAAGACACTTGTCACTTTCTAAAATACAATAAATTATACTTATTTACTTTGCAGATTGTTTGCATTCCCCATTAGAACTATACCTCCATGAAAGCATGATTTTCAGCCTTTTTTATTTGCTTTTATTGATTCTTTAACATCTCCAAAAATGTCTGGCACATAGTAGATGCTCAGCAAATATATATTGGATAAATAAGTATCCAGAATGTCTTAGAAGTTCAAGTAGGCCATAACCATAAAGGAGAATGTAGCCCTTGTGAGAAAGAATCTGCTCAACTCTGGAATAAGCCATATGTTATAGGAAATCATTGTATTATGTTCATGTCCACAACTGTAAACATCTTAATATTCATTCAATGAATTTATCAATTAAAATTTCTCTTTTGAAAAATATCTAATTGATAAAGTAACAACAAATAAACTAGGCTATCTGAAAAAGGAGTACCAAAGTAATTTAAATTCCAACACTGATATGGGCATCTGTTTATTATAAAACAAAGGCTTTTTTCCCCTTTTCTTTTATTTATTTATTTATTTATTTAATTTATTTTTTTTAATTTTTATTTTTTATTAGTTTCTGCTTTATAACAAAGTGAATCAGTCATACATATACATCTGTTCCCACATCCCTTCCCTCCTGCATCTCTCTCCCTCCCACCCTCCCCATCCCACCCCTCCAGGCAGTCACAAAGCACCGAGCCGATCTCCCTGTGCTATGCGGCTGCTTCCCACAATCTATCCGCCCTACGCTTGGTAGTGTATACATGTCCATGCCTCTCTTTCGCTTCGTCACAGCTTACTCTTGCCCCTCCCCATATCCTCAAGTCCATTCTCAAGTAGGTCTGTGTCTTTATTCCTGTTTTACCCCTAGGTTCTTCATGACATTTTTTTTCTTAAATTCCATATATATGTGTTAGCATACGGTATTTGTCTTTCTCTTTCTGACTTACTTCACTCTGTATGACAGACTCTAGGTCTATCCACCTCATTACAAATAGCTCAGTTTCGTTTCTTTTTATGGCTGAGTAATATTCCATTGTATATATGTGCCACATCTTCTTTATCCATTCATCCGATGATGGACACTTAGGTTGTTTCCATCTCCAGGCTGTTGTGAATAGAGCTGCTATGAACATTTTGGTACATGCCTCTTTTTGAATTATGGTTTTCTCAGGGTATATGCCTAGTAGTGGGATTGCTGGGTCATATGGTAGTTCTATTTGTAGTTTTTTAAGGAACCTCCATACTGTTCTCCATAGTGGCTATACCAATTCACATTCCCACCAGCAGTGCAAGAGTGTGCCCTTTTCTCCACACCCTCTCCAGCATTTATTGTTTCTAGATTTCTTGATGATGGCCATTCTGACTAGTGTGAGATGATATCTCATTGTAGTTTTGATTTGCATTTCTCTAATGATTAATGATGTTGAGCATTCTTTCATGTGTTTGTTGGCAGTCTGTATATCTTCTTTGGAGAAATGCCTATTTAAGTCTTCTGCGCATTTTTGGATTGGGTTGTTTGTTTTTTTGCTATTGAGCTGCATGAGCTGCTTATAAATTTTGGAGATTAATCCTTTGTCAGTTGCTTCATTTGCAAATATTTTCTCCCATTCTGAGGGTTGTCTTTTGGTCTTGTTTATGGTTTCCTTTGCTGTGCAAAAGCTTTGAAGTTTCCTTAGGTCCCATTTGTTTATCTTTGTTTTTATTTCCATTTCTCTAGGAGGTGGGTCCAAAAGGATCTTGCTGTGATTTATGTCATAGAGTGTTCTGCCTATGTTTTCCTCTAAGAGGTTGATAGTTTCTGCCCTTACATTTAGGTCTTTAATCCATTTTGAGCTTATTTTTGTGTATGGTGTCAGGGAATGCTCTAATCTCATACTTTTACATGTCCCTGTCCAGTTTTCCCAGCACCACTTATTGAAGAGGCTGTCCTTTCTCCACTGTACATTCCTGCCTCCTTTATCAAAGATAAGTTGACCGTATTTGCGTGGGTTTATCTCTGGGCTTTCTATCCTGTTCCATTGATCTATCTTTCTGTTTTTGTGCCAGTACCACACTGTCTTGATTACTGTAGCTTTGTAGTATAGTCTGAAGTCAGGGAGCCTGATTCCTCCAGCTCCGTTTTTCGTTCTCAAGATTGCTTTGGCTATTCGCGGTCTTTTGTTTTTCCAAACAAATTTTGAAATTTTTTGTTCTAGTTCTGTGAAGAATGCCAGTGGTAGTTTGATAGGGATTGCATTGAATCTGTAGATTGCTTTGGGTAGTAGAGCCATTTTCACAATATTGATTCTTCCAATCCAGGAGCATGGTATATCTCTCCATCTATTTGTATCATCTTTAATTTCTTTCATCAGTGTCTTATAATTTTCTGCATACAGGTCTTTTGTCTCCTTAGGTAGATTTATTCCTAGATATTTTATTCTTTTTGTTGCAATGTTAAATGGGAGTGTTTTCTTGATTTCACTTTCAGATTTTTCATCATTAGTGTACAGGAATGCCAGAGATATCTGTGCATTAATTTTGTATCCTGCTACTTTACCAAATTCATTGATTAGCTCTAGTAGTTTTCTGGTAGCATCTTTAGGATTCTCTATGTATAGTATCATGTCATCTGCAAACAGTGACAGCTTTACTTCTTCTTTTCCAATTTGGATTCCTTTTATTTCCTTTTCTTCTCTGGTTGCTGTGGCTAGAACTTCCAAAACTGTGTTGAATAAGAGTGGTGAGAGTGGGCAACCTTGTCTTGTTCCTGATCTTAGTGGAAATGGTTTCAGTTTTTCACCATTGAGGACGATGTTGGCTGTGGGTTTGTCATATATGGCCTTTATTATGTTGAGGAAAGTTCCCTCTGTGCCTACTTTCTGGAGGGTTTTTATCATAAATGGGTGTTGAATTTTGTCGAAAGCTTTCTCTGCATCTATTGAGATGATCATATGGTTTTTCTTCTTCAATTTGTTAATATGGTGTATCACATTGATTGATTTGCGTATATTGAAGAATCCTTGCATTCCTGGAATAAACCCCACTTGATCATGGTGTATGATCCTTTTAATGTGCTGTTGGATTCTGTTTCCTAGTATTTTGTTGAGGATTTTTGCATCTATGTTCATCAGTGATATTGGCCTGTAGTTTTCTTTCTTTGTGACATCCTTGCTTGGTTTTGGTATCAAGGTGATGGTGGCCTCATAGAATGAGTTTGGGAGTGTTCCTCCCTCTGCTATATTTTGGAAGAGTTTGAGAAGGATAGGTGTTAGCTCTTCTCTAAATGTTTGATAGAATTCACCTGTGAAGCCATCTGGCCCTGGGCTTTTGTTTGTTGGAAGATTTTTAATCACAGTTTCAATTTCAGTGCTTGTGATTGGTCTATTCATATTTTCTATTTCTTCCTGATTCAGTCTCGGAAGGTTGTGATTTTCTAAGAATTTGTCCATTTCTTCCAGGTTGTCCATTTTATTGGCATAGAGTTGCTTGTAGTAATCTCTCATGATCTTTTGTATTTCTGCAGTGTCAGTTGTTACTTCTCCTTTTTCATTTCTAATTCTATTGATTTGTTTCTTCTCCCTTTTTTCTTGATGAGTCTGGCTATTGGTTTATCAGTTTTGTTTATCTTCTCAAAGAACCAGCTTTTAGTTTTATTGATCTTTGCTATCGTTTGCTTCATTTCTTTTTCATTTATTTCTGATCTGATCTTTATGATTTCTTTCCTTCTGCTAACTTTGGGGGTTTTTTGTTCTTCTTTCTCTAATTGCTTTAGGTGCAAGGTCAGGTTGTTTACTTGAGATGTTTCCTGTTTCTTAAGGTGGGATTGTATTGCTATAAACTTCCCCCTTAGAACTGCTTTTGCTGCGTCCCATAGGTTTTGGGTCGTCGTGTCTCCATTGTCATTTGTTTCTAGGTATTTTTTGATTTCCTCTTTGATTTCTTCAGTGATCACTTCGTTATTGAGTAGTGTATTGTTTAGCCTCCATGTGTTTGTATTTTTTACAGATCTTTTCCTGTAATTGATGTTTAGTCTTATAGCATTGTGGTCAGAAAAGATACTTGATACAATTTCAATTTTCTTAAATTTACCAAGGCTTGATTTGTGACCCAAGATATGATCTATCCTGGAGAATGTTCCATGAGCACTTGAGAAAAATGTGTATTCTGTTGTTTTTGGATGGAATGTCCTATAAATATCAATTAAGTCCATCTTGTTTAATGAATCATTTAAAGCTTGTGTTTCCTTATTTATTTTCATTTTGGATGATCTGTCCATTGGTGAAAGTGGGGTGTTGAAGTCCCCTACTATGAGTGTGTTACTGTCAATTTCCCCTTTTACGGCTGTTAGTATTTGCCTTATGTATTGAGGTGCTCCTATGTTGAGTGCATAAATATTTACAATTGTTATATCTTCTTCTTGGATCGATCTCTTTATCATTATGTAGTGTCCTTCTTTGTCTCTTCTAATAGTCTTTATTTTAAGGTCTATTTTGTCTGATATAAGAATTGCTACTCCAGCTTTCTTTTGATTTCCATTTGCATGGAATATCTTTTTCCATCCCCTTACTTTCAATCTGTATGTGTCTCTAGGTCTGAAGTGGGTCTCTTGTAGACAGCATATATATGGGTCTTGTTTTTGTATCCATTCAGTCAATCTGTGTCTTTTGGTGGGAGCATTTAGTCCATTTACATTTAAGGTAATTATTGATATGTATGTTCCTATTCCCATTTCCTTAATTGTTTTGTGTTCGTTATTGTAGGTATTTTTCTTCTATTGTGTTTCTTGCTTAGAGAAGTTCCTTTTGCACTTGTTGTAAAGCTGGTTTGGTGGTGCTAAACTCTCTCAGCTTTTGCTTGTCTGTAAAGGTTTTAATTTCTCCATCAAATCTGAATGAGATCCTTGCTGGGTAGAGTAATCTTGGTTGCAGGTGTTTCTCCTTCATCACTTTAATTATGTTCTGCCACTCCCTTCTGGCTTGTAGAGTTTCTGCTGAGAGATCAGCTGTTAACCTGATGGCGATTCCCTTGTGTGTTATTTGTTGTTTTTCCCTTGCTGCTTTTAATATGATTTCTTTGTGTTTAATTTTTGACAGTTTGATTAATATGTGTCTTGGTGTATGTCTCCTTGGATTTATTCTGTATGGGACTCTCTGTGCCTCCTGGACTTGATTAACTATTTCCTTCCCTATATTAGGGAAGTTTTCAACTATAATCTCTTCAAATATTTTCTCAGTCCCTTTCTTTTTCTCTTCTTCTTCTGGAACCCCTATAATTAGAATGTTGGTGCGTTTAATGTTGTCCCAGAGGTCTCTGAGACTGTCCTCTGTTCTTTTTATTCTTCTTTCTTTATTTTGCTCTGCAGCAGTTATTTCCACTATTTTATCTTCCACGTCACTTATCCATTCTTCTGCCTCAGTTATTCTGCTATTGATCCCATCTAGAGTATTTTTCATTTCATTTATTGTGTTTTTAATCGATGCTTGATTCATCTTTAGTTCTTGTAGGTCCTTGTTGACTGTTTCTTTAATTTTGTCTATTCTATTTCCAAGATTTTGGATCTTGGAAATAGAATCTTGGATCATCTTTACAATCATTATTCTGAATTCTTTTTCAGGTAGACTCCCTATTACCTCTTCATTTGTTAGGTCTGGTAGGTTTTTGTCTTGCTCCTTCACCTGCTGTGTGTTTTTCTGCCTTCTCATTTTGCTTATCTTACTGTGTTTGGGGTCTCCTTTTTGCAGGCTGCAGATTCGTAGTTCCCATTGTTTTTGGTGTCTGTCCCCAGTGGCTAAGGTTGTTTCAGTAGTTTGTGTAGGCTTCCTGGTGGGGGGGACTAGTGCCTGTGTTCTGGTGGATGAGGCTGGATCTTGTCTTTCTGGTGGACAGGTCCACGTCTGGTGGTGTGTTTTGGGGTGCCTATGGCCTTATTATGTTTTTAGGTAGCCTCTCTGCTAATGGGTGGGGTTGTGTTCCTGCCTTGCTAGTTGCTTGGCATAGGGTGACCCGCACTGTAGCTTGCTGGTCGTTGACTGAAGCTGGGTGTTGGTGTTGAGATGGAGATCTCTGGGAGATTTTCGCCGCTTGATATTATGTGGAGCTGGGAGGTCTCTTGTGGATCCGTGTCCTGAAGTTGGCTCTCCCACTTCAGAGGCACAGCACTGACTCCTGGCTGCAGCACCAAGAGCCTTTCATCTACTCGGCTCAGAATAAAAGGGAGAAAAAGTTGAAAGAAAGAATTAGTAGAAGAAAGAAAGAGAGAGAGAAAGAAAGGAAGAAGGAAAGAAAGGAAGGAAGGAAGGAAGGAAGGAAGGAAGAAAGAAAAAGAAAGAGAAAGAAAGAAAGGGAGGGAGGGAGGGAGGGAGGAAAGATGGAAAGAAAGAAAGGGAGGGAGGGAGGATGGAAAGAAAAAGAAAGAGTGAATGGAAGAAGGGAGGGAGGGAGGAAGGAAAGAAAGAAAGAAAGACAGGAGGGAGGGGGGAGGGAGGACGGAAAGAAAGAAAGAAAGGAGGGAGGGAGGGAGGAAGGAAAGAAAAAGAAAGTGAAAGGAAGAAGGGAGGGAGGAAGGAAAGAAAGAAAAAGAGAAGGGCGGAGGGAGGGAGGGAGGAGGGGAAGGTAGGAAAAATGGAAAGAGAGAAGATAAAGTAAAATAGAATAAAGTATAAAATATAGTAGCATTATTAAAAATAAAAAAGTAATTATTGAAAAAATTAAAATTAAAAAAAAAAACGGACCGATAGAACCCTGGGACCTATGGTAGAAGCAAAGCTATACAGAGAAAATCTCATACAGAAGCATACACATACACATTCACAAAAAGAGAACAGGGGGAAAGAAATCGAAAATCTTGCTCTGAAAGTCCACCTCTTTAATTTGGGATAATTCGTTGTAAAAAGAGGAAAAGGGAAAAAATCTTAAGTCTTGTCCTCAAAGTCCACTTCCTCAATTTGGGATGATTCGCTGTCCATTCATGCACTCCACAGACGCAGGGCACATCAAGTGGACCGTGGAGCTTTAATCCGCTGCCTCCGAGGCTGCACAGAGAGATTTCCCTGTCTCTTCTCTGCTCTCACAGCTCCTGGGTGTCAGCCTTGGACCTGGCCCCGCCTCTGCACGTAGGTCGCTGGAGGGCGTCCGTTCTTCGCTCAGACAGGACGGGTTTAAAGGAGCCACTGATTCGGGGGCTCTGGCTCCCTCAGGCAGAGGGGAGGGAGGGGCGCGCAGTGTGGGGCGGGCCTGCGGCGGCAGAGGCCGGCATGACGTTGCACCAGACCGAGGCGCTCCGTGCGCTTTCCCGGGAAAGCCGTCCCTGGGTCCCGGGACCCCGGCAGTGGCGGGGTGCACAGGCTCCCCGGAAGGCGGGGTGGACAGTGACCTGCGCTCGCTCACAGGCCTTGTGGCGGCGGCAGCAGCAGCCCCAGCGTCCCACGCCCGTCTCCGGGGTCCGCGCCTTTAGCGTCAGCTCGCGCCCGTCTCTGGTGCTTCTTTAAGCAGCTCTCTTAATGCCCTCTCCTCGCGCACCAGGAAACAAAAGGGAAGAAAAAGTCTCTTGCCTCTTCGGCAGCTCCAGACTTTTTCCCCGGACTCCCTCCGGGCCAGCCGTGGCGCACTAGACCCTTCAGGCTGTATTCACGCCGCCAACCCCAGTCCTCTCCCTGCGCTCCAACCGAAGCCCGAGCCTCAGCTCCCAGCCCCGCCCGCCCCGGCGGCCGAGCAGACAAGCCTCTCGGGCTGGTGTGTGCCTGAGGGCACCGATCCTCTGTGCGGGAATCTCTCCGCTTTGCCCTCCACACCCCTGTTGCTGTGCTCTCCTCCGCTACTCCGAGGCTTCCCCCTCCGCCACCCGCAGTCTCCGCCCGCGAAGGGGCTTGTAGTGTGTGGAAACCTTTCCTCCTTCACGGCTCCCTCCCACTGGTGCAGGTCCCGTCCCTATCCTTTTGTCTCTGTTTATTCTTTTTTCTTTTGCCCTACCCAGGTATGTGGGGAGTTTCTTGCCTTTTGGGGGGTCTGAGGTCTTCTGTCAGTGTTCAGTAGGTGTTCTGTAGGAGTTGTTCCACGTGTAGATGAATTTCTGATGTATCTGTGGGGAGGAAGGTGATCTCCGCGTCTTACTCTTCTGCCATCTTCCTGCCTTATGTCTCCCCTTTTCTTTAGAATAAACAACTGTGACAAATTGGCTCAATATTTCCTTTAGTTATGCTCATAATATATTTTAAGCAATATTATAGGCTTACATTACCCATCTTGTTTTCAATATCCATATGGCAACATTATGTAAATGTTCCTTAAAAATAAATGATGCTGTTTAGTATACAATGTATGTTGTTTGCTGCTAAAACCATGATTATATGAAAGAAAAAAGTCTTTGGATCATCCTAAAAAAAGGATTAAATTCTAGGAGAATTATAAATAGGAAATAGTTGATACAATTAAACTAATGTCAGGAACACTTTACTTGAATTGATCAAGAAGGCATAACTTGGAAGAGGTTTCAAGATGATAATAGAACACATTTTCCAAGTTTTTCAAGGAACACAGTTTATGAAAGACTCTGCAAACTAGCTGTTAGAAAACTGCAATCATATGTAGGGAAATTACAACTGACGTAACCCAGTGAGTTACTTTGTTTCTCAAAAACCCAAATGAGTATGATAAGGAAAGGAGCCCTTGTGATTATTAATGGCTATTTTAGGTATTTCAGAAAATGCAACAAGATAGAATTTAGTAAGAATTGTACACTTCTCACTATTCTCCAAATATGTTTTCTTTTGTAGGTTTCAAATTATAATATTTGTAGCCTATTGAATTGAAAAAGCATTATACAAGACTGAAAGTATAAAACATCAAGTCAAGCAGTTAGGGACCATATAACAGCTAAACCTGCAGCTCTGGTAGATTCCTCTAAGAGACCTTTCAAATAGTCTACTTTGAGTTAAAGGTGTTCTGTCATATTCAGTTATAGACACGTAGAATCTTAGCATTGATTTTAACTCCTCTTTTACCTGTGAAAAAGTGTGGATCCCGCAGGCATCAGGAGCTTTCCCATGGTTACGTAGGTCAGGTTAGAGGAGACCAGGACTGAAACCCGTCATGTCTCCCGGTTAGTCTTGCTGTCAAACGGGATTACAAATCTTTTTTTTGTTACTGGATGAGATTGGCCAAGTAAAAAATACCCACCCCCACCAAACACACATACATGCACGGATTCACATGCACACACACACACGTAATTTTATTTATGCATCTTAATCCCATTCAGAATGGGGAGAGAACCAGGTTCGTAAGTACCTAATGGTATGTTCAGTCATAGGAATACTTGGTTAGCATGTGATCTTGGCCTGTTTCTTAGGGTACTAAATTTTTTTTAGCAGCACCCAGAGCCTGGGACTTAAGATAGTGATTAAGTGGTTTTTAAAGTGATGAAAATGGCACACTGTCCTGTTATTTATTTTCTTTTATGGTAGTTGACATTTAGAAAAGATCAGAAGCATATAGCGACTCTGGCTGCAAGCACAAGTACCTAAAATTGCCCTGTAAAGCTGGAAAACAGGAAATAGGCTATGGAAAAACAGCATATTTGCAGCCTCATTACCTTCTACATAACAGCAGAGTTTGGGTGTAAGGGGTACTCCAGGATATTTTCTTTAAATGACACAAGTTTTTAAAAATCAGGAAAAAAATTAGCAGTTTAAATAAATAAGAGGTAAAGCGGACATTGCTAAAAAGTGTATTGTCTAACAGCATTTTCAGGTATTCTGCTTTGAATTATGATATTCTTTCCAAATTTTAGGGACGATGCATAAGCCTTGTTTCATTAACATTTTCTACAGAATATATTTTTCTTTTCATAGTTTTTGAAGATATGCCATTACAAATTTAAAAGTCTGAAATAAATTATAGGAGTTCATCAGGATTTCATTTGATTTGGGGAAACCTAGCTTTCCTTTGCATGCACTATTGAAATATCAATTCAGATACTCCGCAAAGATGGGCTGGTTTCTCTAGGTGAGAGATCTACCTTTTGTACATGAGTTCAGTTTTCTGCTTAATAGAGATGTGTGTTTGTGTGTTGGGTCAAGGAAGTGAAATTGTCAAAGGACAAGAATATGGGTTGATTAGTGAAGGATCTTAGTGATATCCAGTGATCTCTAAGGGGGGGGCACTGCTGATGGAATTTGTAACCCCAGTAACATCGGGCATTGCAATGGGGGTCCTGAGGATAGATTAGGAAAGTGAATGTCAGCACTGTGGGAATGTCCTGCACAGAAAGGGAGCATAAGAAACCTGGAACTTCCTCCATTTGTTTCTTCCCAGACCTCATAAACATCACAAACAGCATAAATATTAAGGTGGCTTGCTAGATTCAAATACAAATAATAATTCTATGGACAAAATGACAGCTTGTGTGGAAAAAAAGGACATTGGAAAATGCTTACTCTTTTAAAAAAATACTGTAACTTTCAAGTTAAATTTAGAGGATGAACCACCAAATAGATACTTCTATTTAAAATGTTTCTTGCTTGTCCATTTATACATAGAAACAAAACAACAACAACAACAACCAAAATTGAAGTTGTAATGATACTGCATGTTTACAAAGAAATGCATTTTGAAATGTGGGAAGACCCATCAAGAACAGTGAAGGAAACCACAAGGATTTTTTAGATATTGGAAGAAATCCTGTCGAGGGCTGTGGAGTTTGTCCAGGAATTCTTTCTTGGTTATGGTGGATATGCTGGATTGCCTCTTTTAAACATCTGATTCGACTTCCTTCTAATAAGCAGAGGCTGAAAATAAAAATAAAAAATCCCAGATGGGTTCGAAGTGAGGATTCCAGATGTGATTTCTGTCCTGCCGATTGGACGCTCTCAAATGGCACTTATGTTCAGAATTGAGTTAATGGAGGGGTGAGGCCCAGTGTGTGAGACACTAATTTTGCAGGTGCAGATTCAGTAGGATTTGCATGACTCTGGGTCCAGCAGTGGCAATGGTGGGTCACTTGGTCTCAGATCACAGCTAAGCCAAGGGTGATTCTGGAGTCAGGAGTTGACTCTTGAATTCTCTCCCAGAAGTTGTAATTCTCTGGGCAGGTCATGTCTACTGTGCGGTTCTGGGAACCATTCTTGAAGGCCCAGCCCAGAGCCTGATCTTTCAGCTCTTGTAACAATTTTGTAAATACCTTATTCCCCGTATTAAATTATTTTCTAACTTCTTGTATTAAATTCTTTTCTGCTTAAAACACCTAACATATTTTCTATTACCAGCAAACTGAACTTTTACACAATAGTAGAATACATCCTTATCACATGCTGCCAGAAGGGCTTAGGAAAGAAAAGGACTAAATGTGTTGAATGTCCAGCTGACCCCCCACCCCCAATCTAATTGTTCTCTTCCTATTGCTTTCCCTCTGGAATCAGAACCAGACCACTATCTCTTTGATCTTTGGCAACTTACTTGACTTCTCTGTGCCTGAGGATAGTAATAGTGTCTGACTCACAAAGTGATAAGAATTAAATTATGAAAGTGTATAAAGCACTTAGTGCAATTCCTAGTCCATAGTAAATGACTGATAAATGAGATCTACTGTCAGCCTTATTACCTCTGTATGACTTCTGTCATCTGCAGTGATAGTTACATGACAAATGGTTTGCAACCCCTGAGGGAAAGAACTAGGCTTCATTCATTCATCTTTCTGTCTCAAGAGCCTATCACAAAGCTTGACACTTAGATATTTAATGCTTCCTGAATGACTGTTTCTAAATGAAGAGTCTGTGAGTTCAAAAACAGTCTCCAGGTTCTCTAAGTATCTTGTTCTTTTCTTTTGGGAAATTAGAATATTCCTAATCCTTCATAGAGCCTTCCTTGTGAGGATGAGGTTAAATAAATAATAATAAATAAGTTTTTTAGACTAAAAAATCTAAAAGAAGCTTTGTGTATTATCCATTTCAGATCCAGAACTTCATGTATGATGAAAGTAAGATCCAAATTTACTATTCTGTGCTCAGGTTCACAGACCTACAAATCTACGACCAGTTCTCTCTGTAATCCTCCTGTTAGATTGTTCTGTGGCATCACATTAAGTAGGAGACGATCATTAAGGTCTCATCCAGCCCTGAGAGTCTATGATGTTAACAGGTGAGCTTTCAAAAATTGCATCATTTTTGATGTAATCCTTCAAATCATTATTGAAAACTTCCACATTTTATTAATGGTATGATTGTATCCATTTTTGATTACTGAAGA
Source organism: Mesoplodon mirus (assembly GCF_964341445.2). Classification (NCBI taxonomy): domain Eukaryota; kingdom Metazoa; phylum Chordata; class Mammalia; order Artiodactyla; family Ziphiidae; genus Mesoplodon; species Mesoplodon mirus. The sequence continues at coordinate 57,841,682 of NC_138985.1, forward strand.
CTGTAAATCTAAGTATCAATAATTGCACCAATGATACAATGCAGTGACATCTTAGAGTAATTACAGGTCTATAGGGACATCTCCCCTGAAATTAAACAGTTCTCATTTTTAGAGGCCTTAGGTTTTCCTTTATGGTTCTGTGTTCAGTTCCTTTTCTCACTATGAGATATTGAGCTGTCTTTTCTTGCTGCCATCAATCATCTGGTCTCCAGAAACTCTCACCAATTTTCTAATTTTCTTCTTCTAATATTTAAGAGTGCAGGAAATCAGGAAAAGAAGCTTTTATAACTAGCCCAAACAAAGAGTAAATTTACTAAGAGTGAGAACTTACGGGATTTTTCTGGGGATAGATATAGATATGAATGAGTGAGTAGAGTATTTATTCTTGGTTTTGGCCCCTCAGGGATCCCTCCCCGCTACACACACACCTTCTCATCTGATTTCTGATTTTTTGCAGCTTTGATAATTGAGGTGAGCAGACATGTAACCTTAATATATGTTAGACTAAGTGCCAATTCATAACACTGAAGCAGCAACTAATGACAGGGTCAAATTCTGATAAATTAAATTTCCATGTAATGTAAAATGCTATAGCCACTTTGAAAAATATTCTGGCCATTCCTCACAAAGTTAAACAACACTTATTTGATTCAGCAATTCCATTCCTAGTTATATAACCAAGAGAAATAAAAACATGTCCACACAAAAAGTTGTACAAGAATGTTCATTGTAATCATTATTCATGATAGCCAAAAGGTGGAAACAACCTAAATGTCCATCAACTGATGAATGGTTAAATAAAATGTGGAATATAAGTACAGGGGAATATTATTTAGCCATAAAAAGAATGAAGTACTGATACATGTTACAACATGGGTAAACCTTGAAAACATTATGCTAATGAAAGAAGACAGTCACAAAGAACCAAATATTATATTATTTGATTTATATGAAATGCCCAGAATAGGCAAATTTATAGAGACAGAAAGTAGATTAATCCTTGGCTCGGGCTGGGGTTTGGGGATAGGAAGTGTTGGGAGACAATTGTGAGAGTGGTAAATAAAGGGTACAGGGGTTTCTTTTTGGGTGATGAAAATTATCTAAAATGGACTGTGGTTATTGCTGCACATCTGTGAATATACTAAAACTACTGAATTGTAGACTTCAAATGGGTGAATTGTATTGTATGTGCATTGTATCTCAGTAAAGCTATTACCAAAACAAGTCTCCGTGTAGCAAAACGATGATCAGTCACCAGCTGAAATTCCATCAACTTCAAACAATATTTTATCCAACAAACTTGGACAGTTTTTTAAAGTTTATTGTAAACAGATCCTGTGTGTAATAGTATTTTGATGAAAATAAATGCTCTTCCCAAATTGCTTGTTTATATGACAGGGAATTTGACCAAACATCACCACTCCAAATTTACACTAAGAAATAGTAAACTTTTACATGAATGCCTTGTGTCCCCGTAATTTTTTTTTGTTTCATTACAAGAGACATTGCTGTCTGGGATCTCACTTTTATAGTGTGGCGCAAACAGAATTTCTTAAAGACAGGAAGGTTCAATTAGCAGAAGGATGATTAATCAGCTCAGAAGAATTTCTAACGTCCTAGTTAACTTGCAGTGAAGTCAACTTGCTTTCCTATGTTTTCATTGTTACTATAGAGATCAGGGAACTGTAACCACATGTGGTTTGGACAGGAAGCTTCTTCCATTTCATCAGCTACCAAAGGGCACAGGGCAGCAGTGCTAAGAAGGGGGGAGGACTGTGCCACAGAGGCGAGAGGTGCTTTCGTGGTCCTGTCACGGGTTTCTGGGTAACACTGGTGACTCGGTTGTGTCTCTTAGCCTTACTTTCCCTGTTTGTTACAAGTTTTCAAATTAGGTCCCAGGAAAATATGTATCAGCTTATTGACCTGAGCTGTTTTTCTGAAACTCTCTGCAATAGGATTCTCATCTTCCTGTGTTGTTATTAAAAAATTTTAAAAACAAGACAACAATTTGACATTTCATTATCAAGTAAGTTTAAATAGGAGAGATAGGCTAAAATTGTTAATAATTCAATCTGAACTGGCTAGAGGCAAATTGTTATATTAAAAATAAATGTATTTTAGGTGTAATCTTTTAGATTGTTTATAAAAATTGACAGGCACTGATAAGAAAATCTCAAAATAATTACCTACACATCCTACTTTTATTTAAAATTGGATAATTTTCTCCATATGACAAACTTAAGGCTGAGGGAAATGTTAACACAAGAAACTCTATGTGTGTGTGAACATGCATATGTGTGCACATGTGTTCATAATGTAGACATAGAGTGTTTGTAAGAATTCAGTTACTGCAACGGGGCAAGAGATGAAATAATCATCACTATCATGTTGTCTCAAGGTTTTCTGGATGACAAGCTATTCCAAATTTTAAAAATTAAGATAATTTTTAGCATACGGTATTCGTTTTTCTCTTTCTGACTTACTTCACTCTGTATGACAAGACTCTAGGTCCATCCACCTCACTACAGATAACTCAAAAATAAAATATATAGTTTGTTAACAAACTCAATATTCATGTTGATCATATGCAAAAAGTTATTTTAAATGATTATTTAAATGCTTTACATTGTTTAAAAACGTTTTTAAAAAGGGATTTCCTGGGTGGTCCAGTGGGTAAGACTGTGCTTCCACTGCAGGGGGTGTGGGTTTGATCCCTGGTAGGGGAACTAAGATCCCGCACGCCACCAAAAATTAAAAAAAAAAAATTAAATGCTTTACACTGTAATGCATACCGTTTTCTAGCATTCAGCTCTGTAAGACTGGGTATGAAGCTATTGGAAGCGTTCCAAGGCACTCCTTCTGTGGAAACGTCCAATGCATTGTACCCATTTTCCATGCAGTGGAGAGAATCCAATTTCAGTTTTGATCCTAAGTATAAAGTCAGTAATTTCTAACAAAATGGATTTAAAACACCCCCTCACTGGTACAGCTCCAAGAATTCTGATCTAACAGGAATCAGGCAGCCTTGACCCTGCATGTCCATTCCCACTCCCCTCCTCTCCTCCAGTCTAGGGTGCTGATCCCACAGCATGTGCAAAATGTTCCATGTATCTCTTTTGTGAATACACATAGAATGTTCTGGATGGAGCGCAGGAGAGTTGCATCACGATACTGGAACATTCCTGGGTTAGGAAACAAAAGCTGAGCACGTGTTACAGGTCCAGCTCAGATGATCTGAGACTTACAGAGAGAAGTCCATTCCATCAGTTACACACAGGGAGAGGCGACAACCAGCGATGATAAGCTGGTTTAGCGGAACTGATACTCACTTATGGCTCAGTGTATGTGAAATCCCAGTGTGTGTTGCAGGATTCTGTTCTGTCAAGTGGATTTAGCAATATAGTAGCAAATTCTTATGCTGTCTTCAAAAATCCTAAATCTGTGAACACAGATATTAAGTAGAACTTTTATCTGATTAGGAGCTGTAGCATCGTTTGCTATTATGCATATACTGTAAATGCTAAATGGGCTGAGGCAGGAGGCTAACGTTGATTAGACTATACTGTGGAAAGTCTGATTTTCCTAGGAAGACATGCATTTTTCATATTAAATCCTATATTACTTCATAAGATCTGGACTAATTGTATCAGGAAAGCCCTATTTATTTAGATAAATTCAAAACAGTTGCAACAGTTGATTAATCCCAAGGGCTAAGTAGCATAAATGAATCAATTTACGGGCCAACTGGAAATGAGATTAGGGCAAGAACTATGCATGCATTAAAAGTGAACCAGTGTAAACTGAGTGTTTTGAAACTTGTAGTGCATTTGCTAAAGGTAAAATATTCTAATAATTGAAGAGTATTATGGGTTTTAACATCATTACTAACTCTGCAGGATTTAATTTTAGGTGCTTGCCAGTAAGAATTATGATAAATACCTATTTTCACTATATGCAGCCTCTCCTAAAGATTAGGCAAATTTCCTTTGCCAGGGAACTTTTCTTAAATGGTAGTAAACCTTATTTTTTTGTATCCGCTTGAATAAAATAAAGATGTTCTTAACCAATAAGCCCTAGGCCAATGTCACTAAAATTCTGAACTAAAATTCTGAAAAACTGTGGAGAAACAGAACTTTTTTTTTTTTGATCCTTGGACAGATCTGAAACCAGTAACATCCCTGCACTCATGAGGTAGTCCAGAACGTGACAGGACTGTGTGTTGAGTGCATCACATCTGTTATGTTGCTGGGTCCTTCTGCAAACCTGAGAGGCAAACAGCCACTCCAGTTTACAGATGAGAAAGACGAAAGCTCCAAATTCTCCACCCTGGTTTCAGGTAGGCAATTCGCAACTCTGTACACCTCCAGCTGAATGACCTATTTTCTTCTCTCTGGATTTCTGCCTGCTGTAGGACTACTCTTGGCTGGAATATTGCCTTAATGTCTCATATATGGGAGAGGGGAGGAGAGGATGGATGGGAAGCAGAGGGGAGAGAAGAGAGAGGAGAGATGTTTTAACTTCGAGCTTCTGCTTCAAGAATACTTCCTTACGGATCACCTAATTTTGTCTCTGGCCTTCCTGGCATGGTTGGCCTATTCTTCATGTGTGATTCCTAAAAAAGTGTTGTAGGCAGAGAAATGGTCTCCAAAGGTATTTCTGTCTTAGTTCCCAGAACCTGTAAATATTTTATCTTACATGGGAAGGGGGAATTAAGGTTGCTGGTAGAATTAAGGTTGCTAATCAGTTGGTCTTAAAAAAAAAAAAAGGGAGATTATCCTAAATTGTCCAGGTAGGGCCAATGTAATCACAAAGGTTCTTAAAAGTGGAGGAGGGATGTGGAAGAATCAGAGATTTAAAGACACTGCCCTGCTGGCTTTAAAACTGGAGGAAGGTGCCATGAGTCGAGGAGCAGGGGCAGCCTCTAGAAGCTGGAAAAGGCAAGGAAACAGAATCTTGCCCAGAGTCACCAGAAAGGAACTCTGCCCTGCTGACATCCTAATTTTATCCCAGTGAGACACATGTTGAACTTCTAATCTAAAGATAATAATTTGGATCGTTTTAAGCTACCACACTTCTGTAATTTATAACAGCAGCAAACAGAAACTGACTGCGTAGAGCCAACCCAGTGTTCTTCCGGCTACGGGAGGAAGGTACAACGTCTGCCAGCCTCTCCCTACCCCTGCCCACTCTCATATAGATAGGCCACATAGTCGGACCTAGAGAAAGTGAAGGCCCATGGGAATATTCTACGGCTTTCTAGTACAACCCTTAGCTGCTCTGACAATGGAAGATCTACCCATCTTGCAAAGCCAGAAGGCACCCATGTGCCTTTTATGGGAGGGTGCTTAGGAGACCCACACCAGCATATAGGTGGATTCCTATCAGCCATGTTTACAAGTAATATGGGGGAAGAAAAAGATGTGAAAGTTATAAAAATTTTTCCATCCTCAAGAGTAATACTTGTCAAGTAAATATAGATAATACCTGTCACATAAATAAAGGTAACATAGCACAGCAGGTTTTCAAGCCCTGCTTGAACCAGAGTCGCTTAACTGTTGTGGACATGGGTTTTGGAGCCTGATGGACCTGAGGGCAAGGGCCTGGTCTGCCCACGAGCTGGGTGACATTAGGCATCCATGTAGCCTTGGGAGAGTCAGAACAGAGCTGAAAACCAAAGGCTTCCAGTTACCACCTTGCCCAGGGAGTCAGGGGTATTTCCTGTAAAAACTTTGTGAGATACCTTAAAATTTGTAACGTACCCATTTGTTATATTGATCACCTCCCGTCTCTTTCCTTAATGTTAAGCAGTTCCACATTTAAATGTCAGAATACCAGGGCACTTGTCTATTGTGTGGGCAAAGAAAGGATGAGGAGGGTGGGTAGAAGGGATGGAGGTGGAAAGAGTTGAGAAGAATGTACCGGTTCTACATCCACCCGTGGTGCTGGGCCCAGAAACCAAAGGGACAGAGTGGTTGCTGGCCTCTCTGCTAAAGACAACGGAAGCAAGCTGAGTCTCTGGGCTTGTGACAGTGTACCAAAGTCCGCATGCACCTGAGAAAGAGCCTGGGACCCTTCGGCTCTCTGGATGGAGAAGTTACTCCTCACAGGTCATATTCACTTTATAGACCTATCTTATTTCATAATTGAAGGATTCGATGAAGTCTCTTCCATAAGGGTCCCTGATTGAAGTTGATTGGGAGGGGTGGGTAGTATAGCTGGGGACCCTGACTCCCGTGGCAGAGCTTTTACTGAAAGCTGAAATGACCTGGAGGCAGCAAAGCACATGAAAATTACTTTCCTGTAATTAAAGTTGTAAAAGACTTTGTGAAGCCTTGAGTCAGAGTCCTTGGGTCATCTTTGGGAGACTGGGAGCTTCATATTCAAAACACTAGGGTTAGATTATATCATTTAAATGAAAATGACCTTTAAAAAAATTATTCCGTGAACTGAATCCAGGTAACGTTATCTTATTGGCTTGACCCTCTGGAAATTTATCTGCTTGGTTCAGTCCTGTGGGCAACATGAACCAGCTATCAGTTCCCAGGGCTCCATTGTGACTTTTGGCCAATAAGAGATCATCTCCTGACTCATCCAGCTTTTCAAGCAGGACAAAGGGACCCTCAGTGATGAGGGGCTCACCCTGCAGGTGGCAGGCCAGACTTGGGGTCAGATGGGCAAGATCAGAGCGACAGACAGCAACAGACAGACACTAATAATAATTTAAGGTAAATTTAATTTAAGGTTAAATTAAGTAGTTGAATAATCTGCTTTTACTTACCCCTCAACAGCTTCCTTTCCCAGTCTTATCATGGCCACGGCACACATTTAACGACTTCTCTTAAACCCCAAAACCACCCTGAATGTTATCAGGAAACTTCCCATCCTGTGGAAAAGAGAGAACTCTTGTAACTTCTCTTAACTTTCCATAAGTGTACAGCTATGTCAAAGCCTCTTTTCTGTCCTCCCTTGGTCTAATATTTCTTCCTCTCTATTGGCTACTTCGCCTGTGCCACATACGTGCTCAAAATTCTCATGTTCTACAACCAAACATTTCCCACTCAAGCCTGCCTCTCCCTGAGGCCACCAAACTCTCTCTCTCTCTCATCAGTACAGTCCTTAAAAGGAAAGTATCTTTTTGCTTTCTATTTCTCACTTCATTTTCTTTGCTTACCCCACAGAAAGTTAGCTTCCATCCCCTCCTTTTTAATAAAGCTGTTCTCACAATGGTCATCTCCATCTACTTCCTAATTGCCAGATTTTCTCATCTCCATTTTCATTGTAGTTGATTTTGAAATAATTATTCAGTCACCATTTTGTCCCTGGCATTGTTTTAATAACTGTCACATATTCCTTTTAGTCCTCAACATAATCCTGTGTATTAGGTGTTTTATTCCCCATTTTATAGAGAAGGAAGCAGCTTTGCTTGATGCCATTAACAACTTCCTCCATCTGGACTATCTTCCTCTCTGAGTTTATATAAAACTACTCTTTCCTGATTCTCCACCCGGTTTGGGGACTGCTTTTGCTCTCTTTTCCTGCCTCCTTTACCTTTGTCCATTTCTTTTCCCCCCCTCTGGTATACATGCTTTCTCAGTGATGTAAATTAATCCTACATCCGTATCTGTGCGTCGTCTCTGTGATCCTGATCTATATTTTCAACTGTGTAATTAATATCTCTACATTCATACTCAAGAAACCAAACCTAACCCATTATCTTTTCATTCACATTTTCAATAAATATCTGTAGAATCTATAGCACATTCCAGGTCTTGTTTGCTGCCCTGGGGACATTCTGATCACTAAAACACAGCCCTGTCCTTGAGGACCAGGAGATGGACTTGTAAATAATTATAGTATAAAATGTAAGTGTTAAAATAGAAGTATGAGAAGTAGATCAAGAAGCATGAGAAGAGAGCCTGTAGCTGCTTCTCCTACTTATCAGTATGACCAGTGTCAGAGATCAGGCAGGTGTGATTCTATCAAGTGGAATAAAACTTAAAGGGATCAATGAGGATTTTAGAAGAATGTGTCACAATGTCAGGACAAGGGTTTGGAATCTGGCGATTGCCTAAGAAGCTGTGGAAGAAGTCAGAAAAGAGAGATCTGTTTTATTAGGAAAGAATGGAGAAAAGGAAATGGTGATGGGTGATCTACTTAGGCAGTCAGGATCTCAGCTGTGCCACACCCTGAGCTGAGATGGCTTTAGCTGAGTCTTACCTTAACGAATGGTTTCTGTGCAGTAATAATACTTTGTATATATGTAACTATAATTCATTTTCAAATCATTTTTGTAGATGTTTGATTCTCATTCTAACTTTATAGATAGGAATTATTGTTGTTCCTTTCACAAATGGAAGGAATTGCAGCAGAGTATTTTAGAGGCTTGCTCAAGATGAAAAGAGCTAGTTAGTAATCAATAGATATGGAATCAGGTCTGTTATTCTACAGATCTTGCTATTATTATGAGCCTGACTCCTAGCAATTACAGGGAGAACTGAAGTTATGTACTAAAATGTAGTTTTATTGAAGGCTGATCCTGAAAAATTTTGGAAATCAATGTGAAATTTGCGAACACACTGATACCTTTTCTAGAAAATTTCTGGAAATTGTTTGTCCTAATTTTTGATTGTTTAGTTTTGTCCTCTGTGAATCTATTTGTTCAGGTACGTTAGCATAAATATCTTCATATTGATCAAAACACATCTCCTGACTTGGGATTTGGTAAATTTGGCTATTACATAAATACTACGGGTTTTGAAAGACTATTATGTTGCTTACTTCCTGCCAATAGATCTCTTTTCCTAGTCTAAACAATTAAAATAATTTAATAGTTTTTCTTTCTTTTTTTAAAAAAATCAGTTTGAGTGATTATTAAAAGGAGGAAATGTGTGTTTCTCACAGTGCTGGGTCCCTTTTCAGACAATGGAGTAACAGAGTGCTGGATAGGGGCCCAAATACCCTGCTAGATTTTTTAAGACAACTTCAAAATATCCAAAATATATTAAAGGAATAAGAAAAGGTTAACATCAATCATTTCTTTAACTGTGTCTAGTATAACTTATTATGTCTTACTAGATTAAGTAAATGTACTTTGTTCAGTCTCCTGTGGGTACGTTTTGAAGATTGGGAACAATCGTGACAGAGCCTGACAGTCCTGAGTCAATCTCGTTAACTCTTTCTTCCACCTGTGGGAGAGGCAGATGAGTGCCCCCTCACTGTGAGGACAATCTACTGAATGTCAAGTCATTCTTTAGTCTTTAGGGGAAGAAGTGCTGTCCAAGGTCAAAGAGAAACCTTTTGAGACTTCTCTTTGGGCTCACTAAATGTTCTCTGTTGGGCTGGGAGGTGGAATTACTAAGGTAGCCAACACACATGGTGGAACTTCCCAGAGCTTCTTCCATCAAATTTAGTTGTCTCTTTTAACAATGCATAATTTTAGATGATACGTGCATGATATCTAGAGCTTTTTTTTTTTTTTTTCCCCTGTGGATTGTATTGTGGGGAGGGAGATTGTTTTCACTACAGTTTATCAGTTTGACCTTTTTGGGAGTCAGGCATTTAGAGGAGTTGCTACTCATCTCTCTCTTCTTGGGATTCTTAGAAAGCTCTGACTTAACTTTATCCATATTTTGAGAGCACTTGGAAACTGAGGAAAGGAAGATGTGCTGAACATCGAGGTGGTGCTTACCTCTCTCTACCATTCACTTTTCCTACTGTGTGTTTCTACTTTCAAATATATATTAATATATATACCTCAGAAATTTACTTAAAATTTTTCATTCTTAATTCCAAGTCAAAGAATTTGATTAGTATTTATTTTTTTCTAAGCTGTTATCTATTCTGATTCCTTGAGAAAAACACAGTTTCTTTTCCTAAAATGATGGTACTTGACCATGGTATATAAAATTGTAATTAGTGATAAAATAATCCCATATTGGCTAAAATTAGTTTGTGAGTTCATCCCTAATCCCTGAGAAACAAAGAGAGAGGAACATCAAAACTCAGTCAGCCACCATGAAACACTGATATTTCTTGAAAGAAGTCAGAGGTTTAAAAAAATGTATGATGCTTGAAATATCTCCTGAATTTTGCCCCACCAATATAACATACTCCCGCATTCACACACAAACACACACTTACTTTGGCTAATTCTCTATGTGTTCATTCTATGAAAAAATATAATATGGTGATGACCACCTAGAACAGAATTCTTCCACAATACTTTAGAATCAATAGGTATTAATGGCAGGGATATTGGGGAAGGGGCATTCGATGAAAATTATGAAAATTAAATAACATTTTGGAAAAGTGAATGAATGAATGTTTGGAGAATACAGATAATCTGAGAATAATTCAGTTAACACTTTGGGTTTGGAAATACAATAGAAGCTTCCTTAACCGACTTTGAATTAACCACTTGGCCAACTTAACTGCCACTCTCCATTCCTTCTGTAAATCATACCAATTGATATTTAGCACATATGAGCTAGCCTCATGGCTGTGAGGCTACTCTCTGGCCAGCCCACGTACTTCTGCTACTTCCAACCGAGTTATACACTTACTAAGTATAAAGTTGTGATCGTTACCAAACCTGTAAGTGCCAAATGTGTGTGATATTGAAATTGTGATATTTCATTAGATATAAACAAACCAATGAAATATGTTTGAAGAGTCCTGGATTTTATGGAACTTAAGTTGCATATGCCACATTAAAGGTTTTTTGCTCCACATTAAAGAAAGTGAAACTGAAGCTTGAGGATGATGCAATATTGGTTTGCTCAAAGATGATATAGCACTTCGATCATCTGATCCATGCTTAATGAAAAAGCTCCACATGAAAAGATTGGCAAATGAACATGTATTTGTATATTTTAAGTAGAAATGCTTAAAATGTATGTATTCCTTGTATACCTACTCATTTTAACCTGGCTTTTTGATTAACTGAACAACTGTCACTTGTTAAGCACATCAACATGGATGAACCTCTCAAATGATTTTCTAAATGAAAGAAACGAATCAACAAAGTATACATATAATATTATTCCATTTACATAAAGTTCAGAAGTAGACAAAACTAAGCAATATATCATTTAGGGATGAATCTATATATGGTAACATTATTAAGAAACAAGGCACTCGTTGTCACAAAAGTCAGGATTCTGGCTATACATAGTTCTGTAGGTGGTTATACATTGCAAAGTGGTTGAAACACTAATGGCCGTTTAAATTCAGATTGGCACAGGAGATCAATTTGTACCTTTGAGGTTTTTCACCTTGATGAAGGTGCATACTTAATGTGAAAACTTCAGATTTTTCTGGTTCTTATGCTACACCTGAACCCAGTGTTGGAGTGATACCCAGCCTTCTGCACTTCCTAGAAGTGGTCTGCCCCTTTGATTGGCAACTATTTCTGTTCCATATTTTTTACCCTCTTTACTTATTTCTTTTTGGAAATTGACTTCCAGAGAAAGAGCCACTCTGATTTCCTACTAGTAGTTAAATAAATTGGCTCAAGTATAAATATCTTTTTATTTGAATGAGTTCTCATGATTGTCACAACAAATTTTTTATTATGTAAATTTTCAAACATGCATAAAAATTGAGAGAATATATAATGAATCACCATGCACTCCTCACCCAGCTTCAACGATTATCAACAGTTTCCAAAATGCTTCTTCTTATAATGAAATTTAGATTTTAATAAACAGCATTGACTTTCTTGAGTGCTAGTTTGTGTTTAGATGTAGGATGAACATACTTTGAAATTTAATGGATTTGAAATATGTTTCAGTTCATTGGTTACATCACTTCTGTGATTTGGAGCATTTTTAGTTATTTTTTATGTAGTAGAATAAATTGCATTTTTAATAATATCTCATATGGTTGCCTGAGGTAACACATTCTCACACTGAATTATAATTCAGTGAGAAAATATATTATTTTTTCCTAAGAACAAACACCAGTGTTCTGGATGAAATTAGGATTTAAGGTCTAGAATTCAAAATTATTAATTTGGCTGATGTTCAATAGTTTCTAACGCGTAGTAGCTAAGAAATGATTATAACCATTAACAGAGAAAATTTTTTAATTTAATTTTTCTCTAAGTTTAGACATTTTCACTTTTGTTATATTAATTTTATACTTTTGGATTATTAGATATCAGATATTATATTTCCACATAATTAAATCTGCAGACCTTTTATTTTTCTCAGTCTAAATACTTGTAACTAGTTTTAAATACAAGGAAGGGGAAGAGAAATGTTCCACTCTCCCCCTGCAGATGGCTTTCCTGCAGAAGAATGAAATGGACCAAACATGAATCTTTAACAGAATTTTAAAGTAATGACTGAATTGCACTTATACTCTATATGATAACACCCAGAAAAATGGTATTTCCCAACTTTCATCCAGGGGAAGAGGACAAAGGAGCCCCTATAGTATACTTTTACAGGTACAATTAGGATAAAAATAAGTTGTTTTTTGATTACCACTCAATAAATTCTGCTTTCTAGACACAGCGGTTGCACATATAAATGATCAGAGAAGACTAAGGCTGGGACTCAGTTTATTAATGGCAGAAATCACCAGCACCGAGTAATCCTACTCACAAGCTTATTCAGATACCAAGGGGTTATGAGAAGAGCATGGACAATAGATTTATCTGAGTGATCACGGCCTCCTGATCCGCCTTTCATTCCTCGTGAGAATGCACGGTGGAGGGGGGCGGGGAATGGAGGGGTGGTGATGGTCTATGCCCTGCTCCAGGAGAGGAATATTCCTAGTCTCAGGGAACTGGAAAGGAGGGCTACACTAGACTTTAAGCTTCACTCCTCCTGAAAGGGCCACACTAATACTCATGTGATTATGATTCCACACAAGACAATAATTCTGTTATTCAGCACAATCATGGCATGCCAACAATTCATATTCCAAGCCTTGAAATCTTGCTGAACCATTCTAATGCAAACTCCTCTTTTCTGTGCATGTGCTGGTGTTACACACATTAGTTAAGGTAATGCTACCTGTTTGTCACAAACAAACCCCTACCTGTGTAATAGCTCAAACATGATAGTTTAGTTCTTTCATAACTTCCAAAATTGGTGTTCCTGAATGGTAGATAACTCTTGTCCATGTGGTGATTCAGGGCTCTGGGCTTGTACTGTTATGCAACTTTGTCATCTTCAGCACATGCCTTCTAGGCCATTGTACTTGTTTCATCAAGCTGGTAAATGGGAAAGGGCTTGGAAACGTTTCTATGGACAAGGCCTGAAACTGATGCTATCACTTCTATTTCTAGATTCTATAGGCTAGAAGTAAGTCAGGTGGCTACCTGCACCTCTCGTGAGTAGCACAGAAGGAAGAGGAAAAGGGTTCTGTGGACAGCTGGCCATCTTCAGCCACAGTTACACAGTTCTCTGTGTCTGTAGAGTCCAGGTGTTTTCCACTTATATCTACTTAGGGGCTTTTCATGAATCAGCTTGGCCAAGGCCTTCCACACAACAAAGTTAGGTATTCATTCAACTTTATGTAATTAGTTCCCTGTGGCTTTTGATGTCAAGGACTAATAAGATCTAATTCTTCTTACAGAAATTGCTACATTTAAAGAAGAAAGAGAAAGGGCACTAATTTTGGAGAACTAATGTAGCAGCTTAATATTTGCTCATTAGAGTCCATCATTGCCAACAGATTTGTTCTTTGAAATAATTTTCATAATTACTTGACTAAATTCCTCCATGAAAATAAATGGTGTCAATTAACTCAAATTTTGCTCTAGGATGTAGATAATTAGTGGGTCTGTGTTTTCCAAATGTCTCTGTCATGAGAGCAAAGATGAGATTTCTAAATTCTTTCCTTGCAAAAGGGCAGCAGTGAACTATGCACAGAGCCTGATGTTCAGAATCATGAGATCTGAGTGGCACCTGGACAGTCAATTTCCATTGACAGCTACTCTACTGTTCTGTATACCAGTGATCCCATTTACAAAATATCTCTTACGGATAGGTTCTGAGGATCACATTGGGAAGATATCAATAAAAATATTTTTGAAAATTGAAAGTTGCTGTATGAGTTCCAGGTGATATTTCTTCAAATTTTTGAGTTAATATTACAGATTGATAAAAGGAACAAAAATGATGACCTGGTTAGACAGAGACCACTCACTCAGCCTCCAGCCGACCTTATTTTTACAAGGAGGATTGGTTACTTTTGGCTATTTTTTGAATGCTTCTTGGCAATGCCTTGAATTTCCTCTGTGTGGCACCAAAACTGTTAGGGATGGTTTTGTGGTCCCTGCCCTGCCCCCTGGACTTGACACCTTCTGGAAGTTTGGGATTCTTTTATGATCACGGGCAGAGGAATTAGCTCTCCCGAGTGGATACTCTGAGGTTTCCCTATGAAGATGCACAAAAACCCAGGCTCTGTTTTGTGCTTTGAGAGACAGTGGCCAACAGGAATGTGAGCATTTTAACTTAAACCTGGAGATACAGGCACATTAAAAAATAAGAATTGTTTATCTGGAGTTATTAATAAGAAATAAAACTACTTCATGCCTTATTGAGTAGAGCTCTATCTACCTCTGGGGAGAAGAATTTAATGATTTTCCTTCTGAGAATCACTTTTCTATTGATCCTTTACATAAACAAATATATCTTTTTTTTAAGCCTCAGGAAAAAAATCAGATCAGAGAAATGAAATCTTAATGGACTAATATTTGAAAAATATTAGTTCAAATGTTAGAGTGTAACAACTCCTTTTTATGGTTCATGAAATGCCCGAGTATCCTTAAAAGTATCCGTAGTTAATATCCTTAAAAATCCCTGAGTTTATATTGTTAGTTAGGTGAAACTTAAATAACTCTACTAACAAGATTTAGAGAAATTTTTGCTTTTTTTATAAAATAAAACTGAATTTTTTCTCAAGAAATTAATAACTGGCATGGCTTAGGAATTTTGGAACTGTTTACAACATTATGAGCAGAAACTGTGAAAGGAAATGTAGAGCCAAAAAATTAATGCAGTAAGAGGCATATTTTGTGTTGATTTTGTCTTTGGCTTTTCCTGCCTAATATTTGAATCACTATCAAGTCTCAGTTGGGATAAAGCACCTGCTCCAGCTGTTATAACTCTTTCAGCAGCTGGTTCTTGTGCATCTACTGTGTGCCAGGCACTGTGTACATCACCATGGTTCTGCAGCCACCTGCAGGGGCCATCTTAACCTGAAGTTTGAAAATCTTCTTACGATGCTCTCAGGGCAGCATCAATCTTAAAGGTGTTTAATATTGAAAAAAAATAATAATGCTTCTTAGTGAAAGAAAACGTGATGATGCTGAACTATTGCCCCAACATTTTCCTCTGAAAAAAAAAAAGGAAATATTCAGAATTTAAGAACTGCCATGAGAATTGTGTCCTTTATCCAATGATATTTTTGAAGTCGATATTATTAAACATCAACATCATTGTCCAAAAAGCTTTCATAAAAGTTATAGTTTAGAAATAATAGCCGACAGTGAAATGTTATGATGTGAATTATAGAAGCGATGTAGACTTTCGAGTCGTCTCTTTCTCAAGCTAGCTGAACTTTTCCTGTTGAAAGGAAGAGAAAAAAAGGTATACTTCGGGCTTCCCTGGTGGCGCAGTGGTTGAGAGTCCCCCTGCCGATGCAGGGGATACGGGTTCGTGCCCCGGTCCGGGAAGGTTCCACATGCCGCGGAGCGGCTGGGCCCGTGAGCCATGGCCGCTGAGCCTGCGTGTCCAGAGCCTGTGCTCCGCAACGGGAGAGGCCACAACAGTGAGAGGCCCGCGTACCGCTAAAAAAAAAAAAAAAAGATATACTTCCAACAGGTACATTTTTTCCCTTTAGGCAATATGTCTCATAAATTGAGATTCATTGAAATGTATACCTAGATTCTGATCTCCAGAGTCTTAAGATTATTGCCTCAAAAAGGAAAAAAAAAGTTAATTCTGACCTTTTTTAGCTGTGACTTTAATTTTATATGATTTCTGATTACATTATTGAAGATTATATTGAAAATCATCCCAATATCCATTACACATCTTAATATCCATAAATTATGCTATTTTATAACTTCAGATCGGTTGCTAATATGTTTATCTTCTCCTTCTCGACATCTCTAATCATTTGCCTTATAAAACGTATCAGCAATACTAACAATGAGTCAAGGTCATGTATTATCAACCTCTGTCCCTGTAATGCAGTCCTGACCGAGACAAGAAATCTTTAGGAGACCTGAACCAACTGCCTTCCTCTTGGTGACTCCTGCTTTCCTTCCCAAATTGGCTGTCCCCAGGAGCTTAGGAGTATGGATTCAGCCTCCTGCTTGGGAAAGTGGTTGAGCTGTAGTATCTGTCACTCATTATTCAGAAGATAACTTTATCTATCTGGCCAGGGTGTGTCCCCATTTTTCTGACCATTCCATGTAAAATATTTCCCATCCGAACAGGACCTTTGGTTGAACAGGAGAATATTCTTTTTGCAAAAGGATACTTTTAAAATCAAGGCTATGCAAGTTGAAATCTCCACACCAAGCAATGCTCTGTGAAATTGCATGAGAGCCTGTTCCAGTGTTGACCATTGGGCTCTACCGTTATACTCTAAGACCTGCATGTTTTCTACTTATTTGTATTATTTCCTATGATGGACACCTTGGTTTTCCCAGCAGGGCTGTAACTGATACTTAGATATAGCTTGCAGGTGTCACCCATTATATATTTTCAATGACTAATTTACATGGGGCTGGTACTCTTTTGGTAGGAGAAACATAAATAATTCCAATAACTGTTACCCAAAGAGAAAATTTATAATAAGAAAAAAAGAGTCTGACACAATAAGCGGGATTCTGTGACAAGATCTGAAATTTGAAGGGGGAATGTAGTCAGAGCACCTGGACCAAGCCTCTTCTCTGGCATAACAGCCCGCAGGGAGAAAACGTGCTGTGATTTGTGTCTCTTTTTATTTTATTTTTTCTTCTATTTTTTTTTAAATTGAGGTAACATTGGTTTGTAACATTATGTGTTTCATGTGTACAACATGATATCTTAACTTCCGTATACACTATAGTATGCTCACCATCCAAAATTTAGTTTCCATCCATCACCATACAGTTGACCCTCTATATACATTTTGCCCTCTCCCCACCCTTCTTCCCCGCTGGTAATCACTACTCTGTTCTCTGTATCTATGTGTTTGTTTTTGTTTGTTTGGGTTTTTTCATTTCCTTATTTTTTAATTTTTAAATAATCCACATGTGATATACCACATCAATAAAATAAAAGATTAAAATCATCTTAATAGGTATAGAAAAAGCATTTGACAATATTCAACACCCATTTATGGTAAAAGACTCTTAATAAAATGGCTATAGAAGGAATGTACCTCAACATAGTTAAGGCCATAAATGACAAATCCATAGCTAACATCATACTCAATGGTGAAAAACTGAAACTATCCTTTAAGATCAGGAAAAAGGCAAGGATGCCTACTCACCACTTTTATTCAACATAGGATTAAAGGTTTTAACCAGAACAATTAGGCAAGAAAAAGAAATTAAAGACATTCAAATTGGAAAGGAAGAAGTAAAACTGTCACTATTTGCAGATAACGTAATTTTATATGCAGAAAACCCTAAAGATAACACACAAAAATATTAGAAATAACAAATGAATACAGTAAAGTTGCAGGGTACAAAATCAATATACAAAAATCTGTTGCATTTCTATACACTAATGATGAACAAGCAGAAAGAGAAATTAAGAAAACAATCCCAGTTACAATTGCAAAAACAGAATAAAATATCTAGGAAAAAAATTAATCTAGGAGGTTAAAGACCTGTACACTGAAAACCATAAGACTGTTGAAAGAAATTGAAGACACAGAGAAACACGCTGTGATTTTAAAGTGAGAGCAGTGCCTTCAGGTGCAGCACTTGAACAGTGTGATACAGCAGAGGGTAAACCTTTCCCTTTATTGTCTTGAAGCAGACTGCAGAACCGTCCCAACTCTAAGTTAGGAGCCTCTGTAGCCAGCATGGGAAGAGTTCACAGTAGCTATGACCAAAGGCAAGAGGCACTCTGTTCTCATTCATGGATGTGTGTAAAACACTCTTGAGGAACTTCTAATGATTGTTGCCTGTGGAGCGTAGATTGTGCCAAGATGATTCGTCCATTAGCTTACCCTCCACTCAGTTCCTTCATATTCACATTTCCAATGATCCTGTCCTCCACCCGGCGTCAGTCACCCACTGCAGCAGTCAAGACCTTCTTGTCTTCTTGCCCTTGTCATTATCAATAACTGCTCTCCTGGAATGGACAATGAACTCTCTGGCCTTGTTTAGGACTAATTCCTCCAGGAGTACCATTTTTAGCTGCTCTAGAACTCTGATCTTACAATGACTATCCCTCTCTTCTGCATTATCATTGTTTCCCTCCCAATGCAGCATACACAAATGCTCTAAACTCTCCAGTCAAAAAAAAAAAATTACAGTTCTGCCCCTTGACGGTAGATCCTCTGTCTACTACCACATAGCTCTCCTCCTCTTTATGGCAAAATATCTTTAAAGAGCAATGATGTTCGTTTCCTTACCTGACACTCTCTTATCTTACTGCAGTCCCCATCCTTCCACTAAAACTACTTTTTTCAAGTCATCAACAACTTCCATGTTCCCAAACACTGTGGTCAATTCCCAGTCCTCATTTAACTTGGCCTCTCACTGTCATTTGGCATTATTGGTCACTCCCTCCTTCTTAGAACACCTCAGGACTGGTGTTGTAGGGCACCATTCTTTTTTTCTTCTTATTTATTTGCTGCTTCTTATCAGTCTCCTTTTGTTTGTTTGTGTCTCCTCTGCCTGACATCTAATGCTAGAGGACCACAGGTTCAGTCCTCAGCTGTCTTTTATTCCCAGGGTAATCTCATTCTTTCCCAGTGGCTTTATATACCATCATATACTTAACTCCCAAATTCATATCTCCAGCCTTTTTCTTGAGTTTGATTTATCTGTCTATTAAGCCCAACAGATGAATGTCTAACAGACATCTTAAATTTAGCATGTGCAAACTATATTCTGGATATCCTCTCCTCTCTTCCCTAAACTTGCTTTTCCCTCAAAATTCCTCATGTCATTAAATAGAACTGATATTTATGGGCCAAAGTTCTGTTACAAAGGCCAGTAGGGGCAGAGAGATGTAATGGGGTTTATTTATTCATATTCTGTTAGGCACCAGCATCTTAATTACCCTCCAGCCATACGTTACGCTCCTAACTAATGGCTGCATCTGTGGAAGAAAACAAACTCTTTTCAACAAAGTGACAAACCCTAAATCCTCCTTGTTTTATATGCGCTCAACAGTACATCATGGAACTAATTCCCATTGATCACTATTTTGTTCTGGTCTAGCCTGTGTTCTGCCTAAAACATGTGACCAGGTGATAAATTGCAGCCCAGATAATTAAGAGACAAGTAATTTAAATAGTGAGTTATACCCAGGAATTATAAATGGCTCCATGGGCACGTTCTGAACAGTTTTTTTTGTTTGTTTCTCATTTTTAATGTGTCCTTTTTAGTTCTCCCTCAACACCCCCTTTATTGAAGTTTTGTTTTTCTATTTGACCTTTTCCATTTAGTATAGATTTCAGAGTCAGAACTGGGGAGACTTAGTTCCTCTCAGCCCTAGAGGTTATTCTCGGAACAAATCAATTTGCCATTGTATTTAATAAGATGTGTATTTATCTATCAATCATCTGTTACTTAAAGGATTTGAGAGATGTCAGTCTAAAAATCTATGAGGATCATATTGATCATTAGGGCTTTTTGTGTGTATATTTTTTTGCTCTGTTTTGCCTAGTAGCTTTTAGCATGTTAAATAGTTTCTGGTCTTTTCATCTGCCACATCAAAGTAATGACAGACTCTTAGAGCAATAAATAGAAAATTAAATGCTTGAAAAGCATCCGGAAAATATATAACACTCCAGATATACAGATTTTAATCTTGTAATGCGACTGGAGGGAAATGGTACCTTAGAAATTCTCCCTGTTTCTTTCATTTTGATTTTTACTCTGTGAAATTGAAGAATTAATCATACTTCATATGAAAGCCAAAATGAAAATCTTAACATATTTATGGGTATTGAAGCCTAGCTAATTTTACTTTTACTTTGCTATGTTTATTAAGCAACATGTTAAATTCCACTTAACAAACTCTGTATAGCAAGTTTCTATGTAGAATTAAGGATTCCAAAATGTAAAAAGAAGCACAGTTTCTTTCTTCAGAGCTTAAGCCAGAGAAAAGGATTCACATAAACAACTGTAATATATTTTTACAAAAACCTTCCTCAGGCCTAAATATTTCTCCAGCTGGACTCCATGTATTATGAAGGGATGTTCTAGTCTTCTATGAGATCTTTTACATTTTATGTTGTAATTTCAAAATCTTTTGGAAATATCAATAGATTCCTATTCAAGAACATTGAGATGACTTTCCTATAACCAAGAACTGCTGTAGACTTAAAATATATCTGTGTTTGAGTTTTTGATCAAACTGACACCCTAAAACAACTTTTTTTTAATGCTTTGATAAGCTTGCCTGCTTGCTGTTAACTTTCTAATGTCAAAGTGATAGCAGTAGCCCAAAGCCTGTCAAGTGCTCAGATTGAATTATTTTCCTAGTTACATACATAAAATTTCTCTTCTAAATTGATAACTCACAACTGAAAGGTATATTCTAATTTGACTTTAGCCTTTAAATATATTTTTAATATCACTTTAGTTTGACACCACAAAAAAAATGACTGTGGCAGAGTGATTATTTTTTTAAATGTTGTGGTTTAATAATACAGCCACAGGGCTTCCCTGGTGGCGCAGTGGTTGGGAGTCCGCCTGCCAATGCAGGGGACGCGGGTTCGTGCCCCGGTCTGGGGAGATCCCACGTGACGCGGAGCGGCTGGGCCCGTGAGCCATGGCTGCTGGGCCTGCGCGTCCGGAGCCTGTGCTCCGCGACGGGAGAGGCCACAGCAGTGAGAGGCCCGCGTACAGCAAAAAAAAACACACACACAAAAAAAATAATACAGCCACAGCCCATCATACTAATAAATGCTGATGATGGGTCAGTACAAAACGTTGGATGCAGATGATGTCATGGTACACAGTATGTATGAAACTCCACAATTATTAAAATATAAAAAATAAGAACCAGTTTTGAATCAAACATTGTTTTAAGCACTTTCCATGAATTAATTTATTTAATCTTGTGGTATAGGCAGAATAATAGCCCTTCAAAGATTTCCACATCCTAATTCCCAGAACGTGTGAATATATTACATAGATGACAAAAGGGATTTTGCAGATATAAATATGATTATGGACCTTAAATTAGGGAGATTATCTTGGATTATCTTTATGGGCCAATTTTATCACATGAGCCCTTAAAAACACAGAACTCTCTGTGGCTGGAGATCAGAGAGATGTAGCAGAAGTGAGAAAGATTCATAGTATGATAGAGACTCAATCCACCATAGCTGGAGAGAGACACATGGAAAGCATGAGAAGAAATAATGACAGCCTGTAAAATCAAAGACTGACCCCAAGCTGACAGTCCACAAGGAAAGGAGGACCTTAGTCCTATAACTGCAAAGAACTGAACTCAGCCAACAACCTGAATGAGCTCAGGAGCAGATTCATCCCTAGAACCTCTGGAAAGGAACATAGTTTTGCTGTTTTTGCCCTTGTGAAACTCTAAGCACAGGACCCAGTTGAGACATGTTCTACCTGGAATTCTGACCTAGAGAACTGTGAGATATAGTAAATGGGTGTTACTTTAAGAAGCTAAACTTGTGATAATTAGTTACAGCAGCAATAGAAAATGAATATAAATTTTGACAGCAGCTCATGAGTTGGTACTACTATTACCCCATTTTACAGGTAAGCAAACAGAGGCACAGAGAAGTTAAGTAACATATCCCAAAATACCCAGTGGTAAAGTTAGGATTTTGACAGGAGGAATGAGCCATCATTTGAGAGAGTGTATTAAGGTTTGTCACTTTGTCACACCCAAAAGAATATGTTGTGTATTAGAGATGTATTTTTATTAAAAGAAGATGTAATGTATGAACTGTATCTTTTGCATTTGATCTGTAATAGTTCATTAATGGTAGTATACCAGTAATTATTAGTAAATTTGCTAATAAACATTAGTACATTTTTCCTCAGAGAATATTTTCAACTTCACCATATTTATTTTAGAGATGCACAATTAAATTGCTTGGTCCATAAAATTAAGAATTAATGACTAATGAATGAGAGTTCCTTACTGAATCAAAGGCATAATAACCAGAAATGAGGATTAAAATAATGGTTTATCGTGTTCAAAACCAAAAATCAAGTTCAAACACAAAACATAAAACATTCAAATCACAGAACAAATTCTTGTCATGAGAATTGTCATAAGATTTAAATGCAACTGGCCGCAGCATGAGGTTCATTGTGAAATGGTATGAAGTGAAAGTTTAAATCTGCTTAAGCTTCCTGGATTTCTGGAAATCAACACAAATCATGTTAAAATTGCCTCTCTACTTTAAAAAATGACTTGTGAGAATCGTGAAAATATGAGCACCACAAAAATATATTTGGTCACAGTGAACAAAACTGAGCACATGCTTCTTACAAAGTATCCTTATAAAATTTAAAACTATGTAAATTATACATCAACAGAGGAGACCACAAAAACCATGGTCATTAAAATTCTGCAAAGAACTAAATTAAATGAATATAATAATAATACATTAATAAATATTAAACACTGTAACGTTATAAATATTAATATTTAATAAATTAATAGATTATTAAATAATAAGTTAAATGCATGAAAATATGAAGGAAGAATTATTTTCTTACAAAAATATTTTCAATTGAAAAGAGTATGGACATCTCAAATAAGTCTAGTTATATTTTATTGATGGAAACATGGGGAAACTTTCAAAAGATTTTCTTTTTATCATTTACTATCAACTGACAATGTTGCTAATGCTATATTTTAAAATATAAACTAATTTTAAATTTCTCATAATGCTACATGGAGACCTATAAATGTCATCACAGTTAATTTTTACACATGGCTTAATGTTGAAATCAGGTAGACCAAAAGCAAAAAATACAGCTCACATTGCTAAAAGTATTCTCAAAATCTGGAGGTTAAAAGACATATATGTTGCAAATGTGTGCATATGTTTCATACACCCTCCCCCCATAAAAACCTTAATAGTCATACACATTTTAAGCTAAGTGGTCTCTGGAAGGTACAAGCCTAGCATGGATAATTTAAATATTTTGTCACCTTGGTCTAGAATTTATAACTGTTTCTGTATCTGCTAAAAGTAAGAATGAGCTGTTCATGTGTTGACCATGTGTTCAAGTGGTAAGGTGTAAGGTAGACTTGTTTAGAAATCTATGAGTGGCATAGATTCAATGAACTCCACTTGTAAGGACCCAGTTGGCTCGTAGCAATATTAGTCCAATTGCTCCAAATAGGGTTGTATATTTCCAAGTTAAAAAAAAAAACGAAAAAGGATCATTCTTTCTTAGGCATTCTAAGCTGTTAAGACCACTTTCAAATTCAAACTAAATAAAATGTCTTAGTGCACTGCTGCTTTTCTGTACAGATCTTGCTTCTGTTAGATATCACCAACCTTTTGACTTCTCTCTCCTAGGCTTTTAACCCTCAGGCCTTCAAGAAAAGATAAGGTGATAACATTAACTTTTTTTTTTTTTTAAAGAAACACAGGGTGTAAGTCTATAAATCAAAACCAGCACTTGTGTCAAACTTCCTGCAATATGGGCTGTTCGTTGCTGGAAATGGTGATACACAGAGGTTGTAGACTTCTTCCTTATATGTCTTTAAAAAGCAAGTTGTCCTGGGCTTCCCTGGTGGTGCAGTGGTTGAGAGTCCGCCTGCCGGTGCAGGGGACACGGGTTCGTGCCCCAGTCCAGGAGGATCCCACATGCCCTGGAGCGGCTGGGGCCGTGAGCCATGGCCGCTGAGCCTGGGCGTCCGGAGCCTGTGCTCCGCAACGGGAGAGGCCACAGCAGTGAGAGGTCTGCGTACTGCAAAAAAAAAAAAAAAAAAAAAAAATCAAGTAGTCCTAACTATCTGGAATTGGAAATGCAGATAGCTAATATCAGTGTTGCCATCTACTCAAATACAGTTTTGATTTTTTTTATTCTAACAAATCCTAACATCTTGTATAATTCTCTGCAATAAACTCTCAGTGTATGAAGAAACAATTCTGAATGACATAGAATAGTATTCTGGATAATGAAAGTGCTGGATGTAGAAGTTGAACTCGTGATTATAAAGGAAAGAAAGAAAATCTTATCGAAATTAAGTCATTCAAATATATTGGAACTTTATGATTTTTGAAACATGATTATCATTGTAAAGTGCTCAAAATTTCTCTTAGGAATAAAAACGTGAGTTGTACCTGACATATTTTGCCTGTAAAATTTATACCTGAAATAATCTGTTCAGTTAACTGCGTTATGTTCCACTTGAGTCATCCAAATTATGTTAGTGAAAAGTAAATTACTCTAAAATGCAAATTTATTCAGCGTTTTATAAGTGCATTCTGCTGTCCTTCATATTAAATGATGATATATTGAATGATGAATAGGGATTAATTTTTTTATGTTGAAAATTACATTTTTTTTCATACAATTCTTAAAGGTTTTTTTTTTTGCCTGACTTTCTGTCACAAATCCTCTTTCCACTTTTAAGATGATGACCCTTTTAATGTTTTACTATCACCTTTTGTCAAGAAAGACTCTAAAGTATTAAAATAAAATTCTCAGTAACCTTTTAAATAAATCTCCCTCATCCACACAAATGCTTAAATCTTGTTTCTGTGAGATAAGATGATTCTCAAAATTTGGAACAGTACTGAATCAGTTATTCTTTTAAAAATATATTAATAAAAATCTGGAATTTATGATAATCTGAGAGAGGAAAAAGAGTGGGGTACTTGGAAACAGCAGCAATTTGTTCTCTTCTCCTTGACATTTACAAATATTTGATGGCTTCAACTCGTCCTGAGGTGTGTTAGCAATTAGAGAAATTCTAGAATCTCTTAAGGCAGACATTGCATAATAAGTTGTTGTTTTGCAGTATCTCCAGTCTAAATTGTGACCACTACAGGGTTCAGAAATACTGAGTGAACTGTGGGATAGATCCATATAAGTCTATGCATACAAGGAATGAAGAGGATTCTTGGAAGGAAAATCATTCCAAGAGAAGGAGTTGGACACGAAAAGGTTGACAAAACCTTAGTTACTGAAGGGAAGAGCAAGCCTGCATTCAGCATGGTGTCCCTGCCCCAGCTCATTTCCTGTACCAGTATGAGGACTAATGCCTGAGGGAGTAAAATGGAGACCCCCATGATGGTGAAACACAGAACAGGGGAGGAGCCATCCTGCTCTTTGAACTAAACACAGCCTTTTGACAACTGCAGCACTCCAGTGCTTCACCTTGGGGCTGAGGAGAATCTGGAGAAACTGGCATGAGAGAATTTCCACTCTTCGAGGCCTAGGGAACCCCGGGGTGCCTTCAGGAGACTGTTGTGCCTGCAGCATGTAGAATACTCCCATGAAAGTAAAAGTGGTCGTACTCAGCACTAAGGAGCCAAAGCAGGGGAGGAAGGAAACAGGATCACCAACACAGCAGCCGACCCCATGGTGTTTGGATTTATGGGAACTCACGTGCGACACTCCCAACAATATGTGAGAAGAAAAAGTTGGGGGTTGGGTCTTCCATTAGTAGGTTTGGATGGGTTTTATTTGTGACCAATCTCTGTAACTTCCTTATAATAGATTCTCAATAACTGTAGATTGAATGAAAAATGTAAAGGTAATCTGATAATTTTCAACAGAGATGGAAGAAAGAACTGAGAATACAGAAGGGCAACTGCAACCCTTATTCAATATGATTCTGCATTGGTTTACCTAATCTGTCTTTAGGATTTAAACAGTTGGAAGACAGAATTAAAAGGATACATTTTTCAATCATCTGATGGTGGAACAAAACAATCCCATTTTGTAGAATCTAAACAATTTTGGTCATAGTAAAGTCAAAGAATTTTAAAAGCTAGTGTAAATGTTGGGGAAAATTTCTTGTTTTCCCATTTTATACCTAGGATGATACATCAGGAATGTGTTTTATGTCTTAGAATAATTTCCTGATTATCAAGTTCTACATATGAAGATTTTACTTTATAGTTCTTTTGCTCTCAAAGTTTAATAAATTCTGATGTTTAAAAAATATCCTGAAAAGATGAATACGGTGTCAGTAATGAAGAGAAATGATCCATCACTGAAAAATATCAACACGACATGTTTTTGCAGCTGCCATACCAGCTTTTTCAGCCCTACAGGAATAATCCCTAATGAAATAAATTAATTGATGTGCATTTTTCTTTAAAACTTAATTAGTGTTCGTAAGTGCAGGAAAGCTCATGTTAAAATATATATATATTTGGTTGTGTCACTTTCTTGCTTAAGAGCCCTTGATGACTCCCTACCACCACCTGTTGCAGGTTGTTTTCCTAGGTAAGAAGACTCGGAAACTGTTACTGTGTAGGAGTTTTATTAGGGAATGGTTTTAGGATCAACACTGATGGAAAGGAAGAAAAAATTGCAGAATTAAGCAGGGGGAGAAGTGACACTGAGAATCTGTCTCCATGGGGCCTCATCTGAGGAGTTCTGAGGTTGGGATAACCCATCTGAGTTGTCCTGAATTGGGGTCAAGGAACCAGGCTTTATTGCCCATGTCAATCAGTCATTGAGTGTGGGCCACCACGAGAAGGAGGCATGACCTTCGATGAGATGGCCTCCTTCAGCTGAGGCAGTCCCTGGAGGGGGGCCAATCAGGGAGGGCTGAGGGCTTTCTGCTGGCAGCAGTTGGGGAAGTTAAATCCTTTATTTTTGAAGGGGGATCTGGGCGGCACATTATGGCATCTACACACCACTTAACAGGATGAAATCATAACAATATAGCTCACAGTCCAAAGCCAGATCCAACATACTTTCCCCAATTTATTCTCTACTATTAGCCTACCTGTATCCTGGATGCCAATCAACTCCCCTGCTCTTGTTTTTTTATTTTTTTAATAAATTTATTTATTTATTTTTGGCTACATTGGGTCTTCATTGCTGCACGCGGGCTTTCTCTAGTTGCAGTAAGCGGGGGCTGCTCTTTGTTGCGGAGCACGGGCTCTAGGTGCGCAGGCTTCAGTAGTTCTGGCTCGCGGGCTCTAGAGCGCAGGCTCAGTAGTTGTGGTGCACGGGCTCAGTTGCTCTGCGGCATGTGGGATCTTCCTGGACCAGGGCTCAAACCCATGTCCCCTACATTGGCAGGTGGATTCTCAACCACTGTGCCACCAGGGAAGGCCCCAACTCCCCTACTCTTGTATACCTCTATGCTGTTGAAAACAATAACCTGGGCACACTCTCTTTCCCCCTCTTTAAGACCTCATATACTCCCTTAGTCAGAGTTTATGCTTCTTCTGTGCTTATACCATTAGCATTTATCTCACATTATGATTATCAGTTTATTTACTAACTCCTGAAAAGAAGACAGCTGCTTTTCCTTCGTATTGTACAACAAATACTTAACATAGAGCCAATATGCAAAGGTCCTATAAACAGTGAGTGGCCAAATGAATAATGAATGAGCAATAATTCACAAGACCAAGAGGAAGCAGATGTCACTTATTTATTTCATGGAAACTGATTATCTTATTAAGCAAGGCCAATTCATTAAGGGCAGAAATCAAACCTAATAGACCAACATTCACCCTAGTCCTGGTGTACGTCTGAAACTGCTTGGAATTTTAGAAAATACAAATAAATGAGAGAGGTATTCCTTGTCTTCAAGGTTCCTGTGATCTATCTGAAGAGGAAGGAGACAAAAAATATAAAAATTACATGGCACAACAGAAAATAGAATGTAATACAAAGATATATGAGAAATCAGGGACAGCCCACCTACTATAATTGAGATGTGTTATGGAAAGTTATTTATGATTTCTTTTGACCAGAATTCAGGTCCCATCTTCCCACAGAACAGTATCTGACATATTAGTCAATTTCCCTGGATAGCTTATGTAATCCTATTTCTTAGATTTGGAACAGGCCTTAGGACTAACAGTGATATGTAATGTAGCAGCACTTACTGTAGCATTTTTACTTGTAAGCCAAATTTAATTAATGGGTTAATGTGTTCACATATTCAACAAATACGACGATGAGCATCCACTGCATGCCAGGCACTGGGGTATAGCTGTGAACCACTCAGATAAGCTTCTCCTTACAGAACGAATGGTCTTTTGGGCAAAGCAGACATTGAGTGATCATAATAAAGGGCACTAAGTGTTATGAAGAGGGGACCGTGGGTTATGGTAGCGTTCAACAAGGGAGCTGCTTGGGCTGGGGCTTCTTATTTAAGGCAGGGTTAGGCTGAGGATTTAAGGGTGAATTAGATGTAAACTGGAGGCTGGAGAGAAAAGGAGGAAGGATGGGTTCCAAGTAGAGGGAAGATCATGTGTAAAGGTCAAGACATGGGAGGAAATATGCATATAGAGGCCATTTGAGTAACACAAAGAACTGTCTCGCAGCTAGAGTACTAAGAATAAAGTGAGCCAAAGCTACATGTTGGACAGAGATGTAAAGGTCACATCATGGCAAGCTTTGGAATGAGATTGGTCTTTGTCTTAAATGTCATGGAGAGTTAAAGGTGGGCAGGACAGTGTCAGATTTACATTTGTGGAAGATTATTCTAGAAGCAGTCTATGGGAGGAGTTGTAAGGGTCAAGGATGACAGCAGGGAGACCAGGTGGCTAATACTGCTATTGAAAGTGCACAGTAGGGCTTCCCTGGTGGTGCAGTGGTTGAGAGTCCGCCT
Source organism: Mesoplodon mirus (assembly GCF_964341445.2). Lineage (NCBI taxonomy): Eukaryota > Metazoa > Chordata > Mammalia > Artiodactyla > Ziphiidae > Mesoplodon > Mesoplodon mirus. Next base: position 57,870,637 of record NC_138985.1, read on the forward strand.
GCCGATGCAGGGGACACAGGTTCGTGCCCCGGTCTGGGAAGATCCCACATGCCACGGAGCAGCTGGGCCTGTGAGCCATGGCCGCTGAGCCTGCGCGTCCGGAGCTTGTGCTCTGCAACGGGAGAGGCCACGACAGTGAGAGGTCCGTGTAACGCAAAAAAAAAAAAAGAAAGTGCACAGTATGTTGGCCTAAGGTATTGGCAACGAAGGTGAATAGAAGTGCACGGTAGCAAGCCCGTAGAATGAATGATGATTGGAGATTGATGAACTGTGGGGAGCGAGGGGAAAAGAGGAGCTGGGATGCCCGGGACCCTTGAAGTTCCAGGAAGGGATGCCCGCAGTATACCTGACTCCTCATCTGATCCAGGCAGTGTGGGAGGGGCTTGATTGTGCTCCTGTTCAGGCACAGGCCACAGAGCAGGAAAGGAGTCCCTGGGCAGGTGGCCACAGCAGAGGCAAGGGTGGAAAGTGAGCCACACTGAGCAAAGCAGGATGAAGGAACAGAGTGACTCTGGGGGTCTGTTCCCAGTGGGGAGGAGAATCCCTGGCCAGGCCAGCACAGAAGAACAACAAAAGAAAGCAGCCCTCGATATCTGGGACTGAGTTTTACAGGTAGACCTCAATGCTATTACAAGCTGGTCTGACATTCAGAGCCAGGTCATTTTATTCTCCCGTTGGACACAAACAGTCTCTAACCCCAGATGAGATCACCCTGAGACAAGGACAAAATGAAACAGAGCAGGATCACGTCATAATTCTGTCTAAACACAGACAAAAAACATGGTTATTGTGCCAAAATAACCAAATAAAACACCCAAACATAGAAATACCCTCTTTTTCTAACAACATCCCATCCGGAGCAAACTCTGCTTCCTTACACCCTCTCCCAATCACCTAATCCAAGCCCGAGTCTTGTAACAGGTTCTTTCTGACTCCCTCTTTACTGAGATGCCCCACGGTTCCCCATGTCATGTGCTCCCCCGTGCTGTGATGAGTAATAAACCCAACTTGTTCAGCTACAAAGGGGTTCCTGGTGGTCTCTGGCTGAGGGCACTGACAGTAGGCTAGAAATTCATAAATTGGCAGTTGCCTGCCTATATGCGATGCATTGACGTTTTGGTGCTGTGGAATGGCACACCATGGGCACATAATGAACATTTGCTAGACAAACAAGCAAGCATTTACAGGAATGAAGAAAAGACCACTGCAATAACCCACCTGCTTGCAATCCATTCCAACCAGTCTCTTGGATTCGAATGTTGATCTAAACCTACACGGAAAAAGAAAACAGAGAAAAAATGAAAACAAAGACAAAAACACAACCCCCAGAAGATTTATGAGTAATGCTGCTACAGTTATGACAGTATTTAATTTTTTTTTTTACTTTGATTTTGCTCAGGGAACTTTTAGCTTTGCTCATCTTTAATTACCTCAATTTCATGCTTAACTCAGGCACAGAAGAGATCTGTTTGTAATTTCAGATGAGAGAAAATGAAATTCCCCTCAGCAAAGTCAAATTTTAAAATTCAACAGGAAGAACAATGTGCCAGTTCACAAAAAATACCAACTTTACATTTCAAGGTAATTCAGTGGTAATGCAGTATTAAAGAGCTCAAGTTTTGTTTTGAAAACAAAACAACATTCAACAGAGAGAGAGAATGTTAAGACAAAATCTATTTGTCTCTCCCTCTCTCTTTTTTATTGTGGTGAGAACATTTGACATGAGATCTACCCTCTCAACAGAATTGTATGGATACCATACCATATTAGTAAGCGCTGTAAGCACAATGCTGTACAGCAAATCTCAAGGACTTAATCGGTTATCTTGCATAATGAGCTTTATGCCTGAACAGCAGGTCCCGCAACCACCATTCTGCTCTCTGCTCCTATGTGTCTGACTAGGTTAGATGCCTCAGATAAGTGGGATCATGCAGTATCTGTCCTTCTGTGACTGACTTGTTTCAGTTAGCACAGTGTCCTCCAGGTTCATCCCTGTTGTCGCAAACGGCAGGATTTCCTTCTCTAAGGCTAAATAACATCCCGTTGTAATGAACCACATTTTCTTTATCCACTCCTCTGGCAATGGACACGGAGGTCGTTTCCACTTCTTCGCTATTGTGAATAATGCTGCAATGAACATGGGAATGCAAATATTTCTTTGAGATCCTCATTTCAGTTCTTCTGGATATATACCCAGCAGTGGGATTGCTGGGTCATGTAGCATTTCTATTTTTAGTTTTTTGAGGAACCTCTATACTGCTTCCCATAGAGGCTGCACCAGTTTACATTCCCACCAGCAGTGAATATGGGTTCCACCTTCTTCCCCATCCTTGCCAACACCTGTCATCTTTTTCTTTTATAATAGCCATCCTAACAGGTATGAGGTGATATCTCATTGTGGTTTTATTGTGTGTTTCCCCATGGTTAGTGATGTTGCGCATCTTCTCATACACCTTTTGGGCATATGTATGTCTTCTTTGGAGAAATGTCTATTCAAGTCCTTTGCCCATTTTAAAATCAGGGTTTTTTTTGTTTTTGTTTTTGTTTTTGCTATTGAGTTTAAGGAGTTTCTTATATACTTTGAATATTAACCCCTTTTCAGCTATATGGTTTGCAAACATTTTCTCCCATTCTGTAGGTTGCTGTTTCATTCTCATTGTTCCCTAGGCTGTGAAGAAGCTTTTTATTGTCTCTAGAAGGTGGAATATTCAGCAGATGTTAATATTCTTCTTTAGTCTCTTGTATTTTTCAAATGTTCAAAAAAGAACAATAATTATTTTATAATTAAAAAGAAAACAATAGTAATTCAAACTAATTAACAGAAGCCAATTCATGAAGCTAAGTGGAATGGGAAATATGGTAATTGTCTGAGCCTTGGTAAAGGTTATTTGAGGAAAAAGGGAAGATTTGGACTTACATATATGGTTATTTATATTAATCATGTTCACCAAGTCCTTCCCCTCTTCTACAATTTATTTGATGCTAAGTCAATGACTCAAAGACCAAGAAACCACCTTCTGAAGGTTTTGAGAAATTTCAGTTTGCCAACTTAATTTTCTAAGTTTGGGAAAGGAAATAATGAGAAAATGAAAATATGCAAAAAGTTACCAACTCTTGTGCATTATGGATGATAACATTTAGCAGTTTCTATGAGAGGCAGATACAGAGATCATATTTTGCATTTTTAATACACTTCCTATATTTACTGAAAAAAGCTAGTGTAAACAGATGCATCTCCCTAATGAGGATGCTACAACTGATATTCCTCTTTACTGTGAAAACTCCCAAAGTTTATGAAGAACACACACCAAAAAAAAAAAAAAAAAATAGCTGAAAGCAGAGACATTTTTCTTTGAGAACCATAGCTAAGTTTTTCTTTAATTACTGAAGTATGAGTCAGATTAGGATCATGATATTCATGAATAACACAATGTATAAAAGAATGACTAGCCCACGTGGAACAGAAGATGTCAGTGCAGGGCTGTAGGCTTTGTTATTCCAAACTTAAGAGAATGATGGGCACAGTGTTATTCATTTTGGAAGATTCTACACCAAAACAGTGACATCCTAATTAGGACATGTCTGTCTTCTGTTCTTGTGCTTTTCTATACACTTTGTCAGTGACTTTCAACCATGTTTTTTAGCTGTATAAGAACTCGACCTCAAATTCTCAAAACTCCTTTTTACCGTCTTTAAATATTTATGTGGCATTCAACACTTCTTTGAAAGCTATGAGTCTACCTCAAATCAAATACAGACTTGCAAGCTAAAAAGTCTGGAAACCACTGTCCAGGGGAATCAATTCAGAAGGAAATATGTCTTATATAAATCGGAAAAGCAACAGGACTAACTCGTTGCAAGCTGAAGTGATGTTGGTGTCAGACCATGGAAAATCTTAAGGATAAAGGGGATTATAGAGGCACAGCCACAGTGAATCAACCACATTCAAATGAAAGCTTCTAAGTTGTGTATAATTAATAATTTTTGAAGGGGTGGCATGAGGTTTGGGAATTTTTTTGCGGCTTCTGCCCTTTCAATGTTTTCTGCAACCATCTGGCATTAATGATTAACTCTACTTGCCGGGGCTATCACAACCCTATCAGAATTCTAAAACGATGCATATCAAAATAGACAGATAAAATAATTATAAGAGTTAGTAAGCAATCCAATGTCAGGATTGAAATACAGTTGAAGGGCTTCACTGGTGGTGCAGTGGTTGAGAGTCCGCCTGCCGATGCAGGGGATACGGGTTCGTGCCCCGGTCCGGGAGGATCCCACATGCAGCGGAGTGGCTGGGCCTGTGAGCCATGGCTGCTGAGCCTGCGCGTCAGGAGCCTGTGCTCCGCAACGGGAGAGGCCACAGCAGTGAGAGGCCCGTGTACGGCAAAAAAAAAAAAAAAAAAAGAAATACAGTTGAAGATGTTGGAAAATTTCTAACCTGATACAAACCATTAAACTCTGGAACTTCGCTTCTTTCACTCTGCCAAGAAAGGTGATATCCCTGTTGTGGATTACTCCTGAAGGGCCCAAGTAAAGCCTGGGTGTGTGAAATCAGTGATCCTCCCTCTCCAGCAGCTATGTACTTTTCTGAAACACTTGGAAGCTGAGCAGACTTGTGGTAGAGAAAAGTGGTGATGGTGGTGAGGAGGGGAAAGCCTGTGTGTAGAAGAGTCCACCCCAAGAGAAGGAGAAGTCTGGTACAAGAAGCCAGACCCAGAAGCAGTATCTGAGGTTCTAAAGTGAGGGTGGGTTCCAGATTCTGTGAGGTTACTGATGTCTGAATAGGTCACATCTTGGCCCGCTGGCTGCGTGTGTGCTCTGGAGGAGAAGCTGAGGATGTGTAAAATCAAAGGTACCACACCTCCACATGGAGTCTAGAGCCCAGGAAAACTGCATGCCTCATCTGCTTCTGCTGGGCAGGGGACTACAAATCTCCTTCTCAGCTAGGTAATGAGGCAGGGCTGAACTGGAGTGGAAGGAGGCATCTTTACAATTCCAAGATCTATCTCTATGTGGGGAGGAGACAGTCTTTGACACAGGACTGCACGTAGATGACAGATTTAGAATCATTATATCCACGCTATGAAGTCACCATGAAATGAGAATTTCAGTTTACCAACTGATTTACTTATGCATTGTAACATAGAACAATACATAGTTTCTAATAGGTACCTCATTTCCCCCCAAAGGTTATAGATAACATGTAGGTACAGTTTACAGAAAAGTGATAAAACACCCACCTAACTTAAGAAATAGAATATACCAAATGTTGTGATTTTGCTTTACTTCTATTATACAGTAGAAGCATGGTATCAAATGGGGTATGTTCTTCTCTCACTCATAGAGCACACTCCTTAGAGAGTTACTGCTACATCAAAGGGTTGTTAAACATGACCAAGGGATGAGAATTGTCTCCAAAGAAGGTGTGCTGCTCTCCACTCTCACCGGCGTTCGAAGGGTGTGTTCTTGTTGCCTCACGTACTCTAATCAGATATTTTCTTGTTTCCCTCGTTTGTGGGAGGTGAGGCGGTATTTTACGGTGATTTTATTTTCCTCCTCGTTGACTGCTAATACAATTAAGCATCTTTTAATTTGCTAACAAACCATTCATGTTTCCTCTTCCATGAACCGCCTTTTGTTCTTTCTCTTGGTTTGACTTTTTATGGTTGATTTATAGAAGTCTTTGCTGTGTTCTGATTTCTCGTCTTTGACAGTTGTGTGTTTTGCAAATAACTTCTCCCAGTTGGAGGCTTGTGTTTTTATTCCCTTTATGATGTCTTTGATGATAATCAGTTCCAGATATAAATGTTGACATATTTTTCACTCTTTTCCTGTATGTTCTGTGCTTTTGTAAATGGTCTTAAATGAAATAATTTTGTGAATCGAGGGCAGAACAATATTCTCCTATATTGTCTTGCAATATGGAGTTTTGGAGTTTTGCTTTCCACAGGTATGTCCATCTGGCATTGAATTTTATGTATGGTGTGAGTCATAATTCATGGTGTGGTCTTGATTTGCTTTTTTCCAGTTGTGAAATCAATATACTAAACAGTCCATCTTCCCCCCACTGATCTGCCAAGGCAAATATCAAGTTTCTACGTACATGTTGGTCTCTTTCTGGGCTCCCTTTCCTATTTCATTGCTTTGTTTACTTACTCATGTGTCAGTATGACACTGTCTAAATTATGTCTTTTAAGTATTGCTGCCTCAAAGCACAAGAGCCATCTTTCTTGAGAGGTAGTTTTCCCCCATATTTTCAACTCCACGGTGAGATATTATTATTATTATTACTATTATTATTAACAGTCAATGTTGTTTAGTTTTTCCCTCAGCCTTACCAGTTTTTTTGTTTTGTTTCTGTTTTTTTTTTTTGTTTTTATCCTTACCAGTTTTTTTTTTTTTTTTCTCACTATTGTCTCCTGAATTTCAGACTTTGCTTCAAGGATCATTTTCCTTCTTCCTGAAGTATAATTTTAGAAGTTCTTTTAGTGAAGGTTTGCTACTAGTAAACTCAATTCTTGTTATTGCTACTAATGCTTCAAAGCATCTTTAATTTTGCCCTCATTCCAAATAAAAACAATCATTTTTCTGGGTATTCTAGAGTGACAACTATTTTCTATCAAGATTTTAAAGATTTTAAAAAATATTTTCCCAGTTTCTATTGTTCTTGATGCAGTGTAAGTTTTTTTTTTTAACATCTTTATTGGAGTATAATTGCTTTACAATGATGTGTTAGTTTCTGCTTTATAACAAAGTGAATCAGTTATACATATACATATGTTCCCATATCTCTTCCCTCTTGCATCTCTCTCCCTCCCACCCTCCCTATCCCACCCCTCTAGGTGGTCACAAAGCACCGAGCTGATCTCCCTGTGCTATGCGGCTGCTTTCCACTAGCTATCAATTTTACGTTTGGTAGTGTATATATGTCCATGCCACTCTCTCACTTTGTCACAGCTTACCCGTCCCCCTCCCCATATCCTCAAGTCCATTCTCTAGTAGGTCTGTGTCTTTATTCCCATCTTACCCCTAGTTTCTTCATGACATTTTTGTCATTCTTGTAGGTAATTTGGGACTATTTAAAATTCATATTTACCTTGGGCTTTTTGGTCAAATAATTACTATGAATTACAGCTTCAAATTTGTATGGGGAATGTCTAGATTTATATGGTTAGGCCTTGCCCATGGAGAGATTTCTTCTGTCTAGCTATCTGTCTAGCTGTCTGTCTAGCTACCTAGCTTAATTGCCATTAAAAGTACCACTTTTTGATTGTTTTGGTCTCTAATCGAGCTCACAGGTTTGACTTCTGTTCTCTGCATGCACAGACCTTCAAAACCCACCTTCTCAACCACAAGGAATTTTCAGATATGCCCATAATAAACACCTATTTATCCAGCACTTATTTATCTTTCCAGATCATGATTCCTTACAGCTCTGGTCTCTGGTGATTTCCTGAACATTCCGAAAAGCTCAGCCATGCTTTTAAAAAGATGATGTTTACATTTTATCATGCATTTCAGGTACTCTGTACAGGGAATGTTTCTTCAGATAGAAATTCAAATGTGGTATAGGAAGCAGAAAACTCGGATATTTTCAAAATCTTCTTTAATATCCTTAAATACTGCTTTAAACTCTTAATATCCTTCAAATTTTTCTCCATTAAGGAACTGGTAAACTTCCTTGTCAGTTCCAGGGCCACAGGCATCTTGCTTCTGCCAATCATCTCAATTCAATCTCCCAACTGCTAGTCTTCCTAATCTTTACAATCATTTACATTTTTTGCTCTTTGTTCATTTACCTCTGAATCCTTCTACTTTCTTTCCCTTAGATTTTATTTCCCTGTGTCTTCTGGTGACTTCGAGTGTGATTGTTGGAATCATCAAATGAAGATCAAGCTATTGCCCTAAACAGTCTTGGCTTAGCAGAGGAGAAATGTATCAAAACATGTAAACATAGCATGTATCTTTCTGAAGTCTACCTGGGAGAAGATAAAGTACAAATACTTGGAGTATGATAGGAAATGGGCCTGTATTACCTTTGTTTCTGTATCTTTCTGAAATGGCACCACTTTTAGAGAATGCTCTCTTCTCTTTTTCCTCGGGCATCTAATTCTGCCAATTCTTGGGACTGACTGAGTAATGACAAAAAAGAAATAACATAGGAGACAGAAAGAACACTAAACTTCCAAGAGGAGTAGAGATATACCAGCTAAGCAGTAGCCAAGGATATATCCAAATACACATGCGGTAGAGCTATATAATGGGCTGGACAAGCATTGTATAAGCTCTACAGAGCAGAGATGTTTGAAGGTTTTATTTCTAGTTCCTGGCACATAGTAGGTACTCAGTAAGTATTTGTTGAAGGAAATTTAACAAATAAGTGATAAGAGTATTCAATTTGAACTTAGATTATTTTTTTCATACTTGCTTTAATAATAATATAACAATATAACATCATAGTAGAAATTAATCAGTTTAGGTAGATTCATTTTTAAAGTTTATTTTGTACAAAGAACATCAGGAAGTTAATAATGTATCATATCTTGTTTTTCTGCATTACCCATGCCTGAAGTGAGCGTAGTCATTGGGGCTATGCTACCCAAAACAGACATTAATATTTATGTGGTAGCAGCTACCAGAAGAGCAGACATAGTGCCCTGGAGAAATAATTCACTTCCTTTGGCTCAGCCTTGCATCCCAGATTCTTATCAGTGAAGAAATGCCCCAGAATAACTCATTTGTTGATTGCCACTCAAAACCTCTCACACTTTTCCTCTTTCTCTCATTTCTAGTTTTTCTATTATTTTTGCCAGGGTTGCCATCATTCTAACCTTTAAGTAAGGCAGGTGCTAATGAATGTATTATTTTTTTAATCAGCTGAATATGTTGTCACAATCTAAGTGTACATGTAACTTCCCTTATATAGTAGATGTTTTTAGAAAATGGGTGGTAATGGTAGGTTGTTAAGTTTATGTTGAATGAATAATAATGTATGTTTTAAGTGGATTAGGGGAGGTTGCTTTGTTAAAAGAAATCCCGTAGTGAGTTCTGATAAATTTTAAAATCCACCTACAGAAGTATTTAGAACAGGGAGAATAATCACCTTCTGCTTTTAAAAATCTGGATTTTCATGCTTTGGAATTACCTAAAGCAGGGATATGTCTGTAAAATAAACTAAGGGGTTTTTGGGTTTTGTTTGTTTGTTTTTTTAAGAATAGCATTCCTACATGTTTAACCTTGTTAAACAATATTTTCAAGAGAAACCCTATTAATCCTGGATCCCTACCTTGGTTCAGGTGGTTCTAAGACAGGATCCCCAATTCAGATGCCTCTTGGGGTCGGGTAGATAGAATAAATGAGTGAAGTAGGCTAGTAGTAATGCAATTAGGAGTATTTCAGACTGTGGCAAAGCGAAAAGTGTATGTTTCAGCTCAAGAGTTCCCATCAACTCTTGTCTTGTAAAAAAGCTGGTGGCTACTTCCAGATCTTGTTTTTTCAACAAAAGCAAAACCCAGAATTTAATGTGAATTTTCCCATTTGTAGAGCATTAACAAACAAAATCACAAAATGGACAAAGATATGATCAGGCCATTCACAGGAGAGGAAACCCCAAAGGACAATAAACTTTTGAGAATGTGAATTTATTGTCACGGGTACTCAGAAAAAAGAACATTAAAACAACAATGGATGTTATTTGGTCCCATCAGATCTAAGGATCGCCGAGGAGTCCAGCAAAGGGAACTGTCCTTCACTGCTGATAGCAGTGGAAACTGACACAGCCGCTTTGAAGAGAATATAATGACATTCAATAAGATGAAAGATGCACATACCGTATAACCAGCAACTCCACTTCTGAACTTTTACGCTAGAGAAAGCCACACACGTTGGTACATTAAAGATAGCATGTGAATGTTTGCAGCATCATTGCTGGAAACAGCAAAAATTGGAAACATAAATGTCCTGCATAAAGTGTTTGGGGAAATATACTGTAGCATATTCTTAAAATAAAATGTGGTATCGCATTTTAAAAAATGACCCCAAACTACATGTAACAACATGTTAAAAATATACCACTAAGCAAACACAAGCCAAGAGGTCTGGAAGGCAATGTACAGGTGGCACAAAAAAAGGTGAAAAACCTGGAAAATAATATTATGTGTATATATACATATATAATATAAAATATGTGAACACATGTATATAGTACAAAATTACTTCCTTAAACTTAAATATGAAAATCTTGCACGAGAATAATAAACATCAACGTTAAAAGAGTGGTGCTGACCTCTGCGGGGAGAGAGAATGGAATGGAAGGAGAAAGGTACAGGGAGGTGTTTAGTAGCTGTAATGCTGTAGTGCGTAAAAAAAGGAAAGATTCAATAACATACAAAGGGTTTTATAGGAATTTTCCCTGTATGTTCTCTATATTTTAAAATAAATGTAATAAGATATTTCATTGAAAATACTTAAAATACTTAAAATCTCACACCCTCTTACTACACTGGCTACACATTTTTACTCTCTTCTGCTGATTCTTCTTCAACTCTTGGGTCTGTCAGCATTTGCATTCTCCAGAGCTTTGTCCTGGGGGATCACCTCTTCCCTGTGCACTAGTTCCCTACGTGCTTCAGTGTCGTTTCTTGGGTTTAAAAGCCATCTATATGCTGATGACCTTCAGATTTATATATCCAGCCAGAACTTATCCCCCTAAACTCCAGACTCAATTATTCAACTGTCTACTTAATGTCTCCACTTGTATGTCTGTTAAACATGTCAAATATAACACAGCTCCTAACTCCCACCTGCAAGCCTGCTCTTTGCAGCCTTCCCCATCTCAGACAGCAACTCCACCCTTCTGCTTACTCAGGCTCCAAACCATGGACTCAACTTGGAATTCTCTTTTGCTCACACTTCATATCCAGTCAGCAAGTTACATAATCCAACCTTCAAAATATATTCAGCATCTGACTACTTCTCACAACTTCCAGTGCTACCACCTGGTCCAAACCAATATCATTTTGCCCCGACTATTTTTTTTTTTTTTTTTGCGGTACGCAGGCCTCTCACTGTTGTGGCCTCTCCCGTTGCAGAGCACAGGCTCCAGACGCGCAGGCTCAGCGGCCATGGCTCACGGACCCAGCCGCTCCGTGGCATGTGGGATCCTCCCGGACCGGGGCACGAACCCGTGTCCCCTGCATCGGCAGGCGGACTCTCAACCACTGCGCCACCAGGGAAGCCCTGCCCCAACTATTGCAATAGTCAGCACATCTGTGTATTTCTACTCTTTCACCTCTTCAATCTATTCTCAGGACAACAACTTTTTAAATATGTAAAATCTATTAAAATGTGCGTTAGGTATGTTACAACTTGACCTAAACTCTCCAATGGCTTCTCATGCGGAGTAAAAGCCAAAGCCTTCCCATGGTCCACGAGGGCCCTCAGGGCACAGCTCTCTTCATATCTTTGTATTCATATCCTGCCTCTTCCCTTCCCTCTGCTAGAGCCACTGACCTCATCGCCATTCCTCTCCAAACCCAGGGCTGGTAACAGTACCTAGAGGCCTCTATATCCTCTAACCCCTTTATTCTAGTTTATTTGTCTCCACAGTTCATATTTACTGTCTTCTTCTCTGTCTCCTTTTTATTATGTGTCTCCCCTCCTATAATTTAAGTCCCATAAAGGTAAGAAACTTTGTCTCTTGTTTATTTCTATCTCCTCAGCACCTAAAATAGTGCCTAGCACATAAGAAGCACTTAATAAATACTTATTGAATAATTTAGTAAATCGTGAGTAAAAAACCTTATAGGTAGAGTGAATAATTGACATAGAATCAAAATTTTTTTTTTTTTTTTTTTTTTTTTTTTTGCGGTGTGCGGGCCTCTCACTGTTGTGGCCTCTCCCACTGCAGAGCACAGGCTCCGGATGCACAGGCTCAGCGGCCATGGCTCACGGGCCTAGCCGCTCGGCGGCATGTGGGATCTTCCCGGACCGGGGCATGAACCCATGTCCCCTGCATCGGCAGGCGGACTCTCAACCACTGCGCCACCAGGGAAGCCTCAAAAATTTTAAAATAATCTAGATAGATTGGAATTATGCAGATCAAATTTTTATGGATGTTGTAAAGACCTAATTTAGATGAAAAAGATCAATTGCATAGGACAAGGAGGTATTTGTTCCCATGTAAAACAATCTAGCATGTTTAATTGATCAAATATTCAACATCTGTTAACTTGGATGACATAAAAAATTAATGTTGACAGACTGCATTTAGAGTAGGGTATAAGAGAAAGCTAATTAATGACACCTACACACAGGCCATATTTCTGTTCTTTGGGGAGAATAATAAAATCATACCTGAATATCTGCTAATCTTACTATGGGTCTAAATTATACTGAAATGAGATACCAATTTAATTGTATTCCTGAAAATTAATTGTCCTTAGCTTCCTAAGAGCATCCAATCATTTTTTGGTAACTATACTCCTGTCTCTCCTTTTGAAGCATTATCAGTATACTTTAATCTTATTGATATTTTTTAATTGCAGATATAATTAATCTAGAGAAAAGTATGTAAATATAGAGCTTAACAAGTTATTGAAGACAAGTCTGGTGAATCTCCCAAATATACTTTTCATTTCCTGTGTCTACTCCTTGTCTTCCAGGCCTTTATTCAAGTCTTTTCTCCTTTACGTTAGTGTGTGTTATCTTTCTTCATCAGGGTTTCCTCAAAGTTAATCCCATGTAGGGAATGAGATACATGCTCTTTTGAGGAGGGTTCGATACTTCTCCTTCTTTCCCTCAAACCCTTTCTCCAGGGCCTTGAACATTGAAAGAGCTCAATAAATGTGTGTCAAATACAGGGACAAATGAAAGTGGAGTTGTATTAATAGGTGGTAAGGACACAGGGATACGTAAACCCCTGCACATCTCTCAAATAATGAAGTGGAATCATTGTAAGTGTTGAAATAGATAAGGACAGACTGTATGGTGATCAACCCTCCCTTCCTTATTTTTTAATGCTTAATTTAAGAACAGAACATTTGATATTGAAATGTTAGACTTTATGAAGATATAGTCATTAAAATGAATAAGTTAATGAGGCAGAGAAAGAATGAGACAAGAACAAGGTTTTCACAGAATCTTTGCAACAATAGCCAAGCCACAATGGGAAATGCTCCTATTCCTCAGGAGACAAGGAACGCAATCAAGCACCAAACCTTATTAAATGGCTGCAGTCTAATGGGATAATTAAGAGAAAAACATGGCTACTTCCTTTTTATTCTTCCTTTTCTGAATTGCCCATTTTGATTGCAATTTCACTTGTCTCTGTAGAACAGGGAAACAAGCAGCCAGTCCTCAGCCACAGCAAGGGAACAACACCCTCAGCATCTCCGTAGAGTACAACAGCTTTCTAATGCCTACGTTGCACACTGCTTTAGATGCAGAGAAGGGGCAAATAACTCAAAAGCCCTCATTACTTTGCCACCTAAATTAATAATGGAATTTGGTGGATTCTCTCCCAAAGGAGAAATAATGCAAAAAACTGCATTGTATGTCCAGTCCTGAATTCCTTACGTTTGTAGAATGTTCTCTTCTGAAGACTTCATGCCCAAAAAAGCACGTCTGTGCACCTTTTGTGAATGGAAACTGTTGACAATCATAAAAAAGTAGTTCCTTGGCTGAAGATCTCAAAGTATTAGAAGATAGGAGAAAATATAGCCATGACCTGAATTCTCCTAAGCAGAAGGACCCCATCACCAAATAAAAAACAAGATTTACAAATATCTTTAATGCCTGGGCTTCTGAGTGAAGTTTCAAGAAAAATCAAAAGATAGTACAATGAATAAAATGTAGGACAGGTAGCAAATATTTGAAACTACATAAATAAAAATATAGAATTTAACAAGAAAGAAAGGAAGGAAAGGAGAGAGGACTTTTTGGAGGCAGAATCGAGGTGACTTGGAAAGCACTAAAGGGAGAAGCCAGGAACTTGGAGTTTTCTCCTGATTATGCCGCAGAGCACCAAGGGGGAGGACTACAGCCGTGTGGCTGACAGGGTCTTGGTGCTCTGGCCGGGTGTCAGGCCTGTGCCTCTGAAGTGGGAGAGGAAGTTCAGGACATTGGTCCACCAGAGACCTCCCAGCTCCGCGTAATATCAAATGGTGAAAGCTCTCCCAGAAATCTCCATCTCAATGTTAAGACCCAGGTCCACTCAACGACCAGCAAGCTACAGGGCTGGACACCCTATGCCAAACAGCTAGCAAGACAGGAACACAACCCCACCCGTTAGCAGAGAGGCTGCCTAAAATCATAATAATGTCACAGACACCTCAAAACACACCACAGGATGCAGTCCTTCCCACCAGAAAGACAAGATCCAGCCTTATCCACTAGAACACAGGCACTAGTCCCCTCTACCAGGAAGCCTGGACAATCCATTGAACCAACCTTAGCCACTGGGGCCAGACACCAAAATCAACAGGAACTAAAACCTGCAGCCTGCGAAAAGGAGACCCCAAACACAGTAAGTTAAGCAAAATGAGAAGACAGAGAAACATACAGCAGATGAAGGAGCAATGCAAAAATCCACCAGACCAAACAAATGAAGAGGAAATAGGCAGTCTACCTGAAAAAGAATTCAGAGTAATGATAGTAAAGATGATCCCAAATCTTGGAAATAGAATGGAGAAAATACAAGAAACGTTTAACAAGGACCTAGAAGAACTAAAGAGAAAACAAACAATGATGAACAGTACAATAAGTGAAATTAAAAATTCTCTAGAAGGAATCAATAGCAAAATAACTGAGGCAGAAGAACGGATAAGTGACCTGGAAGATAAGATAGTGGAAATAACTACGACAGAGCAGAATAAAGAAAAAAGAATGAAAAGAATTGAGGACAGTCTCAGAGACCTCTGGGACAACATTAAACACACCAACATTCGAATTATAGGGGTCCCAGAAGAAAAAGAGAAAAAGAAAATATTTGAAGAGATTATAGTTGAAAACTTCCCCTAATATGGGAAAGGAAATGGTCAATCAAGTCCAGAAAGCACAGAGAGTCCCATACAGGATAAAGCCAAGGAGAAACACGCCAAGACACATATTAATCAAACTATCAAAAATTAAATATAAAGAAAAAATATTAAAAGCAGCAAGGGAAAAACAACAAATAACATACAAGAGAATCCCCATAAGTTTTAACAGCTGATCTTTCAGCAGAAATTCTACAAACCAGAAGGGAGTGGCAGGACATATTTAAAGCGATGAAAGGGAAAAACCTACAACCAAGATTACTCTACCCAGCAAGGATCTCACTCAGATTCGACAAAAGCTAAGAGAATTCAGCACCACCAAACGAGCTTTACAACAAATTCTAAAGGAACTTCTCTAGGCAGGAAACAGAAGAGAAGGAAAAGACCTACAATAACAAACCCAAAACAATTAAGAAAATGGTAATAGGAACATACATATCGATAACTACCTTAAATATAAATGGATTAAATGCTCCAACCAAAAGACATAGACTAGCTGAATGGATACAAAAACAAGACCCATATATATGCTGTCTACAAGAGACCCACTTCACACCTAGGGACACATACAGACTAAAAGTGAAGGGATGGAAAAAGATATTCCATGAAAATGGAAATCAAAAGAAAGCTGGAGTATCAATTCTCATATCAGACAAATAGACTTTAAAACAAAGACTATTACAAGAGACAAAGAAGGACACTACATAATGATCAAGGGATCAATCCAAGAAGAAGATACAACAATTGTAAATATTTATGCATCCAACATAGGAGCACCTCAATACATAAGGCAAATGCTAACAGCCATAAAAGGGGAAATCGAGAGTAACACAATCATAGTAGGGGAATTTAAGACCCCACTTTCACCAATGGACAGATCATCCAAAATGAAAATAAACAAGGAAACACAAGCTTTAAATGAGACATTAAACAAGATGGACTTAATTGATATTTATAGTACACTCCATCAAAAAACAACAGAATACACTTTCTTCTCAAGTGCTCATGGAACATTCTTCAGGATAGATCATATCTTGGGTCACAAATCAAGCCTTGGTAAATATAAGAAAATTGAAAATTTATCAAGTATCTTTTCTGACCGCAACGCTATGAGACTAGATATTAATTACAGGAAAAAATCTGTAAAAAATACAAACACATGGAGACCAAGCAATGCACTACTAAATAACCAAGAGATCACTGAAGAAATCAAAGAGGAAATCAAAAAATACCTAGAAACAAATGACAATGAAAACACAATGACCCAAAACCTATGGGATGCAGCAAAAGCAGTTCTAAGAGGGAAGTTTTTAGCAATACAATCCTACCTCAAGAAACAAGAAACATCTCAAATAAACAACCTCACCTTACACCGAAAGCAGTTAGAGAAAGAACAAAAAAACCCCAAAGTTAGCAGAAGGAAAGAAATCATAAAGATCAGATCACAAATAAATGAAAAAGAAATGAAGGAAACAATAGCAAAGATCAATAAAACTAAAAGATGGTTCTTTGAAAAGATAAACAAAATTGATAAACCATTAGCTAGACTCATCAAGAAAAAAAGGGAGAAGACTCAAATCAGAATTACAAATAAAAAAGGAGAAGTAACAATTGACACTGCAGAAATACAAAGGATCATGAGAGATTACGACAAGCAACTATATGCCAATAAAATGGACAACCTGGAGGAAATGGAGGAAATGGACAAATTCTTAGAAAAGCACAACCTTTCTAGAGGGAACCAGGAAGAAATAGAAAACATAAACAGACCAATCACAAGCACTGAAATTGAGACTGTGATTAAAGATCTTCCCACACACAAAAGCCCAGGACCAGATGGCTTCACAGGCGAATTCTATCAAACATTTGAAGAACAGCTAACACCTATCCTTCTCAAAGTCTTCCAAAATATAGCAGAGGGTGGAACACTCCCAAACTCATTCTACGAGGCCACCATTACCCTGATACCAAAACCAGACAAAGATGTCACAAAGAAAGAAAACTACAGGCCAATATCACTGATGAACATAGATGCAAAAATCCTCAACAAAATACTAGCAAACAGAATCCAACTGCATATTAAAAGGATCATACACAATGATCAAGTGGGGTTTATCCCAGGAATGCAAGGATTCTTCAATATTCACAAATCAATCAATGTGATACATTGTATTAACAAATTGAAGGATAAAAACCATATGATCATCTGAATAGATGCAGAAAAAGCTTTCGACAAAATTCAACACCCATTTATGATAAAAACCCTCCAGAAAGTAGGCATAGAGGGAACTTACCTCAACATAATAAAGGCCATATATGACAAACCCACAGCCAACATCATTCTCAATGGTGAAAAACTGATACCATTTCCTCTAAGATCAGGAACAAGACAAGGTTGTCCACTCTCCCCACTATTATTCAACTTAGTTTTGGAAGTCTTAGCTACAGCAATCAGAGAAGAAAAAGAAATAAAAGGAATGCAAATCGGGTAAGAAGTAAAGCTGTCACTGTTTGCAGATGACATGATACTATACACAGGGCATCCTAAATATGCTACCAGAAAACTACTAGAGCTAATCAATGAAATTGGTAAAGTAGCAGGATACAAAATTAATGCACAGAAATCTCTGGCATTCCTATACACTAATGATGAAAAATCTGAAACGGAAATTAAGGAAACATTCCCATTTACCATTGCAACAAAAAGAATAAAATACTTAGGAGTTAACCTACCTAAGGAGGCAAAAGACCTGTATGCAGAAAACTATAAGACACTGATGAAAGAAATTAAAGATGATACCAACAGATGGAGAGATATACCATGTTCTTGGATTGGAAGAATCAACATTGTGAAAATGACTCTACTACCCAAAGCAATCTACAGATTCAGTGCAATCCCTATCAAACTACCAATGGCATTTTTCACAGAACTAGAACAAAAAATTTCTCAGTTTGTATGGAAACACAAAAGACCCCAAATAGCCAAAGCAATCTTGAGAAAGAAAAATGGAGCTGGAGGAATCAGGCTCCCAGACTTCAGGCTATACTACAAAGCTACAGTAATCAAGACTGCCAGTATGGTACTGGCACAAAAACAGCAACATAGATCAATGGAACAGGATAGAAAGCCCAGAGATAAACCCACGCACATATGGTCACCTTATTTTTAATAAAGGAGGCAAAAATATACAATGGAGAAAAGACAGCCCCTTCAATAAGTGGTGCTGGGAAAACTGGACAGGTACATGTAAGACAATGATATCAGAACACTCCCTAACAACGTACACAAAAATAAACTCAAAATGGATTAAAGACCTCAATGTAAAGTCAGAGACTATAAAACTCTTAGAGGAAATCATAGGCAGAACACTCTATGATGTAAATCACAGCAAGATCCTTTTTGACCCACCTCCTAGAGAAATGGAAATAAAAACAAAAATAAACAAATGGGACTTAATGAAACTTCAAAGCTTTTGCACAGCAAAGGAGACCATAAACAAGATGAAAAGACAACCCTCAGAATGGGAGGAAATATTTGCAAATGAAGCACTGACAAAGGATTAATCTCCAAAATAACAAGCAGCTCATGCAGCTCAATATCAAAAAAACAAACAACCCAATCCCAAAATGGGCAGAAGACCTAAATAGACGTTTCTCCAAAGAAGATATACAGACTGCCAACAAACACATGAAAAGATGCTCAACATCACTAATCATTAGAGAAATGCAAATCAAAACTACAATGAGGTATCACCTCACACCAGTCAGAATGGCCATGATCAAACAGTCTACAAACAATAAATGCTGGAGAGGGTGTGGAGAAAAGGGAACCCTCTTGCACTGTTGGTGGGAGTGTAAATTGACACAGCCACTATGGAGAACAGTATGGAGGTTCTTTAAAAAACTAAAAATAGAACTACCATATGACCCAGCAATCCCACTACTGAGCATATACCCTGAGAAAACCATAATTCAAAAAGAGTCATGTACCACAATGTTCATTGCAGCTCTATTTACAATAGCCAGGACATGGAAGCAACCTAAGTGTCTATCGACACATGAATGGATAAAGAAGTTGTGGCACATATATACAATGGAATATCACTCAGCCATAAAAATAAATGAAATTGAGTTATTTGTAGTGAGGTGGATGGACCTAGAGTCTATCATACAGAGTGAAGTCAGAAAGAGAAAAACAAATACTGTATGCTAACACATATATATGGATACTAAAAAAAAAAAGAAATGGTTCTGAAGAACTTAGGGGCAGGACAGGAATAAAGACACAGATGTAGAGAATGGACTTGAGGGCACGGGGAGGGGGAAGGGTAAAATAGGATGAAGTGAGAGAGTGGCATGGACATATATACACTACCAAATGTAAAATAGATAGCTAGTGGGAAGCAGCCATATAGCACAGGGAGATCAGCTCGGTGGTTTGTGTCCTCCTAGAGGGGTGGGAGGGAGACACAAGAGGGAGGAGATATGGGGCTGTATGTATATGTACAGCTGATTCACTTTGTTATAAAGTAGAAACTAACACACCATTGTAAAGCAATTATACTCCATTAAAGATGCTAAAAAAAATAAAGGATGATTTTATGCAGAAAAAAATGAATGAATAAATAAATAAATAAAAATATAAGGATTTTTTATTATGCAATAATACCCCTAATAATTGTTTGGTGACTCAGAATTTCATCATCAAATTCACAAGATCAAGGCAAACCTTCCATTCTCATTTGCTTTTGGATTATTTGCACTTCCCTTCATGTGGTTCCTTCTACTTTCTAAATTTCTCTACCAAAGGAATTTTAAAAGTATATTAATCTTTTAAATATATTATTCATTCCTATCTACATGAAAGAGAAACAGAAACAGGGAGGACATCAAATTAAGAATACAAAAGAGACATAGTCCACAAAGGAGGATGCTGATTAATAAGAAAAATAAACTTAGATCTGATTACAAATTAGATAGCAATCCAGATGTTCACTCATGTGAATTCGATGGTATCATTTATTTAGTAATTATGTTATGAGAGGTACTGAGTGTCAGATAGTAGGAGCTGAAGATAGCAGCTCACACTCAAGCTTGCATGTCAGAGCTCAGAGCTGGGAGATACACCATGGTGGTTGTATGTTAGATATTGTCATGTAACAAATTACCCCCAAACTTAGTGGCTTTAAACAGCTATCATACCCTCCCTCCTCAAGAGTCATCAGGATGGCTGGGTGGTTTTGCTAGGCATTGGCACTCGATCACGTCGGCTTCCCGTCGTCAGGGTGGCTTTGCTGATTTTGGGTAGACTTTTTCTGGGACCTGATGGGACAACTGAGCTCACTTGGCTCCGCTCCATGGGGCCTCTCATCTTCCAGCAGGCTAGCCTGTTCTTGTTGAGAACAAGAGAGCATCATGAGATGCTGAAGGAAGGGGAGCAATAGAGATAGCCAACGTGTCCGTGTCCTCTTGGGGCTAAGCTTAAAGCTGGCATTCTCTGCGTTTTCTTCCACAATCTCCTGACAAAAACAGGTCAAAGGGACAGTCAAGTCAAATCAGAGGGTAGAGAGATAGACTCCACCACATGAAGGGAGGGACTGCAAAATCACATGGAAAAGAAGGTGCACAGAAGAAAGGGTGAAGAACTGGGGCCACACAATGGCTTTACTTGGGGACAGGAAAGAACATAAGGGAAGTGGTATTTGGCTTCAAACTACCTCAACTAAGGAAATGCAGTTTGCCAAGTGAGAAAGGTATAGGATGCAAAGCACATAGAGATCTTACCCACCATTCAGGCAACAGTGTCTTCGGGATCCTAAAGAGAAGCCATTTCAGGTATCAGTAACCTAGGTAGAGAGCAGCCAGCACGGAGGCACCTGAGAAGGTAGGTAGTGCTAAATCCTAGTGCTAAGCTCTACCTTTAGAGTTAGCTATGATGAGCAGTGGGCTGAGCCGACTGGTAGAGAGTGGAGGTGGCAGGTCTCAGTAAACTATGTTTTATTGCAGGAAAGTTTTGGCTTACTTGAAGGACTGTGGATACCTAGAGTTGATCTCTTCTAGAAAACCCCATAATTTCAAAGCCACATTTTTATTTGACTCTAGTCAGTTCTTGCTTCCCACCTGATGAAATTCCCTTGGCTTCCTCCACTACATATAGAATGATTCGTTGTCGTGTTTTCAGCATAGGTACATCTGTCTGAGAGCAAATATTCAATAGTGAAAAGAAATGAGAGCCAGATTCATTCTCCTCCAATTACATTATGACTCAGGAGGACACCCACCAGTAGTTTTATTCATTATTGGATATTAAAATCAAAGGCCTTTCATATGCAGCAACAGTGTTGTCCAAATTAAAGCCCATCTGTGCATCCTTGTAGAAGTTTTCGTAGCATAATGCACAGGCAATTTTAATAAACCTGTTATTTTTTCAGTCTGCCCCAAAGGACTGACTGAAACTTCAGCATTATCTTAATGCCTCTTGAAAGCTCTTTTCTCAATCTAGATCTTTTAAAACTAGACCGGCTGACCATGGGCAATGCAGTCACCAGTTGTAAAGAGCCACCTACTGCTCTAATGCAGCCCAGCATGTCTGTCCCCAAGACACAGACCCCTTTTCTCCCTCCTATCTGCCTCAACCACATTTCTAAGAACTCCATCAGCTTTTATATTTTTCTGATCAAAACCTGAGTAAGGTACCAGTAACTCTGGCCTCAGAAATGCTGCCTTTTTAATCCATGTTTCCTTCCCTTGTCATAAATATTAGTGGAAGAAAATTTAGAAATGGGAAACATAATCTGAATGGACTTCCAATGTATGGTTCAGATTCTTAAAGAAACTTCAGGGGTAACAAAACTCTGCTGCTGTAGCTGCACTTCAGTTGCTTTTAATTATAAGATTTAGAGAGCTGTTCAGTTCCTTCCTCTGTCCACTTACCAACTTTCTTTTAGTATCAAGTCCCATCTCAAATGCCAAAATAGTCTCTGACATTCTTTCATGGTTGAGGGGAGGAAGCAAGAGATCTTAATAGAATATGGGTTCCAGAAGAGTCAGACAAATCTGGGTTTGAGCTTTTGAGAAGTTATTTAAACTTCTCTAAGCCTTGTTTTCTTCATATTCAAGTGAAATTTAAAATGGTATCTACTTCCTAAGATTGTTTTGAGAATTAAGTGAGATAGGACATGTCCCATTTCACATTCAGCATTCAGTACACGTGAAAAATTGCTATTATTACTGTAGAATAATAACTCACTCAGTCTTAAAAATAAATAGAATGTGGGGCCTCCCTGGTGGCGCAGTGGTTGGGAGTCCGCCTGCCAATGCAGGGGATACGGGTTCGTGCCCCGGTCTGGGGGGATCCCATGTGCCGCGGAGCGGCTGGGCCCGTGAGCCGTGGCCGCTGGGCCTGCGCGTCCGGAGCCTGTGCTCCGCAGCGGGAGGGGCCACAGCGGTGAGAGGCCCGCATACCGCGAAAAAAAAATAAAAAATAAAATAAATAAATAAATAAATAAATAAATAGAATGTGACACTACCTAGACTTACTATAGCTCTGACTATTAGTCACATACTGTTACAAGCACTTTCAATATATTATCTCATCTAATACAAGTGGTTTCTACATATTAACTCATTTAATACAACAGTGCCACAAGTGACATACTTTTATTATTGTGTCTTACACATAAGGAAACTATGGCACAAGAAGTTATATGACTCAGCTGAGGTCACGCAACTAGAAAGCTGCAGATCAGGACTCTAACCCAGGCTGTCTGGTTCCAGAGGCTATCCTTTCAACTGTGATATTATGCAACTTCTGGAGAGAAACTGTCCTTCGGGAAAGGAGGATGCTATAGTTATTATACATTTCTCCAGTGGTTACATAGCTCTAATTAGATGTATGGCTTGTTGACTGAGCTAGGTATTTCAAAATATTTTCCTTCCTCCTTTAGAATATAAAACCCTCTGGGGCAGCAGCAACGCGTATTGTTTTCCTTGTGCTGTAGCATAATGTTCTGTGAGCTGCAGGTCCACAGCAGGTCTTATTGTCTGGCTTTCTCTGGTTTCCATTTTCCCAAAGGCCTTCTAGGAACTATAAGTGTGTCCCAGAGGCTGAGAGTTAAAAAGGCCCCGAGGTTGGGCCTCTCCCACCCCCTTGCAGAATTCTCATTAACAGTTCTCAGGCAGCTAAGCCCTTGTCCATGTGAAGGGATCCCAGATTCCTGGAGAACAGCACACGTTTCTGGAAACCTATGAAATGATGGTGCCCACAGCTGCCAGCCTCCTGCTTGGTGGTGAGCCCAGCACTGCCCAGAGCTCCACTTGCCACAGCCTGTGGGTTCCCTGGACCACGGCTCAGATGCCTGTGAAAGCTGACAGGTGAGAACCAACCCAAAGGGAAGCCAAAGAGAGCTCAAAGGAAATACTGAACAGTCTTTTTTGATCACCAGAATACTTTTCATTTGAAGATTTTTAGAAATGTTTAAAAATTAGACTTTGTAGGCAAAATGTTGCCCTTAATGGAAGATGAGGGACATTACAGGAGGCTACATAATGTACACTATTTTAATGGTTAAAAGGTTTAACATGAAAACAAATACCCTGCTATTTACTATCCCAATAACTCTACATAAAATAAAACTCATGATATAAAAGAAATTGAATGTATCAAATCTTTCCCAGTTTGGACTTTTCCCTATAACACATTGCATGTATGAAGTGGAACCTATTCAGCATTTGAGTTACATGCTGGTATTTAAAGCCTTTTTGGCTCTCCTGCTTAGCAGTCAGGGAAGGTGGGTTCAGATCCAAACTCCATTTCTAAGTAGTTGTGTGACACTGCAAAAGTTATTTAGCTCTCTCTTAACCTCAGTGTTTTTCATCTGTAAAATGGGGATAGTGATATTTCTACCTCTTAGGATTATTTTGAGGATTAAATCCAAAATGACATACAAAGAACCTAGCACTTAGCAGTTCCTCAATTAAAGCATATTACTATTGATACAAATATAGTCTGATATGTAGAGTCTGGTCATTCACTAGAATCTAAACACCATGAAGACAGAGACTTCGTTCCATTCACTGATATACCAGCATGTAGAACAGTGCCAGGCATATATTAGGAGTTCAGAAACTGGTCAAGTGTTTGAAACAATTTTAGAAAATTTACAGCAGGTTTGTAGTGAAGACTGAATCCTATTCTATGTTAGCTGAAGAGGGGCAAAGCTTCCATGTAGAGTTGTATATCAGTACTACCTTAGAACTAATTTTAGTTCACATCACTTGTTAATCTTGTCTTTTATCTCTTTTTCCTTTTCTTCCTCACTCTCTCTTTCTGGCCTTCCTTTGCATTTCTTATCGATCCAGTGTGTATAAACTATCAGCCCTTATCCTCCCATAGGGATGGTGATCCATTTTGTCTAGTTGACTCTCTTTACAGATGTTAATGTCACAAACCTCTGGGTTAAAAGGAAACTGACTCTCTTTCTATATAGAAATTTTAGTTTAGTCAGTGGGAAAAGGCAGCTTTTCTCTTCCAGCTATGATCTTTGAGTCACAGGTATACAAGAGGAGAGTTTGAAATAGAATGTGGACATCTCAACAACACAAACTTATTCTCCAAAGGGAATTGCATACCTCCCCCAGGAACTGTAAGAGATATTTTTACAGCTCGGTCTCAACTCACGGTTATGATACAAGCATCAGCACATCTGATTTTTAAGAAACTAGAAAGAGAGAGAGAGATTGGTATTAATGTAGAAGTTCTTTTTTTTTTTTTTTTTTTTTTTTTGTGGTACGCAGGCCTCTCACTGTTGTGGCCTCTCCTGTTGCGGAGCACAGGCTCCGGACGTGCAGGCTCAGTGGCCATGGCTCACGGGCCCAGCCGCTCCGTGGCATGTGGGATCCTCCCGGACCGGGGCACGAACCCGTGTCCCCTGCATCGGCAGGCGGACTCTCAACCACTGTGCCACCAGGGAAGCCCCAATGTATAAGTTTTATAAACCCAGAAGATTGAATTCATGGGTATATGGTCATATATTATTGAAAGTTAGCAATAATTCTACAAGAAGATCACACATCTGTTTGATTTAGGGAGGGTCTGGAGTAGTCCTCACGATCTGAACCTAAATCTGAGCCTGATTGCTTAATTAATGGAAGTGAACAGAATCTTCAAGTTAACTGGCTGTTTTGGCTCCATGAGAATCTCTTAGTCCAGTGCTTCAGGACACCATCATATCCTTAGTCATATTCATTCATATGAATATTCATACTCATTCTTCACTCTAGGCTGGAACCTGAGGGGAAAGACAGCCAAGAAGACCTGGTCTTTACCCTGAAGGTGATTACACTCTGATGTATCACAAGCCTAACATGCATTTGGTGATTAGAGAAGAGCTAAGTGAGAAGCATTGGACTCTGAGGCTGAAACAATCACACAGACAGCTTTGTGGGCTAAGCAGTAGGAGGAGAGTTTATGGACAAAATACAGCTTGAATCAGGACTTGATGGTGGCTAGGACTGAGAAAACAACGGGCAAGAGGAGACACAACTGCAGTAGTGGGAATACCATAAGGAAATAAGTCCCAGAACAGTGGGGGAGGCGGAGAGTGGTGGGAAACAAGACTGAAGGAGAGTTTCAACTTGAGCACAATAGACACAGGGTTGAGGTCTCTTAGGGGTTTTTCAGCAAGGGAATAATATGTTAAAAGCATTCTTTATTCAACAACTAGCACCACTTTTGGCAAGAGATTTTGCCTGGTGCTGTGAGGGAAAGATGAAAAAGCCTGTGACTCAAAGATCATAGCTGGAAGAGAAAAGCTGCCTTTTCCCACTGACTAAACTAAAATTTCTATATAGAAAGAGAGTCAGTTTCCTTTTAACCCAGAGGTTTGTGACATTAACATCTGTAAAGAGAGTCAACTAGACAAACCTTTCTTTGCTCTAGAAAGGTTTAGCATTCACCAGAACCTGACTAGGAAGTCTTGTGTTAGAATGATGTATTTGAATGGCTATATGTGTTTTTCTTTTAATTTTTATTTTATACTGGAGTATAGTTGATATACAATGTTATGTTAGTTTTAGATGTACAGCAAAGTGATTCAGTTATACATATACATATATCTATTATTTTTCAAATTCTTTTCCCATATAGGTTATTACAGAATATTGATTAGAGTTCTCTGTGCTATACAGTAGGTCCTTGTTGGTTATCTATTTTATATATAGTAGTGTATATTTGTTAATCCCAAACTCCTAAATATGTTTTAAAATGTCCATTTCAGCAAGGTTTGGAGGAAAGTTTATTATTAAGTTAAATGTAAACCCTCTTAAAGCCTTCATTAAAAATTCTTCTTCTCTCTTGGTTCAAATCCACTTAAGACTCGATTGTAGAACTGATTGGCACAAAAATATCTGGAGTCTCCAAAGACTGGCATTTAATTTTGTCCAGTATCAGAGTTCATGATATGAATTCTGAGGGCAGATATAATTTCTGGACTTAGATCCTCTTAGCCTAATAGCTCTTTCTTTTTTTTTTTAAAAGGAGTTCAAGATGCTCATTCCGATTCTGGCTATGACCTGCCAGGATCTCTTACCCAAAGCAGATACTAACATCTGTTGTTTTCACTTGGGATGCCTCACATTTTACAAGCCATATTAGTTGTCAAGATTGGACAAGTAACTCACCACGTTTATCTTTCTGCTAGATTCCAAAGTTATGTGGCTGATATTAAAATGTCAGTTCCTTGACCTTTGGATCCACAGAGGAGCCTCAGAGGATATTCCCAGCATTTGAAAGCAAGCTGTGAAAACTTGGTACTAGAAAGAAACGTTACTTGCAGTTTAATAGTCTTTGGGGTTAGTGTGGTACTGTTTTAAAAAGTACTTTGTGTTCTTGGAGATTTAGTTGAACATATTTAGAGCAAAGTGTAAGTTAATGTAATTATTCCTTAGAATTACTGAATTTTTAGTGATAAGAGGTTTGAAAATAAGTTATTTTCCTTGTGATTATATATTATTGGACTCCTTAGTTATACATACTTGGGAAAGTGCCCTTAGAAATGCTCTTTGATCTGCTGCAGAGAACCCTGTCTTCTCAAGAATGCCTAGGACTCTGGAGAGTATTATTCTAGGGACATCTTGATGAATAGGAAAACATTTTTACATCCCTCAAACTTGAACTAATTAAAATGAACACAGTTGTGGCTGGGTAAAAGGCAAATTAAATTTTAAATAGTGATTAACAAAATCTGTATTCCAGGGTAAAAAATGAATATGGTCAAGGAAATGAGGCTTATCAAGTCTTTCCACTTGCCTCACAAATCTTCTATGAATTAATAATCACTGACATTTTTATGAAACAATGTCATTCTCAGCACAAGTCTCTGCTTTCTGTATTATGACCACCTTTATAAAGGCTTACCTCAAAGTGAGAGGAATTAAGAAGTCTTCACAGTACTCTTCAAACAATTACCAGAGGAGCAGCAGAGGGAAATAGGGGCTCAACTTATTCTGCCCTGAAAAATTCTGTCAATTGACATAAAAGTAATATGAGTACATTGAGAAGAGAATATAAATGCTGTATAATTACGGAGAACCCAGACTAGATGAATTATCTGGGAAGACTCTGAACTGGAGAAACAAGCTCTGTGACAGTCATTACCTTTCAAAAGTCTCTTATTAGATTAAGGTATCACAATTTGAGTTTTCTATGTCCACTAAGGCCCAGTAAAAAACCATGAAAATAGAACAATGTAAAACTTATTTGTCCATTAGTATAAAAGCAATTTGAAGCAAAAGTACCTCTCTGCTACATTTCATTTTCTAAGAAAGAATGATAAACTTGCATTTGAAGTTTGAAACTCTTTTAGCAATCAAGAGGAACTTTTCTATGGTTAAAGATTCTTTATTAATCACAATGAATTACATCTTCAACATTATCTTCAGTCTCTTCCTAAATTAGTTTAACCTACTTAGAGAGTCTTTTAGGATGTCAACGATAAAGCAAATTCTTGAGACTAAAAACATAGGGTCTTCCTCCAATGACTTCACTTCTCCATATATACATAAGAGACGTTCCATCTGGTACCCTGGGTTCCAAAAAGAGAAACTTGAACATCAAAGCAAGTAAAGCAATTGCCTGCTGATATATTATGAGTGGTAGTAATTATACAAGTAGTAATAGTAAAATGAGTGAATGATAAAAATTGAAGAGTCTCCCAACACCTCTGATGGTGTTTATGAAAGTAATCATAATGTACAGTGCTTTGGGGCAAATTTATAGTTTTTTCTAAACTAGCGCCTATCAGTTTTTTTAATACTCAGAACACTCTTTGAGGTATGAAAGTCACATGCCATTCCATGATTTCAACAGATTAATACATTTAGGCCAAGAGAAATAAAATGACTTGCTTAAGATCATGGATTTAACAGCAATCAGGATGAGAATACTGGTGTTCCTGGCTCTGAGTCAGAATTCTTTCCATAATAACAGACAGGTGTTATGTCTATCATCTACCATCACAGCTATACCCACATCTTTATCTCCAAAGAGGAAGTGCTGGTGGCATTATGGCAGCATGTACCTCCATAAGCATGTATAAATAAAAACCCATGTGCCCAGATCCTTCTTTGAAGAAGCTTGGTGAGCATTGACTGTTCTCTCTTGTTTCTTTTCCCTGAGAACTGTGCCATGGGTCTACCTTTAATAGAGCTACACTCTCATGTGGAATGGATACAAATATTGGCAAACCATATATCTGATAAGGGGTTCATACCTAAAATATATAAGAAACTCAAACATGTCAATGGCAAACATCAACAATAAATGAACAACAAGAAACCACCTCATTAAAAAATGGGCTAAGGATCTGAATAGACAATTCTCAAAAGAAGACATACAAATGGCCAATAGGTATATGAAGATATGCTCAACAACACTCACTAATCATCAGGGGAATGCAAATCAAAACCACAATGAGATATCATCTCATACCTATTAGAATGGCTATTATCAAAAAGACAAAAGATAACAAGCATTGGTAAGGATGTGGAGAAAAGAAAATCTTTGTACATTGTTGGTGAGAACGCAAATTAGTACAGCCTTATTGAAAACACTATGGTGGTTCCTCAAGAAATTAAAAAGAGAACTACCATATAATCTCACAATCCCACTTCTGAGTATATATCCAAAGGAAATGAAATCAGGATCTTGAAGAGATATCTGCACTCCCATGTTCATTTCATCATTATTCAAGATATGGAAACAACCTAAGTATCCATCAACAGATGAATGGATTAAAAAAGTGATATATATATGATGTTCCATGTACATATGGAATGAAATATTATTCAACCTTAAAAAAGAAGGAAATCCTGGCATATGTGACAATATGGATGAATCTTGAAGACATTATGATAAGTGAAATAAGCCAGACACAGAAAGACAAATACCCCATGATCTCACTTATAAGTGAGATCTAAAAAAGTCAAGCTCATAAAAGCAGAGAGTAGCATGGTGGTTGCCAAGGGCTGTGGGTCGGAAAATGAGGAGATGTTGGTAAAAGAGTACAAAGGTTATTACACAGGATGAATAAGTTCTGAAGATCTAATGTACAACTTGGTGACTATAGCCAGTAATACCATATTGTACACTTGAAAGTTGCTAAGAGAGTTGAGTTTAAATGTTTTTACCACACACACACAAATTGTAACTATGTGAGGTGATAGATACATTAATTAGCTTGGTTGTTGTAATCATTTCATAATGTTCATGTATATCAAAACATCATTTTGTCCACCTTTTGTATACAATTTTTATTTGTCAAGTATACTCAATAAAGCTGGGAGGGAAAAGAACAACTGCCTGCCTTCTGTTTCATTCTTTTGAGCATTTAGCAGAATATGTGCAAAAAATCTGCTGGAATCACCAAAGGTTCCACAGCAGATCAGAAAATCCTACGGATGATGTTAACAAGTTGGTATTTCTAACATCTGAAACCATGATTACTGCCTCCTAAGGATAATACAGGACTGATGCCCATAAGATGAAGCTGATACAGGATCGACAAGTAAAAGTGGACAAAATATGTTAATATAAATATGTTTCATGAAAAAGGCATCTATCAAAACAAGGAGACTGAGAAGTTTGCTTTCCGCTGAGTTTCTAACACCTTTATATTACAGAGTTAAACATGTATGCAAAGTGTTAGTGTTTAAGGTGGATCTCAGGTTATTGTGGCAAGATGCCCTATTTTATTTGCTTGCAGATACATTAGGCATACAAACAAGAAAGATGTTACTTTGAGGCAAATAGGAAAATTTTAAGAACACTACAGATCATGTAAATTATGGTCCGTTACCTGTTAACTATTTTTTCCAACACTCACAGTGCTAACAGCTGTACACTGTATATGAACTGGGCACTCAGTGAAGATTTGTGGGGTGGATGAGAAAGCGAATAAGCTCAGGGACTGTCAGGAAGAGTGATGTACTTAAAACAAACGGATCAACATGGGGGAACCAAAGGGAACAAATAGGGAATGATAGATATGATATGAGAAGGAGCACTGCAGCAGGGGAAGGACAGGTATTCCCCGTAAAGAAAAACCATTCACCTCTCAGCTGGTGTTGGAGGGGATTTGCCACCGGGGGAGCTTTTAAAATAATGGCATGGCCAAGGATTCCCCATGCCTAATTCAGTGCCTGACATATACTAAGTGCTTAATTGACTCCAAATCTCTAACAGTTAAAGCATACGATGCTTAATAAATATTTGTTCAATAAGTGAATTGCTCTTTAGTAGGTTGCATCACTGCCACATTGGTCCTAACTGCATTTTCAGAATTATGCCATTTCCAGGAAGAAGGTAGCCTGTGCCTGACCCTTCAGCCATGCTGTGGTGAAACCTTTGAGAAGTTCTGGCATGATGGGCTGGCCTGCACAATGTAGGATCTCTTCAATCATCATTCCCTCAGAAATTCGTTCGAAAGTAGCGTTTGCTCCAAGCGACCTTCCCTTATCTAATCATTAAATGATCATAGTTGACCACTATTGAAAAATCACTCCATGTCAGCCTCTGGTCTACATATCCTGCACATTGAACATCAGGCTCCACCCTAGCCCTTGCAACCAGGACCCACAGGTTTCCCAGACTCCCAGGTGATTCATATGTACATTGAAGTTTGAGGAGCACTGAATTAGTTCGTTTAATTCTTCCAACAGCCCTGTGAAGTGGAAAGGTTGTTACCTTTACTTTAAAGAGGAGGAAACAGAGGCATTGAGAGGTTGAGTTACATACACAAGGACATATAGCTTGGAAGGGTCAGAGCCAAGACTCAGACCCAGCAAGGCTGGCATGGGACTGAAAATCTAAACCACAATACTATTTGTGTGTGTGTGTGATAGCACTGCCAACAGCAGGGATCCCAAATCTCTAACAGACAAAGTACAATAAAATGAACCGTTAAACCTTTGAACACTGGGACGTGAAAGGAAACCAAACGGTTTCCACCAAGTAGCAGAAAGGACATAGGCTTTGGAACCAGACAAAGCTGGATTTTGCGCCTTATTACTTGCCTGACCTTGTACTAGTCATTTATTTTATTAGTTTCCTTATCTGTCAAATTGGGTTTTAATCTGCCAGATCGTTGTAAGAATTGAAGATAATATTCTCAATTTATCTTGAAAGGTATCTGAAACCAAGAATGCCCAGTAAGTGGTCATTCTAATGAGAGGGATCTGCAATTTTATGTTTGGTGTAAGTAGCTTGAAACAGTTATTTGAACTAGAATACTTATAACACCTTGAGCAAATATCCAAACAAAACCTACACTTATTTTCCCCTTTAACTAAAAGAAAAACTATTTTTAAAATTTTCAGCAGCTTTGATAAAGATGTTAACAGTCATTTTGAAGGACAGGTTGGGTCCAATAACAAGCTAGTCATTTTGCAGGAGTAGGTCAAGTACAACAAAGGACTGAAGGTTTCTGTTGAATTCCCAGAGGAACTACTGAAGTCTGGTCAAAAACTACAAGAACTCGGGTCACAAGATGGACCCGATCCTCAGGTCTTACCTTCTCTTCCTAGTAACCCTTGAACAAGGATGACTTACAGTTATAATATTGTAGCCAGATCTAGAATCATTCTGGGACATCACCAATATTGATTCAATACCTGAATGACAAATAGGAAAGAACATATGCAACTTCACTGGAACTTTAGAGAGGTAGAAAGCAGAGCAAACTTCTCCTTTCCATTTTGGTCTCTGATTTCATCAGAAAAGATGTTAAACGTAGCCACTGAACTTTGAATTTTCAAATTTTGGTTATAAACTATTTCTTTATTTGCTTATGGTGATTATAATTGAAATGGTAATGTAGGGTCCTAGCTCAGAGCATAGAGTCACCTCTTCTCTGTCGTATGTGGAGATTCATTGTCACGCTGGCTATTGGGGAAGGACAGAAAAACAAGCTCCTAGCGCCTAAGGGAAGGAATTCTTAGCCCTTAATTCACTTACCAAAGCCCAGGCAGAATGTTAAGGTAATTGGCCCAACCTGAAGCATATAACCTATTTTTCTTTATCTCCCAACTGTTTCCCAGTACCATTAGGTTCTTATGTCAAGGTTTTCTGAGAAATAAAGCAATTATATTAATGTTGTCAATCCCTGCTGCCAGGCTGATCAATAAAAACAATGTTAATCTTACTAATTAATTGCTAGCAATCACCTAACTAACTTGAAGAAACTATTAGTTGCACAAAACTGAATAAGGAAATGCTCTAAGTGATTTTTATAATGTGCTATTTGAAAAACAAAAGATTTCAATTCCTCTCTAAAATACAATCTTCCGGCTCTAAGTGAAAAACAGTAGCCTCTTCTATTTGGTTTTTGATGAGAGTATATGTTTTTATTGCAATTATCATTCAAGACTGCTGACAGTAAATAAAGCTGGAATGTTCACTACAGATGTGCTATTTGTGTAAAAGTTATCTGAATAATTTTGGTCTGACAGAGCTGGGCAAAGGCAACCCCTTCTCAGGCCCCATTATGGTTGCATAGCCACCAGGGTCATCCTGATTTAGGGAGTTCTGGTTTAACAATAGCCGAAGGGGCTTCTTTGCTTGGGTTTTTTTTTGGAAACAAAGGAATCACTTAAATATTCCTTTAAAAGGTTGGTTTATTGTACTGAGATTATTAAAAATTTAGTTTTGCTCTATGTGCAGGTTAAAATGTCATGAACTTTTTTACCCAGGTTGAGGCACTACTTGGGAAGGCAACCTTGGTTTCTTGACTGAAATTGTTTATGTTGGGAGCTTATTTTTCTGGGACTGTAGGCAATCTGAAATTTACACAGTATCTCTAACATGGCAATTTTTTGTTTTTAATTAAAAAAAAATCATATGATGGGCTTCCCTGGTGGTGCAGTGGTTAAGAATCCGCCTGCCAATGCAGGGGACATGGGTCCGAGTCCTGGTTGGGGAGGATCCCACATGCTGCGGAGCAACTAAGCCCCGTGTGCCACAACGGCTGAAGCCCGCATGCCACAACTACTGAAGCCTGCACGCCTAGAGCCCGTGCTACGCAACAAGAGAAGCCACCACAATGGGGAGCCCGCGCACCGCAACGAAGAGTAGCCTCCCGCTCGCCGCAACTAGAGAAAGCCCATGCGCAGCAACGAAGACCCAACACAGCCAAAAATAAAAATAAATAAAATAAATAAATTTATTTTTAAAAAATCATGAGGAATGAGTTAAAATGCTGATTCCCGGGCTAAAATGCTGATTCCCGGGCTGGTCTACTAGAAGGTCTAGTTCAGTAGGTCAGGTATCAGGAACAAAAATCTGCATTTGGGCTTCCCTGGTGGCGCAGTGGTTGAGAGTCCACCTGACAATGCAGTGGACACGGGTTCGTGCCCCGGTCCGGGAAGATCCCAAATGCCGCGGAGCGGCTGGGCTCGTGGGCCATGGCCTCTGAGCCTGCGCGTCCAGAGCCTGTGCTCCGCAATGGGAGAGGCCACAACAATGAGAGGCCCGCGTACCACACACACAAAAAAAAATCTGCATTTGACTGTGGCCCATGCTCTGAGAATCGTGACTATGAATTTGAATGGAGAGCCCAGCCCCTTGCAGACATTGAGCTCTCTGAACCTCATCAAATCTTAAACTCCGAGTGCTGAGTTCTTCTGAACACTCGACTCCAGGAGGCTGAGGATGGCAATGGGGGTTGGCAGTTCCTTCAGGAATTTTGGGAGTTGAGAAGGGAGGGGAGTGGTGGTAGTAGAAATAACCACTTAAACATGGAGAATGCTTAAAGTTAGTGTTAAGTTGGCGACTGCTGGAATAGCAGGCCTCTGGCTTTTGTGGATTTAACATAGTTTCAACAGTTTGCAGGTGATTTCATGGGTGCCTCAAATATTAATTTGTAACATTGCAAAGACAGGAAATTGAATCCATGTTCTGGAAAGCTGGTGTAAACACAAGTCTTTTAGCTAGGAGGTAGGCAAGGCCCTCTAACCAACATCTCCATGTATTCTCACAAACTAAGGCTTCTAAAGTGATAAGAAAAATTTTGCTTTTCAGTATCAACCATAGGGTGGGTCTGACTCATTTTTATTTTATTTTGTTTTCACTTACTGTTTCTGAAACAAAAGCCAGTTCTTTGTGCAATGATTTACAATGTTGTGTTAATTTCTGCTGTACAGCAAAGTGATTGTCATACATATATATATACATTCTGTAAGTATTCTTATACTGTATTTACTATTTCTGTTTTTATATCATGGTAATGGAAGAGCACGAAAGTGATGGAGTGGCTGCTGAATTTTAATCCTCCTGAGAGCGAATCAGAATTAAAACGTGATGTTAAATCAGGGAAAAGATGGATTTCTCAAATGACTTTTAAATATGCCCTTTATGATGACAGTGATATTATTAACTGTCAGTGATAGAAGAGCAAAGTTTGAATAATTTTATTTTATTTTTTTCTCCACAAATTAAAACAAAAGTACCCCACTGGTTCTTTACTCAAATTAAAAATTATGAGACTTTAAGTAGGCATTAGGGAGTAGACAGAAAAGAGTAACGCTGGCAAGGAAATTGTATTTATATGCCAATGATGAATGATACCTCCTGCCTTTTTCATTCTTATACCATGGGCAATGTTGTGGCCTAGTCTAGTATTACCTGAGGATTCATTTAATAAATATATTTGATTGCCTACTAAGTGCAAGGAATTGAACTATCAAATTGAGACATTTATCTTTCCTCAGGGATTTTACAATAGGAGAAGAAGGCATGGATATAATTTATCATAATCTAGGGCAGAAGGCAGAGGTGGTATTAAAAATGCAGAACAACCGGTAGGACATAGCCAAGAGTCAATCAGAATGAACATTGCCCCAATCGTATAGATGCCTGCAGTCAACAAGGGTTCCACCTGCAGAGGTGCATGCCAGGTGAATGTTTGTGCTAACAGAAGGTGACAGAGTTCTTAGGAGAGGGACAGACTGTGAATTCAGAAAATTCCCTTCTGGTTGAGGGTATCAGGGAGAAACATGGGGAGCTTTGAAGAATGGGTAATATTTGATTAAAAATTAGATGTAGGAAACTGCTTGAGAAAAAAAAAAGGCATGAATTCAGAAGAGTTCAGGGAATGCACCAAGGCCAATTAAATGTTTCAGCTTCAGTTTTCTGAATGGGGGGGGGGTGGACACTGCAGATGCGCTATAGGGTAGAGAGCTTGGTCAGGAGCTAGGAGAAATCCTAGGAGCCTAAAGACCAAGCCAGCCCCCGGAGGAAGGCGAAGGACTTGTTTGGACTAGTGGAAGGGTGCAGAGCACGCCAGGCTTCACCTGGTCTTGTTCCTGCAGGCTTTTGGGTAACAGAAGAAAGAGAAAACCTAGAAGGAAGATTAAACTGTACAGTTTCTGACCCTCTAGGCAAGAATGGACAAACAAAATCACTGTATTGAAAAGAAAAAAAAATCAGAAACGACACTGTTAAGTTGCCTACGTGAGGCAGGCTCAGAGCTCAAATCAGAGATCTGACAGTTAACGGCAAAAACGAAAATCACATTTGCTACATATTCAGGTTTGCGACATGAAATTCATACCTATGATGCATTTAAAGCCTTTAGCTCTTACTAAAAGGTGGCGATTATCAGTAGCTGGCAAACCTGTAAGATCTTCAAGACGTCTAAATTAAATCTTCCGTTTGCCACTTAAACTCTTTTTTCTTTATCTGTTTCCGCTGGAGATAGAAAACAGATCCTGTTCCATCCTCTGTGTCTTTAATGATTTTTGTTGTTCGGGGCAATTCCTTTCTTCCTCCTCCAGCTGCCTATTTGTCAAAACGTAATCCATTTCAGTTTCTCTACATTGGATGATCTTCAAACTTAACTATAGAAGTAAAAGCTGAAAGTATGCCAAGGCAATGTTGAAAAAAATGAGGGTGGCATTTCAGAGTTGTACTGTTTTCACACAAGTATAGTGATTCCAGCCCCATTTACTAAAACAGAAAAACAAGTTTCAGGAGGCCATAGATGACTCTCCTTTGGCATTTAGACCTCAGAGTCAGTCTGACCCTTTTTATATTTATGAAGTTTCCATATGATTTTTTTACTGCCTTCTAGTCTGACTTGGTACTTACTTGAAACACCAACCTAAAAGTTCAGTTTCAGTTTGAATGGGTCATTGTGCATTCCAAGCCTCTGAGTCCTTGGTAAATTCATAGGTGTTTCTTCTTTGGCAGCAGAA
Organism: Mesoplodon mirus; assembly: GCF_964341445.2. NCBI lineage: Eukaryota > Metazoa > Chordata > Mammalia > Artiodactyla > Ziphiidae > Mesoplodon > Mesoplodon mirus. The sequence goes on from NC_138985.1 coordinate 57,907,416, forward strand.
GTCTTGCAATTTGGGAAAGTTGTGTGAAAATTACAATTCAAATATTCCCATGATGTGCAATGATTTTATTTTTAGTGTCTTCCAACATTATGAAGGAATCTAACCACTCTCACAGGATTTCTGGCTGGTAATTTCCAAGTAAGAGTGAGGAGGGATGTTCTTCCTTTTGTTTGGGGACAGAAAATATTTGTCTGATCTGTTGGCATCTTGACGTCAGAGCACTTCCTGAAACGTCTAAGAAATAGGGCAGTGCATGCGCACTCTGTCTCATAGATGGTAGGCATATGTAGCTGATGGAGCAAACCACAGGAATAAGTTACCTTTCACTTTCGTATAATCTGAGGAACCCCAGAAATACACACATCTGGCCTTGGAAGCACTCAATGCAAGGGAAGGAATCGGCAGGATTGACTTTATTCCTTGGTGAGCACCTTCCAACTGCAGTTTTGAGCCTCACAGTACTATCTCTTGAAATCAAGCTAGATGACCGCTGCTATTTATCATCTAAGCAAGAAAAGTCAACATTCTGTTTGTGTTTTGGATCTGTCATACTTCGTGGCTCATTTTTCTATGTTGAGAAATTGGTTCTATGCATTGGTTCCTGCAAATGAAAATATACTCTGATTCCTGCTAGACAGAAATTCTACAGGTGGTGACATGGCTGAATGTAACAGTACCTGTTGTTGGGGATACTTTGTTTAAAAACCCCAGGGGAGAAATAAGAAAACAGAAGGTGACCAGCATTTAATAGGTTATGTTCATCACCTTCATAGCCTTTCTTTCTTTCCTTAAATTCCCCTCTTAATTTCCAGAGCAAGCTACTTCTTTTTGCTATCTGTTATTAAAAACACCGCTATGTGCGCCTGGCGCTTGAGCGGGGCCCTGGTTACTGAGCAGTGAACTGGTGTGTGAGTCCATCCTGAGGCTTGGTGTATAAACTAGAATAAATCTCTTTTGATAAAGGTACTTCACTATGCTTTGCAAAAACATAGATTTTGTTGCATCTTCAACTTTCTTTAATTCATTAAGGGTGTAAAATTCACTTTTAATTTGGTCATTTCTATTTCATCCAGTCCTCCATATCCATGTAGTATATGCACCTTGACTATTCCTGGATAATTTTCAAAATATGGCTGAATGCATTTTTTTTTCAATGTTGGTGTATATTTATAACCTTTTTCACATACCAGTGTATTTGGAGCTTTTCTCCCATGTTATTAAATATTTCTAAATAAATGTTTTACAACAATAGCATTTCATCAAACAAAAGCGCCTAATTCTAATTTTTTTGTTCTTGCTCATTTAGCTAGCTTTCGTTTTTTGCTATTATAATCATATTATGATGAATATTTTTATGCATATATATTTTTGTGCATATTTAATTATTTCTTTAGAAATTAGAAATAGAAAGTTCCTGAGGGTTAAATTCTTGAATTAAAAAATATTGACATTTTAAAACAATATACATTGTCACACTACCCTTCATAATTCTCCCTGCCAATTTAGTTTCTTCAAAAGTGACTCAAAGTACTTTTTTTTTTTTAAAGCAGAATATTTTTCCAGTGAAGGAAGGTTTTAACTTAAAGAAAAGTTGTTAATAATTTCAGGGCCTGTACTAGGTGCTGGTTAAGTAGAGAACCCTGTAAGGTCTTTCTAACTGCTGGCCCCTTAATAATTTCTCCCATTGTGGGTTGAATGGTTGTTCCCTGAAACAACCACCAAAGGTTTTGCTTTGTTCTGTTTTGTTGTTGTTGTTGCTATTTGTTTGTTTTATATTTCAGGGGAAGAATAATTCCTAGTACTTTTGGAAGACTTCTCTTATTATCAGTGTCTCAGGCCAATTAAGTGTCGTGGAATCTCTGATAGCCACGATTTCTGAAAGAAATGGAGTTGGCACCTATGTGTTCAATAATTTCTCTTCTAAGGCTCTCCTTTTTATCAGGTTCTGTTTAATTGTCCCCGGGCACTCCCAAAGGCCTCCAATACTATGGGAAGATCAAAATAAAAGCCCTAGTGACAGATTACAAGGGACTCTGCCTTATACTTTCATCTATTGTCACACCCTGTCAACTTTTCATTAAATTTCTGCCAGAAGTCCCATACAATTTTCACACATCCTTCTCCTGTCCCAGCCTTGACCATGACATGCTTCTTCCCTTGAACATCCTTTCTCAAACCAGAACCTCTATAAATCCTAAACTTGGCTTAAAACTTGGTAGCTTTACAAATCTTCTGAATATACCACACTCACTTCAGTCCCTTCTTCAGGGTCTTTTGTTATAAAAATGTTTGTTTAAAAATCACAGAGGCATGAAATTGATTTGATTAAATTCTTGGTCTATTGAAAAGTCCCCATTTTTGTTTTATTATATTATTTTTTCTTCTCCCTTAGTTCCCCATACTCAATCCTATTCCTTGCTTCCTCTTTGGTACCCACTCTCTTTGTTTAATGAATGTCCTTTGACAGATATATGTGTACCTTTAAAAATATAAAGTGTTATTATGTGGATGGGATTTACATCAACGGACATTGTATATGAATTCCATAGTTTATTGCTTTTTAAAATCAACATCAAGTTATTGAGATCTGCTCATGCTGCTATATTTAAATCTAATTAATTACTTCTGACTACTGCCTTGTATTCTATTGATGGCATATACCATATTTTAGTTGCACACACCTCTTGTAAAGCTTTCCTAAAACACCTATTTTTACTATCATAAAAAATGCTGCCATTAATTTTTTGACACAGTTCCTTGTATACATGAAATTTCCTTCACCAGTCACAGGGCTTCTTTCAGATTATGCTTAATAGTGGTAAACTGGTTTTGGATTTTGGAAACATCTTACAACTATTCAAAATGAAGTGATTGATCAAGCTCAAGAATATCTTTTCAATTTGATTTGCTTATATGGTTAAAGAGTTTTTGCTTGATGGTTATTTGTTTTTGCTACCTACTCTCAATTTCTATAGAAACAGTGTATAAAAGTATCGGCAAATATGGGCTTGCAAGTCAAAATGACTGTTTCAAATACTAGCTCCAATTCTATCTCAACATCTGCGTTGGTTAAATAGGGATGAGAAAAAAACAATGGTGAGTACTAACTTACCAATAGAGGTATTTTCAAGATAATATGAGTTAGTAGTACCTGGCATTGAATAAGCATTTACTACATAGCTGCAGGCATCATCATAATTATCATTAGCTCAATTATCCCATATTACCTAATAGACTGGAACCTATGTGAGAAAGCTACTTGCTCAGTCTCACTTGCTTGATTATTTTCTTTAAGACTGTTACTGGCAGTCAGACCCATCTTTCCTTATGAGACAATATAGTGAGCCTGGGGAAAAAGCATTTTCTACATACTTTTCTTCTGTTCCTCCTTGGATTTTAATTCTTTCTTCATCATACACCTGTCAATCAGAAAATGAAATTACTTAGAGACACGCATATTTATCCCATATACTTTAGAGGCAAACGAGTAATTACTTCTCTGTCTCCCAGACTTAAAGGTTTATCCTCAGCTTGCTGCCCCCAGCAATCCCACAAGCAGGTAAATACAGTAAATATTTCTGTGACACTTAGTAACCACCGAGTTCAATTAGTATGTGTTTAAAATGTGCAACAGAAACATAAGAATCCTATCTTTAAATTTTTGTCAGCTCCTAAAGAATAAATTATACCTTATATCCAATATACTGCTCACAGACCCTGGCATGCCACTAGGTAGCATTTTTAACCTTCAACAGCAACAACAAAATTTCCTCAAATTGAGGCTATTTTGTCAGAATTAATGACTTAAATAAACATCTTATATTACCAAATTATAGGCAACACTAACTACCCCACTAGCTTCTAGTTATCGGAAGTAGAATCCTTTCGAGTATTTTCTACAACTTGAAATTTGAACCCTCTCAATTCCCTGCTCTTTGTTGGCAGGCTTACAGGGCCAATTTAGAGCTAAAAGACCTATGAACGTTAGATTTGGGTAAAAGGCTTGATGCTAGAGGGAGAGGGGATCTTTAAAATTACTCTTTTTTTTCCTATGGAAATTTTCTGTACGTTTTCAAGATCAAAAATAGAAGAGAGGAGAAGACAGGAGAGCAGAGAGAAAACAGTTTGACAAAACCATGTTTGGCTAGGATTAGCATTATCATCTGAGGCGACACTCTCTAAATCATTCGATGTTAAACCATTAGAATATGAAGGCTGGCCCTCGTGTTCCTGTCAGTTCTATGCTGTAGAAGTTATCTTATAGATAAAGGGGGCCAAGGTGGCCCTAGACTCTGGATAGATTTCTGGAGGGGTTGTGGGAGCAATCAGAGGTGTGGAGCGAAGTTGGAAGTAAGGTAACAACTGAGAAAATAAAAGCACTCTTCCAGCCTTTTGAGGTCCCCAGGTGGAGGGGCAAAGGTGTATGAATAAGAAGGTTGGAGCAAAAGATGGGTGCCTCTGACTTATTACAATCATCATTGTACATAGTAAACATTAACAATAACCATTTACCAACAGAGAAGAAAACTAATATGAAAGTTAGATACTGAGTTCATGTCACTGCACGCCAGAAATAAGGTAGCAGGTTCAGAATGTAATAACTTATCAACAGTGTTGGAGTCCCAGTAGTTTTGTGGAGTACTGGCAGTGATAAATGATTCAGGAGTAGTGCCATCAAAGTAAATAGCTTCCGTTTCCATCACTGACTGTCCACAGACTTAGGTGGCTGTTAAAGAGAATGAAATGCACGGCACCATATATGGGGAGAATTATCCTGAGTTTGCTTTAGGACAGACGGTAAGAAAATACACTTTAACATGCAGGTTATGTTCAAACCAGCAAAAGGTTAGGGTCATGAGAATTTTCTTTTAGATGGTTGTCCTGATTTTAGAGTATGACATCATATCATTAAGTAAATTAAATCTAGCCCCTACGCAGTAGTACCTCAAACTACTTCCTTCCTAATACAGACGTTGGCTTTCTCTCTTCCCGATGATTACATCTGTTCCAGGAATAAGCACCAACATGTATAATGCTGTTTATTTGCTGCAAATCATTTAGCTCCTTAATAAAACTCATCCATATTCAATTCAGCCTATATGAGTCACACCTCACTGTTAGCCTATGTGAGTCACACCTCACTGTTAGCCAGAATATTAATATTTCAAGATAGAATCCAATCTGCGTCAGGAGGTGCTATGAGGACAATTCACCAATTTACAGAGTTTCGTCTTTATTCTGTCTGGGTCTCTTCCACTGAGCATAACTGATTAGTCATGATGTTTTCTTCGTGGATACAAAATTGCTGAAATCAATCGATTGTAAGTATTCAAGTCTGATTAGCTGTATATAAAATCAGGCTAATTCTGTAACTGGAACCAAATTAACAGTTTTTGGACATGTAGTTAGTATACTTGGCATATAAGTTAGAACCGTATGTCCTGAGACTTTTTCAAGACCTTTTATCTTTGTAGAAAAAAGCAGGAAAGAAAAGAAGGAAAAAGAGGAAAGAGGGAGGAAGGCAGGAAGGGAGGCAGGCCGGAAGGAAAGAGTTGAGCTATCCTCGTTTCTCACCAGCCAGGAGAAGGGGAGTTAAAAGGAACATCAAGGGTCAAAAAGGCAGGCTGAGTTGTGGACTGATGTCGCAGATACATGACAAATATTTCCGATTTATCAGAAAAAAAATCATTAAAACTGCAACTGTGAAGCTTCAAGGTCTATGTCCAAATCCAAGGACTGGTGTTGCACAGCTGGTACCAGTTAAAAGTAACAAGTTACTTACCCTACTTCCTACCTGCCTGCGAAAGTACCTTGGTCTACAAGACTCCTAGCACAAGACTCAGAGGGGCAGCTGTGATGTGCTGTACCAAAGATGGGTCCTCCCTGCTCATATACATAAGCTTATGAACATAAGCCCAGCTGCAATATCTGCAGTACGATTATTCTTTGTTTTCTAAGTCTTATATTCATAGTTACATGTGTGCACCGGCGCTGAATTCTTCCCTCCCTCCCTTTCTTCTTTCCCTCTCTCCTGAAATATTAATTGAATACCCATTGTATTTCAGACAAAACCCTGTCCTCTGCAAGTACACAGTCTATGAGGGACAGAAACATGGGAACAAATAATTAAAAGCTGATGCAGTAGTAAAGTGAGCTATATGGACTAATAGATTGGGTGTATTTGCTGGTCTCCACATACTTTAGCGTATTTACAAGGCGGCTATAAGGTCACAATTCAAGTGCCTTAGAAATGGCTAATAGTGACAAGATACTAATGCCACACAGAAATGAAATAATGAAATTGTATTGCCATCACAACTCTTTCTGTATTCACCCTCTTCAATTGTTACTTTAACTCGTCTATGGTAGAATAAAGCAGGCTAAAATTATGATAAGCATGCATCTTTATTACTAACACACCTTCGAAACTAAGATTAAATTGTGTTGGAATTGAAATTCATGTCTTTGAGGGCTAGAATTTTGTATCAAGATTTTAGTGGTTCTTACAACTGTGCTATTAGTGAAGCAGATACATGACAAATATTTCCAATTTATCAGAAAAAGAGATCATTAAAACTGCAACTGTGTAGCTCCAAGGTCTATGTCCAAATCTAAGCAGGAAAAAAAATGAGAGAACACAATATTTCAGAACAGTTTGTAATGAAAAATCTGTACAAAAGTATTTACATAACCAGGAGAAGCCTCTAGAGAAAGGGAGAATTTGCAGGTAAATTAATGAAATGGATTCATAGAAAAAAGGCAGAATTCTGGGAGGCCCAAAGGTACACTTTACAATGAATAATTCCATCAGAATTATGTGTGCAAATTAGATCAATTAAAGTGAAAGATGTTCAGTCACATACTGGTCTAAGAGTTAGATGTTGGGGGAATAGAACTAAAGCCAGTTCTCCCTGAAACTGTGGAGAACATCCCAGGTGGAAAACAACAATTCCTGAAGGAAAGAAAGTAAAAGTATTAGTTTCTTTCTTTCTTTTTTTTTAAAGGTTAACACTTTAAAAAAAAATCGTGCATATTTTGCCTGTGGCTATTTATACCTTTCTACCCTCCTTGAACGGCAACAGTAACAACAAAAACAGAAGAAAAAGGCACAAACCTTTGCTCATGAACCCAAAAAGGCCAAGCAAAAGTTGGTCCAAAGTTGACCCTAATTTCCTCAAAATTTAGAGATTTAATCTCCTTCTTTGTTAGGTTTTTTACACACTCACTTAAATATTTCTTAACTAAAGAACTACAAGAGAGAAATGGGGAAACTGAACATGTTATTTCAAGACAAAGCAAATGTGTGAAAGTCCAGTGCATATTATAGACAAGGTGAATTGGTTTGCTATCACTATTTATTATAACTGTTTATTATTGTTCAAGCGTCTATGGCAGCTAGATGATTCTTCAGTTTCAGCTGGACTCACTCATGCGTATCTGGTCATCTGCAGGTTGGGTTAGCAGCTCTCCTGATCTAGGTGGGGCTCCCTGACAAAATCAAGCATCAACGAATTAGGAACTGGGGTGCCTCAGCTCTTCTCCACATGGTCCCTCATTGCCCAGTAGACTAGCCCAGGCTCGTTCTTTTTTTTTTTTTAATAGATCTTTATTGGAGTATGATTACTTTACAATGTTGTGTTAGTTTCTGTTGTGAATGAAAGTGAATCAGCCATATGCATACATATGTCCCCATATCCCCTCCCTTGTGAGCCTCCCTCCCACCCTCCCTATCCCACCCCTCTAGGTCATCGCGAAGCACCAAGCTGATCTCCCTGTGCTATGCTGCTGCTTCCCACTAGCTAACTATCTTACATTCGGTAGTATATATACGTCGATGCTCCTCTCACTTTGCCCCAGCTTCCCCCTCCCACCCCATGTCCTCAAGTCCATTCTCTACATCTACATCTTTATTCCTGCCCTTCAACTATGTTCATCAGTACCTCTTTTTTTTTTTAGATTCCATATATATGTGTTAGCATACGGTATTTGTTTTTCTCTTTCTGAATTACTTCACTCTGTAAGACAGACTGTAGGTCCATCCACCTCACTACGAATAACTCAATTTCGTTTCTTTTTATGGCTGAGTAATATTCCATTGTACGTATGTGCCACATCTTCTTTATCCATTCATTTGTTGATGGACATTTAGGTTGGTTCCATGTCCTGGCTATTGCAATTGTACATTCCTGCCAACAGGGCAAGAGGGTTCCCTTTTCTCCACACCCTCTCTAGCATTTATTGTTTCTAGATTTTTTGATAATGGCCATTCTGACCGGTGTGAGGTGATATCTCATTGTAGTTTTGATTTGCATTTCTCTAATAATTAGTGATGTTGAGCATCTTTTCATGTGCCTCTTGGCCATCTGTTATGTCTTCCTTGGTGAAATGTCTGTTTAGGTCTTCTGCCCATTTTTTAATTGGATTTTTTGTTATTTTTGATACTGAGGTCCATGAGCTGTTAGTGTATTTTGGAGACTAATCCTTTGTCTGTTGTTTCATTTGCAAACCAGGCTCGTTCTTAATAGTGGAGGCCAGGTTTTGAGAAAGTGGAGGTACATGAGATCTCTTGAGAATGTAGGTTTGGAACTGGTACACTGTTGTTTCCCCCACATTCTATTGGCCAAACAAGTCAGAAGGCAATCTCTTATTTGAGTAATGGGGAAATAGGAATTTCAAAGTCATATCTTAAAGAGTATGGATATAGGGAGACCGTTACTTGGGCCATCAGTGCAATCAGTCTCTCTCACAAGAGATAAGCAATCTTCAGGGAAACAAGACTTTTATTGTAGACAAATTATTATAGACTAGCGACATCAAAACCATTGCCCCATGAAATGATAGAAGCTGGGGAAAAACAGAAACAAGAGTTAACTTCAGATCATGGAACAACCTACCATTCATCAACCTCTCCTTATAACTGATGTTGTAATTACCAGTGGCTTTGGGTGTTGTTGGCTTTATGTTATATTGCTAGCACAGTGATAGGTAACACTGGATAACATTTATTAAACAGCTGCTATATATACCAAGTATTAATGCTAGGCAGACTATCTACCTATCTAATCTTTTTTAACCTTCAAAATTGAGCCTATGGTGTACAACTTATTATAGAGGAAGAAGAACTTCTCCAAGAAACAAGAACTTCTCCAAGAAAGAAAAAGAACAAGAACTTCTCCAAGAAAACATCACAAGTAAATTAGAGGATTTGAATCTAGAGCCCAAACACATGCTTTTTCTTTCTTTTTAAAAGCATGAATGTTTAACTACATAGGTAGACATTTACAGTGGACATCCTTATTGTTTGCCTCGCTGGCATCTTCTCCCTCTTTTAGTAGCAGTCCCAAGTTTTATTAGAGACTTTTAGTTTTCATGGGGTCAGTGCCCTACAGGTGCTGAGCTCTCAGCCAATCAGTGTACTGCTTTCTTCTGGCCACTATCATTTCTTTCTTCTGGTCCACACTTGGGCACCTAACTACTTAGTAATCTAATTGGAGCAATTCTCAGGCTCCTTCTAGGACCAGTGGCTCAACAAAGACAGGCTACCAGAGAGGTCTGCCACAGGTGCAGACAGTAAAGGGGTGCTCCTCTTTTCCCCTTGCTCCCCACAGTTCATCAGTCTCCAATCATCATTCATTCTGCGGGCTTGCTACCGTGCACTTCTATTCACCTTCCTTGCCAATACCTTAGGCCAACCTACTGTGCACTTTCTTTCTTTCTTTTTTTTTTTTTTTGCGTTATGCGGGCCCCTCACTGTTGTGGCCTCTCCCATTGCGGAGCACAGGCTCTGGACGCGCAGGCTTAGCGACCATGGCTCACGGGCCCAGCCGCTCCGCGGCATGTGGGATCTTCCCGGACAGGGGCACGAACCCGTGTCCCCTGCATCGGCAGGCGGACTCTCAAGCACTGCGCCACCAGGGAAGCCCACACACAGTTTTAATTACTATACTTTATAAGATGTTTTAATGTCACACAGGGAAAATCCATCTTTTGTTTTTAAATATTGTCTTGACTACCATTTTGCATTTTCTCTTGTACATGAATTTTAGAATTAAATTTTCAACTGCTGTGAAAAATTTTATTGGTATTTTATTTGGAATTAATTGAATTGATAAATTAATATGGTGACAATTGATAGTCATAAAATACTGAGTTTATGGATCCATAAATATATCTTTCGATATATGAAATTATTTTTTATGTCCTTCAGTATCATTCTATATTTTTCCATAGATTTAGAAAAATTAACTGGTTATATTGCTAGCTATTTTGTTGTTTGTGTGCCTATGAAAAATGACAACTTTTTTCTTACAATGGGTTTTGTAAGTCTCTAGACAAACTATCAATTTTTGTACATGAGAGTGTCCTATAGTTTGCTGTAATTTGCTATCACTATTCATAGTATCATATTTGATTCCAGTGTTTTATGTGAATCATAAAATAAATTTAGTGGCTTTCCACATTTTCCTATGCTCTGAAACAGTTTGTATAAGCTGGGTATTCCATGTTCCTGAAGGTTTGGTAGACATCACCTATAAAGGAATTAGGATTTAGTACCTTTTGAGGGTCAGGCATATTTTTATTTGTAAAAATTGCATTGATTGCAATATATTCAATGGATGATGGTTTAATCAGATATTCTACTTATTTGTGGCAGTTTTTATAATTTAAATTTTATTAGTAAATTGTGCAATTCATTTCATATTTATTGGTATCATATTACCTTCTTTTTCCTAGTCTAACTACGTAACTTTCACTTGTGTTTTAAAGAACAAAGAAAGCTTGAAGTGATAAAACATGTGGATAAAACATGTGTATCGTTAACTTCATTGATTTGGATATATTCCATTTTATTGAAGGTCATGTCAATTATAGACTTGATGCTCTATATTTTAACCAATTGAAGCCAACCTTGTCATTTTCCCCCTCATAATAGAAGGGTGGCTAAGGGTTTGAATCTACCTTTAGATAAGCATATTTAATATAATACAACTCAAGCCAAAAGCATTGTCACACTAGCCTATTGGGGTGCTCAGGATATATCCAAGTGCATTAAATCAAGGGCATCAGCAGCAGAAACAGCCCTGGCTTCCCAGCTCCTTGTTCCTTCACTCTCACGTCCTGCCTCTAGGTCAAGGTGTTCTGAATCTCCTGGTCTTTCTCCCCTTTCTCTTTGCCAAATTGTAGTCTCAGAAAAGGATCTGATATTTATATCTTGGTATAAATTTAAGTCATTGTATTTAAGTCATTTGTTACTTGCTTCTGAATCTTACCTTTAATTATGTATATAATACATTTTAGATATTTGTGAGTAGGAAAAGGAGATCCAGTTCACATAAGGACATACTTAGTAAATACCTAATGGCTGACTGTTGGATTACTCACCAAGTATTAGCTGCTTTGGGTCATAGGAAAGCGAAGCATGTAACTTTATATCTTCAAATAATGTTAGAGGTGGAAGAGACACCTACTTTAGCTTCTGCACTTTACAGATTACAGTACTAATGGCCAGCATGTGAAGAGCCAGGAGCCTGGGGTAGCACAGCTGGAAACAGAGCTCTGATCTCCTGACCAAAATACTCCCACTGTGCAACATGCTATTTTCTGCAAAGCAGGTGACATAGTCCCCAGTGCAAAAGACTGAAGATAGAGTTTATAACATATGACTCTTAGGCTGTGCCTTTTGATTCTTACATTATTGTCTCTGGTTATGTTTTACCAGAACTCCAGCCCAGCCTTAGCCATTGAGACACTCTACAGCATTGCTATTGGTTAGTAATTTCAACATTGACCTTTGTTTTCAGAGACACTAATCATCCTGATTATTATGCTGTGTCTGTGTTTTATCTATCACATATGCCTCTTTCTTGGTACTGTTGCGTGTACATGATGTTCCATTATCACTGAGAGCTTTAAGCCTCATCTTCTTCATCAATTTTTATCAAAATATGTTTTACTTATATTTGTAAACCAAATGTTCCCTAGCCTTACTGGCCTACACCTACAAAATAAAATTACATTTCCTTTAATAACCATATTATGATGACTTAGAATGAGCTTTCTATTCAACTGCAAGGAATTCCATGTCTCACCTGGGGAGATTTACGTACTCTGCCAATCCAGGCTGTCTTCTGGGGTCTCAGCCTTCTCTGGTCTCTACTCTGCCCCATGAGTTGCTACTTGTTCCACTGCAGGTCACCTCTTGATAGGTTGAGAGCGCAGTGTGTCTCAAGCTATCGCCCCTTCTCTGTGCATCCTCAGTGGGGATGCTATTGCATCCACAGGGGTGAAAATTGGTTCTTGAGGGGTGAAAACATCTTACTTATCTTACTCTTTAAATGTAGAAAGCACAGACATGCATATAGTACATATACAGTCTATCTGTGGCATGAAACTTTCATGAGGAGGGAAGCAGTTAGGGAAAAAAAGCGGGGGAGGAAATTGCTTGACTTTTCATAGCCCAGCTGAGACCAACCTGCAGGTGTTTACAAGATTTACTTAACTAAAGATTTTGGGAGTGACATCAGATGAACATCCTGGGAAAGTGCTAGATCTAGTCCCACTCAGAACACATCCTCCCTTAGGGGACCTCACAATGCACCTCTCCCCCTAGGTCCTGGTCGACTTTTTTTCTCATCGGTGTCACTACCCTCTCTCCAGGAGAGTTCTGGACGTGTCTGTGATTTACATTTTACATTTCCCCTCCCAGTTGCATTCTCTGTCCTGGAGCTGCCGGTTTCCAGGGTGGTTGACTGTGGAAATTTCCACTCCCTCCAGAGTACTCATTACTCATAACAGGTCACCTTGCCTCATGGCCTCCAGAAGGAAAATCTTGTTGGAATATCCTAGTCTGATACAGTACAGTTTTCAAGTCTGTGGTATCTGGTCATAAATTACTCTAAAATTATAACATCAACAATTTCATCTAGTTTGAGGTTAGTCAAACCCAACCTAATACCCTTTCAGTTTCCCTTTTGTCTGAAAAGAGATCATATTGCCAAGTCTTCCCAGTCATCTCTGAGATCATTGTGCTCAAATTCCAGTACAAATAATTAGAAAAAGGTGAAGAAATTCTTTAACTATTTTGCCAAAGTATAATAGTTAGTTATTCTTGAAAAATCCATTATCATCTTGTCTTCCTTTAAATTCCACCACAAGAGTGACCCAACTGAGGTGTCAGTTGTTGGGTAGTTGATATATGGTTTTACTCTATTTCAGATTGAAGTGTGTACTGATGATAAGTGAAAAGTTTCCAGCAGGTTACCAACTTACCCCTGTTTGTCTGGGACTTGATCTTAGCACTGAAAATCCTGGGTTCCAGGAAACCACTCAGTCTTGGTCAAACTAGTTTCCACCTTTTAAGTGACTACTTAGAGACCATTCTAGCAAAGGTGACTTAACATTGGCAGGTATTATCACGATTTCCTGTGGTGCAGTGCTGAGTTTGTTTTCTGGATGCTGCATTCTTCCTTACTCTATTTCTCACCGTAAAAAGCAAACTATGCAGCAGTATTACTTTTCCGTATATAACAAGTTAAACATTTTATCTTATAATCGATATGTGAACACATAACTTTTAGAAACTGGACATTGAGGCAGTCATTTGATAACGGGCCTCTAATAGGAGAAGCTATTATTTTCGACAGCTGAAAGTGGTGAATCATTCTATTTGGTAATCACAGTTTGCTGGTTGTCATGAAAAAACATTTTAAATATTGCATGATGCTGCTTAGCCCTCTGCCCCTCCTTGTCAATGCCACTGCTGTGTCTCCTGAGAGACCCAATATGTTAGGGCATGCCCATTGAAAATTGAAGCTATATAATCTATTACCATGCAAAATAGAAATCAACTTCACGCTGTGGGTAGCACTGAAACAGCCTTGTTACATTTACAAAGATTGTTCTGATAAGAGCATCCCCAGTTGACCAACATATGGGCTCTGATGAGGCTATGTGTCTCTCATTTAATTTATAGTTGGAGCTTCCACCTTTGAGGTTTAACTAGCTTTTCAATGGGACATTTTGCACCTGTACAGTGTTACTAATCCCAGAGACTATTACCGAGAGAGGCCAATTAAGGGGGGGAAAAAAGCAATTCAGGGAAATAGAAATATGCTGTATCCCAGAGGTTATGAGATGGAGCACATGAGGGAAGATGAATTCATCTTTGAATTTGCTACTATAATTTTAAAATAACATCATATATATATATATATATAAATTGGCACATATTGCAGGAAGCTTTTAATGAGTTTTACAATTCTCTATTAATTCCTAATGTATATAATTCATATATTTTAGAAGTTCCTACTGTATAGATTAATGACAAAAGACAACTCTTCTTTCTTTGCCAGAAAGAACAGAGGTCAGTATCGCATAACTTCCATATCAGCTAGAGGAAATATCATCTCTATTTTACAAATGGAGAGACCATCGCACAAAGACACTGTGAAATCTCCAGCAACCTCATAATTTGCCAGCATGCCTGAAATATGATCAAGTCAGGGCTGTTACATCCCTGTGAGCTTTCTGGCAGGAAAATGGACCCACTATTTCTCTTTACTTTGTCTTGTTCTGAAAAACATAGTTCATTAAGTTTTCAAAAGATTGATTTTCTGATAGTTTTTTATGATAATGCTTAAGCACAGCCAGGAAGGAAATCAAAACATCAGGTATTAGAAGTTCTGTACAACCTAAATAGGGAAGAGATTGGATTTAAATACATAAACTGGAATAAGCGGAATATTTTCACATTTCAAAGTTTCAGTTATAGCAGTGTTCCCCTCTGCTATGTTGAGATTGTGACCTTTTATATCTACCATTGTTTTGAAGTGCCTGAAAGGCAGTCACCCCATCTCTGTCCTGTTTCAATTGTAGTAGCAAGTTTTGATGCTATGGAATTGAATCTGATCAATTATGGAAGATTTTATGTAATTTTTCTGCTTATATTAGAAAGATTTAATAGTGCCCTAATTGCTTAATATGACTGCTCAGATTTCATTAAGATAAAATTATAGTAGATTATTGTAATATTTAATTATGAACAAGAGACTTGGCTTCGTTACAGGGAGTTCTGACAGAATACATAGGTTGAACCATATGATTCAGTTTCATTCAGTTCAGTCTCACAATTTCAGATCTTGAAATAATTGTGGCTATGCTATTTTAATAATCCAAGTCTGATGTAGGTTTTCCTCTCTTCATAAAGAGCTCAGTCAACAAATTAATAAGCTTTGCACTCAGAATTTTAGGCTAATAGAGACTTGGGAAAACTAACCAAGTTTTAAAGCGATCCAAACTTTTTGAAGTTTTGATATATGCCTATTATTTCTTTATTTCTTTTGCTGTTTCCTTTTGCTAAAAGAAGCATTCAAAGTACCGGCAAATGAATATTCACGTGCAATGAATATTCTTTAAAAATAAGTTTTATAGCGAAAGGAGCTTTATTTTGAGGCTTTTATGATATTTTCCTTCCATAGAAACATCTTTTTTTTCTTTTTTCTTTCTTTTTTTTTTTTTTTTTTTGCGGTATGAGGGCCTCTCACTGTTGTGGCCTCTCCCGTTGCGGAGCCTGTCCGGACGCGCAGGCTCAGCGGCCATGGCTCATGGGCCCAGCCGCTCCGCGGCATGTGGGATCCTCCCGGACCGGGGCATGAACCCATGTCACCTGCATCGGCAGGCGGACTCTCAACCACTGCGCCACCAGGGAAGCCCGAAACATCTTAATATATAGGGAAACCTGAAACATCTTAATATATAGGGAAGCCTGGATTGGTTCATCCTTCAACTTAAGTTGATTATTTAAACTCTGTCTATTCCCAAAAGAATTTGAGTTGGCCCACAAAAATACACACAATACAAAAAGATGATAAATAAATTAGGAAACTGAGAAGATAGGAAACTGAGAAATATTAATTAAAAAAACCCTAAATACTTGGCAGGAAAATGGAACTCAGGGATTCCACCATTAGCTCTTTCATCCTTAGATCAGTGCATCTCAGCCTTGTCTGTGTGTTCAGATCAACTGGGAGGCTTTTAAAAGAAGGTGAAAGATTTATACGATCTTAAGAGAAACCAGAGTATTAGGGAAGCTTTTGAAAAACACAAATGTCTGCACCCCACCTCAGATCAGTTATGTAAGAATTTTGAGGGTGGGGTCTGGGCACTGCTACTTTCAGAAAATTATGTAGGTTATTCTAATATGCAACCAAAATTAAGAATCATTGCCCTCTGCCAAAAAAACAAAAACAAACAAATAACACCCCACGTGTTCTCTCCTTTTAAATGTAAAGAAAGTTATGAGACTTTCACAGCAACCCGTTCTGTCTCTTACGTCATTTCATCATCTCATTTTATCTTCATGGTAATCCTGTAAAATAAGATCTAGTTTTATGTCCTTTTTACACATGAGATCAGACCAGTCAACTTGGTAAGGTCACTCAACAAGGATACAGGGAACGTGGATTCAACCTTAGACTGACGTCACAAAAACCGATTTCCTTAACTTGATTCCTATATCCCCACCCTAGAATCTTCTTCTATGCTGCCAGTAGTAAAAAAATATATGCCAATAAACCAAATGATAAGAATGCTGTCAGCAAAGGGCTTATTCTATTACTTTCCTTCCGTGACAATATGAAAAAACTCTGATAAAAAGGGCTGAACAAATTCAGTTACCAAGTGTACCACACTCACGCCCAGAGATAACTGGAAAAAGCTCCACCATGACCCAGTCTGCTCCCCCAGGGTATATCTCTGCACATTTATTCCTTTTCCTAAGACTGCACATTTTTCTCTGTAAATGACTACTTGTCATTTACTTTCATTGTGTTCTGATAAAGGGCTGTCATAGCTTTAAAGTAACCTTCAAAGAAACCATCCAAAATCAAACACTTATAGATCTCTGTCTCCCTACTCCTTATCTTGGAATGAATATCTCAGAAGGAAATCCTTTCACCACATATTCGTTGAGAAGGAAAATGGATTGCTTTTTCCATATGTGAGGCAGAATTTTTGATGAACTTTGAGATATTCTGGTATTTTATGCACCTGTCACTTTGTTCAAAGTAGTTTTGTTTCTTGACAGCCTGTTCAGTAGTATCAAGAGGCCAGCGAGAAGTTGAGCTAAATTAGGTAAGAGATTCCTAAATGGTAGTTTTATTGAGGAGCGGCTTTTTATAAACCCACTTCATAGTGGAGACCTTGGGGGTAAAGAGGTCCTAAACCTTTCCTGGCCTCCAGTACTGTGTTCCTCTATCTTGATAAGGTGCATTTTAGAAAATTCTTGTAAGAGACAGAGACTGGATAGGTATATTCATTCTGACACATTCTTTATAGAAACATTAGTAGCTTTAACTGTCCATTCGAGGTGGTGAGATTTGGGGCCAGTTAATTTTTCCACTATGTATCATTATTCTCTAAGAGTCACATTTTCTAAAGTGCACATTTATAATTTACAGTAATTTATAAACAAAATAATGAGTAAGAGGCATGGAAATAGCTTTAGAGGACATCTGAAAAGAAACAAAAAACTAGAGAACAGTATCATGAAATATCGTTAAAGACAAATTAAAATGGCACAAAACATTTTGTCAACTATAGGCAATGCCTCTGGGAGTCTTGGCATGGGGAAGGGGACAACTGGCTGGGTACTCGGTCTGCCCTGGAAGGAACTGCTGGACAAGTCAGTGCCGGGGCAGAGCTGACGCTGAGTTCCTCAAGAAGCAAGGAAACTGAACACACAGCTCTGGACTCCTTTAATCTAGGATCTTCCTTCTCAGGAGAGTGACATACCCTGAAGGCATTAAATGAGGTTGACCTTGCAGCTCTGCCAGGCACAGAAGAAAGTGTGGAGGGAGGTTAGGTATCCTGCTTGTTCCCCATCTTTCCACTCCCAACCCCAGAAATTTTTTAAAAAAATAATAATGAAATACCTTTATCAGTTTGTGTTTTTCCTGATTAGAGAAAAGAGAACCTTGGAGGCCGGATTTGGAACCCAGGTCAGAGCAGCATTGCTGGGTAAACACTGCTCTCTGCGTCTTCATCAGGGATCTATGGACAAGCTGGCCTGGTTGTGCTCTGCATCCCCACAGGGCATTTGCACCCAGCCCTGCTGACTGGGGAGCAGTGCAATGGCAGCTTCTGACAGATAGCTTGGTTGTTTTGTTATAAGGAGTTTCATTTTCCAAGGATGAATTACGAAGACTTTTTTTTTCTCTCTCTTTTTTTGTTGTTTTAGGGCTGTCATGTCTGAAAATGTGTTCATTAAGTTATCACGCATTGCCTTGTTTCTAGCCCTACACATTTAATACAGGCAAATTACTCCTTAGAAGACAGCTTCCCATAGTTGGAATAGCACCTGGAGTAATACAACCAAGAGAGCAGTCCTGAAGGGTCGGGCATGAGAGGTGGACTTGGTGAAAGAAAGAATAAAGAAACGATCAGATCAGGCTCGAAGGTAGGCAGGATTCCTGTGGTAGCCCTTGGTTAGGTCCATTTCTCCTTCTGTTTTGCCTCCTAATCAGACTTCTTGTTATTTACCCACTGACCTCTGTTTCCCCATGACGCTCTCCCAGCTGGCCTTCCTACTAAATCTCTTTGCTGGCTGAACATCGGCCTTCCCCAGCTAAGAGCCAGCCAGAAAAATACTACCTCTATCTCAATAGGCCGGAGTGTGGCCCTCTAGGAATGGAAGCAACAGCTATGGCTCCTGCACTGAGTCAGTCGGGTATTCAGTTCAAACAAATGACCACTTAGTAGGTGGCTACTGTGTTCAATGGCCCTGGGATAGTACAGAAAGAGATGCAAAAATTAAAATATAGTCTCTGTCCTTGGGTAGTTTGGGACCTGCTTTGGGGTTAAAGCAATTGTTTTCAAGAACAATAGTAAGCACAGCAAGAGAGATGTGGCACTGTGTTATGAAAGGGGGATATTCAGAGAATTTCCTCTCTGCTCTCCCTCCCCCCACACGCAGTGAGCTCCTAACAACATGAGGTGTTAGGACTTCATGCCCTCTGTACCCCAGTGACTGCCTCATGCAAGTCTGGCACACAGTGTTTGTAAGCCATTATTTTGGAGAAGAGATATGCAGTGGTGTAAATCTGAAAGGGTTTACTAGGCAGGAGAAGCGCTGCTGGGGAGTTAGGGATGAAGGTTGGAAGAGCATTCTAGTTGAAAACAAACAAACAGGTGCAACATTCCAGAGACATATAATCCCTGCCCAACTTCCTGTGTTCACTGACTCCCACTTCAGCCAGGAATTTTGAGGAGGGATTTCCACACAGGTATTTGAAAATAAGACTTATCTGGTAAAAATAGCTTAGTTGGTCTCCCAACTCTGACATCACTTAGGAATCCTCATCTGCTTGCTTCCTTCCCTTTCTTCCATTCTTTCATTCCTAACCTTTCCACTGCTCTTTGGTGTCCTATGTCCCTTTTCCCTTGCCCTGAGCTCCCCATGCCATCCTCATCCCTGCAGAGGAAGCTCTGAGAAGCTCTAACAGAAGCTCTGAGAGTTGGTGTGGCTGCAGTATGACATAAAAAAGTCCATTTTCCACATTTGTATTTTGCCTCTGCAAGATTTAAACCTCTCCTCTCCTCACCGCCTCACCCCCTAAAAATCTGCATCAAGTTCATGTGCATCTTCAACTCTCTCCTCTTCAACTCCCCGGAATGGAACTTTTCACAATGTTTTGGCTCCCCAGGAGGTCTGAGGATCTAGTGTATGGCCTTGGTTTTATAATAAAAGGCTGGTAAAATGTCTTTTTTTTTTTTACTTCCACCTTCTCCACTGGATTGTTCAGTTTTGGCTTTCCTATCTTCCCTTGTATCTTAGTAAGGTTTCCTTCCAGACATTTCTTCAAATGACTTGACAACAGCCCTGCTATCTTCTAAGAGCCTAACATCACTTTGGCTGCTTTAGAAAAATGTGTCTGTTTTTCCATCTCATTAAGAAGCATCTGCAATCTCTCTGAAAACACATGAAAGGGATATACTGAGGGCATGCCAGAATCTGAAAGTCCCATTGAAATTAAAGCCCATTAGTGTTTTTTATGACATCAAAGAGTTACCCATGCATTTAAAAAATGTACTATTTTGTTTTGGATATGAGTAGGATAGGATGTAAAAGCAAACATATTTGCTTCTTAGTTTATAATCATAGGAATCAAAGAAAAGAAGAGGAAAAAGAGAAAAGGGAAAAAGAGAAAAGACAGAATTGACTCTTTTCATCTCAGGTTATTTCTGAAATGACAAAATGATGATCTTTCACAATTCTCCGAGCTGTGTTCATGTTGCTACTGTTCCACTGCTCTCAGGGGTGACTTGCCCAGGACAGGGTCCCTGTCAGCCTCTCTGGGTACTAAGCTGAGGCAGACATAGCCACAAGGTGTCACTATTGCTAAAATAGCTCTCCACCTACAGATTCCGATGTGATTGTACATATGTGACTTAGCTTTCATTTTTTATTTTTTTATTTTTTTGCGGTACGCAGGCCTCTCACTGTTGTGGCCTCTCCCATTGTGGAGCACAGGCTCCAGACGCGCAGGCTCAGCGGCCATGGCTCACGGGCCCAGCCGCTCCGCGGCATGTGGGATCTTCCCGGACCGGGGCACGAACCCGTGTCCCCTGCATCGGTAGGTGGACTCTCGACCACTGCGCCACCAGGGAAGCCCTCATTTTGTTTTTAAGCAGGGTCTTTGGGAGAGGCACTTTCGGATTGGCAGTATCAGTTGCCTCCTTCACTTCAAACACACTGTGACCTTGCGTGAGGCTTGGATTCCTAATCTGGAAATTGGATAGAAGAAAACAATTCCTGTTTTTCAGGATAGTTATCAGCTTTAAGTTAAAAAAACCTTAGTGTAGCTGAGTTTCGCAGGCAGCACCGAGTAAGCTCTCAACACAGGTTAGCTCCCTTAACTCAGAAGGTGAGGACTGGGGTTGGGAGGTAGGAGAGAGTGAGAGAGTGGTAAATTTTTGAGCCTGCCTGCCTGCCTTCCTTCCCTCCTTCCTCTCTTTTGATTTTAGAGCTGCAAAAAAATATCATCTAGTACAGAGTTCTGGCTATTGTTAATAGCTGTGCCATTAAAAAAAGTGTTTGGGAAAAGCCAAATACTATAGCTTCCTTTGGCAGAGTCAGAGTATTAAAGTCCTATAAAAGTGTCTAAGGAATCCTGTTATAAAGAAACCTATTTAATCAGATTATTTTGTTGAATCCAGAGTTCCCCAGGTTTCTTTGAGACAAGACATATTTTTGTTTGTTTGTTTATTATCATCCAGATTGGGAAACTTTAGTCTGGTTTAACTTCTTTGTCGTGTAGATGAGAAAACAGAAACCCAGAGGGTAACGTTTGGTTCATAAAACACATGTCTTGGAAGTGGCAGAGCTGGTCTGAAACCACTGCGGTGTTAACGTTGGTTTGTACCAGCTCACAAGAACCAGCTGTGCTCATCTCTTTCCAGTCCTGTGTTTAGTGATAAGCAGGTTTTGTTTGCCTGACGTGCAGCAAGCCAAAGACTGAGAGGCAGAACTTTACAGCCGAGAAAGAGTTTATTCATAAGGCAGCCAAGCGAGGAGATGGGAGAACAAGTCTTAGATCTGCCTCCCCAAAGGCCAGGGTGTTGGCGTATTTATGGGATAAGCAGGTGGTCTTAGGCTGGGGAAAGGTGATTGGAAGCAGGGGAAAAGGTGAGGAAATCCGTGTTCTGCGCAGGTGCGTCTGGGTCATATGCTTCTGCGTATTCAACGTGGAGGCGCTTAGCGTGACCTGAGGGTCGGCTTTCTAGCCCTCTGACGCCTAAAGGCCATTCATCGGACAGCTGCACAGGCCCAGTTTTAGGGTCAGTGGTCCCAACCAACCCCCAGCCAGACTGCACTGGGCAGATGTTGACTCCAGTTTCCTATAAAACAACTGGGCTGCATGAAGCTGGGAAGGTATGCAATTAAAGAGAGGAAAAGAATGAAAGAAAGAAGAAAAAATCTGAAACAATCAATGAAAGCAGTTTACAATCAAAGGGTTTACAAGCAAAGAGGTTCTCTTATCTGTTATTCTGTAAGACAAGTTCAAGAATTTCTATTAGTTATCAGTTCCTGATAACTCTATGGTGCATGGTTTCAAGGTTGAAAGCTTGAAATCCACCTCAGTGGGAATATCTACACCACAGAAATAGTCGAACACCACAAAATTTTTTTTTTTTCTCCAGAGAAAAGGTTTACCAGCACACCACTGTTAGAACCCAACCCCACATTTCATTGATGTTTTCAGCCTCTAAGGTACTTCAGAGCAGATGTTTTGGGAGAGGAATAACTAAAACTCAGAATATTAGTACCACTGAATGCGCACGCATGACACATATTGATGTCATTAGGGGGGAAGTAGAATATATCCCTCATGTTAAGAGGTATTTCAGTTTCCATCTGGGTTCTAACCTGGCAGGACACAGGCAGTCAAATTTCAAGATAGAGGAAGATTATTTGCTAACTGGCCAGTATCTCTTCCAGCCCAACTCTGACTCTTGGGGTAGATTCAGGGGCCAGAACAAATTCAGTGACTCCATGTACCCCACTGCTGGCCCACTATGGCTTATTTTATAGATTCATGGGATGCTAAAAAGTCTCTCTCACTAATATATAAATATAACAATAACGAGGAGGTTGACAGCCATCACTGGAGTACTTTTCCCAGGCCCTGCATTCAAAACGTCTCATACCCAGTCCTAGTCTTACAGAGGAGAAAACTGAAATGCAACCAACTTTAATAACGTCCATGGCCACACAACTAATACTTGTCTGCCAGACTTTAAATAGCATGATTTTACCTCAAGCCACTTCAGGCATCCTCAGGTATAGTGGAAGAGGAGCAGAAATGAGGTGCCTGGCGGGGGCACTCCTCAATAAGAAAATGCCCCAGAAACAAGGAAGAAAGCACTCGATGGGGGAGGCATCTGCCTGCTCTGTTTAAAACTCACACTTTCTGGGTTTCCCCGGTGGCGCAGTGGTTGAGAGTCTGCCTGCCGATGCAGAGGACACGGGTTCGTGCCCCGGTCTGGGAAGATCCCACATGCCGCGGAGCGGCTGGGCCCGTGAGGCATGGCCGCTGAGCCTGCGCATCTGGAGCCTGTGCTCCGCAACGGGAGAGGCCACAACAGTGAGAGGCCTGCGTACCGCAAAAAAACAAAAAACAAAACAAAAAAAACCCTCACACTTTCCTTAGACAGGAGGGCGGAAATGGAATTGTTCCATGCCCGATGGGGGGATATTAGATAAATACATTGGGAAACAGAGAGATTGCTGTAGTTGATTGCTGGCTTCTGAGCAGAGAAAATATGGAAGTTAAAGTAGCTTTTACAAATAATAGCTTGGGTGTTAAACCAGAATGACAAGCTGCTTCATGCTTTTGGGAAATGGCTTCAAATCATTCATCAGTCGTTTCAGTCACAACATTAGCATCAGCAGAGACTGAAGTTTGAAGTGAGACGGCAGCTGAAAGCAGGAGAAGCACAGAGCCACGTGGGCTCTGGCTGGGGCCCTGGGCTGTGGGATTCCTAGGCGCTGTGGACGGGGAGGTGGGGGGTGGCGATGCCATGGAAGCCCAGAGCCCAGACATGAGAGAGTTGGGGCCACTGGTCTGTCCTCTGCACGTGCCTCCAGCCCCACTCCTAGCAGCTGTGGATGCCGAGAACCCGGCCTTGCAATAAAAGAGGTCCCTCCAGCTCCACAGTGATTTGCTCAATCCGGCTTTTTTGTTTGGGGAATGAAGTGCTGGAGCCATGGAGCACCTCTGCATTCAGGCTGGGACATTCACTTTGTGCTCCCTCTGGTCTACTGGTTAAGCTTCACACAGATTTTTCTTCCTGGAGGGTTTATCTATGTTGTTGATAAATTTGAATTTGATACCACCAAATTTGAGCCAGAAATCATTTCCTATACCACTATTTACGGCTCAAATCAGGTAAGTACCACTCTCTACAATGGACTAGAGATCTGTCAGTCGTGGTCAAGCATCCCAAATCAAGCCCTCATTATTTGAGTTTGGCCGAATTGGCTCTCTTTTTAAGCATGGAGCATGCCATTGTTACATACTACTGGGTCGCCTGCCTCTAAAATGTCCTGTGCCGAGCATCTCATAACCTGGAGTGGAAAGGCCGGAAGTGTAACCTATCATGACCACAACTCCCTTCCAAGGAGGGGCCTTAGAGGAGCTTTCAGGTGGTTGCTTATATAGGTAACCATGCTCTGCAGCACGTGGTCCTGGATTATTCTTCCACTGCAGCTGTAGGACACAGCTTGATGTAAGGACTGGCTGAGAAGGAAAAACGCTCAGAGCGTGGCTCCAGGTTCCTTCCAGCATGACAGCTGCAGGGGGCTTGTGGCTTAGCACTAGATTGTTTTCCCAGTGTACAGGCTTCCCACCAAGGAGAGTCGATGGAAAGTTCAGCCCATCCACTCGATAAGAGTAATCTGCACACACCCCTGAATTGGGAGCTAAAGCAGTTTAAGACTGAAAAAGCATGAAAATTTAGACTCTGATAGGATCAGAAGTTTAAATTAAAAAAATAATAGAATATTAAATGGAATAGCAAGATCTACTATCCATCAGTGCTATGAAGTGGAATTGATGATGAAACTTTTGCTGCCTGCCATTTTATCTTAGACCCTAAACAGCACAACAGATTCCAAAATTAATTATAAAAAGGGAGGGCAACTACGTCACAGTCTTTGTGTGCTTATCGCCATCCACCAGAGCAGCCCATTAGTACTGCTTTATCAGAGGATGTTAGAATGCAGACACATCAACAAAGCTCATTTATTAATGCCATGAACAAAATTAGATCATCAGAGCTTATTCCTAAATTTTTGGATCAAAGCTGAATATTAATAAGTAAATAGACAATTCAAAACAAAACAGTGCATACTCTACAGAAAACCCTCTTCTCCCTGTCCCCCTCCCCAGTAGAATATTCTCCATCTTCGAACCTATAAAGTTTACCCTATTTGCCTAGGTCACCTATACCCGGAGGACCTTCTGCATTTCCTTGGTTATGGGAAGGGGATGCTTTCCAGTGAGACAACCAGTGTTCAACTCTGTGTGATTTCTCATATTTCTCTTCTACTGTCCTACATTATACCTTGTTTCCAACAGAATTGGTCTTCCCACCATTCAATAAATATAATTGATTTTTCTGTCTCTGTGTGTCCACCCGTGCCATTGTTTCCACCTAGAATGCCCCTTTCTTTCAGTTTTAACTCTCAAGTCCTACTCATCTTTCAAAACTCAGCTAAAAATCACCTAACCTGGCTCTGAGAACAGGATATGATCTTGTCCACCTGCATTCATCTGAAAAGATTATTTTCAAGTTTTTGTGTGTGTAAGAATCTTATGTAGAGCATATTAAAAATGTAGATTCCCAGGCCTTACTCCCAATGATTCTGATTAAGCAGATCTGGGATAGGGCTCCATAATCTTCATTAAAAAAAATATCACCAGTTAATTCTTTTTTTTTTAATATTGCCAATTTTGGTGATTTGTTTATTAAAGAAATTAACATATCACAGGCAGAATGAAATGAAATTGGTCACCTCAAGTGTTTCAGTGAAACACACACACACACACACAACACACCACAACACCATAAGACAATGTCCCACAATAATTGCCTAGAAACATTTAAAATAGACTCCTTTTAATTTCCTAAACATTACACAGCTATGTACGGCATTCCACGAAAACAGACTTCAAATATGTTGTTCTTACTGAGACCAGGAAAAATTGCCAAGAAAGCATCAGATAAGTTCAAATTACAATTATTATTATTGCCATAAGTCAAAGGGTTTATTTAAGAGAGCTAAGGTTTCCTCATTGGAACTTTGAAGTCAGAGTAACCCATTTATTTATTTATTTGTTTATATTTATTTATTTGCTAGTATATAGAAATTAAATATATTCAATTTTATTGAGATATAATTGACATATAACACTATAGAGTTTAAGGTGTAGAACATAGTGATTTGATATATGTATGCATTGCAAAATTACCACAATAAGTTTAGTTAATATCCATTACCTCACATAGTTACAATTTTTTTCCTTGTGTTGTTAGATTATTTAAATATATTGACCCTGAATCCTATGGCTTTTTATTTTATTTTATTTTATTTTTTTATACAGCAGGTTCTTATTAGTTACCTATTTTATACATATTGGTGTATATATATCAATCCCAATCTCCCAATTTATCATCACCAGTTAATTCTGATGCACTAAGTTTGTGGACCATTCCTGCTATAGACTGAATGTTTATGTCCCTCACCCCCAATTCATAGATTGAAAGCTAATCTCCATTGTGATGGTCTCAGGGGGCTTTGGGATGAGGTCCTGAGAGTCATTCCTCATGAATGGGATTAGTGACCTCATAAAAGAGGCTCCAGCCAAACGTCACTTTTGAGGCAGTTCTCTTTTATTCTCATTATAAAAATATAAAGCCTTGGTCCCTATCTTTAGGATTGGAAGAAAATTTGTCAGTTTTGAGGGCATTGTTTGTATTCATTGCTCATGGTTGTGACTTGATGCCAGCTAATTCACCAATACCTTCAGAAGTGGCTGGGGAGTCTAAATGTATGGTCTGAATTGTCTGACAAACAACCATTGTCTCAGTTACTCCACCGATGGAAAAAATTATGTTTTTTCATTAAGCATACACCTAGCTAAACTTAGTGAACTATTGCTTTGCAGAGAACCCTGGACCCTATTTTACTTAATTTGCTTTGTATTAAAACTGTTCAATTAAACCTGGGAGGAAAAATAAGGTGTTCCTCTAATGTTTATATGAAAGCCATTTTTCTAAATGAGTTCCTGTATGAATATACGTAGCATTTTATCAAAAGTAATAGTCTTGGCCTGAAAACAAATCATAGCACTATATATTAATTATCCAAAGCAGTGGCTTAATTTATGACCTCTTTGACACAGCCTTCACCTCAGTAGTCTCAACCCCAGAAGCTGTGAAGAAGATAAAAAAGGAACTGAATGTAGGTTTTCAACTGGAACGATGGTTAATTACTTCCGTTCTGCACCATTTGTGCTGTATGGTCAGTAACATGCTAATGAGTTTCAATTAAGTTACCTCGGCAAAATTCTGCCAAGAAACAGAAATTGTGTCATATAAGGTGGGATGTTGGATGAATATTGTCTTGTTATCAGTGACCATATATGCTTGACCCCTGACTTTTCCATTATGTGTGATTCAGAATCACTGATGTGTGTTATGGGGTTAAGGTCATGATTACAAGTGGCTGAGAAGAAAGTAAAAGAATTAATAGGGGAAACAACGGTAACTCTAATACATTACGGGAAACCTGAAAGATGTTCTGTGGACTGTTGCACCCTAAGCCTTGTCAGCAGAATGCTGAGGTGGGAAGGTGACTGGCCTGAAAGAAGGCGCTGGAATTAGAACATTTGTCAATGTGTTCTTCATGGAACACTAATCCCTTAAAAAATAAGAGAGGAAAAAAATTTTTCCATGGCCAAAGAATTTAGGAAACATTATATACTCTATCTTCCAATGCCACCTTGGAGATTTATATGACTAAAGATTCTGAAATTCCTGCAATTAAAGACCAAAAAAGTAATTAAATTTGTTAACCAATACCTCCTGATATTTTCCTGAACTAAACCATTATTTTGAGAACCTTCTGTGGAAATGATGTGCTGGTGTCTGGGAACATGAGTTTGGGGAGTGTTCCCTCCACTTCCAGAACTGATAAGAAAGAGTAGCTCACTGTGCCTGAACTATTTATACAAACCATGTGGTTTAGGAGGAACACCTGCTTTCCTTCTGAGAGTGTGGGATTTAGGGATGTGCTAGGCAGAGGGTACCTATGTTACCAGCCCCCAGTAAAAACCTTGGACATTGAGTATCTAAAGAATCTCTCTGGTTGGTAAAATTTCACACGTGCTGTGACAATGCATTGCTGGCGGAAATTAGGTGCATCTGTGGGATTCACTGGGCAAGGAAGCTTGTGCCTGGTATTCCCTTTGTTGAGTGTGATTCGTATCATTTCACACTAACACTGCTGAGCTGTGCAGCAAATTATTGAACCCGAGGGTGATCTTGGGCACCCCCAAACACATGTGGTGAGCAAGAAAGACACATCTCTGCCCTCACAGAAGTTACCATCTAATGATGTAGGTGATAAACCAGTACTTATAAAAATGATCATTTATAAACCTACGATTAAGATAAATAATTTTTATAAAAAGGAAAAGTGCAAGTTTCTGTGAGACAAGTAACAGCAAACTGAATGCGGATTGGGAATATCAGAAAAGGCTGTGCTGAGGAAGTGAGAATTAAGCTGAGTCCTGAAGGATGGACAGGAGTTACTCAAGATGAAAGGAAGGGGATGAACAATTTGGGCAGAGGTAACAATGACTGCAGAGACTCTAAGACTGTTGATGATGGCCCTCCTAATGAGCAACAAGTCAGTATTTGAAACTGGTTTCCAGGCTCTCTGTTAAATGTTCTTTCTATGACACTTCTGTGCACTACTACTCAATACCAATACCTTGCCAGCTCTGACAGCCTATGACGAATCCTTCCATGTGAATGCAGTGCTCTACAGTGGATGTCATACCACATTGCCTTTGGGGAGAAAACTAGGCTGAGTGTAGAATTATGAATTTGACTTTGAAATTTAAACTGTTTTAATTGTATTTTTACTGTTTTCCTAAGGGAGCCATTCACGTTGCTTTTGTATTTGAAAACTAAACATAGTTCTTAAAGGGAATTGGTGAAAATGACGATTATCCATCATTCAACACTGGGGTCTGTCTCAAGGGCTGGTTAAGAGGGCATGTGGCTATTTGAGGTGGAGGAAATGAAGCAGGAGAGGAAGTTTATTATGCCCAATACAGTGCCCACTAGAAATCCTAGGAAACCCAGCCTCCTGAGCTCAATGGGATTTTGAAACACTTGCTGCTTGAAATAATTCACTCTTGCCTAAAGGTATAAAAGAATATCTTTCCAATTTTCCTCTTGAAATATCACCAGCTGTCCCAGACATTTAAAAAAAATAGCAGTGTTTGGATGTATTGTATTTTAAAAAGAGTCAGCAAGATTCAGCTTACTTTTGCCTTAAGGCTTTGTGACTTTACATTTGTAGTCAATTTGAAAAATAGTGTGAGATGTCTGTTAAACTTTGAACACAGCGAGACTTACACATCTCCCTTTTTGAGACTACAAAATAATCCTGTATATTTTGGTAAAGAGCCAATAAATTGACCCTTAGGAAAGAGGCAAACCGTATCCATATATCTAAATGCTTCTAGCAAGAGAGCTTGCTCTTTTTTGGACACGTAAATTGAACACAGCAACAGCTCCAAAATCCATCTTTCAGATGAACATGAGCAAATTCTTAGTTCAGAATGGCCTAGAGGAAACCCCTGAGTACATATGAATTATATGGGATCTACTTAGAAAATGGCTATTTCCATATTCTGCTTAATATGTGACATTTGCATCAAGAACTCTGTGGATTACAGATATGGACAGAGTTGTTTTATTTATTACATCACCTTATGTTCCCAGTGTTGCCCACATGTTTCTGAGATAGAGTTCCCCTGTTAAGTTGTGTCATAATGGAAGTAGATCTATTTCTTTTTGTTTTTAAATGACTTTATGTGAAAGTTAATTCAGGCCACTTTGAAGGGTCACTGCTATGTCCTATTGTCTTAGGGCAAGTTCCTGGGAAACAGATTCTGGGACAGATATTTGTGAGCAGGAAGTTTATTGGAGGGGGTGGGCACTCTCAGGAACAATATCTCTGATGGGTGAAGGAAACAAGATTAAGCAGAGGGAGAAACTGAATTGTGTGTATATGGCTCCTATGGCCAAATAGTCACTGCTATACTCTCTGTAATGGTTAATTTTATGTACCAATTTTGCTGGGCCAAAGGGTGTCCAGATAGTTGGTCAAGCATTGCTTTGGGTGTTTCTGTATTCTATAAGGAGGGTGTTTTGGGATGATATTAACATTTTTAATTGATAGACTGAGTAAGGCAGATTCCTCTCCCTAATGTGGGTGGGCCTCATCCAATTGGTTGAAGGCCTGAATAGAACAAAGGAATGACCTTCCCCTAAGTCTCTTGCCTGGTAATCTTCAAACTGAAATACTGATTCTTCTTGCTTGAAGTTGTTCAAACTGGGATATCAAGCTCTTCCTGGTTCTACAGAAGCTTGGGGAATTGGCTGTGAAGATTTTGGACTTGCCAGCCTCCATTTCCATAACTGTGAGCCAATTTCTTATAATAAATCTCTCTCTCTCTCTCTCTCTCTCTCTCTCTCTCTGGCATTTTCAGCAGGAAAAGTACTCCACGTAATTCTTCTAGAGATGCTTGGGGACAACATTTTGAGAAACACGAATCTACTGGACCCACCTGAGGAAAGACTGACCAACAGCAGAGCCATTCCTTGTGGCATTCTGGCCACTGGGAAGATCACAGTGATAACTCTTGGTGAAATGCATTCTGAGGTGAATTTTAGTATTCTCATGCTTTTTAGGCAATAGGGAGTTTTCTCATCCAACTGAAAATAAATGAAACGTAGATCCGATCGAGTTTTCTTTTTCTCCGTTCACTGAGTGAAAGACAGACATCAGAAGCATAGAGAATTGGTAGAGTAGATTTGCAATGATCAAAATAATGCTTGGACGGCTTGATTTGAACTGTGGTTTCTCATTTAGACATGCTGACAACTCTGAAGGCATTGTGCTGCTCCATAGCTTGGACTGCCAAGCAACTAACCATGAAATAGAAAGAGAATTTCAAAACAATTTCTTAAGAAGTGAAATGTGAACAATAAACTTACTGATTCCATTTAGTCACTTTTTATTGACAGAATGCTCCCGTTGGAATATCTGAATGAAATATTCATTAATAGATTGTTTAAGGTACCATATACTGCCTTTACTTTTTAGAGGTTTTTTTTTTTCTTATATCTGAATGAAATATTCATTAATAGATTGTTTAAGGTACCATATACTGCCTTTACTTTTTAGAGGTTTTTTTTTTTCTTTTAACTAAACAAACTCCCCTTCTTCTCTGTCTCCCTTCAAATGGTATTTTTCCTAAAACATCTACAAATGAGCGTCACAGAATTTAGCACTTGACCATGTATTCCTTTGCCCTGTATATATAAAATAAGAAAATGCATTGAAAGCACTTTGAAAATATAAAGCACTATGTTCCTATAAAATTACCATGATAATATTAGGAGGGCTGTATGAGTTCCCCTACTGTAGTGCAGGTTACTGGAAAATAAGGATTTGTCTTCTACTCTCTTTGTAGCCCTCATGGCTCCCGGCACAGGCTGAGGCAAATAGGAGACACCTGTTGACAATATTTTATTACCATCTGGAAGCCTTCACTTATTCTCTGCAGTCCCTCTCATTAAAATCTTATAAAATCTGGGCTTCCCTGGTGG
Organism: Mesoplodon mirus; assembly: GCF_964341445.2. Taxonomy (NCBI): domain Eukaryota; kingdom Metazoa; phylum Chordata; class Mammalia; order Artiodactyla; family Ziphiidae; genus Mesoplodon; species Mesoplodon mirus. Next base: position 57,938,886 of record NC_138985.1, read on the forward strand.
CGCAGTGGTTGAGAGTCCGCCTGCCGATGCAGGGGACATGGGTTCTGTTCCCCGGTCCGGGAGGATCCCACATGCCACGGAGCGGCTGGGCCCGGGAGCCATGGCCGCTGAGCCTGTGCGTCCGGAGCCTGTGCTCCGCAACGGGAGAGGCCGCAACAGTGAGAGGCCTGCGTACAGAAAAAAAAAAAAAAAAAAAAATCTTATAAAATCAATTCCTAAAACCATCACCTATAGTTTAAACACATTTGATATGACTATAAGAAAATTTGGTGCTCCTACATCAGAAACATGTGGCATCTGGCCTCTCTTCCATTTTTTTCCCCATGACAAAAATTGCACTTGACCTTGGGAGCTCTTTTCTGAGAAGCCTGAATGTGACTCCAAAACCCTTCTTAACACCTACTCCAGGATTCTGTGCCAGTCAGTCAGGGTTCCCTATCAATCAAGACTCAGGGTAATGTCTTTACCATCCTTTTCCTAGATATTAACTCCAAATTATAAGTCCATCTGGACTTGTGGAAAAGCAACTAGTGAGGACATCATAAAATTTGGGCTTCCAGGGCTCACATTGCCATCAACAAGCTGTATGACCCTAGGCAAGTAATTAAATATATGGGAACCTTCATTTTCTCATCTGCAGTGTAAGTTATTTAAACCTACTGCCAGTTGTGAGATTTTGTGATGCAGCAGATGGAGGCCAGGCAATCACAGTTTGGTCAGGCTCTCAGCAATCATAAAAATCCAATAAAATATGTTTCTTTCCCATTCTTCTACCAGAAGAAGAACACTTATGTTTGACATAGCTGCTAGACATTTCCATGAGGCTGTGTTTGCAAATTCTTGATGATTCTTTAATTTTTATAGTTTCTCTGTGAGGAGAGCAGTCACACTGGTTATAACTGAGGTAACTAAGCCTTGGCTGCACGAAATATTTGGACAGGCCTATGACATAACTCAGTGTTACCACAACCATTTTCCAGGTCCCACTAGGATGGCACTTTTTTTTTTTTTTTTTTTTTTTTTTTTTGCAGTATGCGGGCCTCTCACTGCTGTGGCCTCTCCTGTTGCGGAACACAGGCTCCGGACGCGCAGGCTTAGCGGCCATGGCTCACGGGACAAGCCGCTCTGCGGCATGTAGGATCTTCCCGGACCGGGGCACGAACCAGTGTCCCCTGCATCGGCAGGCGGACTCTCAACCACTGCGCCACCAGGGAAGCCCTAGGATGGCACTTTGAGACAATAAATGTACCTATTCCTTAACGCTTCTACAAAAGCCATGCTCTGACTCTAAAGCAAAAACTTTATACCACATTTTTTTTTTTTTCTGGTACGCGGGCCTCTCACTGTTGGGGCCTCTCACTGTTGTGGCCTCTCCCGTTGCGGAGCACAGGCTCCAGACGCGCAGGCTCAGCGGCCATGGCTCACGGACCCAGCTGCTGCGCGGCATGTGGGATCTTCCCAGACCAGGGCACGAACCCGCGCCCCCTGCATCGGCAGGTGGACTCTCAACCACTGCGCCACCAGGGAAGCCCAGAGGTTTAGTCTTTTTAGAACATTATTTCTCTCTCTAAAGCACCATTAAATTGTTAATTGAAATAAAAGAGACTTAATTTGTAACTGGGACTTGATGAAGTGGTAATTAGAAACAAATGTTGTATTGCAATGGAATGCTTTTCCTTATTATTAGCATGCTTATTGATTCTTTTTTTTTTTTAAACTAGTACATACAATGAATAACCATATACCCTTTACCTAGAACATAAAGGACTGTTATTATTTCCAGTTTTTTTATTTATTTTTTTTTAAACCCACATTTATTTATTTATTTTTGGCTATGTTGGTTCTTCACTTCTGTGCGAGGGCTTTCTCTAGTTGTGGCAAGCGGGGGGTCACTCTTCATCGCGGTGCGCGTGCCTCTCACTATCGAGGCCTCTTTTGTTGCTGGAGCACAGGCTCCAGATGCGCAGGCTCAGTAGCTGTGGCTCACGGGCCTAGTTGTTCCGCGGCATGTGGGATCTTCCCAGACCAGGGCTCGAACCCGTGTCCCCTGCATTAGCAGGCAGATTCTCAACCACTGCGCCACCAGGGAAGCCCCTGATTCCTTTTTAAATTACTCTGTTCAGTTGAATTTCAGTAGATGAACTTCAGGTATTTTTCCACTGAAAAATGACAGTGAAGAAAATTGCCAAGCAATGTGACAGTAAGTAAAGAAATGAGTATTTGGTTGGGCTACTTTTCATGATTCTTCTTGCTATTTTTTTTACGAATTAATCCAACTTGTGAGGAAGAAAATATGCTGAGTTATACTCCACTCTACCTGAAAAAAAATTAGTCTACAGACACAATGTCATCAAGGGCTGAATTAAGCTTGATTTGTAACAGGATACTCTTTGACACTTACAGGTTAAAAAAAAATCCATTAGAGGGCCCTTAATTTATAGCATCTTTAAGAGAAAGCACAGATACCAAACTAACAATAAATTAACAATACTCCACTCAGATAGGAGACCCCGTATTTACTCTGAATTCCTTCCATCTCTGTGAACCAAGATGTATGATGTTTTATTTCTTTTTAGGCTGACCTGGGGGCTGCTGTCAAGAGATATGGGATCCTTTCCACATCCTTCTCAGGCAAGTCATTCAAATCACAACTATAGATCCTTGTAGTACAGGATCTGTTTTAATATACTCTGATACATCATCTATAAAATATATACTCAAATAAATGAGTTATAGTCAGCCGAGTTGCATCATTTAGCTGGACATACTTTAACTAGTAAGTCAGATTTCCTTCCTTCCAAACCAATTTTATATTTCTGTTAAATCTGGTCCCTGGGAAAGTTGGGTTCCTTATTAACTGGTCTGTGGGTGCAAACAGATCAAGTCTAAACTACTCCCTCTCAGCCATTGGACCCCTTTTCCTTCTTACTAGATGTCTACAGATCTCTTCCTTTATGCCTCTAGTCTCAATGTACCTCTTCCCCAATCATCTTCATCATTTCTCTGTTCTTCACTCTGCAATTGGTTTTTCAATATCTGTTACTGTCTGTTTCTTAGGAAATGACGTCTTTCTCTGGCTCCACCAACCAGGCTCTAGAGTGTATTTCTCTTAGTCAGTCTCTGCCTTATTATTAAATGATTATTCCCCAATTTCCATACCATATAATGAGATATGAATAGTGAAAAAATTCCAAAACCCTTATCATGGGGCTGGGCTTTTTAAAATATCAACCAGCTCTAGCAGAATATGAATAGAGCTGCATCCAGAAGACTTGCATGTAGCTCTTGAGTTCTTTTATCCAGGTCACCATTTTTGGATGGTGTCTCAAAGGAGTTGAGAAATCCTGGACAGAGTTTCCTGAGGAATTTAGACCCCCTGGGAAAATTTATTATAATCAGTTAATAATCTATCACAGGATAATTTATGACATTAACATTTATTCATTCACCCCTCATCAGCCACCTCAGGCTTCAACACAAAACAAAAGCCAACCAGCTACTAGGCAAAGTTTCCCCAAACAGTATAGCAACGTTCTGTCTCCCAAGTCTTACTTTCATGGGATGGAAAGTGTTATTGTAATGCTAAGAAGGACACACTTTTCTGGGGGCAGACCCAAGGAAACAAGTGATGGAAGAATATAGTGGTGTGGCTTCAGGAATTCAGAATTTTCCAAGATTCCTCATTTGCTTTCCTACTTACCTACTACTCTGAAGTTTAGGGTCTTCCCTGGAGAGTAGAGGAGATTAAGGGCCATATCAGTGTTATTCCCTGATTTAGATACAGGGAGTGAGCCGCCAGACCTCTGGGCTCAAGGTCACTCACCAGTTTATATCACTGTGAGTTGGTCCTGGGATATTAGAACAATACCAAAGGAAATGTCACTTATTCAATAGAACAAGACAAAGTGGAATAAAGAAGAGAGTAAATTACACTGTTGGAAAGAAGCAGGCAGGATGGCTTTCTAACTTTGACAGCTGGGATCCATCTTAGGTCTAAAATGGGAAGGATTCCTCTTCCTCTAGGGAAAACCAAGAGTAAAGCAAATCATTTGGTCTCCCTTCAGCTCCCTCCATTCTTTGCATACTTAAAGTGCTTATCTGGTCTTGCGTCTGAATTCCACAGGTGGCCCAGATTCACCTGGGTGACTTCCACTTTGATAGCTATCAAAGCTATCTCCCTTAATGTAAATCAGCAGTCTCAAAGCCATAAGTATTGTCAAAAAAAAAAATCAGAATAGACATAACCAAATAATACAGTGAGACTTTCTTAAGAAAATGTAATATCTAAGTCAAATCAAAGTCACCCAACAAAAGGAACAAGAATTTATTTTGTTGTAGCCACTTACCTCCAAATAGATTTCAATTATGTTGATTAGCAAGGGTGTTTGGCAAAGAAAAACAGCCCGGGACTTGTAGTTATAAGTCCTAGGTTCTTGTTCTGGGTTGGTTACTAATAAACTTTGTGACCATAAGCAAATCATTTAACCTGCCTTTCCTCTCTGTTTTCTTACCCATAAAATATGGATAATAATGCATGTCCTACACCTATTTGTTCCATACACAGCTCATAACACAGAATATATAAACTAAATAAAAAATGAGATGTACCATAGCAAAATCATCCTAATCCAGCCCTCTTCCCTGTTCCTTTATATCCAGGGTAAAGTCACAAAGTGTTTAGATAACTAACCTGATACTGTGAAAATCTTTCTAAAAAGCTGTCTCATTTAAGAAGAAGCCAAAATGAAAAGACAAATAAAAAGTCCTTTCTCTGAGGCATCACTTTCCTCAGAAGTGAGATAAACCTGGGACCCTGACACTGGCTGATGTGGCTGTGGGATTATTTGTGGGGAGAGTGGGATGGTCACACAAGAAATGAAGAGGATGACTATGATTTTAGCCATTTGCAGAGTCAATTCCTCCTTTGGGGTCAATGGTGGGAGCAGCAGGGAATGAAATCTGAGATGAGTGCCTGGGACCTTGCACCTGGAAAGGGCCGTCTAACCTGCCCCTGTTCTTTTGTGTGTTACACATCCACTTTCCTGGAAAGATTAAAAAGTATTTATGTCCTTTCTCTTTACTATGTGCCAGAGGAAATGCCTGAATGCTCTCAATTTCTAAAAGGCTAAACAAAAGTAAAGGCAGAAAGACAGGCTTGAGGTAGCACTGCTTTCCTTTTCCTCACTGACAAAGGCCGTAGGTGCTCCAATTTCTGAGCACCAAACTACAAACACTCTTGCTATGTTTAGCCAAGGATAGGTATGATTTGCTAAATGACTGGACTGCATCTAGGTATCTGTTTTAGGATTCAGCCAAAGTTGCAAAGTTTCCCCTTTTAGATTAATGAAGTTGAATGAACTTGCTTGTTATGTTGATAGTAAGGATTAGGTCAGGATTTGAATGCAGTTCTGTTCAACTGGCAAAGCCAGTACATGTTTCACCTCTCCACACCGAGGCAATAGCTGTGATTCACATACCCAGCACTTACTTCAGTCTGAAAGGGTTTGAAGTGATTTAGAAATGGCAGAAGGAGTATCTCATTTCCGATTGCATTCATGAGCTTTCTTCTCCCTCACAGATTGTGAAAACCTTGCTGTCCCCATTACTGACACTCAGGCAACACATGGGTTCACTTGGCTTTCACAGATGGAGTTCTGTCTGCATTTGTTGAATGGTAAGTGGAAGTTTGTCATGGGGACTCTTGGAAAGTAAGCATGGAAAATATCAAACAGGAAAATGTCCTCTGAAAAAGTTAAGCAATTTACAGAGTATGAATGTGCTTTCTTAGGAACTGCGGGGTCTTAAAGAAGTTTTTAATACTTTTATTCAACAAACATGTAGCCCTTAGTGTGGGCTGGTACTGTTAGTGTTTCACAATGACCAGCCTTTTCAGTTCTTACGAGAACCTGTGACGTAGATACTATTATTTTTCCTATTTGGCAGATGAGGCAGTTGAGGCACACAGCGGGTACGTGATTTCTGTCCAAAGTCACAAATCGAATTAGTGAAAAATCTAGGATTCAAACCCAGGTTCCTGCTCCAGGATCCATGCTCGTGAGCCTTCTGCTTTGCTGCTTCTAGGGGACAGTTGGAATAGACATGATATAAACAAAGATTCAGTAAGGCGCCTAAGTGTTATGAACCTGAATGTTTTCCCCTTGAATCTTTAGCTTTTTATTAGCTAAGATGTAAAAATATCTTCAAAGCATTAAAATCTGGCATTTGACATATTCCTATTTAAAAAGAAATTGAAACAATTTTCAATTAGTGAGGATGCGCGGGAGGACTCTGCCTTCCACGTGTACTCATTGGGACCAACCTTGCCTGGTCTGTGCACTGGGGACTGGAGACATTCCGCTACCCACTAGGGGTCCAGGAGGAGCACAGCCTTGGGACATGATGCGTCCTCAGGGCTGAATGAATAAACGCCACACCTTATCCTTCCATCCCACAAGGGGGGCTTGATTCAAGTACTGGGGGAAGACAGCTTAGTCCTGCTTCTAATGGACCCCGAGATCCACCCTTCAGTCTCTCATGGGCCTTTCAACTTCAACTCTGCTTCACTGTGCCCTTTCCTTCATGTGGCTTTTACCAGTTCCACCTTCCAGTTTCACGCCTTTATTGTCTTCTACTTTCTAATCGTTTAGTTAACATATATCTTATTTAACTTATATCTATTGGGCAACTACCATGAACAGGCACTCCACTTACAGTTTCATTTTAACCCTCATAGAATTATAGAAAATTCCTAAGTCATTGCAGTTTATGTCATGTGCAAACAACTGTGTCAACCAAATATTCCATGAACTTTTATAAGAGGATTCATTAGTTTCCTATGGCTGCTATAACACATTACCACCCACTTGGTGGCTTAAAACAAAACCTCATCACCTCTCTTTCTCTTCTAGTCAAATCTCCCTCAGCCTCTCTCGTTTAAGGACACTTACGATTATGCTTAAGGCCCCTCTGGATAATCCAGGATAACTTCTCCATCTCAAAATCCTTAATCTCATCTGCAAAGTTCCTTTGGTCATATAAAGGCTCATTCACAGGTTCCAGGATGCAGATATCTTTGGGGCCATTATTCAGCCTACCATAGATGCCCAAATAGACTTACTTACATTTCTAAGAGTAAGATACCCATTTTCATGCTCAGTGGACAAACCAAAACCACAAAATGTCAACTGACGTTAAATCTACACACCCAAAAGATAAAGTCAATAACATATTTCCTCTTTTTAGTGAAACAGGCAGTCTGAATGCAATTAAGCACCATCGTAGTTGAATTATGTAAGGAGCCATTTTTTTCTTCAGTACCATTCCAAAGAAAATTACAATATGACAGTGTGACCACAATTCTCTACTTTTAACCTAAATTTTGGAATCATCCGAGCCATTATGAAACTTCAAACTTTCCTTCTGAAAAAAAAAAAAAGTCTTTTGACCTTTTGGTTATTTCTTAGAAAGTATGGTGGTTTTAGACATGTCCATAAATTTTAACGTTCCTCCCAGTAAGAGAAAACTTTTCTTCCTTTTTCTCTCCTAGAACCTCGGTGGACCTTTGTGACTACATCAACTAATGAAATACAGGAGAAGTGACATTCCATGACCTCCAAGGCTAGGTAAGAAAAAGTCATGCAGATTCTGCCAGTTTTTCCTGCGAGGCTCACTTTCAAGCCCTAAGCAGCCGTTTTAAGAGTGTAACTAACTGAAGTGCCATGCTTGAGGGATCCCGGGTAAAGATCACCACACTGAAATGGAAAGAGATGTCTGAGGAGCGGCAGCATTCCCACCCCAGCTGGCAAGTCCCCACTCCGAGCCCCAAGTCTTCACATCTTGTCTTCCAGATGTGGTCTCAGACATTCTGGGCCAGGAGTCTACTAACTAGGACCTGCAGGCCAAGTCCAGCCCACACCTATATTTTTTTTAAGAAAAGTTTTATTGGCATGCAGCCACCCTCCTTCTTTTATGTATTGTCTGTGGCTGTTTTCCTGCTCTAATGGCTGAGTTGAGTTGTTGTGACAGTGACTACTGGATTTACAAAGCCTAGAATATTTACTCTTTGGCTCTTTACAGAAAACGTTTGTTGTAGAGTATAGACAAACTTTCCTGAATGTACTCTATCCAAATTGACAGCCCACAAAGTCTTTGAGCATAATAAGTGCTTGTTTTATACCAGTAAGATTTGAAGTAATTTGTTTTGCAGCCTCAGATAGCTGATACAGAGTTAGGGTGATATCACTAAGACATTTCTTGGAGTCATTTCTGTTTTAAATTATATATAAGCTCATGTAATATTACTGATTTGGGGGAAAAAAATGTCCCTTCAGCTAGTACCTTATCTTGGCTCCCTTCACTGCAGACTCCTCTGAAGGGTGCATCTACCATTCTGCTCAGTTCATTCCAACTCGGTTACTGGTTTTTATCCTTACCACTCTTCCACAGTGGCTATTATCAAGATCATAAAGAATATCTTGCCAAAAGCAAGGTGTTCAATTTGCTCAACCTCTTAGAGTTCTTGTTCCTGTTTTTTTCCTTTTCTTTTTTTTTTGCGGTACCGTGGGCCTCTCACTGTTGTGGCCTCTCCCATTGCGGAGCACAGGCTCCGGACGCACAGGCTCAGCGGCCATGGCTCACAGGCCCAGCCGCTCCGTGGCATGTGGGATCCTCCCAGACCGGGGCACGAACCCATGTCCCCTGCATCGGCAGGCGGACTCTCAACCACTGCGCCACCAGGGAAACGCTTTTTTCTTTTTTTAAAATCTTAGTTGAACTCCCTTTCCTTTCTTCCCAACGTTTCCAGGATCCCCTCACATCCATCCAGTGTTTTACCTGACATGACTTGGCATGTTTTACCATCCCCCTTTGACTCTTCCTCTTCCAGTAGACTTCCAGTTGTTTCAATTCTCCAGGGCTTGCTCCTGGATCCTCATCTCCTCCTTATCTACTTTTATTATCTGCTATTTCTGTGGGTGACTTCATCCAGCTCTGTGGCTCCAGACTTGAATATCTTAGTGTCTACTGAAATTTCCATTGGGGTATCTAAGAAGTATGAAACTTAACATGGCCCAAATATAACTACTGAGTTTTGCTATAGAACCTGCACCTCTCAGAGTCTTCCTCATCATATGAAATGGCATCACCACCTACTCAACTTCTCAGGTCAAAATTTTCATCATCTTTGATTTCTCTCTCATATACATTTCACACTTAATCCACCAGTAAGTCTCATGGCACTATTTTAAAAATATATCCCAACACTTATCATATCATCTTCAAGCCACCATCATTTCCCACCTTCAGCTATTATTAAATTTGTGTTATTTCCTTATGTATGCAATACTTATCTTCATCACTACAAGTTCCTTAAGAGTCTAGAAGAATGCTTGGAGCACAAAATATCCTTATTAAATATCTTTAGATGAACTGACTGAATTATAAAAGGAATTCAACTAAAAAATTTCCTGAAAAGATAAAAATAAATGAATGAAGGACAATGTCCAAAGATGCTATTAATTCTGCAAGAGGCAAAGAGGGAGATTTTGAGGCCTTGGTTACAACATTCTACTTCTTGAATTAAATGATGATTATTATGGTAGTTTACTTCAAAATTACTATTTACTTTTACAAACATATCTTATAGCCTTCTGTATTATAATGTTTTATAAAATGAAAGGATGTGTGCAGGAGCCAGAAAACTAAGGCTATGGGCCAAATGTAATTTGCAGCCTGCTTTTGTACAGCCCTTCAGCTAAGAAGAGTTTTTACATTTTAAAAGGTTATTAGAAAGAAAAGGAGGTGACAGAGACAGCATGTAGCCTACAAAGCCTAAAATATTTACTATCTGGTCCTTTACAGAAAATGTTTGCCACTTATATGAAAATATAGGCATTAAGTAGATGTTTTATTGTATTAGAAACTATTTCAAAAACCCCACTGTTTTAAGATGGGGATTTGATGAAGAAGGTGATGAATAAGCAAGTGGCCTGAAGCCCTACAGACCTGATAAAGACAATTCATAAAAAACCCATAAATAATACAAGTGCTTCTAATTGACACAACCAAGGTCAATTAAATTTAATGCCAAAGATATTAAGGAGAGACATAATTGTTGAATATTAAAGATGTGAAAGAAGAAACATTTATGATTCAGTGTTCATTTAATATAAAATTTATGGCATACATTTTAGAATAGAGTAATTTTCCATTTCCTAAGGGGTTTACAGATTTTTAACTTTTTCTTCAGCTTATAGATACAATTTCATATCTTAAGCTTAAATTCCTATTCCATCTCTCCAAATTGAAGACCAATTAAAATATTAAGCATTAAAAATATTAAATTGATTATATGAGAGAAAAACTGTCAAGTAAAATATTAATGGAAAGTGGATTAAAATGTTTGGGGCTGTATTAAATATTTACTAGGCATCACTTTCAATAAATTAACAGGATTGCCAAAGTTTTTATTGCTGCTGCTATTAAAAGTGAACACCAAAATAGCCATTGCATTGGATGCAAATAAATTAACTTTTTAAATGAACATTATTCCTTTTAATGAGCTTTATGTTGCCATCTTGGATATTTACATTAAATACTAACTTTTAGATAATTCAATGTTCATAGCATGCTGGCTTAAGAGTTTGGATAAATTGTGGGCTAGAGTTATATTTTTAAGATGCTTTTGGCTGTTATTCTAAGCCTATAGCATCTTTTCTTTCAAGTTAAATGAACAAATGTAAACAAATATATTTATGTGCTTTTTGTACTAGTAAGCTACATTCGTTTTGCATCCATTCCTTTTATGTGTGGTAGCAGCAGGCTACTTGGGTGGGGGGAGTCCCTCTAACCACCACAAATTGTATGCAGCGGTGGCACAGGTGGAACTGTCAATCATGGTTCCCTGCTCTCTCCTGACAATAGATGAGTTCTTGACCTGAGCCAGACAAGGGGAGAGGGACCCTTATCTCTTGAGCAGAATGACTTACAGATGGAGGAGCAGTCGGCACCCAGGAGAGAGTCAGCCTGCTGAACAGGATACCTGAGCTCTTCTGCGTCTTGTTCCCTCCTGGTCTGTTTCATCCACTTTCTTTTATTCAGTGAGCTACCCCATACCCTGCCAATCAATTTCAATTTTTTTGCCCCTACCAACACAAATATCTGGTTTTGTCATAGGTGAACCAGAGTCATTTTCTTTTATTTGCTGTGCTCCATCTGAACATCTTCATTTAGGTTCACATGAAATAGAACTAAAGCCTGAGAAGTATAATGTTATGAACTGCATTTAAAAGATAAAAGCTATTAAAAATTGGCACAAATGATTTCACTGCATTTTGATATATATATATATATATATATATATATACACACACATATATTTGCCAGGTTTGTCTCACCCAAGCTGCAAATACTTTTATACCATGAATATTCTGTGTTTGTAGAGAGAGATGTTATCCAAATGGCTTCATGTGTATTGATGTTAACCCAGTATTCTAATATGATCGACATGGCTGGAAAAAAGTCCTCTCCAGTCCTGTGATATTTGCTTGAACAGTGTGAATTCTCTTAGCTAATATTGATTCAGACAAACACTAAAATAAGAGTAAACACTAAGGAAACACATCTACTTTACCATAACAAGTGAAAACCATGTAGTTTGTGAATAGCACTTTCTTGTAATATCCAGTATGAGAAAATAAATTTTTTTCTCTAATTTTCCACTGAGCTTTTTGTTTCTAAACTATAAAGTTGAGTTGTAGAAGGGGCTAAAAGGTTTGGAAAAATGATCACCTGTAAGAAATAACCACAGTTTCTATTTAGAATGCTTATTATTAGTAACATCATCTAAATCAGCCCTCACAACAACCCAAAGTACAGGCATTATCTCTTACTTGGTGAAAAAACTGAAGCTCAAAGAGGAAAAATTGACTTGCCTGAGGTCACCCCTTATTTATGAAGGAACAGAGCTGAAATTTGAACCGAGGTATATCTGTCAGCAAAGCCCATGCTTTTACCCACTACCCTATTTAATTTCTATAACAGATTCTATACTCTGTTCATCAGTCCATGAAAAAATATCTACAGGGTGCAAGAAAAAATTGGATACAATTTGTCACACAAAATGGCTTTTTAAAACCAACTCAGATAAGAGACTTGGGTAGGTTGTATTTGAAGAAAATAAAATGATGGTATATATATATCACAAATTCCAATCTCTGCTTTCCTATGCTAACTTGAACCCTAGAACTCTTAAGTTCAATGTATAATACTTAAGGCTACTAAAGAGACAAGTTCAGAGTTCCCTTTAACAGTAAAATTTGAAAAACACAAATTTAAAAACTTTAAGCATTAAAATGTGAGAGAAAAGTGCCATAATTTTATCTAGTGCTATCACAAACCCTGATGTGAAAAATGGGCATGAGGGACTTCCCTGTTGGTCCAGCGGTAAAGAATCCACCTTCCCCAGAAAAAAAAAAATATATATATATATATATATGTATGTATATATAATGCAGAGCCTTTTTTTAATATAAAGGATATACCAGTTCTCCCTCTAAGCCATTCTCCTCCACTAGGCAAAAGTTCTTTTTTCCCCTAGTGTTCTAGTTGTGCCTGAATATATTTTCTTGTGCTCTGTCAAATGCATCTTTCTTATCTGCCACATACACCCATTGACCTCAGTCATATATATTTCTCCTCTATTTCCTAAAGGGAATCCCTAGATCAAACACTCACACAGCATGATTAATTGGGGGGGATTCTACTATATAAATATTATATCAGTAAAGAGTGAAATTGGAAACATTTCATTTTTTAAGCCGAGTACATACATCCGTTTCTGAGAGTGAAACTTTGTGAAAATCTCCAAAGATAATGGGAAATATAAGCAAAATGGTATTTGAAGATGATTTCAATATGAAGTAACCCCAGTGAATAATAAATACAATGGTTGTTTTCTTTGATTTAGAATTAAGCATAAAGCAACCCTAATTGCCTTAATAGGCATCTAACTGGAATCCATCATCTTCTAAGATGCATAGAATCCATCACAGTATTGCATTTTCCTCTTTGGCTATAAAATATCAAGGAGGGGAAATGTGAGCTCTCTCTTTATTATCTTTGGCAAATCTCATTTCCTTTTTTTGTCAGGTGACTGGAGTGGCTTTCTTTTGGTAGTACCTCTGGTTTTGCAAAGTTTGGCTTAAATTTCTTGATCTCTGTAGATATTACAACAACACAAACATGGTATGTTTGTAGAAATATGTCACCTGTTGCTCTTTGTTTGAGCTCAGCTGGGGTATACGAAGAGAAATCAGGTTTTGAAGAAAGAACTACATAACAATTTGGACAGCTACAGGCATGAACCTCTGAAGAGGACAGCTGGACCAGGTTATGCATCAGACTGAGCTTCTTTGGCCTCAGATTGAGGCCTAGAAATAAAAAAGAAGGGCCTGTGAGATGGGGTAGCGTGAGGCTGGCACCAGTTGTATTGGTTGTTCAATTCATAGCATGTCCATGCTGTACTGAAACCTATTACTTTCCACAAGATCAGATGGCAGGTTTTTAAAGCTATTTCTGGGTTTCAAAATGCCAACACTGTCAGAGAGCTTCAAGCCATACAGGGATGGAAAATAATCTCTCTACACCCACCCAACAAAACAGTGAATCCTTGCCTTGCACCATTTACAAGCATGCACAATAGCCATAAAGGCCTTTAGCCATCTGATTTCTGTTCCCTAAACAAGTTATCAGTCAGCTCAGTCTGGTTGACTCTTTTGATTGATATCAATTTACTTAAGTGCTACCTTCCTTTGAAAGGATTTACTGTACTCAAATACTATTTCTTAAGTGCAGCTAAGAAGCAAAATATGTTTATTAACTGTTTAAAGAGATGTATGCCTTTTCAGATTAAAAATGTGTATACTAATTTAAACACACACACACACACACACACACACACACACACACAAGAATCTGCCTTCTGCCCACCACAACTAGAGAGAAGCCCGTGTGCTGCAACTAAGACCTGACACAGCCAAAAATAAAAAAAGAAAGAAAGAAAGAGAAAAAGAAAATGAAAAAAAGAAAAATGGGCATTAAAAAATAGAAATTTTCTGTTCAGAATAGCTGAGCCATGGATGGCATCCTGCAGCCTGAGAATGAAGCTGAGGCGTGGAGAGGGTCTGTATCTGGGGACAGTGAGGATCTCCTGATCCAGCCTGGCCTGAAGCTGGCCCTACTCTTGGATCTTTTAGCACTGAGAACCAATGAATTCTCTTTGATGTTTAAGCTCCATGTGAGTCACACTATCAGTCACCTGAGGTAGAATGAGTCCGCAGTCATACAAGTGCAACCACAGGATTAGGAAAAAAAAAAAGAAATACCAAATGTTTACAGTATTATCTTTGGGTGGCAGGATCCTGGGTTATTCTTTTTTTTTTTTTTAACAACATGTTTTGAGTATAATTGCTTCACAATGGTGTATTAGTTTCTGCTTTATAACAAAGTGAATCAGTTATACATATATATATGTTCCCATATCTCCTCCCTTTTGCGTCTCCCTCCCACCCTCCCTATCCCACCCCTCCAGGCGGTCACAAAGCACCAAGCTGATCTCCCTGTGCTATGCGGCTGTTCCCACTAGCTATCTACCTTACATTTGTTAGTGTATATATGTCCATGCATCTCTCTCGCTTTGTCACAGCTTACCCTTCCCCCTCCCCATATCCTCAAGTCCATTCTCAAGTAGGTCTGTGTCTTTATTCCTGTTTTACCCCTAGGTTCTTCATGACGTTTTTTTTGTTAAATTCCATATATATGTGTTAGCATACGGTATTTGTCTTTCTCTTTCTGACTTACTTCACTCTGTATGACTCTAGGTCTATCCACCTCATTACAAATAGCTCAGTTTCGTTTCTTTTTATGGCTGAGTAATATTCCATTGTATATATGTGCCACATCTTCTTTATCCATTCATCTCTCAATGGACACTTAGGTTGTTTCCATCTCCGGGCTATTGTAAATAGAGCTGCAATGAACAATTTGGTACATGCCTCTTTTTGAATTATGGTTTTCTCAGGGTATATGCCCAGTAGAGGGATTGCTGGGTCATATGGTAGTTCTATTTTTAGTTTTTTTTTTTTTTTTTTTTTTTGCGGTACGCGGGCCTCTCACTGTTGTGGCCTCTCCAGTTGCGGAGCACAGGCTCTGGACGCGCAGGCTCAGTGGCCATGGCTCACGGGCCCAGCCGCTCCACGGCATGTGGGATCTTCCCAGACCGGGGCACGAACCCGTGTCCCCTGCATCGGCAGGTGGACTCTCAACCACTGCGCCACCAGGGAAGCCCCCTATTTTTAGTTTTTTAAGGAACCTCCATACTGTTCTCCATAGTGGCTGTACCAATTCATATTCCCACCAACAGTGCAAGAGTGTTCCCTTTTCTCCACACCCTCTCCAGCATTTATTATTTCTAGAATTTTTGATGAAGGCCATTCTGACTGGTGTGAGGTGATATCTCATTGTAGTTTTGATTTGCATTTCTCTAATGATTAATGATGTTCAGCATTCTTTCATGTGTTTGTTGGCAGTCTGTATATCTTCTTTGGAGAAATGTCTATTTAAGTCTTCTGCCCATTTTTGGATTGGGTTGTTTGTTTTTTTGTTATTGAGCTGCATGAGCTGCTTATAAATATGGGAGATTAATCCTTTGTCAGTTGCTTCATTTGCAAATATTTTCTCCCATTCTGAGGGTTGTCTTTTGGTCTTGTTTATGGTTTCCTTTGCTGTGCAAAAGCTTTGAAGTTTCATTAGGTCCCATTTGTTTATTTTTGTTTTTATTTCCATTTCTCTAGGAGGTGGGTCCAAAAGGATCTTGCTGTGGTTTATGTCATAGAGTGTTCTGCCTATGTTTTCCTGTAAGAGTTTGATAGTGTCTGGCCGTACATTTAGGTCTTTAATCCATTTTGAGCTTATTTTTGTGTATGGTGTTAGGGAGTGATCTAATCTCATACTTTTACATGTCCCTGTCCAGTTTTCCCAGCACCACTTATTGAAGAGGCTGTCCTTTCTCCACTGTATATTCTTGCCTCCTTTATCAAAGATAAGGTGACCATATGTGCGTGGGTTTATCTCTGGGCTTTCTATCCTGTTCCATTGATCTATCTTTCTGTTTTTGTGCTGGTACCGTACTGTCTTGATTACTGTAGCTTTGTAGTATAGTCTGAAGTCAGGGAGCCTGATTCCTCCAGCTTCGTTTTTCGTTCTCAAGATTGCTTTGGCTATTCGGGGTCTTTTGTATTTCCATACAAATTTTGAAATTTTTTGTTCTAGTTCTGTGAAAAATGCCAGTGGTAGTTTGATAGGGGTTGCATTGAATCTGTAGATTGCTTTGGGTAGTAGAGTCATGTTCACAATGTTGATTCTTCCAATCCAAGAACATGGTATATCTCTCCATCTATTTGTATCATCTTTAATTTCTTTCATCAATGTCTTATAATTTTCGGCATATAGGTCTTTTGTCTCCTTAGGTAGGTTTATTCCTAGATATTTTATTCTTTTTGTTGCAATGGTAAATGGGAGTGTTTTCTTGATTTCACTTTCAGATTTTTCATCCTTAGTGTATAGGAATGCCAGAGATTTCTGTTCATTAATTTTGTATCCTGCTACTTTACCAGATTCATTGATTAGCTCTAGTAGTTTTCTGGTGGCATCATTAGGATTCTCTATGTAGAGTATCATGTCATCTGCAAACAATGACAGCTTTACTTCTTCTCTTCCAATTTGGATTCCTTTTATTTCCTTTTCTTCTCTGATTGCTGTGGCTAAAACTTCCAAAACTATGTTGAATAAGAGTGGTGAGAGTGGGCAGCCTTGTCTTGTTCCTGATCTTAGTGGAAATGCTTTCAGTTTTTCACCATTGAGGATGTTGTTGGCTGTGGGTTTGTCATATATGGCCTTTATTATGTTGAGGAAAGTTCCCTCTATGCCTACTTTCTGCAGGGTTTTTATCATAAATGAGTGTTGAATTTTGTCGAAAGCTTTCTCTGCATCTATTGAGATGATCATATGGTTTTTCTCCTTCAATTTATTAATTTGGTGTATCACGTTGATTGATTTGCATATATTGAAGAATCCTTGCATTCCTGGAATAAACCCCACTTGATCATGGTGTATGATCCTTTTAATGTGCTGTTGGATTCTGTTTGCTAGTATTTTGTTGAGGATTTTTGCATCTATGTTCATCAGTGATATTGGCCTATAGTTTTCTTTCTTTGTGACATCCTTGCCTGGTTTTGGTATCAAGGTGATGGTGGCCTCGTAGAATGAGTTTGGGAGTGTTCCTCCATCTGCTATATTTTGGAAGAATTTGAGAAGGATAGGTGTTAGCTCTTCTCTAAATGTTTGATAGAATTCGCCTGTGAAGCCGTCTGGTCCTGGGCTTTTGTTTGTTGGAAGATTTTTAATCACAGTTTCAATTTCAGTGCTTGTGATTGGTCTATTCATATTTTCTATTTCTTCCTGATTCGGTCTTGGCAGGTTGTGCATTTCTAAGAATTTGTCCATTTCTTCCAGGTTGTCCATTTTATTGGCATAGAGTTGCTTGTAGTAATCTCTCATGATCTTTTGTATTTCTGCAGTGTCAGTTGTTACTTCTCCTTTTTCATTTCTAATTCTATTGATTTGAGTCTTCTCCCTTTTTTTCTTGATGAGTCTGGCTAATGGTTTATCAATTTTGTTTATCTTCTCAAAGAACCAGCTTTTAGTTTTATTGATCTTTGCTATCGTTTCCTTCATTTCTTTTTCATTTATTTCTGATTTGATTTTTATGATTTATTTCCTTCTGCTAACTTTGGGGGTTTTTTTTCTTCTTCTTTCTCTAATTGCTTTAGGTGCAAGGTCAGGTTGTTTATTCAAGATGTTTCCTGTTTCTTAAGGTGGGATTGTATTGCTATAAACTTCCCTCTCAGAACTGCTTTTGCTGCATCCCATAGGTTTTGGGTCGTGTCTCTATTGTCATTTGTTTCTAGTTATTTCTTGATTTCCTCTTTGATTTCTTCAGGGATCACTTCGTTATTAAGTAGTGTATTGTTTAGCCTCCATGTGTTTGTATTTTTTACAGATCTTTTCCTGTAATTGATGTCTAGTCTCATAGCATTGTGGTCGGAAAAGATACTTGATACAATTTCAATTTTCTTAAATTTACCGAGGCTTGATTTGTGACCCAAGATATGATCTATCCTGGAGAATGTTCCATGAGCACTTGAGAAAAATGTGTATTCTGTTGTTTTTGGATGGAATGTCCTATAAATATCAATTAAGTCCATCTTGTTTAATGTATCATTTAAAGCTTGTGTTTCCTTATTTATTTTCATTTTGGATGATCTGTCCATTGGTGAAAGTGGGGTGTTAAAGTCCTCTACTATTAATTTGTTACTGTCGATTTCCCCTTTTATGGCTGTTAGTATTTGCCTTATGTATTGAGGTGCTCCTATGTTGGGTGCATAAATATTTACAATTGTTATATCTTCTTCTTGGATCGATCCCTTGATCATTATGTAGTGTCCTTCTTTGTCTCTTCTAATAGTCTTTATTTTAAAGTCTATTTTGTCTGATATGAGAATTGCTACTCCAGCTTTCTTTTGGTTTCCATTTGCATGGAATATCTTTTTCTATCCCCTTACTTTCAGTCTGTATGTGTCTCTGGGTCTGAAGTGGGTCTCTTGTAGACAGCATATATATGGGTCTTGTTTTTGTATCCATTCAGCCAGTCTGTGTCTTTTGGTGGGAGCATTTAGTCCATGTACATTTAAGGTAATTATTGATATGTATGTTCCTATTCCCATTTTCTTAATTGCTTTGTGTTCGTTATTGTAGGTATTTTCCTTCTGTTGTGTTTCTTGCCTAGAGAAGTTCCTTTAGCATTTGTTGTAAAGCTGGTTTGGTGGTGCTGAACTCTCTCAGCTTTTGCTTGTCTTTAAAGGTTTTAATTTCTCCATCAAATCTGAATGAGATCCTTGCTGGGTAGAGTAATCTTTGTTACAGGTTTTTCTCCTTCATCACTTTAATTATGTCCTGCCACTCCCTTCTGGCTTGCAGAGTTTCTGCTGAAAGATCAGCTGTTAACCTGATGGGGATTCCCTTGTGTGTTATTTGTTGTTTTTCCCTTGCTGCTTTTAATATGTTTTCTTTGTGTTTAATTTTAGACAGTTTGATTAATATGTGTCTTGGTGTATTTCTCCTTGGATTTATTCTATATGGGACTCTCTGTTCCTCCTGGACTTGATTAACTATTTCCTTTCCCATATTAGGGAAGTTTTCAACTATAATCTCTTCAAATATTTTCTCAGTCCCTTTCTTTTTCTCTTCTTCTTCTGGAACCCCTATAATTTGAATGTTGGTGCGTTTAATGTTGTCCCAGAGGTCTCTGATACTGTCCTCAGTTCTTTTCATTCTTTTTTCTTTATTCTGCTCTGCAGTAGTTATTTCCACTATTTTATCTTCCACATCACTTATCTGTTCTTCTGTCTCAGTTATTCTGCTATTGATCCCATCTAGAGTATTTTTTTTTTTTTGCGGTACACGGGCCTCTCACTGTTGTGGCCTCTCCCGTTGTGGAGTACAGGCTCCGGACGTGCAGGCTCATCGGCCATGGCTCACGGTCCCAGCCGCTGCATGGCATGTGGGATCTTCCCGGACTGGGCCACGAACCCGTGTCCCCTGCATCAGCAGGCGGACTCTCAAACACTGCACCACTAGGGAAGCCCCATCTAGAGTATTTTTAATTTCATTTATTGTGTTGTTCATCGTTGCTTGTTTCATCTTTAGTTCTTCTAGGTCCTTGTTAACTGTTTCTTGCATTTTGTCTATTTCCAAGATTTTGGATCATCTTTACTATCATTATTCTGAATTCTTTTTCAGGTAGACTGCCTATTTCCTCTTCATTTGTTAGGTCTGGTGGGTTTTTGTCTTGCTCCTTCACCTGTGTTTTTCTGTCTTCTCATTTTGCTTATCTTACTGTGTTTGGGGTCTCCTTTTTGCAGGCTGCCGGTTCGTAGTTCCCGTTGTTTTAGGTGTCTGTCCCCAGTGGCTAAGGTTGGTTCTGTGGGTTGTGTAAGCTTCCTGGTGGAGGGGACTAGTGCCTGTGTTCTGGTGGATGAGGCTGGATCTTGTCTTTCTGGTGGGCAGGTCCACGTCTGGTGGTGTGTTTTGGGGTGTCTGTGGACTTATTATGATTTTAGGCAGCCTCTCTGCTAATGGGTGGCGTTGTGTTCCTGTCTTGCTAGTTGTTTGGCATAGGGTGTCCAGCACTGTAGCTTGCTGGTCATTGAGTGAAGCTGGATGTTGGTGTTGAGATGGAGATGTCTGGGAGATTTTCGCCGTTTGATATTATGTGGAGCTGGAAGGTCTCTTGTGGACCAGTGTCCTGAAGTTGGCTCTCCCACCTCAGAGACACAGCACTGACTCCTGGCTCCTCAATTTGGGGTGATTCATTGTCTATTTATGTATTCCACAGATGCAGGGTACATCAAGTTGATTGTGGAGCTTTAATCCGCTGCTCCTGAGGCTGCTGGGAGAGATTTCCCTTTCTCTTCTTTGTTCTCACAGCTCCCGGGTCTCAGCTTTGGATTTGGCCCCGCCTCTGCGTGTAGGTTGCCGGAGGGCGTCTGATCTTCGCTCAGACAGGACGGAGTTAAAGGAGCAGCCGCTTAGGGGACTCTGGCTCACCCAGGCCGGGGAGAGGGAGGGGTACGGAGTGCGGGGCGAGCCTGCGGTAGCAGAGGCCAGCGTGACTTTGCACCAGCCCGTGGCGTGCCGTGCGTTCTCCCGGGGAAGCCATCCCTGGATCCCCGGACCCCGGCAGTGGCGGGCTGCACAGACTCCCCGGAAGGGGGGCGTGGACAGTGACCTGTGCTCGCACACAGGCCTCTTGGCGGCGGCAGCAGCAGCCCCAGCATCCCACGCCCGTCTCTGGGGTCCGCGCTTTCAGCCGCGGCTCGCGCCCGTCTCTGGAGCCCCTTTAAGCAGCGCTCTTAATCCCCTCTCATCGCTCACCAGGAAAGGGAAGAAAAAGTCTCTTGCCTCTTCGGCAGGTCCAGACTTTTCCCCGGGCTCCCTCCCGGCCAGCCGTGTCACGCTTACCCCCTGCAGGCTGTGTTCACGCCGCCAACCCCAGTCCTCTTCCTGCGCTCCGACCGAAGCCTGAGCCTCAGCTCCCAGCCCCGCCCGCCCCGGTGGGCGAGCAGACAAGCCTCTTGGGCTGGTGAGTGCTGGTCGGTGCCAATCTTCTGTGGGGGAATCTCTCCACTTTGCCCTACCCACGTACGTGGGGAGTTTCTTGCCTTTTGGGAGGTCTGAGGTCTTCTGCCAGCGTTCAGTAGGTGTTCTGTAGGAGTTGTTCCACGTGTAGCTGTATTTCTGTTGTATCTGTGGTGAGGAAGGTGATCTCCGCGTCTTACTCTCTTAACGCCATCTTCCCCGGAAGTCCCTGGGTTATTTTTGTTACTCTCTTCCTATATTTTATTTCATTTTCCTACATTTTTGTAACAAGCATTGTGCAGAATTATGGATGGTGGGGATAGGGGACAGTGTTCTAAAGCAAGAATATAAATTCATGCTACATAAGAATGGCATTTCCTCTAAAAATTAAGTGGAAAGAAAATCCAAACCCAGAATCTGTTAGGCTGCCTTCTGTAGGTGTGGTTTTCAGAGTAGACTCCCTGGACCAGCAGGATGGGTATCATATGGGAACTTACTAGAAATGAAAATTCTCTGGCAGCATTAGACTTACTGGATTAGAAACTCTAGGAGAGAAGCCTAGCAACCTTTGTTTTAATAAGCTCTCCTGGTGATTCTGATGCATGTTCAAGTTTGTAAACCACTGTGCTAGAGGTATTGATACAAACTGGCTCTACATTCTGGATTTCAAGCAGAAGCACATAGGTCCCTGCTTTCAGGTGGGACTCAATGGAGCTTTTCATGAAGGGAAAAAGAACTCTAGATAGTGCAGTTTTACTTTATGTTTAATCTCCCTGTGATTTCAACAAGGGATCTCAAAAACTGTTTGTCTAACATATACAGCAAACAGGAATCTTGTGCTATAATTGGGTGTGTAGGAAACATTGTATATTTTTTGTTCATTCCACATCTTACCAAGTTGGCAGTGAATCCAATCGGAGGCAATCTTAGGGCCTCCTCTCCCCACGGTTTTACAAGGGTCTTTGATTGAATCATGGGTGAGAGTTAATTCTAGAAAACCTGAAAGTATCGGGAAGTCTTCTTAGGTTTTCAGCCCACTCTGGTTACCAATGAGAAATCCAGGAGGCCCCTTTAGTTCTGGGAATTCTGCCATTCTGTGGCAGACTTGGGGTCCCACACCATTCCTGGGGCTGGGAACCTTTGTTCTAGGGCGTAGCTCCTCTGGAATACCATGCAGACTTGCCATTGGAGGTCTTGTCAGTACCCCTAGGAGATTTCAGGAGGCTGAGAACAAGTTCCCACAACTTTGGCAACCACAGCTTTCGTTCCATTCCCATTCTGAAGGAACTTATTTTTCTGTGTAGCTACCCTCAAAACACTGTCTACCAAGGCACCTAGCAAATTGTATCAGTGACCCCATGTTTTCAAAGAAAACTGGAATAGGGGTTGTCTTTAGATACAGTCCCTGCTTTCCCATATGCAAAAGCCTCAGCATTTACTGGTTCAATAAAAGAATTTTCTGTACGCTACTCAGTCATACACCAGCCTGACTAGAGTTCATACCTCTGTAATCTCTCTCTATGCTGGCTGCCTGGTCATAGGATTAGGCTATTCCTCCTATCTAGGGTATCTAAACATTACTAATAATAAAAATAAACTTTATATTTCAGTTGTATTTATATACTTCACTAGGAGCTTTCTATACTCTCTCTTGTTTACTTTCTCAAAATAGCCCTATGAGGTAATTCTAGTTTAAGTACTTCAGCTAGCTTGCCCCAGACCACAGGACTCTTGAGTGGAGGGAAAGGGATCAGGATTCAGCTCCACCTCTGCCTCGTCTCCCCAGTACCTGACAGAGATTTGGCTCTTTTCCTGCACCACACTGCCTCTTGCTCTACCCTTCTGAGAGCAACCAATCAAGGAACTCACATTTGGATCAGCTGTCCAAAGTGCATCAATGCAGCCAAAGCACCTGCTGGGCGCCCCTTGGAAGTAATCAAAATGACTGATTAGTAGTGTTTTGGATTAAACCTCTTCTTGGTGGTCTGTGCTTTCTGGTCTTGCCCAGTATCATGAGTCAGGGTCACATACTGGGGAAATAAAGAGTATTCTCTCCTGGAACAAACTTAAGAAGCTCAGTGTATTCTTCTGAAGTGTGAAGAGTGAGCACCATGTTGCATTCAGACAATACATCCTAACTAACAGGCTGGCCCAAGGGTCCAGACCAAAGAGGATGTGAATTTTGAAATAACTATTGCAGAGTGTTTAAAAAGGAAAAACAAGGCTAATATAATAAATACATATTAATGGAAATCTTTACTTAGCATTTATAAGTATCAAGCTCTATGCTAAGCATTCCAAACAGTATAATAGTTAATGCTCTCAAAAACTCTACGAAGTTGTTTTCTGTTCCCCAGATACATCATCTGTAAAATAGGGTTTATATTATCATCTCCATTACAGCATCATTGTGAGGACTAAATGAATGAATACGTGTCAAATGCTCAGGAGTGGACCTGGTACATAACAGACAGTCAATAAGTGTTAGTGATTATTCCCTCCCTTTTACATATGAGAAAACTATGGCTTAGCCATGCTGAACAAAGTTGCCCGCAATAGCTTGGTAAATATGAGAGTGAGTTTGCACCCTCTGACTCTGAGAACCATGCTGTAAACACCAGCACACTCCAGTTTCCCTGTGCTTTCTTTCAAAAGCCAGCTAAAAAGGCTTCTGGATCCCTCCCACCCCACCCCTCAAAAAGTACACTTGGTCTTCTTAGAATTGATTACCTTTGCCTACTTAAAAATTTAGGAAGAACATTTATCGAGAGAGTGTGTGAAGTTTATTATCTAGAGTGTTAACAGGAATCAAGATAAACTTTCAGTGAAAGCCATTGACACTTTCATTAAGCACTGACCTACCCAC
Source organism: Mesoplodon mirus (assembly GCF_964341445.2). NCBI lineage: Eukaryota > Metazoa > Chordata > Mammalia > Artiodactyla > Ziphiidae > Mesoplodon > Mesoplodon mirus. Next base: position 57,963,004 of record NC_138985.1, read on the forward strand.
TGAAAAGCCCTTTGATGGATGTCTCTGCTGTAGCTCCCACAGAAGTCTCCCAACTGCCTGCTACAGTAATGTAATCAGATAACCTTTGTCTGTGACAAGTCCCGGGCTGGTGAATGTTAAAACACAAACAAAAGGAAATGACTTTTTGATTGACATGGCTGTTTTGTGGATTGGCCTCACTCATAAAATCAGTCAAAACAAATCCATTTATGCACCAATACATACTTAGAAAGATTGTGTTTGGAAACTTCACGGCAGATGTGCTGTCTTCTGCTTTTGCTTTTAAAGTCCTTGGTGTCATCTATCTTACGATAAGGGAGAATGTTCAGAAAGAGAGTTGACTATAGTTCTCAATTTTTTTTTTTTTTTTTTGCTGTACGCGGGCCTCTCACTGCCGTGCCTCTCCCGTTGCAGAGCACAGGCTCCGGACGCGCAGGCTCAGTTGCCATGGCTCACGGGCCCAGCCGCTCCGTGGCATGTGGGATCTTCCCGGACCGGGGCACGAACCCGCGTCCCCTGCATCAGCAGGCAGACTCTCAACCACTGCGCAACCAGGGAAGCCCCTGGAAAAGGTTGATTTTATTAGATATGAATGGTATATACTACAATGCTTCTACCCACTCATCAGCTCTAGACTTCTTGAAGTCAAAGATAGAAAGTGGAAGAGGAAAAGATTTAGGTTACAAAATGCTTGGTAAGATATTATACCACAATAAGGGAAGCAAATGTTTCCTTTTGCTTGTGAATTGTCAGGTCTCAATTTCTAAGTCCAACAGAACACTACTTTTAAATGAAGGGCATATTTTTTTTTCTGCAATGAACATGGGGATGCAGATATTTTTTTGAGTTAGTGTTTTCATTCCCTTTGGATAAATACCCAAAAGTGGAATTACTGGATCATATAGTAGTTCTATTTTTAATTTTTTGAGGAACCTCCATACTGTTTCCACAGTGGCTTTATCAATTTACATTCCCACCAACAGTATGATAGGGTTCTCTTTTCCGTTTATTCTCATCAACACTTGTTATTTCTTGTCTTTTTGATGATAGCCGTTCTAACAGGTATGAGGTGATATCTCATTGAGGTTTTGATTTGCATTTCCCTGATGATTAGTGAGGTTGAGCACATTTCCATGTACCTGTTGGCCATGTGTATATCTTCTTGGAAAAAAATACTCAGATTCTCTGCTCACTTTTAATAGGATTGTTTTGTTTTTTGGTATTGAGTTAAATCTGTTGAAAGGCATATATTTTTATAGAATATGTTTTCAAAGTACTTGGCCTTTCATCTAACATCCACTGTTTGGGCTCCATTTCGCTGCACCACAACCTGGAAATGCTCTCTAGGAAAAAACGCCTTAATATATGTGGGACTCACCTTGTGAGGTGAATCAAGGATTGGGGCTCTGCAGTCCTATCACTGCAAACAGTGATTTTATAAGATTTCTACAGGTTTTATAGTTATATAAAGTGGGAAGGTAAGTCTGATACCAACTACTCATCATGGCTGAGACCATAAATTTGCTTATATGGTCTTAGAGCAACACACACAAAAACTTGAGTTATTTTAAAATTACCATTTATTGCTAGGCTTTTGACAGAGGAAAACCTCAGGGGTAACTATAAGCATTTCATAGATTTCTTCCTGAGGATTTATCAATTTAATTAAAATCTTACTTGAGAACAGTCAACTGACTTCAATCATCACAGTGAATGATTATAAAATAAAGACTAATGCACCTAAATAAGCCTAGGTGATCATTATTCTCGAAAGCTTCCATCTAATTGAGTTTTTAGAAATTCAGAGTCATTGTCTTATATAAACAATGTTGACCTTGGCAAGTTTATTTTACCAAAAGTTAACTTAGATTTAATAGACCACTTTTAGGATATATAATCATAATTTCTTTGAGTCAGTAATACCCCGTGTGCCAACTGGAAATTAAGGACTTCCATAAAACATTTCTGATCACTACACCCCAACTAAATTAAGTTTCTGGGAAGAATTCTCCTACTGCCTAAATCATATAGCTTCGTATCCACCCAGAAATAGAGGAATTGGCCCCTTCACCTTGGCAATTTATAGAGGAATCCTACTCCCTTCTATATCTTGCCTACTTCCCCAAACAATCTTAGGCATCTTGAAATAAAGGAACATATGCAAGAGAATCATTTACATATGAATTAGAGAGCAACCACTTTTTAGAAACATCACTGGTAGAATATATTTGTAAGGAAATGCAAACATTTCAACAAATGACCCTGGCTTGTACTGTTGAAGCATTTAGGTGAGAAAATTGCTCAGAACTATGATAACAGGTAGCACCTCCATCATGGTGATACTGACTTGGACTGAGATACTTCAAGAGCCATAAGCTTCAGCTCCTATATATTCTTTAACCTTAAATCCTCCACAGTTTTATGTACTTGTGATCTGAAAGAATCTATTACTTTTCTGTTCCTTTCAGGAAGTTTTTCTGTGTGTCTGTATCTACGTAGATGTAGACATCACATCTGGTTAGGCAGAAGGTCATATGGAGTGCGGCAGAAGATCATAGCTATTACAATATGCTTCCCTTGTGGAGCTGTAGTCTTGGAACACCTCACCTGGGGTTGGAAGCAAATACTCTGATCATATGTCACACTAGCATGTCCAGTGCATAACAATGCCTGTAATCAGAGTTTTATGATCTCATTGATTAGCAATACAGAAAACCAATTTTCTGTTTCAGCCTGAATCCCAAATTGTCATGTTGAGTGTTGCATCAAAATAGATTTTAGGCTACTTAAAATTTATATTCAGAACAACAGTTCTTCATCTTTTTCGCAGTATTTCTCCTGGCACTTCCCCCAAAGCACATATCTATCTAAAAGGCAGCCCCAGCCAGTGTTGAGTGGGGTTGAGTGTTGAGTTGGTGGAAGAGAGGAAATTTCGGAGACATTCCCCATGAGAAGAAGTGATTCCTTTTTCTTTGTTGACCAGCAAGAGCTCTAGTTCTCACTGTTTGCTACGGAGAGAACACTCATCATAGGACACATGACTGTGTTAGAGCATAAACACAATGTGCATTGAATGTGTTGGAGGGGAAAAACTAAACGGAGTAGGTAAGCCACTCTTCAGTGTGTGACCTTGCGCCACTCACTCAAATACAGGGACTCGGTTTCTTCATGTGCAAATGAGGTCTCCTCTTGGAGGTCCCTTCCAGCTGTAACTTTTCACATTGAAAAGTTGAATCTGTGTATTCAATATGTATCGGGTTGGCCAAGAAATTCGTTCGGGTTTTTCCATAAGATGATATAGAAAACCCGAATGAACTTCTTGGCCAAGCCAATCTATTCTGAGGGGAATTCATTTTTTCAGGTATTATGTTAAGGACTAAGAATAATGGCCAAGTTTTTTTTTAAGCATAAATATCCAAAATTACCTCATTTCATACTTGGTCAAATCAGTCCACCTCCATATTCAACACATGTGTGCACACACACTCATGCAAATAGACACATACAATAAACATCTATATCAGTAATAATCATAACTAGATTAATCTATTAATATTTAGGGGCCCCAATGCATAAGCAGTTTAATTAAAAATCTAAGAAAGAAATCAATACACAATAGTACAATTAGTATTCAACTTATATGCCTATGCTTTTAAGGGAAAGCTAAAATTATCAGGCTTTTTTATGATTTATAAAGAGATGACCAATTAAAAATAAAAGCTGGATGTATGTGGTTGTGCTCATTTTATTAAAATTTGATGAGCTGTAGACTTAGGACTTACATACTTTTCTGTATATATTTCAATAAAAAGTCTAAACTTTTTTTTAATGCCAGAACTCAGGCTGCATCTTAATTACATCAATCAATAGTAAGATTTCTGTTCAGAGGCCATTGAAAAATTAACTGTATCACAAAATCATATTACATAAAGAACTTGTGACACTCATATTTGAATAGATGTGAGAAGGCTATAGATAAGGCAATGGAGCAGTGAAATTCTCGCTTGCAACTGGTAGTTATGTTACACATGCAAAATCATGCTGAGAAATTTAGGGCCTCTCTACTGGAAACATGAACATAAAAAAGATTTCTACAAAAGATTCTCATGATACTCCATATTGCAAAGTCACTACCATAATTTAGCTTAACTAAAATGATGGTGTTTTGGTGCTAACTCAATCGAGAAAAAAATAAACATTTAATGCACTTTGGGCAGGGTCCTTGGCAAAATAAAGAGCCTCTCTGTTGGATAGCTTCTCTTTCTTAAAGGAGGCTTGGAGAGGGGGAAGAGACCCATAAGTCATGCTTCAGGCACCGATTCTGGCCACAGAAGGGCCTTCTACCAGGAGTAAAAAACTCCTGTTATTATCAACATGGAGCACAGAAAGTGGAAAATTATGTCCACATACTTTTGAGCCAACCTGGGAGGGCTATCCAACTCGGAAGTTACCGTAAATATGCACTATTTAAAATTACAGATCTAGGATGCATTCAGTGTGGGTCAAACATACCCATTTCTCAGGCTCCTTTGGCCAGTGGGATCCAGACCAGTTTGGGGGACTTGAGGTCATCTCTGCAGCCATTAGGAGAGGTGTTATTGCCTCAGTCTGTGAAGGAGTCTTCAGCTCTTCGACCTCTCTGTATCTAAGTGTAGAGGAGTAGCTGCTTTGGATTGTTGTGCGAATGGCAACAGACTGCCTGAGGTTAATTAGGCAATAAACCATGACTGAGCATGCATCAGTAGTGATTAATCACATCTCAAACATGTGTGGGATGTGTGGGAAATAAGAGGTGAGACTGATGGGCTTCATGTCCTGAAAATGAGTTAATACCCTCCGAGACCTGAGGTCTGAAATGCCACCTCATGTCTGGTGAGATGTCCAGAGAGAGGCCCTTTGGTGGCTATTTCATTTCATAAATGTGTGTGTGGGAAGTATAGCATGCATGCAATAGAATGAGTTTGCAAATGATGTCACAATGCAACAACTTCTATTATGCTTTTCCTGAACAGTAAGGAAGGGCAGGCATCTGTTATTATGCACAATATATGGATGAGGGTAAGAGAGATTAAGTGACTCAACCAAACATCACAGCCACAGAAAAAGGAAACTAATTGAAGAGACAATGAATTCGCACGGAGCAGAGGTTCACATAGGTAGCAAGATGGTTCTTCAAGTTAGAAGTTAGAGGACTTTCAATGCAGAGCCAAAGAATTGAAAGTTTATTTCTAAAGTAATGGAAATCTCTGACTGCAGTTTGGTAAGGAGAATGACATAGTGTTTCATGTGGATTTGTCTTGTAGCAAAGAACAAGATTGGGAGAGAGAAATTACTACCTATATAATAAAAACTGGCAAGTAAATACTCTTCAAGCAGTTACAATATTCCAAACCCGCCACTAGGGACTTTACATGTATTGCCTCCATGTAAGCTAAAGGGGAAGTGATATTAACTCCATCATATGAAGAAAAAAAATCATTGGCAATAGGCTTTGCAAGGTCACTTATAACTAAGTAGCAAAGCCTAGGTTTAAATCCACATCTACAGTTGTCCAGTGGTCATGCTCTAGTCTCCACAGTGTATTCCTACAAAAAGGAAGTGAAGTTGGCCTTGAGTAGCAATGACTTTAAGTCAAGACATCATCATCATCTGCCTGGACTACTGAAGGAACTTTCTACTACTATTTCTGTTTTTACCTGCAGTAGTAAGTATCTATTGCTACATAACAAATTACTCCAACTTTTAGCTGCTTAAAATGACAAATATTATCTCACACAGTTTCTGAGGGTCAGGAGTCTGGGAGTCACTAAGCTGGCTTGGTCTGTCTTTGAGTTATCAGGATGTTGGCAGGGGCTATAATCATCTGAAGGCTTGAGTGAGGCTGAAGGATTTGCTGCAGACTTTGGCTTCTCACATGGCTGTTGGCAGCAGTTCCCAGTTTCTTGGCTAAAGGTCTTAGTTCCTTATTACATGGCAGCTGGCTTCCACCAGAGCAAACGATTAAAGAGGGTGGTGGGGGCCACACTGTCTTTCTTGACCTGGCCTTAGAAGTTAAGCACTGTCACTTCCATCATGTTCTATTCATTAGGAGTGAGTCACTAAATCCATCCACACTCAAAGGAGGGAGAATTAGGCTCCATTTCCTGAAGCAAGGAGCATCAAAGAATTTGTAGACATACTTTAAAACCACTACACTCCCTTCTTTGATAGAGTCTATATACTGCAGTCACAATCTTTTACTAACAAATCTGTTTACATCTCTCTTCTCATTAGCCTTTCAATGGTATCTCACTGGTTTGAAGATAAAAACACAATGTCTTTTGTCCTACTTGATGTGGCCAGGGCTCCCCCCTACAAACCCCTCCAATGTTGCCTCCTATTTTTTCCCAGTTCTCAGTCTTCTGGCCACATTCTCTTGCTTTCAGTTCCTCTAATATGCCAAATTCCTTTTGATTCAGGGCCTTTGCACATGCTGTTCCTGGAACCCAGAATGATCATCATCTTGCTTCACTTATTCACCATTCAGTTCTTGGTCCAAAGGATACTTCCTGAGAAGAGCTTCTCTGACTCATTAGCCTTTATTAGCTACCCAGCTACAGTTCTTGTTACAGCCTGTACATTTCATCTGTGGGGCTGATCACAGTTTATGACTGCTTATTCATCTGACTATGTTGTTATGGCTGTAAAAAGTCTGTCTGTTTTGTTCACCATTGAATCCTAGTGCTTGGTACAGGGTTTGGCTGGTATTAGTGCGCAGTAAATATCTGTACTGAATAAGTTATTAGGAAAGGAAGATGAATTGATAGAACAGAGACCTCTGCTTTGAGACCCAAGTTAGAAGAGGTAAGCAAATACATCTTTATCTCTAAGCTTAAATAAAGACCAAAAGAAAAACATACCATAAATGTGCATAAAGTGGGATATACCAACGATGGAGACGCCAGCAGGGGAAGCACAATTACAGGAAGACAAGGAAGGCACACATGTAATCAGGACTCTGCTGCTGCGTCACAGATCTGGTTAGGTCATTAAAGAGATACAGCCCTAATCTTAATCTTTGGCTCTGCACTAAACTGGTACAGCCTCAGTTCAGAAATGTTTGAATATATCTGCACTTCAAGGTGCAGATATACCTACTTTGCAGGTAGGAGAATCATTTATTCTTAGAACTTTTATTCTGATGTTTTGCCCCACCTGCTTGCCACTCCATCACTCACAAACTGATCTGAAAATATGCACACATGGTGGTGGTCTCTGAGCTGTAAACTGTGGGCAAGAAGGGCGCCCAAAAAGCATCACTTCCCCAGTCTCATCCTCTTTGTTAACATGACAAGGGTGAGATTCCTGAATTAGAACCATTCTAGGTTTTGAGGAGTCTTTTGCAATAGGAAGAGACATCTAGGTGAGAGTTGGAAAATGTCCACTGCTACTCATTGTGTTGTCAAACGCTTTGCACTCATGGGGACTAAGAGGCCTGCCTTTCAGAGAGTCCATTCACAGAGCATTGCAAGTGAGAAACAAAAGCAGCTTGTTGGGAAATGAGTTCAGTCCCAGCAGCACAGCTCTGAGCCTGGAGGGAGGACAAACAAAGCCACTGCTAAGACTAAAAGCAAGTTCAGTGTTTCTCTCCTTATGGTTTAGCTTGCTCCAGCCTCTTAAAAGCTATTCTATTGTGTCCAGGCCTGAAAGCGTCTAGTGATCTAACTGAGCCTCTCTAATTGGGTGCTTGCAGTTCATCTTATTTTTCATTAAAAAAATAAGCTCATCAGCACCGTAGCCTCAGGGGTCCACACGGAACATGTTTATAGAGAAGTTTTTGTGTTTATTAGCATTTCACAAAGCCCGTTAGACAAAAGCCTCAGAAACTCGCCCAGCCTCAGCAAGCTTCCAAATGTGAACACTTGATGTCACAAGCCCTAAGTCATTGCTAGTGACAGGCACACAGGGCCCTGAGAAGGCTATCCTTTCACTCAGCCCAGGTTACTTGAGTCAGGGGACCTTGAAGGGGACATCCCTCCAAAAAGTCACAGCCATTCGTTTTGGGTTGAGGTTGCAGGAAAGACATTTCCTTCGAAGTAAAAAACAATGAAGCACCTGCTAACCTACTATGTGTCCGGCATGCTGGGTGACGTAAATATGCTGGCATGTGGATGTTCTCTTAATACCAACAATAATTTATTAGGTAGATGAGAGTTTCTTGTCTTACAGAAAAAGTCACTGAGGTAAAGAAAGATTAATGACTTGCCCCAAGTCCTACAAATACGAGGAGTCAAAATTCAAAAAGATGCAAAATCAGGTCTATCTAATCTCAGAGTCTCTCTTCCTCCTACCAGAATGTAGTCTCTTAATATAAATTACGATCTGCACAACAGCCCCTTTGAGAGTCTCATCCCAAACTATGGTGAAGTAGTACAAGGAGGGCAAAGGGCCAGCAGACCAGGATTTGGGTTCAGTACCTGCTAGGCCACCTGCTGGGCCACCTTGCTGGGCTGTTTCTTCATCAGGATCAGGTGCCCTCCTGGAGGAAGATTGAGCACGAGTCATGCATCAAGCAAGCAATATGTCAAGACCTAAGAAGAAATAATGTTCCACAAGGATAAGCACAGCAGAAAGAAAGCCAAATTAATTTCCATTGCTGCCAGAGGGGGGGAAAAAGACATTTCAGCAATTGATTCCAAATGCTGACTGTTATGAGACAGAACGCAAGAGCAAGTGACTTCAAGTTAAACCTGACCAATTGATTAATAGAAACCGTCAAGTAATTGCCTACTAATAGCAGCTGCCTGGAAGGCACTGGAATGTTTGTAAGGAAGTCTCAATTCCACCCAGCCCAAGCATTTCCTAACACTGGAAATGAAAGAACAGATTTTGTGACTATATTAAATATATGTAACGACCATTTTTAATTATTGCACTTAAGGGTGGTTGATTTACATATGCTTCTTAGTCTTTTCCTCCTCTCCTCCCACCAAGGTATGTAATAGCTGTTGAAGCAAGGAAAGAATGAAATGCAAATAAGCAAAGATTGTACAACAGGGTCACAGTATGCTGCTTCTTAAGGCCAGCTGAAACCATTTCACTAAGTCAGGAGAGAAACATTTTTACCAGTAAGGTATAAAAAGAGACATAAATGGGAGCCTGATTAACCCAATGTTCACCAAAAATTTGGCAAGGTAGAAACCCATTCCTCAAATATTTCTTGCTAAGTTGAGGTTTGATTATTTGCATTGTTTCTGCATAAATAAAATAAAAACATTTTTGAGTGAGCCATTACCATCAGTCATCTGTCTTAATTAAAATAATTGGTACAGAGTTACATATGTCAGGAGTCAAAATAAACTCTTCCTTCATATGCAGTATGCTAGCTGTATGTTAGGGGACCATCTGCAAATATCCAACCTGAATCTCTTTCTGAGACATAAGATCCTGGAGGCAGTTAATGCAGAGCAAAACAGCAAGGTGTGATTAGCATAGGTGTTCTTTTAAGGAGTCTAAATCCATTTAAGCTTGTTCCAAATGTGGGTTTGCCCTAGGAAAGACCCAGAATATATTTTTATTTTAAACCAAGTTGGCAAAGTATAGCCCAAGGCCGAATGTACCCCCCTTTCACCTTTTTTTTTTTTTTTTTTTTTTTTTTTTTGCTGTATGCGGGCCTCTCACTGTTGTGGCCTCTCCCGTTGCGGAGCACAGGCTCCGGACGTACAGGCCCAGCGGCCATGGCTCACGGGCCCAGCCGCTCCACGGCATATGGGATCCTCCCAGACCGGGGCACGAACCCGTATCCCCTGCATCGGCAGGCGGACTCTCAACCACTGCGCCACCAGGGAGGCCCCACCTATTTTTATAAATATAGTTTTATTGGAACACAATGACACATTTGTTTATGTATTATCTGTCTGCTTTCAAGCTACAAGGGCAGGGTTGAGTAGTACTGAGAGAGATCTGCAGTGCTGAATGTATTTACCATCTAGTGCTTCATGGAAAAAGTTTGTCCGCTCCTGATCTAAACTATGCCCAATTCTCCTTTGAATTCTACCACATAAAACCAATCAAACCAACAATGCTTATTAAGATCCTGTATGGGCAAACTGGTATGTTCACCTCCTACTGAGTCATCCCAGGTAGACTCTTCCCTGGGAACAGCCTCTAACAGAGTAGAAATGATGGGGCTGGCTTCTTGCATAGCCCAGAGTTTCACGGTCATGGCCAACACCACAATCTTTCAAGCAGCAATATGGACCCATGGTCCCTCTCCCACAGCTGTCTTCTCAGTGTTTTGGGCAATATATGACATATGAGGCCCAGATCACACTATAACACAGCTGACATTCTGCCTGGCCAAGATAGACTTATAAGAAACTGATGCCCACAAGATTTAAATTTTGGAATTAGCCTTGACAACAACCTATTCTGACTTTCAAGTGTCTTAGGCTTAAAGAGAAACAAAACAAAACAAAAATCATTAATTTTTTTCGGCTTGGCAGGCATTCTTTGTTTACAGTTACATGAAGGCGTTCCTACTTAAATTCTTTTGGTACTGCAGGTTATTAATATTTTTATACAAAATATATAAACTGCTATTTATTTGTATGTAATATCAAGAGAATATACAAACATATTTAGTCTATCAGTAAATTTTCCAGAGCTGAGAGGGAAAGATGACAAAAAAATCCCAGGTACTTTGAGATCATAGACTGATTGCTGGGCATATTCGGTCCTAGTGCACTGTACGCATCAGCATTTAGAGCCCCAGAATGATTGCTTCTTGAATGATACCTTCATTACCAGGAAATTGCTTACAACTAAGCAGGATATGCCCAAAGCTTCATGTAATATCTTGGCTTCTCTATAATATTTTGATTGCACATTCATAAGAAGATAAGGGCTCTTGTTCTTTCAGAAAAAAGAAACAGACATTTTAAACTTGGCAAGTTTTCTGTCAGTAAGTATTCTACAAGGGTTCATGACATTTCCATGAAGCTGTCTATAATACATCACCTATCAACCTCTTTGACACTATCTGCACCAAAACATCCCAAAGGCAGTCAGAGGTGAAGGCTCTGGAGTCTAATTAACCTGAAAGTGTCAAGTTTTCAAATTCTCTCCAGCCTGAAGATCCTAGGAAATTTCATATGTTCATTAATTCTACAAATATTTATCAAGTTTAAGGCAATGTTAAGGATACAAAAATGGATAAGAACAGGTCCTTGCCTCCAAGCACCTCAAAATCTATTTGTTTCATAAGAGAGGGCTAGTGTGAGCTGTAAGTGGGCTGAAAAATTCCTAACAAAAATTCAGAGCTTTTCTATAGTGAATCAGATCTAGCCAATTAGAAAATCATTTCTTAGGTGAAAAGGATTTTGCTAGATGGAAAGAGATTGTATGCTGTCTTGAAATGGCTATAGTTTGTTTTTAAACCCACCTTCTTGCGATACTCGTTTAAAAATTTCTCTCAATAAATTTCTTATTGACTTCAAGCAGTTCAGCCTATTTAATGCAAGAATTTAACATTATTTTTTAAAAGAATAGGAAGCTATTAATAGCCTTTGATAATCGTGAAAGATCAAAAATTTTAATAGTAATGTTGTGTCCACTGTGTTATTTATAAAAAGGGGAAAGCAAAAATTCATAGCCCCTAAATGCAGTTGGATCCTGGAATAGAAAAAGGCCATTGGTGAAATAACTAGGGAAATCTGAATGAAGTCTCTAATTTAATAGTATTGTACCAATGTTAGTTTCTTAGTTTTGATAAACGTATCATAATTATGTAAAATGTTGACATTAGGGAAAACTGGAGGACAGAGTACATGGGAACTCTATTCTATTTTTGCAACTCCTCGGTAAATCTGAAATTATTTTAAAACAAAACGACTAAAGAATAGTACCAAGTTATTGTTCAAAGCTATTTCGTTTTTCTCATACCTTAGTGTAGATGTGAGAGAACTCAAACAGGAGCACCCGAAATTGGCCAGATAGATAGGCATTATCAGGACTTTTTTTTAAAAGTAAGAACATGGAAGTATAGGCTTCCAGTGGCTCTTTCAAATGTAAAATGTACCACTCTGCTGTGAGATTTAGAGACAAAACCCTATAATTCTCTTTGAGAGTAGAACTAGAGAGATCTTCCAGTTTATTCCAGTGCTTCTCAGTTTATCCATCAATACATTCCTTATAGCCAGAGAGTTAATGTGCACTTCAGAGGGTATGGAGGTTTGCCAGAAATGACACACCTACAGATAGAAACTATCTTCATCATCTCAGGTTTACTTTAAACATTCATTACATTATGTTTTATATTACTTATTTATTTAACTGTTCTCTTGAAGTTCTTATAAAATTGATGACCAAACGAAACAAACCAAAGCAAAAACCGAAACTCTTATATGTTAAAAAAAAAATTAGCTGATTGTACCTTGCTGATCTAAGGATATCATTTAATCTTGGACGTATATAAATTTGCTGAGGGGTGAGAGTGGGAAGAGGGATGCACTATCATTTGAGAAGCCTAGAGTTCCTGGCCTAATAGAGTTCATGCAATTTGCTCAAGACCTCTACCACCTGAGTGAAGACCAACAACTCCTTGTGGGTGTGCACGTGGGTCTTGTCATGTGGGATGCCACACTCTCACTTTTCTAGCCACAGAATCCTTCAGTCAGGGAACCTTTCATCCCAGATAGTTTCATCCCATCCCACATGGAAAAAGGGAGGACATTTTTTCAGTATATCAAATTCAGTCAATTTAGCAATCCAGGGGACTGGCATGCATTTAAATATGCTTTTCTTTCAGCTTGTTACACTGGCAAGACCATTGTTATGGAGTCTGAAACACTGAATGAAAATAGGTGCTCTCCGGAGTCCTACTTCCATCAGGTCTATAGAGTACAAGGGGAAGCAAATTCAATTGCATGACTTTAGGCAGTAAAGATTAGAGTGCAACTCTGATTTGAGAAAATCGGTCTCTAAATTCCATTTATATAGTTAAAGGCAGGTCAGTTTGAATTATTTAGATAATCCCCCAATTTATGGATTGGATTGGCTTAATCACTTGACCTGAGATTTATTACTCAGATACCATTTCCGTAATTGCTCAGGAAGTTCAATGTTTGCTTGTTTTTCTCTTTAATTTCAGTTGATGACCAAAATTAGTATGGTAAGAACTGTTCTACCTAGTATTCTATCAATTAATTAGAACTGCAGTACAATATACATGGATATAAATTGTAATTAGCCTGATGAACTAAGAATCTTAAATATTAAATTGCATATCCATGTTCTAAAAATTGCAACAGGAAATATAAAAATTGGAAAATGTATTTGCCAAGTTTATAATTTACTCATTTTCATGGGTTATAAGTTTAAAGCATAATTGTCTTTTCTACATGATATTATTCTAATCCTAGCACATAGTTGAAAGGAAATTGCTAGATTTACCTATCCCCAGTACTCATGGAATATTAATGCGTTGGATTTCTCCTCTGTGTTTCTCTTGAGTTCGTAGGAAAAGCAATGTGAATTTTAATCATATCACATCATATAGGAGGTATGAAAAATTTTCAACACTTTATGCTATTTGGTAGAGTTTATTCTTTTGCCTGGTATAATATCTAAAATTGCATTTTGAAGCATAAACTCAAAACAAAAATCTCTCATTTAGTTTTTAATAGTCACCCCACCAAAGGTAACAGTGAACCTTCTGGAATCTGAAGATGGGAAAAAATATCCCCCCAAATGAAGCTAAGCCATAAAACATAAAACTTGATTTTGTAGTCCAGATACCCCTTCTCCCCTCTGCCACCCAAATATCCCTAATTGTATATATATAGTTAACATATATATAACACATATTTATACAGGGTGGAGGGGTGCTCATGGGATTATGGAGTCTAAGAAGTCCCAGGATCTGCATTTGGTAATCTGGAGACCTAGGAGCTCCAATGAACTCAGGAGCACTGAAGGCAAAAGAAGAGGATGTCCCAGCTCAAAGACAGTCAAGCAGAGAGAATGAATTTTCCCTTACTCTGTTTTTTGTTCTATTCAGGCCTTCAACAGATTGGATGAGGCCCACCAGCATTGGGGAGGGCAATCTGCTTCACTCAGTGAATATGTTTAAGAAAATATCTGTGCACCCCATGGCCCAGTCAAGTTGACATTTAAAATTAGCCATCATACAAATTAAATCATGGTAGAATGTCAGAGAGCTTATAAGCTACCTAGATATTTAGCCTCAGAAGAGTTCTCATGAGAGATAACTTATGCATCAAACTGCAGCATCTGTAATTTCTACTGTTTAGAGACTTAACCTCCTCGCATCCTCTGATTCCTTGGAAAATACTTCCTCCATTCTATATGTTTCTGATGAGATATCAGTTATGCTTTAGTAATGGTCAGTCCCAGTACTCCACTCCCCTGGACACACTGAATAGAAAAAGAAGCATATTTTGCAAGCAGGGCCAAGGAGAGTCCTGCCTGGGATTCATATACAGCTGTCGAGAAGAATGCTGCTTTCTTTCTACTGGTTGTCAAACCAGGATGGTGTGAAGTTGTGGTTTCAAGTGGCCATCTTCTCTGGCCACATGGAGGAAACTGTAACAAAAAGTAAAGAGACCATCATGCAGAGAAAAGAGACAAACAGAAACATGACATGGAGGGGAAGACAGACTGTTAAAGATTTGAAACTCTCGATACAGTTGGCCCTGAAGGCATAATTCCTGGAATTTCTGGTTAAGTGAGCTAATAATTTTTTGTTTTAAGTTCATTTGAATTGTGACCAAGAGAACCCTGGTTAATACAAACTATGGATTCCTCTGAAAAGTGTGATGAAAGATAAAATGCAAAATGTGATTAGGGGCAAACAAACTCAAGGGCACTGTTGAGAGTCCTTATGAATTTAGATCTCCATCAACCTCTGAGAAATTGGCCTATGTCTGATTTCATAACTATACACTACACAAGGGCTGAAACTTCATGTTTAGTAAGCAAAACTGTTATGATAGTTCTTTTGCTAATTAAAATACTTTTGCTAAAAAAAGAAGGGCTCCAAAAGGCATAGAATGGCATCTGGGTCCCAGGGATGGGTCATTGTCTCTTTCCTTTTGGCCCCCTTCCCCACATACCCTGCATCACAACATGGCCTTCCACTATAGCACACGTTTCTCAATGTCCTAATATAACATCAGTCACACAATACAGTGTCCTGCAGATGGTGGATTGGTTGGATTGTGTTGTCAGAAATGTAATACAACCAGAAAAGACATAGAAATCATTGTATAATCTGGAGTAGGGGGCGGTGGGGGAGGGAATCATTCTATACTGTCATAGTATAAAAACTGAAAAATATTCTCAACATAGATATTAAAAGTAAAGGAAAATGAGGAGCCTCATTTCATGGAATGACCAACCTCTCATTTGAGATTTTGCCCTCTCTCATCTTTTTCAAGTTTATTCCATGTCTCTGCCTAGAAGGTCCCTGTGTAGCCAGACTAAGGAAGTCAAAGCTTTTCCCTCTTCTACCAAATCCTAGTCAATATAATATATTGACATAAAAAAAGAGACATCATTAAAAGTCAGATTTGGGCGAACATTTTTTTTTTCGTGGCTCACATATTTTCTCAGACCCTCTGGATCCACAGAATAACCAAAACACTAATCTCTCAGCCATGTCTTTCGAACGGTACCAGCAAAATGAGCAATAATCATCCCACACGCTATCCATTCATTACAGCCAAACCCCCTGTACACAGATAGATGCCATGTTGAACAATGGCCTTATCCCAGCAGCTCTTCCATAGCATAGAGCTCTGGCATTCACTCCCTCCAGTGAGGTCCCTCAGCAAAACCCATATAGTCTAGCAGACTAGGACTTTGAAGGAATGCTTCTTTAAGGATTTACTACAAGTGATTTTAGGAGAGGTTCCTTCTAAAAACAGGAGGGTTTAGCTCCAAAAGAGCTCACCTTCCTTTTTGTAAGCTTCACAATTTTCATGTGGAAATAATCCATACAGATTTAATGTTCTCAGCATTTATTCATGTTTGTGGACTTCCTTCCAACTCCCACACACATTCCCCACATCCTGCTTCTCTTGAAAAGTGGACTATTCTAGGTTTGCTCAGAGTGGAGCATAATGGAATAATTGTTTCACAGTTCCCATAAACTCTGCTTTCAAGTGGGTCCTCCAACCACGTAGTATGTTGCAGTCTCCTGTGATCCAACGAGACTCAGATTCTTCCTCCCCTCCTCTCACATGGCCGGGTGCTTAGACTCTGACCCCTTCCATTTATGGCTCCTCTTTCTCTTTTCTTAGACTTTCTCATTGTTCGTTATGCTATGTGTCTTGATCATTTGCCAGCTCATCATGTGTGGTTGGACTCTAATCCTCTCCAGAGTTAAACTAATGAACGTGTTCTCTCTTTTACCACAGAAAATCAATTATTTTTGCCTTAACATCAAATGCCTTAAATAGCTACTTCAGAAACCCAAAGGGATAAAGGTAGAAACCTAAGCCAAAAAACCCACCAAAACCACATCTCCCCCCACGAAAAAAACCCAGAAATACTGTTACAAATAGCAATGCAAGGGTCAAAGGCTGACCCTCTCCTATTG
Source organism: Mesoplodon mirus (assembly GCF_964341445.2). Lineage (NCBI taxonomy): Eukaryota > Metazoa > Chordata > Mammalia > Artiodactyla > Ziphiidae > Mesoplodon > Mesoplodon mirus. The sequence continues at coordinate 57,979,604 of NC_138985.1, forward strand.
AAACTTATCTTTCTCTCTGTTTTCCCATACATTTGAATCTAATTTGTTTTCCCTCAAAAGGTGGAAGAGCTTTTCATACTTAGTGGAATTTACTTCTAAAGTATTAACATCAACATTACCAAACATTGTAAGTCCTGCTTCACAGTTTATATACTTGTATATATTGTATTTAATACATGCATATGATTCATAAGTACTTAAGTAAGTCCCAGATAAATAAATACTCATTTATTCAACAAAATATGCTTTGAAAGCTCCTGATGCCAGAGGAAGGGACAGTGACAAAAGGCCAACAATTTGGGATGTTCTGTGGAAAATGGATTCTATGGTGCAAGAGGGGATATGTGTAAGATAGTTAGAAAGCTGGTATGGTATAGGTGTGGAGTGGCATGGATTAGAGTGGGATTGGTAGTGGTGGTGGAGGATGAGAGGAGAGGGATTTGAGAGAGATTTAGGGTGTAAAATCAATAGTCTGTGTTGACGGACTGGATTTTGGGCTTGGGCAGGATATAATTTCCAAAGTGTGATGTGTCAAGGAACTGCTAGGTTTCTGGATGTGTTCACTGGATGGTTAAAGTACTGTTCATGAAATTAGGAAGCAGTGGGAGAGAACACTTAGGAGAAGTAGATTACGAGTTTGGTTTTAGAGAGGTTGAGTTTGAGATACACCTGAATTCATCCCAAAGGAGATATCAGATCGGTAGTTGGATATACACGTCTGGAAGTCAGATGAGTGGTCTGTGCTGGAAATACAAACTTGGAAGTTGTCAGTGTGTGGCTGTTAACACCATGAAAATTGATATGGCCATCTGGCGTGAAGTTGTAGAATGATGAGTCCCTAGGAAAGTGCTTCCAGAAGGAGAAACTATCAAAAGAGACAAAGCAGCTAGGGCCATAGAACTAGAAGGCATTGAGGGAGACTGCAATAAAACAGATAATAAAACAGATGCTGTAAATATAAATGCAATGGGGCCTCCTGGTGGCGCAGTGGTTGAGAGTCCGCCTGCCGATGCAGGGGATACGGGTTCGTGCCCCGGTCTGGGAGGATCCCATATGCCGCGGAGCGGCTGGGCCCGTGAGCCATGGCTGCTGGGCCTGCACGTCCGGAGCCTGTGCTCCGCAGCGGGGGAGGCCACAACAGTGAGAGGCCCGCATACCGCAAAAAAAAAAAAAAAAAAAAATATATATATATATATATATATATATAAATGCAATGAAAATATGGCTAATGATACTACAAAGTCACATAAGAGCTTTTTGTACTTATGGACATGGACTTAAAAGTTGTTTCTGTGTGTGTGATGTAAGTTTCAGAAAACTGGAAGGGATGGATGAAGAGTGGAATGGCTGAAGTAAGCACGTGCCAGGCAACTTCCAAGTGTTTTACAGGCATAATCCTATTTAATCCTCACAGTAACTCTTACACATAAGGATACTGACATTCAGAGAAGTGAGACAAGATGAGCTGCCCAAGCTCACGCAGCTCTGTGAGGCAGCAACGCTAGAGCTCAACGCCCAAGGTTAAAGATACCTGATTGAGTTTTGTTGTTGATAATCTTTTTTTTAATTAATGATGAAATACTCCTTCTAAAAGTGAAAGTGGAATAAATTTGCAAGTCACCTTTGAAATATTCAAAACAAAGAAATAAAACATGATAGCCTTTATTTTAAGGTGTTCCTTCTCATTTTATGAATACATGAACATATTTATAAAAGCATCTGCACCCTGCCCCTTGCTCTCCCTATTTCCACTCTGGAGAGCAATCACTTTGAACACTTTGTGCTGTGTGGTTGCTCTTGGTTATGCTGGTGAATTTGTTTTCATATTTCTAAGTGATATGCGGTGGATATAGCCCAATTACACATGCCCACTGTCCCTTCTCTTCCTAGCCAATACAATTATATCATGATTTCAGTTATAGAAAACCGTTATATATTGGCATAACTTTGTAAATACTGTTCATTAGAGACAGATGTATCATGTTTATATTTTCTCCTGGGTTAATAATTGCTTCATTTTAACTTGCATGCTTTTTAATAAACCTATTCTTAACTTCCCACCCTAAGGTGACATCCTTAGTGTCACCATAAGCCAATCACAAGTTGTTTCAAAATGCTCGAGTTTGTCAGTTAAGCCCTTCCAGTTCCCAGCATTTTCATGCCTAGTTATGTTTTTATTCTCCTCTGTTTACTTTCTGTCTCCCAGCTTTCCCTGGAGGTGTGCTCTTCTCTTAGGCTCTCACTCCATTCTCTTTCAAATGGAATCTATTAACAGAGGGTGGAAAGCAATCTGATACCTGTCCCAGGTCATTGACATTTTGAGCACTGGATCCCTCAACTGTGAAATGTAAGGACTTGTTCCCTGTAGAAGGCAGGTAAATAAAGGGCAGAGGGATCCTATTGGCACCTTGAAACCAGTCTAAGAGGCCATGATGCGTCACTGTGGGTGTTGCAGTGTTGTCTCATCAGCCTCACAGCACTGGCATGTTGACTTAAGACAATAACCTTCCACAAGGACCCACCCTCCACAAGACTGGCGCCATAGTCATTCTTGGTATAGAAACATTCAAGTGCAGGCTGACTTCAAAACAATCTATAAACTCTATTAATCTTTCATTAAACCAAATCATTCCTTAAAGTGTAATTTACATTAGTAAGTTGTTTTTCCTAGTTGTTAAAGCACATTATTAAATATTTTATAAGTGATTGCTGTCACTATGTCAAATATAACAACATCAGGGAATTTTACATTCATTCTTAGGAAAGTAATTATGCAGTAAGTTTTAGAGAAAAGTAAACTGGTTTACAGTCACTATGCATTTATTTTTGCAAGGACTATTGCTATTTTAGAAAAATCATGCAACTTTAACTATGTACAATTGAAAACTAGATACTGTTACATATTTCAATTGGATTGTTCAATCTAATTGCCAATCACTGTAATTTGGATCTAAGCTGGACTTTATAAGGGGCCATATTATTTTGCTCTAAAGACAGTGACAGTCTCTGGTTAAGGATGGCACACAGACCACACTTTGCAGTAAGTGATAAAGCCTCTTTAAATTGTGAGATCTCTGCTGGTCAAATTCCACCGACAGAAGTTCCCTGGCCTACTCATTGGCTAGGTCAGTTACACTCACAGTGAGGTCACAGCAGTGGCAGCATCAGAATTTGGTAGGAAAATTCTTGGGCCCCACTTCAGACTTCTTAAGTCAGAAATTCTGTGAGCAGTTCCTAAAGCACTTGGGCCTAAGGCAGTAGTTCTCAAAAGTTAGTGTATCAGAATCACCTAGACACCCATTGCTGGGATTGACGCTAATTCAGTAGTTCCCAGGCGATGCTGATGCTGCTAGTCAGGGGACTACACTTTTCGAACTGATGACCTAGGCAAATGAAACACCATGTGAATGTTACCATGTTACTAAATGGAAGGTGACTCTCTGTGTCCCATGATTTTGTTCGAGGGAACTTACCTGATTTCCTTTGGATGTATGCACATGTAGGGAAGAAAAGGGAGAGTCCGTCCTTGAACACACACTTATGACGCCTACTCTGTGGCAGGCAAGAGAAAGACAAGGACCACACCCTGGAGTTCACACCCAAGCAGGGGAAAACAAACAAGAAAACAAAACATTTTGTTATGGTTATTTTACATGCTTTAAAGTGCTAAAAAGAATAAGTGCTGTGCTAATAAAGTGCCTAAGAGCGGAACCTGAGTATCTGGAGGAAATCAAGAAGTGATTTTTCGGCTTGCAATCTGAAGGATGATGTATTAGTTTTCTATTGCTGCTGTAACAAATTACACAAACATAGTGTTTTATCTTACATAATGTTTTATCCTACAGTTCGATAGGATAGAATTTCGACACAGACCTCACTAGATAAAAATCAAAGCATCAGCAGGACTCTGTTCTTTCCTAGAGACTCTAAGAGAGAATCTGTTTCCTCACCCTTTCCAGCCCCTAGAGGCTGGTCTCATCCTCGGCTCATGGTTCCCTCCCTCTGTAGTTAACACCAGCAACACTGTATCTCTCTTCCTGCACCTTTCTTTAAGAGCCACATTATCCTCTGACTCTCCTCTTTCTCCTCTCTTGTCCATTTTTAAGGACCCTTCTGATTACACTGGGCCCACCTGGATAGTCCAGGCTCATTAAGGTCGGCTGATTAGCAACTGTAATTCTATCTGCAACTTAATTACACCTTAGCATGCACACACAGGTTCTGGAGGTCGGGATACTGCCATTTTTTAATGACTGACATTCTGCTTACTACAGATGACATGAATTTAGCAGAGTTAAAAGAAGAGAAAGAACATTCTAAACACGTGCTGCTCTAAAAACAACATATGTGGGTGGAAACCCAGGGAATGACAGGAGCATGACATTTAAAAAGGTGAGCGAACTACACTGTGACCTGAGTAAGAAAGTGAAGGAGAATATGGTGAAAGAGGAGGATGGTGTTTAGGAGACAGGGTCTCCAGAAGACATAAATTTGCAAACAAATTAATTAAAATTATAATTTTGGCAGAGGAGATGAATGAAAACAAAAAATAAGCCACCAGAATATGCTGGAATCATATTAAAGCAAACATACCCCAAAACTTTTATCCATGTAATGAGCAGACATATCCAACTCTCAATTTCAGTCTGACTATTTCACTTTGTAATAATGATTTATCTATTGCTGGGAATGCTTAAAGTTAGACTCAGTTTTCCAAGATTTCTGCCAGAAATATCAATAGAAGAAAGGTCACTGTTCTTGAAAGCTACGTGATAGGTGAAGAAAGTAGGAGAAAGAAAAGTTTCCATGTTATCTTTCTTACTCAGGCAAACTAGTTTTTATCTATTTGATATGATAATAATTTTTAAAGGATAATTTATCATTATGAGCAAACATTACACAGAAATTGCAATGTAGAAATATTTCCTTTCTGGCATCTAAAATGTTCTGAGAGACACCCAGGAAGCTCATTGGTACATAAGATAATTAGTCTATTTTGCCCTTGGGAAGACCCTAGAAGGGACTACTGTTCTGAGTCTAAATGCAGTTCTCTGTGCTAGAGCAGGGACTCTTAGGCAGCCTGAAACTCCTGACATTACCTGCAAAGTTATCCACATAGGTCCACTTTCCCTGTCCATTTTTTTGAGGGAAGGAGATCGTGGCTTTAATCAAAGGATTCTCCAACTTTAAAAAGCATAAGATTTTTAGGGCAGTAAAACTGTGATGGTACAGTGGTAGATACATAACATTAAACATTTGTCCAAACCCACAGAATGTACAACACCAAGAGTGAACTCTAATGTATGTTACAGACTTTGGGTGATAATGATGTGTTGATGTAGGTTCAAAGAGGTATAAGCATGAAAGCAGGAGCACCATCACAACTGATAACCATGGTTCACATTTTGGTAAACATCTCTCCAGATTCTTCTGTCCCTCTTTCTATCTCCACACACATTCACACGTACACATACACACACACACAAGTTAAATGTATATATTTACATATGAATAATTCTTCATAGAAAGAATACTCAAAGTATGTTACAAACATGATTTTATTATACTAGCACAATTTATATATGGTTAATCTCACTGATGTTATTTTCTGTTGGCATTTTTTAATAATGATAAAATGAACATTATGGTGGCTACATCCTTTTACACTCATTTTCTCTTTGGGAAAAGTGTCAGGGTGTTATTTCTGCTTCAAAGTATAAAATAACTTAACATCATATTTCAACATCAACAGCATATTTCTGTCATCAATCAGCCTTGGACTGATTGGTAATAATCAGAAGGTAATACCTTCTTTTGAGAATTGCCTTTATTCTAATATTTATTGACATATTTCTCTTTTATTAATTGAATTTTAAAACTCATTTCAGATTATAATAATTTATACATTTTGACAACATGTATTTTCAGTTTATAATTTTAACCTTATGTATTAGCTAGTGTAGACTAAATTATTTAACAACTAGGCCTCTAAATTTATAATGGCTCATTCAATGAAGTGGTTTTGGGATCCAGGCACTTTGATCTTGTGACTTTACTGTCAGCTCCTGCCTTATCATCATCTACGTCCAGCTGAGGTGGGAAGAGAATATGGAGGAGGTACACTGGCCTTTTGTAAATCTTGGCCCATAAGTTAGCATGCGTTACTTTCACTTATATTTCACTGGCTACACTTAGTGGCAAATGGGATGGGGAAATTTAGTCCCTGGCTGGGCTGTTACTTCCCATCTACAACTGTATACTCTAGGAAGGATGAACAAAATTTAGGAAACAGATACAATTTCTGATACAACTTGGACCATTTTGACAAGCAGAAGTTTTTAAGTTTTATGAAATTAAACATTCTTTTTCTTTGCAAATTACTTTCTGATTCATTGCATAGGAGCATAGAGACTGAGCAGAAAGTGGTAACCCAGAACTTGCAACACTCTTCTTGTTGGGCTGGGGAGATAGAAATGAAGTTCAGAGCCTCCAAGACAACCAGGACTTGAAGGATCGAGATCCCAGAAAAAGAGGGGACTGCAGAAAAGGAAGCCCACCCTTCTATAGATAACCTACCCTCAATGCATTTGCTGACCCCGAACCAGTGCAAATGTTGTGAGAGGCTTTTAGAAACCATGCGGAAAGCAGCTTCTAAAAGGCTAAACCTTTAAGCAAAGGACGCAGTGATTGGATGGTTCCAGGAAGACTGAATTTTGAGTTTACCAGGGAGGAATGGCTCAGGCCCAGGAGGAATGAGAGCCTGAAGGAGCTATGCTCCAAGAGTAAGGGCAGATCAAAAATAAAATAGCTTAACCAGATATAACTGCCTACCAGAACGAAATTAAATCTCCTAAAAAAATAATATCTGGTAATTCCACTTGATAGCTCTCTGCAGCTGTTTATGACCAGAGTGATAAACTGGTTACAGGGAACCCGGAATGATTCACTACTTCCCCTTCTCCTCCCTTATCTTTTGGTTTCACTGAAAGAATGCTGGCTATCTGCTTTGGAGATGTAAGGTTGCTTTTATTTATTTATTTATTTATCTATCTATTTATTCATTCATTCATTCAGAGGACATGATTTGCTTGCCCTGCCATGAGTTAAGCAGCCTCTGTGGATTGTTAGAAAAAAGGTTTTCTTTCTTCCTTTTTATCTCCTGTGGGCCATGGAGATCCTACAATTCTGGAATAGTTGTTGGTTCACGTTTGACTTGGCTCCGGTTATAAATTGGATTTTTTACAAACAAAGAATTTATTATTGCCATTTAAAAACAAATTGTAAAACAAGCAATTGGTTTAGGTATTTGATATGAAAATATAGTCCCATTCCTTTATTTTAATGTTGCTATATGGGGGCAAAAATACATTCTACTTCTCAATTTTCCATGCTCCATACTTGCTCTCTGTCCTTAACAATAAATGTGCTAACTTCCTTGTTTTTAAATCATATTTTTACTTTCAAAAAACTTATTTTTGTTATGTTCTACAAATACCTGCCATTTAAATTTTTTAGAAAAAATCTAGAGGGAAAAAGCCATAGAAGCTAAAACTTTTCCTACTTCCAACAAATAAGGGAATAAGTCTGCTTGTAGAAGGTGTTTTTGAAAAAAAATTAATTTCTAATTATATCTTGGTAAATAAACTTTATTTCTTGAGCAAAATGGGTTTTTAAGAAATATAATGTGAGATTCTGGAAATGGAGGGTGCAGCAAAAAGAGCATGCACCCTTTCTATCATTGTATTGCCATCCTGTTGTATTTCAGCTTGTGGACAGCATATTATAATTAAATTGTGCGGGTGTGTGTGCAAAAAGTAAGGGTCCAATTTAAAATTTAAGTTCATTTGTGGCATCAATACAAATTCTCTGGTCTGAAATAGAACCCTGCCCCCTTCTCTGACACACACAGAAATTAAGAGTATCCATGCATGTCAAATACAGGTTAAAATAGCTGGGCATTTAGATAAACATAAAAACTATGTTCTATAAAAGTGAACTAAATCCTGTGGGGCATGTGGGGAAAAAAATAACTACTTTTGCTCTATGCTTTTGCCTTAAGGATATTCATGGAAGAGGTTTTTTTATTTTGTATTTATTTGAAACATTTCATAATTAGTCCCTAAAAGAACTGTTAGACTCACAATAAGGTAGAGAAAATAAATACATTTTTAAGGTCTGGATTTCTATTATATTTAGATTTTAAAAGTTTAAGCAAAGCTTGCTAATTTCACTCCATTCTTTTTGTAACAGAACCAGTTCACAAACTTGTGGTGCATCAGTTTGAGAACAGTTTTATTTTACCTGTACAGATTTCAATTTTATGGGTCTTTTACTTTTCAAATGTATAATATATAGATATGCTCTATCTTTATACTAACTCATTCCATTATAATTTTTACTGAGACTCTCATCTGTTTACCTAAATCTTTGATGCTTCAGGCCCATGCATTTTTCAAAGCAGAATTCATTTTTTTCTTTAAAAGCATTGAACAAACCAGAAAATGCATCATACCATATACTGAGATGGAAAATGCTGAATTTCTATGCTTTTTTCCCAGTAAAAAACATTTACAATTTTATCAAGTGACATTACATATTTTCTACAATTCAATTAAGAGTTAATGGAGGGGCTTCCCTGGTGGCGCAGTGGTTGAGAATCTGCCTGCCAATGCAGGGGACACGGGTTCAAGCCGTGTGGGAAGATCCCACATGCTGCGGAGCAGCTGGGCCCGTGAGCCACAACTACTGAGCCTGCGCGTCTGGAGCCTGTGCTCCGCAACAAGAGAGGCCGCGATAGTGAGAGGCCCACGCACCGCGATGAAGAGTGACCCCCACTTGCCACAACTAGAGAAAGCCCTCGCACAGAAACGAAGACCCAACACAGCAAAAATAAATAAATAAATTAATTAAAAAAAAATAGTCAATGAGTTAAAACAACAACAACAACAACAAAAAAGAGTAAACTTCACAGAGTTTAAAAAAAAAAAGAGTTAATGGAGATGCTAAGAAACAAGACCTGTGACTAAAAACAAAGAGAAAAAAGACAATATAAACAGACCCACAGGTGATTCAGGTATTGAACCCATACATTAGTAACCCCTAAAGAATATTTTCAAGAAAATAGGTGAAAATTCATCAGATCCCAATGACTTCACCAATGAATTCTTCCAATTATGTAAGGAATTAGGCTGGCATAACCTTGAGTCTAAAACCTGACAAGTCATTACAAGAAAGGAAAATTACAGGCAAGTTTCTCTCATGAATAAAGATATATAAATTTTTAACAAATATTGTCAAATTGAAGTAAATAGTATATGAAAAAAGAATACTATATCATGATCAAATTGAGTTCATTCTGGGAATGCAGAGTTGGTTTAACATTTAAAAATTAATTTAATTCATCACATTAAAAGAATTTAAAAGCTGATCATCTCAAAATATTCAGAAAAAGAATATGATAAAATCCTATAACCATTAATGATTCTTAAAAAAACCATCTTGGCAAACTAGGAACATAAACTTCTTGAATCTGACAAAGTATTTATAAGAAGTATCTATGAAAACATTTATATGTAATGTTATAGTACTGAAAGTTATCACCTTGACTTTAGACATAAATTCAACACTGTGCTGGAGATCCTAACCAGTGCAATAAAGAAAAAAATAGAAAAAAAGGATTAGGGATGGTAAATGAAGAAATAAAATTATCCACTTTTTATAGACAACTTGCTTGAATCAGTGGATAATCTATCAGAATTTACTTTTATTTCATTTTTATATGCTAGCAACAGTTAGAAGAAATTCTTAAGAAAGATACTATTCATAATAACATCAAAAATATCAATACATAGGGATACATCTAGCAAAAATTTTGCAAGACCTCTACACAGAAAACTATAGAACATTATTGTGAGAAATTGAGGAAACCCAATAGAATTAGAGAAATACATTGTGCTTAAGAATTGGAAAACTCCATGTTGTAAAGACATCATTGTTCCCCTACTGCAATGCAAGCCCAGTCAAAATAGCAATAGGACTTTTTAAAAAGTGAAACTTGACAAGCTTTTTCTAAAACTTATATGGAAACAAAAGGGTCTTAGTTAAGACATTCTGGACGAAGAAGAGCATTGTAGGAGGACTTGTTTTACTAAGTCATTATAAAGCTATTTAAGAGAGTGTGTTGCTGAAGCAAGGATAAAAGAATAGACCAATGGAATAAACAGAGAGCTTATAAAAAGGCAACAGATGTAGAGGTACTTGGTTCATGAGAAAGAACTGGGGGAGATGGGAAAAGAACGGTATTTTTTTTTTTTTTTTTTTTTTTTTTGCGGTACGCGGGCCTCTCACTGTTGTGGCCTCTCCCATTGCGGAGCACAGGCTCCGGATGCGCAGGCTCAGCGGCCATGGCTTACGGGCCCAGCCGCTCCGCGGCATATGGGATCCTCCCAGACCGGGGCACGAACCCGTATCCCCTGCATCGGCAGGCGGACTCTCAACCACTGCGCCACCAGGGAGGCCCCAAGAACGGTATTTTTAATAACAATGATAATGGAAAAATTGGGTATCCATACAGGAAAAAAAAATGCAACTTGATTACTATCTCATACCATACACGAAACTAATTATAGTTAAAGTATAGATATAAATGTGAATGACAGAACACTAATAATTTAGAGTGCAAGAAAGATTCAGAAGTCCACTAAATTTTTCCTCAAAACCGTGACTACTGAAGACCATACACAGACACCATCTTCGGGGCGTCTCCAGATGACTTCAGGGAAACGAAAATATAACTCTTCACCCCTCCCCCAATAAATCCTGCAGAATTCATCAAATGCCATTAGATAGTGGTAAGATGGGAATCCCCAGGTGGTCCAGTGGTTATGACTCCGTGCTTCCACTGCAGGGGGCCCAGGTTCAATCCCTGGTCGGTGAACTAAGATCCCACAAGCTGCGCAGTGCGACCAGAAAATAAATTAATTAATTTAATTAAATAGTGATAAGACAAGATTAGAGTTCTGGAAATTTTAATCTGGTGTGTTTGAGGGGAGTGGACCTGAAAGTGAGGAAATTAAGAAGCCCCAGCAAAATTTGACGTGTTTGAAACTTTTAATAATATCGTTAGTTTTGAAATGGAAAGAAAGGGGCAAATCAAAAAGACACTTCAAGAGGACTTGGCCATTGGGTTGATGGTGTTGGCAAAGTGGGGAAAGGTCATAGTGACTCAGAGGTTTTGAGGTTTAATCATATCATTAACAAGGGTAGAAAATCAGACAGGCAAGCTGCTTTTGGCAAGATAATGACTGAGTTTGAGATAATGGCAGGATATCCAAACAGAAATGCTCAAAAGAACGGTAGAAGTAAGTTACTGGAAATAAAGAAAGGGGCCAGGCCTAGAGTGACAGAGTAGGATGTCAGTAACGTCTGCGGGTAAATGACACATGGCTGGTTACTCACTGTCTGTCCCAATTCTCTCACATCCATTCACTGAGTTACAGCTGTGGTGTCATCTGCGTAAGCTTGGCTGGTTTTGGAGTAGAGGGGAAAGGACAGTGCTGGTATAGAGACTGACAGTTCTTCAGGGGGCTGCCTGTGAGTAACTCTTAAGTCACACAGATACTAAGCAAAATTGTGAACTGACCTTGTCTTAAGGCCTTCTAGATAAAGAGTTGTATCAATAGACCCTGGCAAACTACTCCATTATTCCACTAGCATGAGAATCTGTCACGTACTTTCTTTCATCAGTTAAGTTAACCCTCACCCAGCAGAATATTAGTGGGGTATGAAGCCTCACCTGAAGACCAGTCCACTTAATCTTTTCAGTTGAGCTGAGGAAGGACACTGGTCATCTGGTGTGGAAGAAAAGCCTCTTCATAACTCTTTTCCTATTCTCTCTGGTACAGGGATAAGGCACTAGATAAATATTCATGGCCGTGGGTAATGGATGTCATTGGTCACTATCCCTGTAGTGAATGGCACCTGTATGCAAAAAAATAAAGTCATTATTTAATGGAAGAAAGTTCTAAGTGGTCCAGATTTCAGAGGACTGCGTAACCATGAATATTTATGTAACGCATTATCATTTAAAAACACTTTTTAAAATCTTTTCAAAGCTTTCTAATTGAGCTATAAAAATTCACGCTAGCCTAGAATAGGCATGCATGCTAAGTGCCCAGAAGTGCCGTATCAACCCTCTACTACAGTTAGAGTGCTGAGGCTGTGAAGGCAAATTCTCTCTCCCCTGCTCCTGTGAAATCAGTTTTCCTAATTTTCTCTGTAAGAGTTCTTATTTCCACATAACTCCTTGCTAACAGTTATTGCTCAAATTATGTTTTTGACCTTGAGGCCCTATTTATAGAGAATTTTTAACAGGGGGGACGTACTGGGGCAAGAGAAGAAATCAAATTCCTAGCGTCTCCCATAAAGACCTGCTTCAAACAAGATCAGGTCTTTATCCTTGCCTCCCAAGAGAAGATGGTCTTCTAACCCCAATAAAGAGAATTCAATAAAATAAAATAAACAAGAGTAAAGGCACGTGGCCAAACACACCTGGGTTAGGAATACAAATCATTGCCCTAACTAACTAACCATAACTTTCACGGCCGGTTAATGATAGTGATAAAGGCCTCAGTGATGGGAGTGAGCACAGAGCCTTAAGCTATTGCGTGAAATCTGTTTGTGGCTCAGAGCAGAGATCAAGAGCTTTATGCAAGGACTCAAACCACATACATGCTTTAATGTACTAAGAAATAACCTTTTCCCCTACCCCTGCATCCACTTAGAGACTCTGCTCTGCCCAAAGTTCTGGAATCCCTATCACTCAGCATCAGCTGCTTGGACCAACCAGGGATGGACCTCTTACCCATGTTTGACCAATCGGAATTCTCTTCCAGAAAACTCATACTGGGAAACGGTTTGCTACACGGATCAAACTGGAAGGTCAAAGAGACATGGGGCCGAGGCTTTCATTTTGGAACAGTTATAGGAATCCAGTGTTCAAAGAGAAGAGTAAAGTAGGTGAGAGGTGCTGTGAGGAGATACCACGTAGCCCCAGAGGGACAAAATCAGCTGCATCTGGGCTCTCCACAAAGAAGCCAGGCTCTACTTTGCGCAGTTGTAATCCACGATGTCCACCTTGAAATTCTGTCTTCCTACTTGTCCCAAAATGCAAAAAAACCAAAAAGCCCTGCAAGAAATATAACATCATGCCAACTTTACTCATTGTTAACTTTACTGTTCATTAAAAAATACCTTTTAAAACAATTTGTAAGTTAGATATTCTGGTTTCTAACATTGAGTCATAATGCACAGCCTTTTAAAACATACAACACCAATATTTTCTAAGCAATGGAAATGAAACGTATCTTTAACCTAAAACAATGTTTTATAAATGTCAAAAATCTATCTAAAATTGGAATATTAAAAGGGCAGCCTATGCAAAGTGCTGTTTGAAATTTAGCTCTGATATGGGTCCAGATATTCAGAAGAAAAAAAAATCAAAGCTACTGATTCACTGACATTAAGGAAGGAGTCATTTCCCAGAATGAGGTCTAAGTAGTACATCCGAATTGCTGGAAGAGTGAAACATCTTGGAGTTAAACACAAGAAAAAGCCTTATCCCTGCAATCACACCCTATCATTCAGGTTTTCTGGGATCATGCCTGCCTTGAGAAAAGTTTTTCTACTGCTGATACATGCCAAATCACAAGAATTTCACTCATCTATGGTTCATTAACCACTTACTGAGACCAACTTGGCGGGTGGTTTGGGGAAACGATGCAACTAACAACCTCTTCCTTTCCTTCTTCTTTCCTTTTGCTTGGGGCAGCACCTGCATGCTCTACTTCCTTGTTTCCCTGAGAATTTCACCTCTCAGTTATTTCCCCTTGATCAGTCTCTCCCTGTGGATATATATATCCTCTGTATTCACTCATTTTCTTCCTTTTTCTCTACCAACTATGTCCCCATTACCTTGGAAGATTTCTCTCTGCAGCCCAGGGCCAAGTTCACCAGTTTGCAATCTTTGCAGTTGCATAGGTCTCTTGGCTAGAGGAACATCCTGCCTGGTTTAATGCTCTGCACTCACTGTTTTGAAATTCTTCATTTTATCTTTGAATTTGTGTTTTGTAAATGAAGTCTAATGGAACCATGGAGCATGCATATGAGCAGAGGAGATGGCAATATGCATGTTTATTGTTCATTGCCACCCCATTCACATGTAACATTTGTGATGTTCCATAAGCACAGAATTCCAGTGGACACATGATGCATGGAAGTTCTGCAAAACTCAAAGTGAGTACAAGGTAAGTGTTTTAAGTCTGTGACTGAATAAGTGTGGGCACTGACAGCCCTGAAAGACCACGTGAACCAGAAGTTCTTCTGCAGAAAGAAGAAAACATCCAAGGAAACTTATATTCTTCCTTACTCATCTTACTTCCTTGTATTAGGCAGTTATATTTAAAATGATGACACCGAAGGAAAGGAAAAGATAGGGCAACCGTAATTACTTTACTTTTCAGGCCCTCCTAACTCACCAATAAGATGAAGACCAAGTTTTGGTAGACTATCAAGACCTGGCGCACATCAAGATTGGAATAAAAACAGTTGAGTTAGTTTTGTGCAGTGTTCCTACAAAATATTACACATGTTCATGTATGAGCTATGAAATTCGAACTGTGTGATTTTGGTGATTTCACATATGAGTTAAATGCTCTCATGCTTGCATTTAAAACTGAACAATCTAAAGGGTAAAATTCATGTCAATCATTTAAAATTTTATTTTTCTTTACTTAGAAGGACATAAAATGGCAAATAAAACACCATGACAAGTTGGTGGGGAAAGATCGCAACAAAAGAAAAAACTTTATTTTTTACTATCTTTAATTGCACTTTTTCCCCCTGCTTTTTGAATGAGGGGTATTACATTCTCATTTTGCATTGGGTCCCACAGATCACACAGCTGGCTCTGCTGAAGACTTTTCAGTTGGAATTGTGTGCCTCATTTTTACTAACTAAAGCTGAGAAGCATTACATAGGTGCTAGTAATATTCTTGAATTATGGAAAGGGAAGGTCAAGTTGGTGGCTCTTTGAAAACTCCTTGAAATTTTTTTTGCATTCTCAACTATTAAGTAAACAAATTCCTTCTCAAAATAATTTTTAAATTTTTTTATTTAAAAATTTCTTTTTTAATGACATCACTTTATCATGAAAAGTAAAGTTACTTTTTTCTACTGGTTTTCGCTGAGAATGTATAGTATATTTCAGCTATACTATGGATTACATAGACTTTGGCCAACATAGGAAGCACAGCAGCTACGCTATTGGCCTGGGTTGGGAACCTTACCATCAATCCAGTTTCCAGGAGAAATGTGCTTTAAGTGCCAAATAACTGACAAACTAACTTTTGTTCCATATCCTGTTTGTAAGTCAAGAGCTATTGGATTTTAGTTTACATTTTCTCACAGTTCAAATATTATGCTTGATACACTGAATTTGTTTCATGATTGGAAATTTTGTTAATGTTGATTTAGCCAGTTTTGAAAAAGAAAGTTTCAAATTTTGCACCACGATTCAGACATTTCCTGCTCATATTCTTGTTTCTGTAATTACTACAAGAAATAGTAGTAAAGACTAATTGTCATTTTTCGTCATTCATTTCCTAGAGACCACAAAGATTAGATGTTTTCTATGAAATTATCCTATGAGAACTGAAAAAAAGTTCTAAATACTCTTCATCTCTAAGAATTTTATTGGTCTTCATTCAGTAAGAAGAGTTAGGGATTTTATTAAAAAGGAAAAGAAAAATAGAAAATGATAAAAGTGAAGAGAACTCCCTCTAGTCTCTATGTCAACTGTGGTCCCACTGAATAACTTTTTCTGTGTATTAAATCCATCTTTTCCACTTCACCTTTTGCATGCAAAGTCTTCTCAGATGGGATTATTCTAACTTGAGACTGGCAACAGGAGCGATAAGCAACTATTTGGATTTTGGGGTCACAAGCTCAATACAAACCAGCTTTGCCTGTTTTGAGTTATATTCTTGGTACCCTGTATTACTTCATTTTTTTATCCCTTTTATATTTTATTATTATATCTCCCTACCATATAGGGGAAGTCGTTTATAAGAGGATACGTACATATGTAATTTAAATGATGTTTTGGTAAACTCAACATTAGATTTAAAAAATTACATTAATATGAGAAAGTCTTCTTTAAGCAAGATGATTTTTCTGACATGTTTTGCTTATAGAACATGTGTACTTCTTACAAAAGAAATGTCACAGATTGTAAGATAAAATGCCATCATCTCTCTTATTGAAACGTCAATGTTTATTTGCAATAATTGTTTCTGATAAAATCTTCATTTAATTCTCATGTTTTTAGAGAATGGTTGTTTATTTTTATGAATACTGTTTTCCTCTCAAAACGCTATTGGATTAAGCTTATTTCCCAGGTTAATAACTTTTATTAAAAATTGTTTTTTTGGGTGTGTGTATTTTACAAAAACGACCTTAGAGCAGAGACTTACTCTGCCACTACTATAGTCAATGTTCATACTGAGACACTATGAGGGAACACTAAATGATCGGACATTGCATTCTCAGAAATCTATAGTATGGAGATTATCCCACTGTCATACAGCAGCGACGACAAAACAGCAAGCATCCAGTGGTTTTTGAGCATCTACTGTGTATCAGACTTTTTTTTAAAGTTATCTCATTTAATCCTCACGATAATCCTGTGAGATAAAATGAAATTCTAGGACTAATCCCGATTCCAGTACCACTCCACCCCCGCCAGCACCCCTGTTAAATTGGCACATTACCCTGTGTAAACTGTATTTCAGTATCCTTTGTGTAAGTTAAAAAGGTCTAAGTGGGAGGAAATTTAGGGGTCCCTCGAGCCCTTAACAACTAATGGCCGCGGTTCTTTCTAGAAATGCAACACACTCGGAAACAGGGAACGAAGTCTTCAGTGCCTCCGAGGAGACCCTGTTACTTTTATCGACTGTTTTAATCCAAGCAAGGGGCCTAGTGCAAGGGGCCTGGTTTTCTCTACACCACTGGTGACCCGGCACCGATGGGTTACACTCTTCCTTCCTGTCTATGGGTCTCAGGTTACTTATGTGTGAGATCAGAAACTTGGATGGTTTTCTTTGACTTTACCTGAATTAACCAGAGGTGAGAGGAAGTGAAAGGCGGAATCTGGAAAGAGAAGTCAACCATCCTCTCATGGTCTGGGAGGGACAGATGTATAGCGTTAAACTCGGGGGCCGACAGCTGAGAGAAAGAGCCAGGCCACAGCTGAGATCCATAGTCCCAGGCCCGCAGTCAGAACCGGGGCAGCGCGCGCCCCCTTTCCGGAAGCCCCGCCCGCTCCTCCAGCCTGGTTCTCCCCACGCCCCTACCACACGCCCGGCCTCGGCGGCGAACTACATTTCCCAGAATGTCATTCAAGCCGCTTCGCAGGACGCCGAGAAGCGCCTTGGGTGACGCCATCAGCCAGCGCCACGTTTAGACTACGCTGATGTCGTGGCGCTTTAGGGGAAGAAGTTGGTGTTTCGCCGGGCCCCGGTACTGAGGACGCGGTCCGGGTGACCCCTGGCCTCTTCCTACCCACCCCTCCACCCGCCTTTTCCCCCGCTCCTCTCGCAGGATGAGGCGTGCAGGCCTGGGTAAGAAGAGGGCTGAGATTCTAAGTTCGGGGGCCCTAGAACTGGCCGTGCTGGGTGCGGGGACGCGGAAGGAAGTCGGATCTGTTTCATGTCACTGGAATCTGAACCAGAGAGCAGGGTGTATGGAGGGGTCTTTGGAGGCGGTTCCAAGTGGAAACACACCATTTGTCCGAGATCCTGGGGCGTTCCTTAAGTTTAGTTCAGTCCCAGGTATGGATGGTAGGTTTACAGAGAGTAGTGGAGGATTGGAGGTGAGGTATGTACAGGTGCCAACTCAGTGATGAGTCTTTTAGTGTTATTGACTGAGCGTGATTATGGAAATTGCTGTCTTCGGTTTCTTTTTATTGGACCTGATGTTAGTTTCTTCAGAAGCGAAGTTTGAAGAGTGAGTGTTGCATGCAGAGCACACTAATAATAATCATATTAGCCTGGTTACAGTGAGTTTTTACAAAGGTAAACGTACGTATCATTACTCTTAAAGGCCATTTTACCCACAACAGTTCTTATCTGAGCCTTGTTCCACTGGTAAGACGGTAGAAAGTGGTAATGCTTGGTGACTTAATATTTGTTCTTGACCTTTTAGCTTCGGAAGCAGGTTCACCAAGCAGCTGGAACAAATTAGGCACAAGGACTTATAATGGGCTGTTATAACACAGAGTCATTAAAACAGGATTTTCTTGTTCTGAAACTGTTAAGAGATAATTGGGAAAAGAAAAAACCTGCCAAATCAGTGTACAATATACCTGAGAAAATATATGAAATATTGAAAAAAGATAATGTTAC
The DNA here is from genome assembly GCF_964341445.2 of Mesoplodon mirus. NCBI lineage: Eukaryota > Metazoa > Chordata > Mammalia > Artiodactyla > Ziphiidae > Mesoplodon > Mesoplodon mirus. The sequence goes on from NC_138985.1 coordinate 57,998,062, forward strand.
CACCTCTTTCAGTTCTTATAAGATGGAAAAAGAAAAAAAAAGTTTTCAAAAGTGTCAGGTATTTAAAGTTAGTGAAAGTTGCCAGTAACTCTAGGCATGTACATTCATTAGTAAATTGTAGTATGAGAAACAGCTTTTGAAGAATGTAGTTTTTGTGACTACTTGGATCATAGAAGGAAAGTTGGCCAAATAAATTGTAGAGAAAAAATATAATTCATTTTGAACAAGGTTAGTTTTATATGCTTAAATGTTTTTCCTTTTTATCATTACTAATGACAGCAAACATTTATTGTGTACTTGAGTAAGCTCTAGGTGTACAGTCGTTTGTAGCTCTGCTTGTGTTCCCCAAAGCTTCCAATCTAGTTGAGGAGTAGAAATATGTACAAAGATAAATTATAGTACAAGGCAGTAGCTATACAACCAAATACCAAATAAGTTCTACAGGTAGTGAATGTCTCAGGATTTCACAGAGCACTTAGTACTTTGTGGAGACATAGGAACTTGGACTAAAGTTTAAATAATGAGGTGTAGGAGAGGTAATTTCCAGGTGGAAGGATGACCCTTTCCCCCCAGAAATAGTTGTAGGGCTGGAATCTAGAATTATGAATGATGTGTTTTAAAGGATTATGATTAAGCCAATTTGGTTGAAGTAGGAGACATAGAACCAGAACCAACCACATTGTGTAGACCTTTGAGTGCTAGGCCAAGGAATTTGGATCTCATCGGTAGGTCTTTTGGCCCCTTTGAATGTTTTTGTGCAGCAGTGTGCCATGATAAATTGCAGGAAGGGGACTAGAGAAATGATGGTTCTGAGCCCTGACTGTACATTAGAATCACCTGGAGAGCTTTTAGGGCTTTGATACCCAGACCCCAGCCCAGACTAATGAAATTAGAATCTCTAGAATAGAGTGGTTTTTTGTTTGCTTTTTGTTTTTAAGCTCCCCTGTAGTTGAGAGGAGGAAAGGTGATGTATCAATTGCTGTAATTTACATTGGTGTGATGTGACATGATGTGATTTTTTTTTTTTTAAAGGGTCAGTGTGTATTGACCTGGAACTTTAAACCTGGGATCGTGAATCAGTAGATATTCATGTGGAGAAGCTTCCACACTTCACATGTCTCTCTCGGTGATTTGGTTCAGTTATTGATAGAAACTATCCAGAAGTAGCATTTGTCTAATGGACAAAGTCTGAGGATCATCTTTGGCACCCATTAGCTTTCCTACAACTTTTTATATCAGTTAAGTCACACAATAACAACTCCTAACATTTTATTTATTTATTTATTTATTAATATTGGTAGTGAATGATGGTGTGAGGGAAAATTAACTCTTTCATAGAAGAAATGTGCCTTGAAATACTTCTGAGAATTTCACTTTTAATAAATGGAACAGTACTGAAGAACTCTAAAAATAAAATTAAGATAGGCAAAAATAACAATAAAGGAAGTGAGACAAATAGCCATTAATTTAGAAATGAATTCCTTGGTTGTCAAGTAGTTAAATTCATCCAGTCAGTAATGACTTATTGGGCAAACGTTATATATCTAGAACCTTAGTCACATAAAATATGAAGACATTTTTCTTTTCTGTAAGGATTTTGGTCCTTATTAGAGTTTGTACAGAGTATCATTGATTAATAGGATGAGTGCATTGTTTAGATGATTATTTTAATCACTGAGTGGAGGAAAATATTATGTCTAGTCACCTGAGTCCTTAACTTTTATAATGGCACACTTAGAGAGCTTTGTGGATAGTGTGTCAGCAGTTGAGGGAAAATTTGGGGAAAGTGACTCCTCCTCAGGAACATACTCGTTTAGCATTTTGTTGTGGTTTTTGTGGTGGTGGAGATTGTGTGTCTGCTGCATGTAAAGTACTTACTAGGTAAGGGGATATAGAAGAAGGTTGAGACACTGCCTCACTGCCTCTGTCCTCAAAGAAGCCTGTGGCCCCACTGCTGACAAAGGCAGGCACATTCAAAGTTGAATAACAGTGAATTCAGATTCTGTTCATTAATTCGTTCATTTACAAGTATTTACTGGGTGTGCCTTACTGTGTGTGTATGTTTGTGGGGGGATCTATAGCCGCGAGCAGAACAAATTTACTTTCTGCCCTTGGAGTGCAGAAAATTGTCAATAGTTTAAAAAAAATGTGGTTAGATAACACTGTCAACTATGCTTACCTCTCTCAGTCCTCCAACATGTTAGTATATGTATTCACTGTTCAAGGCTCACTCTACCTGTTTGATTGCCTGATGAATATCAAGTACTGTATTAGGCAGTGGCTGGGACTACAGTCCTGTATCCCAATGCTGTTCCCTAGAAGATGAGCTCCAAAAAGTGGCACCTAGAAAGAACAATGAATCTGATACATGGAGTTTCTCAAGTATTTGTTGAAGAATGAATGAGTCCCTCTTAAATCCCAGCTGATATTCCCCAAAAGTTATTCCAACTCTTTTCTATTTAAAAGAAAAAGATGCTAGTAAAGGACCCTCCCTCTGCCATGAACTCCATCCTACTGTATTATCCTCTTTCTGCCTTTCTCTCCACAGCCAAGCTTCTTCCATAGGTAGTTGATGTTATGATACTTTTAGATTTTTTTTTTAAACTGTGTAGTTCTAGGGAGCAGGAAATGTGTCCAGAATCTCCTTATATATCAGTGCCTATTTCAGTGTCTTGTGGGCAATCAGTATGCAATCAACAAATGTGTTTTGAACTGAATTCAGTATTCTTTGCTTAGGAGAGGGTATTAGAATTGTTCTGATCTCTATTTGGTTATTAATTTTTAAAGTTCATTTGGAGTGTGAATAATAGACATACGTGGTCTGCAACGCCCTCCAGGGGTCTTTTTCGGTTCTTTCTTGTCAGGGTTTCAAAAGTGGCTTGTTTTTGCTGCAACTCTGCTTGTGACTCTCATCCTTGCAGGTGAAGGAGTACCTCCTGGCAACTATGGGAACTATGGCTATCCTAATAGTGGGTATAGTGCCTGTGAAGAAGAAAATGAGAGACTCACGGAAAGTCTGAGAAACAAAGTAACTGCTATAAAATCTGTAAGTATAAAGCACATATATACTTTTTAATTTGTTTATTTATATATACATGTATATTTTATACTTTTATCGGCATCATACTAAGGAATTCAGTTACCCAAATAGTGTAGTTTGGTGATATGAGCTTTTTTCCCCCAAATTTAACAATTCAGAGATAATAAAGCACCTATGAAACTAGACAGCCCAAATCACCTAACTACTTTCTGCAACTGTCATTCACGCCAGGGAAAGAAATTTCCAGGAGAAAAAAGCTTTCTTCTAACAAGAAGCCTAAATTATCAATATTGGAATTTTAAAAAATCATTTAATTCTTAATTTTCTCTAAATGTTGTATTTTCTATATTATTCACATTATACAAAATTGCTTAGTTCATAGATCAACTACTTTTGATTTAATATGACCTTGAAAACAATACTCATTTCAAAATATAACAGACTCCAGGCTTTTACAATTCTACTTTCCAAAGGCTAATGAAATAGCAATTAAGTTTTAGCAACATGACTCAAAATTTAGACATGATTTAAGTACAAGTTTAGAAAATGTGACCAGTCAAAACATATGGTATATTTGTTTTGTTTTGAACTTCAGAATTTTTTTTTTGCAGTTAAGTCTAAAATACTGTATGTTGTCTGTACTAATGTCTCAGAGCAATCCCCCTTCCACCCCCAAGTAGCTCATCTTCTGACTTTTCTTCTTCTAGTCTCAAAAGCTACAAATCTGTCTTTCATGTTTCTGCCTTTGTACCTCACGTCAGTCACCAAGTCCTGTGCTTTTTTTCTACTGTTCCTATTTCCACCTTTCTATTTCTAATACTATCCCCCGGTTTTCTTAGGTGAACTGTTGGGAAAGTCTTTTAACCTATCTGTTCCTAATTTTTCCCATGTTTTGGTCTGAGCTACGCCCTGTCACCAGTCATCTTTTTAGAGTATTTTTTAACTTGCATCCTCGCTCCCAGAAGTCTTCAGTGGCCTCCCATGATGTAAGAAATGAAGTTCACACTCTGTAGTTCCATCAGATAGGTTCTGCAAATATTGTCCACAGCTTTGCAGACCTTACCTCCTGTACCTCCAGAATGTATACATCCTTTCTGCCAGACAAATTCAAGTACTCCTTGTGTCCTACGCATGCTATCACTCTCCCACTCCTGTATCTTTGGGCATGCTATCGCTTTGCCTTAGACTGCCTCTCCCTCCTGACACTGGCTGAAGTCTTGCCCTTCTGAAAGGCTCCACCTCATTGCATCTTCTCTCCTCCAGGCCATACCTGATCACCACATAAAAGTAACCTTTTCCTTATGAACATAAGACCATTTGTACCATTTCTGTAGCACTTATTGCATAATGATCTGCATTGGAATTATTTGTATGTAAAAGAAATTTACCAGAATAGGGTTTTCTATTGTACTTAGTTTTATATTCTACATAGCACTTACCATAATTCCTTATAGTGGAATTGAGTTAATATGTATTAAATAAAGGATTATCAAAAGATAGTTTTAACAGTGTATGTGATTGATTCTGCATTAAAATAAACATGCAGTACACTTATAGGGCATTCACTGGAAGCTTATGCTGCCAAAACCTAATTGTTATTTCATTAGTCTTTGGAAAATAGAATTATATTCACCCTGGAGACTGTTACATTCTGAAATGAGTATTGTTTTCAAAGTCATATTCAATCAAAAGGAGTTGATCTATGAACTAAGCAATATTGTATAATGTTAATAATTTAAACAATATAACATTCAGAGGAAATTAAGAATTAAATGATTTTTTTTAATTCCAATATTGATCATTTAGGCTTCTTGTTAGAAGAAAGCTTTTTTCTCCTGTACGTTTCTTCCCCTGGCATGAATGACAGTTGTAGAAACAGGTGATTTGGGCTATCTAGTTTCATAGGTGCTTTATTATCTCTGAATTGTTAAATTTGGGGAAAAAGCTCACATTCTGATCTATAGAATTCTAGCATGGTTTTGCATCACTAGTACCCCAGATGCTTTCCACACAAAATAAGTTGAGAACAATATTTGCAGTGGTTTGCCAAGATTTTTAGTAGTTTCCAAGATTTAGTAGTAGTGTGTTTATTCAAATATCTTAGAAATGAAGCCTTTGATGAATTTGTTGTATAAAGTATTAGATAGGTTTTGGTTTGAATAGCAACTGTACTCACTTATGGTATTTCATTTAGACTCAGCCTCTTTTGTGCATAGCTTCAGGATGTGGGTAACACTAACTTGTGAATTTTTTTTCCAACTTATCATATTTTAAAGAAAAACACTTTTAGAATCTAAAGAAATAATTAATTTAGATGTTTATTCAAAGTAATGCTACATTCATTAGGAAAATATTGCTTATATCTGGATTTGAATTGATAATATGGGAACTTGGATACATTTTTAAAAGGTAAATGAAGAAATATACAAACAAATGCTATTGTGTGAACAGTATAAAGAGAGAAAAAAGAATGCAAGGATAAGAGAACCAGAGAGAAATATGTACCAAAATTAAAAGATGGAATTGAATATTAAGATGAAATCAAAATGAAGAACAGGGAGACAATGTCCATAGTTGGGAAGGAATAGAAATTGTAAATTTATTTTTCATTAATTTCAGTGAGAAAAGTAACAAAAGAAGAGAGTATATTTTATATTTTTAGAATACAGTTTTATTTGAGAAAATGTTTATGCTTAGAATGTCATTATTGTTTTTACTTTATAACACTTAAAAACATTTATGTAAATAATAATGTTTACGCTTTCTACTTTATAGCTTTCCATTGAAATAGGCCATGAAGTTAAACATCAAAATAAATTATTAGCTGAAATGGTAAGTGAATATGATTTTAACTTTAAGAAACTTGATCTGATATTCTCAAATTTGGTTTGGAATACCTCTAAGATTTGTTTTTGCCATAGTTTTACATTTTTCATCTTGCCTAACACATACAAGTAGTAGGAGGAGGTGGAAGCCAATTTATCTTTAATCCTGTGCTTAGAAACACTGTTAAAAACTCAGGACAAATGACTATTTGGAGTCTTCTTAAAGATCTCTGGATATAGACTGCCAAATAATCAAAAACACTTTATATCCAACCAACCAAATGTCTTTTACTTAAGGTAAACCTATTTCTTTTGCTTGATCTTCTAAGGATCACTGTGAACAAGTCAATAAGACTTGAACATAGTAACAAACCCCAAGCCTTTTATCTCTAGTCTAAACAAACTCAGTAATATATACCTGTTCTTGTTAGAGGCTCTTTTCATTATCCAATGTTTATTTTGTATGTCAAACTCCTCCGGACCTTCCCTAGTTTCTTCAAATGCTTTTAAAACTGTACTATTCAAAAATGAATATTGCACTGAAAGCAATCTCCTTGTGAAAGTTGTACATTAGAATCACTTGCGGAACTTTGAAAATATTTATGCCTGGTCCTCACTCTAAATATACTGATTCAGAATTTTAGGGGGAGGGGCCTAGTATATCTATTTTGGAAAAAGGATCCCAGGTGATTCTGATGCATAACCCCAGTGAAGACTATAGATGTAAAGTGCTTGAGCTGCATAGAGCCTGAATTGTGCAAAGGCTATCGTTGTGCCAGGGCCTTACATCTCAGGATATTGAGATTTCTATGAAAGTGCAGTGTTTCTAATACATACCTAGTTCTCTCATCTTAAGGACTTCTTTTCTAGCTTTTTTTTTTTAAACATCTTTATTGGAGTATAATTACTTACAGTGGTGTGTTAGTTTTTGCTGTATAACAAAGTGAATCAGCTATACGTATACATATATCCCCATATCTTCTCCCTCTTTGCATCTCCCTTCCACCCTCCCTATCCCACCCCTCTAGGTGGTCACAAAGCATCGAGCTGATCTCCCTGTGCTATGCGGCTGCTTCCCACTAGCTATCTATTTTACATTTGGTAGTGTATATATGTCCATGCCACTCTCTCACTTCGTCCCAGCTTACCCTTCCCCCTCCCTGTGTCCTCAAGTCGATTCTCTATGTCTACGTCTTTACTCCTGTCCTGCCCCTAGGTACCATTTTTTTTTTAGATTCCATATATATGTGTTAGCGTAGGGTATTTGTTTTTCTCTTTCTGACTTACTTCACTCTGTATGACAGACTCTAGGTCCATCCACCTCACTACAAAAACTCAATTTCATTTCTTTTTATGGCTGAGTAATATTCCATTGTATATATGTGCCACATCTTCTTTATCCATTCATCTGTTGATGGATACTTAGGTTGCTTCCATGTCCCGGCTATTGTAAATAGAGCTGCAATGAACATTGTGGTACATGACTCTTTTTGAATTATGGTTTTCTCAGGGTATATGCCCAGTAGTGGGATTGCTGGTTCATATGGTAGTTCAACTTTTAGGTTTTTTTTTGTTCGTTTGTTTTTGCGGTACACAGGCCTCTCACTGTTGTGGCCTCTCCCATTGCAGAGCACAGGCTCTGGATGCGCAGACCCAGCGGCCATGGCCCACGGGCCCAGCCGCTCCACGGCATGCAGGATCCTCCCAGACCGGGGCATGAACCCACGTCCCCCGCATCGGCAGGCGGACCCTCAACCACTGCACCACCAGGGAAGCCCCAACTTTTAGTTTTTTAAGGAACCTCCATACTGTTCTCCATATTGGCTGTATCAATTTACATTCCCATCAACAGTGCAAGAGGGTTCCCTTTTCTCCACACCCTCTCCACCTGTGTTTTAATGTGGTCGTTTTTCCCCATCCATATTTGTAGTCTCTACCACATTTTACCACCGATACATGATATTCTCTTAACTTTTAATAGACTCTGCTGACCTTCTAAATCAGCTACCTAAATAAAAGGATCTTAAAAGTAAAGGTGGGTCTCCCTGGTGGCGCAGTGGTTGAGAGTCCGCCTGCCGATGCAGGGGATACGGGTTCGTGCCCCGGTCTGGGAGGATCCCATATGCCGCGGAGCGGCTGGGCCCGTGAGCCATGGCCGCTGAGCCTGCGCGTCCGGAGCCTGTGCTCCGCAACGGGAGAGGCCACAACAGTGAGAGGCCCGCGTACGGAAAAAAAAAAAAAAAAAAAAAAAAAAAAGTAAAGGTAAATTTAACTGCTAACCATATTAAATTTTAGATGAATTCTGTACTGGGAAACAACCCACCATTTGACCTTGGAGAGCAATGCCCCAACAAAAAGTGGGAAAAAACCTGTGTGATAGTAGATAAACTACTTACTTTATTGTTAATATTTTTTAATCCAAATAATTGGAATAAGACCTAAATACTTCGGGGTTTTGAATTACTCCGGAGTTGAAGGAATGTTTATTGGATAATGAAAGAGATTTTTATTTATTTATTTATTTATTTATTTTTATTAGTTTCTGCTTTATAACAAAGTGAATCAGTTATACATATACATCTGTTCCCATATCACTTCCCTCTTGCGTCTCCCTCCATCCCACCCTCCCTATCCCACCCCTCCAGGCGGTCACAAAGCACTGAGCTGATCTCCCTGTGCTATGCGGCTGCTTCCCACTAGCTATCTACCTTACATTTGGTAGAGTATATATGTCTGTGCCTCTCTCTCGCTTTGTCACAGCTTATTACCCTTCCCCCTCCCCATATCCTCAAGTCCATTCTCAAGTAGGTCTGTGTCTTTATTCCTGTTTTACCCTTAGGTTCTTCATGACAGTTTTTTTTTCCCCTTAAATTCCATATATTTGTGTTGGCATATGGTGTTTGTCTTTCTCTTTCTGACTTACTTCACTCTGTATGACAGACTCTAGGTCTATCCACCTCATTACAAATAGCTCAATTTCGTTTCTTTTTATGGCTGAGTAATATTCCATTGTATATATGTGCCACATCTTCTTTACCCATTCATCCGATGATGGACACTTAGGTTGTTTCCATCTCCGGGCTATTGTAAATAGAGCTGCAATGAACATTTTGGTACATGACTCTTTTTGAATTATGGTTTTCTCAGGGTATATGCCCAGTAGTGGGATTGCTGGGTCATATGGTAATTCTATTTTTAGTTTTTTGAGGAACCTCCATACTGTTCTCCATAGTGGCTGTACCAATTCACATTCCCACCAGCAGTGCAAGAGTGTTCCCTTTTCTCCACACCCTCTCCAGCATTTATTGTTTCTAGATTTTTTGATGATGGCCATTCTGACTGGTGTGAGATGATATCTCATTGTAGTTTTGATTTGCATTTCTCTAATGATTAATGATGTTGAGCATTCTTTCATGTGTTTGTTGGCAGTCTGTATATCTTCTTTGGAGAAATGTCTGTTTAGGTCTTCTGCCCATTTTTGGATTGGGTTGTTTGTATTTTGCTGTTGAGCTGCTTGTAAATTTTGGAGATTAATCCTTTGTCAGTTGCTTCATTTGCAACTATTTTCTCCTATTCTGAGGGATGTCTTTTGGTCTGTCTGTGGTTTCCTTTGCTGTGCAAAAGCTTTGAAGTTTCATTGGGTCCCATTTGTTTATTTTTGTTTTTATTTCCATTTCTCTAGGAGGTGGGTCCAAAAGGATCTTGCTGTGATTTATGTCATAGAGTGTTCTGCCTGTTTTCCTCTAAGAGGTTGATAGTGTCTGGCCTTACATTTAGGTCTTTAATCCATTTTGAGCTTATTTTTGTGTATGGTGTTAGGGAGTGATTGAATCTCATACTTTTACATGTCCCTGTCCAGTTTTCCCAGCACCACTTATTGAAGAGGCTGTCCTTTCTCCACTGTACATTCCTGCCTCCTTTATCAAAGATAAGGTGACCATATGTGCCTGGGTTTATCTCTGGGCTTTCTGTCCTGTTCCATTGATCTATCTGTTTTTGTGCCAGTACCGTACTGTCTTGATTACTGTAGCTTTGTAGTACAGTCTGAAGTCAGGGAGCCTGACTCCTCCAGCTCCATTTTTCGTTCTCAAGATTGCTTTGGCTATTCGGGGTCTTTTGTTTTTCCAAACAAATTTTGAAATTTTTTTGTTCCAGTTCTGTGAAAAATGCCAGTGGTAGTTTGATAGGGATTGCATTGAATCTGTAGATTGCTTTGGGTAGTAGAGTCTTTTTCACAATATTGATTATTCCAATCCAGGAACATGGTATATCTCTCCATCTATTTGTATCATGTTTAATTTCTTTCATCAGTGTCTTGTAATTTTCTGCATACAGGTCTTTTGTCTCCTTAGGTAGGTTTATTCCTAGATATTTTATTCTTTTTGTTGCATTGGTAAATGGGAGTGTTTTCTTGATTTCACTTTCAGATTTTTCATCATTAGTGTACAGGAATGCCAGAGATTCCTGTGCATTAATTTTGTATCCTGCTACTTTACCAGATTCATTGATTAGCTCTAGTAGTTTTCTGGTAGTATCTTTAGGATTCTCTGTGTATAGTATCATGTCATCTGCAAACAGTGACAGCTTTACTTCTTCTTTTCCAATTTGGATTCCTTTTATTTCCTTTTCTTCTCTGGTTGCTGTGGCTAAAACTTCCAAAACTGTGTTGAATAAGAGTGGTGAGAGTGGGCAGCCTTGTCTTGTTCCTGATCTCAGTGGAAATGGTTTCCGTTTTTCACCATTGAGGATGATGTTGGCTGTGGGTTTGTCATATATGGCCTTTATTATGTTGAGGAAAGTTCCCTCTATGCCTACTTTCTGCAGGGTTTTTATCATAAATGGGTGTTGAATTTTGTCAAAAGCTTTCTCTGCATCTATTGAGATGATCATATGGGTTTTCTCCTTCAATTTGTTAATATGGTGTATCACGTTGATTGATTTGCGTATATTGAAGAATCCTTGCATTCCTGGAATAAACCCCACTTGATCATGGTGTATGATCCTTTTAATGTGCTGTTGGATTCTGTTTGCTAGTATTTTGTTGAGGATTTTTGCACCTATATTCATCAGTGATATTGGCCTGTAGTTTTCTTTCTTTGTGACATCCTTGTCTGGTTTTGGTATCAGGGTGATGGTGGCCTCGTAGAATGAGTTTGGGAGTGTTCCTCCCTCTGCTATATTTTGGAAGAGTTTGAGAAGGATATGTGTTAGCTCTTCTCTAAATGTTTGATAGAATTCGCCTGTGAAGCCATCTGGTCCTGGGCTTTTGTTTGTGGGAAGATTTTTAATCACAGTTTCAATTTCAGTGCTTGTGATTGGTCTGTTCATATTTTCTATTTCTTCCTGATTTGGTCTTGGCAGGTTGTGCGTTTCTAAGAATTTGTCCACTTCTTCTAGGTTGTCCATTTTATTGGCATAGAGTTGCTTATAGTAATCTCTCATGATCTTTTGTATTTCTGCAGTGTCAGTTGTTACTTCTCCTTTTTCATTTCTAATTCTATTGATTTGAGTCTTCTCCCTTTTTTTCTTGATGAGTCTGGCTAATGGTTTATCAATTTTGTTTATCTTCTCAAAGAACAAGCTTTTAGTTTTATTGACCTTTGCTATCGTTTGCTTCATTTCTTTTTCATTTATTTCTGATCTGATCTTTATGATTTCTTTCCTTCTGCTAACTTTGGGAGTTTTTTGTTCTTCTTTCTCTAATTGCTTTAGGTGCAGGGTCAGGTTGTTTACTCGAGATGTTTCCTGTTTCTTAAGGTGGGATTGTATTGCTATAAACTTCCCCCTTAGAACTGCTTTTGCTGCATCCCATAGGTTTTGGATCGTCGTGTCTCCATTGTCATTTGTTTCTAGGTATTTTTTGATTTCCTCTTTGATTTCTTCAGTGATCACTTCGTTATTAAGCAGTGTACTGTTTAGCCTCCATGTGTTTGTATTTTTTACAGATCTTTTCCTGTAATTGATGTCTAGTCTCATAGCATGGTGGTCAGAAAAGATACTTGATACAATTTCAATTTTCTTAAATTTACCAAGGCTTGATTTGTGACCCAAGATATGATCTATCCTGGAGAATGTTCCATGAGCACTTGAGAAAAATGGGTATTCTGTTGTTTTTGGATGGAATGTCCTATAAATATCAATTAAGTCCATCTTGTTTAATGTATCATTTAAAGCTTGTGTTTCCTTATTTATTTTCATTTTGGATGATCTGCCCATTGGTGCAGGTGGGGTGTTGAAGTCCTCCACTGTGAGTGTGTTACTGTTGATTTCCCCTTTTATGGCTGTTAGTATTCGCCTTATGTATTGAGGTGCTCCTATGTTGGGTGCATAAATATTTACAATTGTTATATCTTCTTCTTGGATCGATCCCTTGATCATTATGTAGTGTCCTTCTTTGTCTCTTCTAATAGTCTTTATTTTAAAGTCTATTTTGTCTGATATGAGAATTGCTACTCCAGCTTTCTTTTGATTTCCATTTGCATGGAATATCTTTTTCCATCCCCTTACTTTCAGTCTGTATGTGTCTCTAGGTCTGAAGTGGGTCTCTTGTAGACAGCATTTATATGGGTCTTGTTTTTGTATCCATTCAGCCACTCTGTGTCTTTTGGTGGGAGCATTTAGTCCATTTACATTTAAGGTAATTATTGATATGTATGTTCCTATTCCCATTTTCTTAATTGTTTTGGGTTCGTTATTGTAGGTCTTTTCTTTCTGTTGTGTTTCTTGCCTAGAGAAGTTCCTTTAGCACTTGTTGTAAAGCTGGTTTGGTGGTGCTGAACTCTCTCAGCTTTTGCTTGTCTTTAAAGGTTTTAATTTCTCCATCAAATCTGAATGAGATCCTTTCTGGGTAGAGTAATCTTGGTTGCAGATTTTTCTCCATCACTTTAAATATGTCCTGCCACTCCCTTCTGGCTTGCAGAGTTTCTGCTGAAAGATCAGCTCTTAACCTGATGAGGATTCCCTTGTGTGTTATTTGTTGTTTTTCCCTTGCTGCTTTTAATATGTTTTCTTTGTGTTTAATTTTAGACAGTTTGATTAATATCTGTCTTGGTGTATTTCTCCTTGGATTTATCGTGTATGGGACTCTGCACTTCCTGGACTTGATTATTTCCTTTCCCATATTAGGGAAGTTTTCAACTATAATCTCTTCAAATATTTTCTCAGTCCCTTTCTTTTTCTCTTCTTCTGGAACCCCTATAATTCGAATGTTGGTGCGTTTAATATTGTCCCAGAGGTCTCTGAGACTGTCCTCAGTTCTTATCATTCTTTTTTCTTTATTTTGCTCTGCAGTAGTTATTTCCACTATTTTATCTTCCACGTCACTTATCCGTTCTTCTGCCTCAGTTATTCTGCTATTGATCCCATCTAGAGTATTTTTAATTTCATTTACTGTGTTGCTCATCATTGCTTGATTCATCTTTAGTTCTTCTAGGTCCTTCTTAACTGTTTCTTGCATTTTGTCTATTCTATTTCCAAGATTTTGGATCATCTTTACCATCATTATTCTGAATTCTTTTTCATGTAGACTGCCTACATTTGTTAGGTCTGGTGGGTTTTTATCTTGCTCCTTCACCTGTTGTGTGTTTTTCTGTCTTCTCATTTTTCTTGTCTTAGTGTGTTTGGGGGTCTCCTTTTTGCAGGCTGCAGTTTCGTAGTTCCCGTTGTTTTTGGTGTCTGTCCCCAGTGGCTAAGGTTGTTTCAGTGGGTTGTGTAGGCTTCCTGGTGGAGGGGACTGGTGCCTGTGTTCTGGTGGATGAGGCTGGATCTTGTCTTTCTGGTGGGCAGGTCCACGTCTGGTGGTGTGTTTTGGGGTGTCTGTGGCCTTAATTTTGTTTTTAGGCAGCCTCTCTGCTAATGGGTGGGTTTGTGTTCCTGTCTTGCTAGTTGCTTGGCATAGGGTGTCCAGCACTGTAGCTTGCTGGTCGTTGAGTGAAGCTGGGTGCTGATGTTGAGATGGAGATCTCTGGGAGATTTTCATCGTTTGGGAGGTCTCTTGTGGACCAGTGTCCTGAAGTTGGCTCTCCCACCTGAGAGGCACAGCACTGACTCCAGGCTGCAGCACCAAGAGCCTTTCTAAAAGGGAGAAAAAGTAGAAAGAAATAATTAGTAGAAGGAAGGAAGGAAGAAAAGAAAGAAAGAAGAGAGAGAGAAGGAAAAAAAGAAGGAAAGAAAAAGGAGGGCAGGAGGGAGGGAGTGAGGGAGGGACGAAGGAGGGAAGGTAGGAAAAAAGAGAGAAGATAAAATAGAATAAAATATGATAAAATATAGTAGCATTATTAAAATAAAAAATAATTATAAAAAAAAACAGACGTATAGAACCCTGGGACAAATGGTGGAAGCAAAGCTATACAGACAAAATCTCACACAGAAGCATACACATTCACATTCACAAAAAGGAAAAGGGGAAAAAATCATAAATCTTGCTCTCAAAGTCCACCTCCTCAATTTGGGGTGATTCGTTGTCCATTCATGTATTCCACAGATTCAGGGTACATCAAGTTGATTGTGGAGCTTTAATCCACTGCTTCTGAGGCTGCTGGGAGAGATTTCCCTTTCTCTTCTTTATTCTCACAGTTCCCGGGTCTCAGCTTTGGATTTGGCCCCGCCTCTGCATATAGGTCGCCAGAGGGCGTCTGTTCTTCGCTCAGACAGGACGGGGTTAAAGGAGCAGCTGCTTCGGGGGCTCTGCCTCACTCAGGCCGGGGGGAGGGAGGGGTACGGAGTGCAGGGCGAGCCTGCAGCGGCAGAGGCCGGTGTGACGTTGCACCAGCCCGAGGCGTGCTGTGAGCTCTCCCAGGGAAGCCGTCCCTGGATCCCGCGACCTTGGCAGTGGCGGGCTGCACAGGCTCCCCGGAAGCGGGGCGTGGACAATGACCTGTGCCTGCACACAGGCTTCTTTGCGGCGGCAGCAGCAGCCCCAGCATCCCACGCCCGTCTCTGGGTTCTGCGCTTTTAGCCGCAGCTCGCGCCCGTCTCTGGAGCTCCTTTAAGCAGCGCTCTTAATCCCCTCTCCTCGCGCACCAGGAAACAAAGAGGGAAGGAAAAGTCTCTTGCCTCTTCAGCAGGTCCAGACTTTTTCCCGGACTCCCTCCCGGCCAGCCGTGGTGCACTAACCCCTTCAGGCTGTGTTCACGCCGCCAACCCCAGCCCTCTCCCTGCGCTCCGACCGAAACCCAAAACCCGAGCCTCAGCTCCCAGCCCCGCCCACCCCGGCGGCCGAGCATACGAGCCTCTCGGGCTGGTGATTGCCGGTCGGCACCAATCCTCTGTGCAGGAATCTCTTCGCTTTGCTCTCTGCACCCGTTGCTGTGCTCTCCTCCGCGGCTCTGAAGCTTCCCCCTCCGCCACCCGCAGTCTCCGCCCACGAAGGGGCTTCCTAGTGTGTGGAAACCTTCCCTCCTTCACAGCTCCCTCCCACTGGTGCAGGTCCCGTCTCTATCCTTTTGTCTCTGTTTATTCTTTTTTCTTTTGCCCTATCCAGGTATGTGGGGAGTTTCTTACCTTTTGGGGGGTCTGAGGTCTTCTGCCAGCGTTCAGTAGGTGTTCTGTAGGAGTTGTTCCACGTGTAGATGAATTTCTGGTGTATCTGTGGGGAGGAAGGTGATCTCCACGTCTTATTCTTCCGCCACCTTCCCCTCTCTCTCCCGAGCTTTTTATTTATTGAGAAAATTATTTTGCATGGAGTAATCAGGCTGATTATCTAAGTTATAAACAGGGTCCTGAATTGATTAAACACAGAAAATGTCATTAAAAATGTATTCTAATAACAATATATTAAATTACTTAAGTATGCATGTGTAGAATATTAGAATTCAACTATTATATTTTGTTTTCCTTTTCTCCTCATAGGATTCACAGTTTGATTCTACAACTGGATTTCTAGGTAAAACCATGGGAAAACTGAAGATTTTATCCAGAGGGAGCCAAACAAAGCTGCTGTGCTATATGATGCTGTTTTCATTGTTTGTCTTTTTTGTCATTTATTGGATTATTAAACTGAGGTGATGCAAGTAACTGTGAGTTTGGAACTTGTACCAACTTAACGGCTTGGAGTACCACTTCAGTAAAAAAATCAGCATCAAAACATTCCTAAATTTCAAATAATACTATGGCTTTTTCCATCAAAGATTACTGAATTTTACTTGTTTTATAAATCACATTAGATAATACAGTGCTCTTTGAATACTGTTTCTTAATGATTCCTTTTTTTGCCCCTATTTTCAGGGGTATTGAGATGGTCTGAGGTCAGTCTGGCCCTAATAAGTTTTTTTCCTGTTTTTTGCTGTCAGGTTAAATAGCAGTATAATATCCTGTTGTTACCATAAATGTAGGTTTATGTTCCACATAAAGAAACTTAGTGGGAAAATAACAATGCCTGGAGAGCCTTGTGCTGAGCTCTTGAGGTGGTGAGAAAGTTTGTGATGGATGGTGAATGTATTTTCCTGAACTGTCATCGCCCCTGATGATGTACTCATCCTTTCCTCCTTTATTTGGTTAAAATTGTAGGCTGATTTCTTTTTACCTACAGTTTTCCTAATAATTTTTGATGATATGACTCTTCTTCCGCTTCTGCCCAAGGACCTCATTCTTGAATAAAACTTGTTATTTTGGTGTATTTCTAGTAAGGTTCAAAACAAATGTGTACCTGTATAGTTGTCATTTTCTATTAACTTTATATATATACCATTGACTTGGCTTATAATAGTTTTATGATTTTAGCTACTTAGGCCATTTGGTTATCATTTATGACAATAATGTGAAGCTAAAGTAATTGCTAAGCTCTGAATGGAAATAAAATGTTCAAGAAAAGTAATTGCCTCTGCTTTATTATGTGCTCAAGGTAAATATTGGAAATACTCAGGCATTGACCTTGCGGTTAAGGGCACTGTTACTTTAATCCAGTGTATTTGTCTATAGAAAACAAAATGCAAAAGTGGACTGCTGAATAGAAAGAGATATTAAAATGTGAAATACTCCGTATTCTACTATTTTGGAATTTGCCCATTTATGGGCTCCAAAAATAAAATTTTTAATGAAATATATTAATTGACTTTGTTGCTTTGTTCAAGTCTCTCTCTCTTTTTTTTTTTCTCCATAGACTGAGAAGTGGTTCTGAAAACTCAGAACAAACTCAGGAAAGCTTAACATATTTGTATTATTTCAGAACTTGCTGCAAACAAATGAGATAAATCATGACTGGTTTCAAAATTCTCTTTCTTTAAATTTTTATTTAAAAATCTATTATCTTTGGTTTTGCTGAGTTTGCAATCCTTTTTTGCTCATCCCTACTTACCTATCGATTTAGGCCTACCTTTTCTGGCTCCGCTTGTTGTCATCTGCTTGTTGTCATTTGGGCCTCTACCTGACAGGTTAAAACACTAGAGCTGAGAGGGGTTAAGTGACAGCATGTAAGAGACAGGCCTGAGGTGTGAGGTGAGGGACACTGGTTTGGGTTAGATGACCTGGGTTCAAATCTCTATTCCTTCACTTGCTCAGTGTTTGGGGGCCTGTTTCTTCATTTAATCATCTATTTCATAAGATTATTGTGAGAGGAAGATAATATATTGGAAAGTGCTTGACACATGATAATGACTCAGTAAATGTTAGTTCTCCATATCATGAACAGACATGTCAGAAAAGGGAGTAAATTTAAGGGCAAGACAGTAAGCTTGAGGTGAGGATGTGACCTCCAAGTGGAAATTTCTATCAGACAATTAGAGATTATTTGTTTTTCAAGAATTATTTAACTGTGTCCTCTGCCAACTATGTAACATCAGAGAAAACTCAAAAATCATTGTCAATAATTAAAATTGCAAAAAAGGGAAGAACAGAAGGCTAAAAAAAATGACCAGAAGATGGAAACAGAAGAGAATCAACAATGGAAATAGGTGAGAGCAAAGCCTCAGGAAAAGCAATGATGGCAAGAGAAGGATGGATTTCAAGATTAAGGTTTGGCTATTATAAGAAAGTACTTTGTAAAGTATTAAAACACTATTTCAATGTTGGCTGTTATCAAGGAGGGGAGGATTTCAGGAAAAGGGGTTTGAGGTGATATAAAAGTGATTCTCATCACTGCATTATCCAGCATTTCATATTTTACAATTCTTTTTTAAGAGCTGCCTAAAATAGGTCCCTAACCAGCATTTTATATCACCCCTCCCCATTACTACCTTTGCTGAGATTCCTGGCAGGCAGGGAACTCTGGAAAGGTCTGTCTCTGCCCTATCAGGGATCCTTCTGCCAGCACCTGTTTCTTCCTTCTGCTTAGGGACCCCTAGGAAAAAGTACTTCGAGAAATAAAATTTTGGGAAAACATCAAATATGGACAAGTTCTAATTCTTCATAATCCTTTACAAACTCATTGCTAAATCTGAAAAGGACTTGATTGCTACTGGTGTTGGGGAGGTTGATTGTAATAATTGAACAAACAAAATATTCACATTATCATTTTTACTCAAACAGCGTAAGATTTGCAGGTGTTTGGGTGGTGGGTAACACACTATAAATCCTATATTTTAAATGGGAAAGCAGCTTTAGAAAAATCTAAAGTGTCCAAAGTTTTTTCTGCAAAATACCTGGTCACTTCATTTCACTAGGAGTTGGTCTATGAAAGTGTGCTGACACATTTGCAAATAATAGAAAGTTTAACTTACCTGCTCCATCCCGTACAGATGCCAGGCATAGGATTCCACAATGAGGAAAGGGAGAATTATACATAATACTGATAGAATTTAAATTAACATGTAAATTAATTCTTGACCAGAGAATCATTGTTAAATCTAAACAAATGGGCAACATTTGAAGCATCAGAATTCTGGAGCAGAAAACCCTAGCACCTGCACCCATAAAAAGTTTCTGTTTCTACCAAACTAGTTTTCCTAATTTTTCAGTGCTCTTAAATTTCTAATTATATGTATTGAATTTGCTTCCTTGTAGAAAAAGTGGGAAAAGTGCTTGATTATTTGGGTTTATTCAGTTAGCAAATATGTTTATAGGCCATATTGATGAGCAAACTTTGACTCTATTTACTGGGAAGTGGAATAGCATCATAGCTAAGACTGAAAGCTGTGCAGTCACACTGCCTGAACATAAATCCTGGCTCCACCATTCACATCATAACTTTGGGCTGATGACCTCTCCACCTCAGTTACTTTATTTGTAAAACAAATAAAAATTGTAATACACTCATAGGGTTATTATGATAAAAAAATGATATTCCTTATAAAGAACTTCAAATGGGTTCCTGGCACTCAATGGTGGCTGTTGCTTTTGTGGGTCTGTGGATGGGCACTTGGGAATTTTAATCACACCAGCCAGACAGAATTTTGGCTGATTTCTCCCGCTCTCACAGTCCTACCAAGGATAAAAGCAGCTGTTTGTCTTTTCTGGGAAGAGTCATCATTTTCTGGAATTTAGTTCATTTATGTTTCTTTGTATCCTTGGCAATCTGATTTTTTTTTTTTTTAAACCTATGACTTTTGAGTGTATCTGGCCTGAGTTATTGGAGTGAGAACAACAGATTTTTTAACTTTCTGGAAGCAGAATTTTGTAGGGAGCTTAGTTTTCTACTTGGTAAAAAGTTATAAACACTCCATTTCCTTTTTACTTTTTCTATAGTTAAATTTTTAACTTTCTTCTATTTTGAAATATTGATTAATGGTATGAGGTGAGGGGCACAAATGATTTTATTTTTAATTTACAAAGTGCCAATCAGTTATTCCCACAGTAAATATTAACACCTTTTTTCTCTCCTTATATGTTGTTATGGTATATGATAGGGTCTCTTGTATTTGTATTTTGTTCCATTCACTTTCTTTATCCTTGCACCAATACCACACTATTTTAATTATTGTAGTTTCATAGCATATTAATAGCCAGCACATATCTATTCAATTTATTCTTTCTGATGAACTTCAACATACTTTGATAATATTTTAATAAAGCATAGTGAATTTTGATAAGAATCACATTAATCTTTTATAACCTTCACTGAAAACAAAAATATTCCCCTACTGGAATGTTAGATTTTGACTCCAAGCAAATTTCACATTTTTTTCATTATATATTTATATTTAATGATATATAGTGGTAAACCAGCTCTCTTGGGTGTGGGGGGATTGATTCATAGTAATTTTTAATTTCTGTGGTATAAATATTTCCACCACACTTGATTTCAAGCTACCAAATGTAACAGCACTGAACAGAGTTATGAAAACAGACGGACAACTGGATCTAATAATGTGGTACAAGCTGGCTCTAGTATACCACTGGTTACATTGATGATAAATATTCTTTTTAAAAATGTAGAAGTTATTTGTTTCCTAAATGAGAATCTCACACTTAAATTTTAATAGGAAAAAACTCAGGCAACATGAACTTAAATTGATAAATTAACCAGAATAATATTTTTTTCAATGTCATATGTCAACTTCTTTTCTCAATATTTATGGGTAAACTCATGCTACATTTATTGATCTCCCATTTTCTGGTAGTTCAAATACTGTATACAAATTATATATTTTAAAAGGTAGCTGATTATTGTTGTTCTCTATGCTTTTCCCTCCAGTTAAATGTTCAAACAGAGTGCAGGAATTGTTCTGGATATTTTATAAAGCTTTTCTCTTTATAGACAAATGTTATCTTAGCTGAGGTGTTCAAGTCTTGCCTGCTCGCCCTTTAAGAAGAGTTTTTCATGAGCCTTTAAAGGACTACTATATGAACTGAAGAGCTCTGCAAAGGGCCAAGTCCAGGTCTTAACATAATCTTTCCTAATCTTCAGAATGAACAGAAAGACTGAAACACACATAAAATGTTTTTGACCAGAAAAATCATCCATATATTATTAGGTGTGAGACTTGAAAATTCACAAAAGCTTAATTTATCATCTATAACTTTAATAGTAAAGGATAATGCAAAATATAACCACATTATCCATTGTAAATGTTAGTATTCTACAAAGTGTTTACAACGCTTAAAAAGAAAAACTAATGTTTAATGGTTTCTTTTTACTGATCAGGTCAACTTTGCAACTTCAACAAGGATCAATTTTATATACCTAACCGTATAGAAATTGTTCCTACTGTGCTTTTTCAAAGATCCATAATCGTGGTGTGAGTCACATGAAAGCAGACAGCTGAATCTGCTTATATCAGTATTTATGAATTCTTTCATGCCTACAATGAATTTGGAAATGAGCAGAAAAATCATAGCACAGCTGAAGTAAAAGTTCAGATAAAATAGATATTAATGTATAATGAAAAACTGTCATTAATTTATATTTTATAAGTATTTATAATTATTCCTCCTCAACTTTATCTCATTAATGAATAAATCATCCTGTAAGTTGATAATTTATGAAGCTTTCTGCGTTACTGAATAATCCATTGGCTTTAAAGCATATAAGCTAAGCTCTCTTACTTTCAAGAAAACTGGAGTTGTGTGAGATAACCTGTATTTCAGAAAATTTATTGGACTGAAATGCTTTAGTCTGCTTACATACAGATTTAATGCTTAGTGTCTTCAAAAAGTCTTTAAAAATATTTTAATTTCACATTAATGTATATTTATGTTTAAATTATTTGAACATTATTTAAACATTTTTAAAGGTAAGTTGAATTTGTTTGCGTGCATGTGCACACACACACACACACACACCAATTCCATACTATTAGATTAAAATTCCTTCAATATTCATGGATTCTCTTCTATGTTATTGCTTGAAAGACAAGCAAATTTCTGAATGGGGTATGCTATTCTGCTCCCTTAAACTCTCTTGACTTTACATTTACTTCTCGTGACTGAACAATTTAAAGTTAGTACTAAAATAGTTCTATCCACACAGAGAGCTTTTTAAAAGAGAGCAATGAGTATACATTCTTTTTACTGATTACATACCATTTCATCCTCAAAATTCCCACGAAATGACCTCTTCCGAAGGCTTGGTGAAAAACTGAATGCCAAGGACAGGGTGTCTACCAATATTAGACAGTAGTAGATCTCCAGAAGTGTCTGGTGAATACGTTGATGTTTCCTACTAGAGAATGTGTCTTTTTTATTATCTCTCACTAAAATTCCAGTGCTGAGACCATAGAAAGCCCTTAATAAAAATGTGTGGCATGATAAATGACATTCCAAGTTCAGTTATGAGCTGAGTTTCTCTGAATATCCGAGGCACAGTATGGTAGCCATTAGGCTAATTAGGGGCGAAAAATTATTGCTAATTTAAAATTCTTATGTTTTTCACTTTTTAAAGCTGAAGGAAGATGGGCTAAAATTGAATGCTCTGCCTAAGAGGTCAAAAATGGACACCACTTAATCAGGCACAAGTGGCAGAGGAGCTGAGGAAAGCCATTTAATATTCCTCTTCTTCCATCACCAATCACATTTCAAAACAGAAGAGGTTTATCAACATCTCTGACCCAAGGTGATCAGATGGATAGAGCATTCTATTCCAGAAAACCTAGGTTTTTTTAAGAATTTTTTTTTCTGTTTTTGACTAACTAGACTTGACTACTGTCCTTAGCCAAGATGTTTGCATATAACTCAAAGCGCTACAAGAAGATGTGCAACCCACTTTGTCATTAATGTAAGTGGTGGCTTCTCATTTACCAGAGAACTTCACCGGCATCCAGATCAAGGTCAGAGAATGGGACGTTCCATACTAGCGGAGACTTGCATATCCAGTGAGCATAGCATTCTTGGGTGGCCCACACTTTGCTACCACTGACAATATAGTCATCACTTTCTTCACATCTGTTATCTTGATATCTGCTGAAAAAGTAAATCAGAGGAAATGGAAGCTTCATTTTTTATCTTTCAGAACAGTCAATTTTCATCACGAAAGGCAAGTGATAAATATTAGCAACTTAGTAACTCTACTCTTTAAGTCTACCTTGAATTTTCAGAGCTAAAAATTTCTGGTCTGTTCACAGGATTATAGAATTTATAGTGATTTGTAAAATGAGAATTCCAACATATATCTAATATTCCCAAAGTGAAAATTGAGAAAATGGAAATGAGGCAAGTCTTGAAAGAGATAATGAATGAAAATTCTCCAGAAATCGAATAAAAGTACTGAGTTCTCAGATCGATATGCCACACTACGATGCAAACAGGTTATAAAGGAAAGAAAAGAAAAGAAGCAAAGCCCCACAGCTAGGCACAACATATTAACAGTGCAAACATTAAAGATGAAGAAGTCTTAAATGTATTTCTTTAGAAAGAGGACAATTGTACATAGAATGAAGAAGATGAACATGAGGAGAACATTTTAAAGAAAAAAGTACCTAATTTTTCAGGCCATATTCTTGCAAATGTGAACTGTTCTTTGCCCTATTCTCAGATCTTATAGACTAAGAAAAATGGGAGAAAATGGCTTGTGAAATAAAACCACTCCAATCTATGGAATTCCATAATGGAGACTAAAGTAGCAGCACTTCAGACACATAGGTGAGGATTAATGGGAACAGAGATCAGAGAGGAACCAGGCTTAAATTTATGCCCCAAATTCAGGTAATTATGTCACACCTGTTCTTGTACAAGGAGACAGTATGTCCTCAAGTGTGCTGCTCCTTTTCAAAGCCTTGTACCCACTAATGCAAGGAATAAGATCCTTAAAAACAGTAATAAACACTGTTGGAAAGTCAAATCTA
The DNA here is from genome assembly GCF_964341445.2 of Mesoplodon mirus. Classification (NCBI taxonomy): domain Eukaryota; kingdom Metazoa; phylum Chordata; class Mammalia; order Artiodactyla; family Ziphiidae; genus Mesoplodon; species Mesoplodon mirus. The sequence goes on from NC_138985.1 coordinate 58,021,578, forward strand.
GGAAAAACACATAGGATTATGGTAGTTTAAGAAGACTTGTTTCACTCACTGTTTTTTGTTTGTTTCACTCACTTTTTTATTTTTTATTTTTTTTGTGGTACGCGGACCTCTCACTGTTGTGGCCTCTCCCGTTGCGGAGCACAGGCTCCGGATGCACAGGCTCAGCGGCCATGGCTCATGGGCCCAGCCTCTCCGTGGCATGTGGGATCTTCCCGGACCGGGGCACGAACCCGTGTCCCCTGCATCGGCAGGCGGACTCTCAACCACTGTGCCACCAGGGAAGCCCATGTTTCACTCACTTTTAACATCAGATCCTGTACCAGTTTCACAGCTGCACAGACAAGAGGTAAACTCTCCAGCAATGGATGGAAAAGACTCTGCTGTTCTTCACTCCCATGCCTGAAGTTCAGGGGTCAAAGGAACAAAGGATTAAAATGGACATGATTATAGGCAAAGTAAATGACTAGTTCCATGAGAATCGGGGCTGGTTGTTGTGTGTCCTGGTCTATTCCCAGGGCCCAGGTGCTCGATAAATATTTACTGAGTGAAAGAATTAATGCAATCTGATACACAAAGGAAGCTGTAATTTAAAAATATAATTTAGATCACTCTGAATTACATCATACTTTCTCAAGATAAATTTTAAAAGCAAACAGAATCTAGCTACTGATTTTTTGTGCAATCATATTTAAAAGAGGACAAGTTTATGAAAATTAAGAGATCATGTTAAGCTGAAGTTCACTAATTTACCACATGACACTTAAGGGAAAAGCCCACTATTTTCAGGCAATAAAAGCATATTTTTAAGTAGAGATACTGATAATGCATCTTTCAGTTGGTTGTATGTTCTTGCCATTGTATTGAAAATTGGCAAAGCTGGGCTTTCTTGGTGGACATTGGTTGTTTTTATGTAGCCAGCAACCAGGGACTGCCTATTATGGGGCATTCTCAGCTTGTATAAGTGTTGCTTCCCACCCCAGAAGCCAAAGTGGCTGAAGACACTCTCTTCCTGCCCTCCTGGTAGCCTAGCTGTAGGCTCAGAATCCAGTCTTGACCAACCAGGACTTCAAAAGATGTAAGCAGCTGAGAATCTACTAATGGCAGAAGCCTCAGCATCAACTGTTGCACAGAGATCGACGTGCAGTCCAGTGGCAGCAGCCTGAATGTGCCATGTTGAATGGAGTGGCAGAAAAAAGAAAACAATACGTAGTTTTGCTGTCCACTAGGGGCAGTGCCAGTGGCAACCAACCACAGTGTTCATGAGTCATGACTGGCTATGCTTCCTGCTCTCTAGCCAAGCTTCATTTGTCCATATCCACGTTCTCTTCTTGATCCCCCAGCTTCCAGAATGATTATGTGGGCAACCTTCAATCAGACTCATTTTCTCTTCAAGTTAGCCAAAGCTATTTTCTTAGCATTAAACTCTTACTGATATACCTTACCATTTGTGATACAAGTTCATGTATTACAGTAATTTTAATATCACTAAGAGAAAACACCCAAAATGGGCATATGGTCTTTTACCTTACATATTTGCCACCTTAACTTATAGAAGAAAATGTTCTGTGAATTGTGGGGTGAGTTAATTTGTTAAGAAGTATTTCTAATTTGTCTTGGTACTACATAAACCATTATCTATGCAGACAGCAACACATATCATAACAGCTGCAGATAACTCTTTAAATTCAACTCAAAATCTGACTATGCTGCATCATATACTTTGTCTTTCAGATAATGCATTCTTATTAAAAAGGCATGTTTCATTTTTAACTAGGTAACTTACCTCTTGGGAGTATGATATTGATGATATTTTTAGTCTATACACTGATATCACTTTCCTTTGAGCTCTAAGTAGCAGCTGATTAGGGACATGCTGATCTGATTCATCATTTGAACATCCTTCTTGGTCATACATAAACATAAAACAGACAACTTATATTTGCTAAAGTAATTTAAAAGGCTCACATCATCATAGAGGTCTAGAGGAAGAAACCTAGATGCTATTCGAAAAGGTCTCACTTTGCTGAAGGAGAGAAAAAAACGAAAAAAGAATTACATACATATATGTATATATTCTATTACATAAAATATTCTGATTCTACGTACACCCGCAACTGCACTTAAATTTCCTTTCACTCATTCATTCAGGGACATCATCATGTCAAGAGAGATTTAAACTTCAGTAATGAAAAAGTAAATAAAAACTTTCTCAATCTTAAATGGAAGGAAGATGCAATCAAGTAAATGTTTATTTTCCAAAGGGCCCAAATGTAAAAATATTGATCACGATTCCTATAGGCAACACAGTGGGATTTTTGTCATATAGAAGACTTTTTCTTGTTCCACAAACTATGAGGTCTAATAGTTTTTTTGAGAGGAGGGAACACAGGAAGGTGCTACCTGTCAAGTCTTCTATAAGCCTGGATAATGTAAGATGATGACTTCACTTCTGCTGTTTTTTAAAAAAAGAAAAAAATGCCTTATTATAAGTAGATTATCTGTCCATCTTTATGAATTTGGGATTCATAAGGGAAGAGGATGTTTTTTCCTTAACTAAGGAAGAATTCATTGTTTACAGGCTCTGGTACTCTATCTAAAGAACATAGGGGCTCTCTCTCCTTCAACTTCTCCCTAATTGCCATTCAGCAGCTATTAAACTTCTGTACAATTCCTATCCATGCAACTGCCCTTTCTGCTTACTTGCAGCTATTTTATGCTACTTACACATAAGGATTTTACAATACAACTTAAAAAAAAAATAATTGGCACACAGAAATAACTGGTTAAGATCTGTTTAGGATAGAGGGAGAATATAGCTTTTATCAAAATGTTTTAAATGGCTAGATGAATTTTTTGAGTTTAATAGTATCCAATGAAGCTTATTATCTAGAATAAATTGTTTCTTAAAAGTTAAGAACTATAAAGTATGTGGAAAATTGATATAACTTTTTAATTCATAGGATAAATACGTTTAATACGTAGAATATCAACCTTTAAAAATTTTAAGTCTATAACTACATAAACTGCAGAAAAGATGTCATTAAGAAAAATAAAAGCCACATAAATTTTTATTCCACAAGAATTAGTTAATTTTAAGTTATTATTTCTGACCCCTGCCTGCTTCTTTTATTACAAGAAACAGTAAAACTACTTTTTTTTTTTTAAAGCTAATGGTTGTGAAAGAGATTTTCGGGGCAATGTGATCCAAAACACCATTTAAAAAGTGATAAAACTACGAGATCATCACATGAGTTGAATTGCCTAATGTCCCAGAGGTCGGTGGTAGCAAAGTTGAAGCTAGATCTGGTTACCTTTTAATCAAGTGTTTTGTCCATATCACCACCTAGACTCCCCCTCAAACGTGTTTGCTTTTCAACCACTTTTGTCATGTGAATGTCACTCAAAAGAAATAGAGTTCACAGCAAGTTTCTTTGTTGGCTTTAAAACATCTAAATATATACATCAGGCAAGAAAGACTTGCTTATGCTACCGTAACAAACCACAGAAACTTCTCAGTGGCTTAAGAGGCCAAAGTCTATTTCTTGCTCTTTGCCACATGCCCATGGCCGCTTGTCTAGGGAGCTCTGCTCTGTGTTATCCTCTGTGCTTACATTTAGGGAGGTCTCATCTCTGAGCTTCATAATCACTGAGGGAAGAAAACTGGAATGCGGCAAACAGTGCTTTACGCTTTATGCTTTTGTCCAGCAGTGACATGTGACATTATGATCACACTTCACTGACAAATCCCATCTCACAGCCACCCAAATATCAGAAGGCAAAAAGGGAAATCTTCCTATGTGCCTAGACAGAAAGAAAAATATTTGGTAAGCAGCATTAATGACTAATATATATGTATATATATATATATATATATATGTAAAACAGCTATCTATTCTTTTGAGCTTTGCAGGCAAAATATCCACTTCATTATACATTCACTGAATAATGAATATTCATATATCTGCAAAAATGCTACCAGAAGACAGAAGGCTAATGAAATTTGATATCTGATTATACCTACCTGCTTTGTGAAATATATTATATTACTAAACAGATTTTAAAATGGATAATATATAAGACAAAAAAACTAAAATTTAAAACCAGTTTTAAAAAAACCCATTATGTAAAAGAATGAAATTAGAACACTCCCTTACACCATACACAAAAATAAACTCAAAATGGATTAAAGATCTAAATGTAAGGCTGGATACTATAAAACTCTTAGAGGAAAACATAGGCAGAACCTCTCTGACATAAATTGCAGCAAGATCTTTTTGATCCACCTCCTAGAGTAATGAAAATAAAAACAAAAATAAACAAATGGGACCTATTAAACTTAAAAGTTTTGCAGAGCAAAGGAAGCCATAAACAAAAAAAGACAACACAGGATGGGAGAAAATATTTGCAAGTGAATTGACTGACAAGGGATTAATCTCCAAAATACACAAACAACTCATGCAGCTCAGTATCAAAAAAACAAACAACCCAATCAAAAAAACGGGTGGAAGATCTAAATAGACATTTCTCCAAAGAAGACATGCAGATGGCCAAGAAGCACAAGAAAAGATGCTCAAAATCACTAATTATTAGAGAAATGCAAATCAAAACTACAATGAGGTATCTCCTCACACCAGTCAGAATGGCCATCATCAAAAAGTCTACAGACACTAAATGCTGGAGAGGGTGTGGAGAAAAGGAAACCCTCTTGCACTGCTGGTGGGAATGTAAATTGGTACAGCCACTATGGAGAACAGTATGGAGTTTCCTCAAAAAACTAAAACTAGAATTACTGTATGACCCAGCAATCCCACTACTGGACGTATATCCTGAGAAAACCATAATTCAAAAAGAGTCATGTACCAAAATGTTCATTGCAGCTCTATTTACAATAGCCAGCACATGGAAGCAACCTAAATGTCCATCGACAGAGGCATGGATAAAGAAGATATGGCACATATATATAATGGAATATAACTCAGCCATAAAAAAGAATGAAATAATGTCATTTACTGCAACAATGGATGGACCTAGAGACTGTCATATTGAATGAAGTAAGTCAGGCAGAGAAAGACAAATATCATATGATATTGCTTATATGTGGGATCTTAAAAAATGGTACAACTTAACTTATTTGCAAAACAGAAATAGAGTCATAGATGTAAAAAACAAACATGGTTACCAGGGGGGAAATGGAGTGGAGGGATAAATTGGGAGATTGGGATTGACATATACACACTACTATATGTAAAATAGATAACTAATAAGGACTTACTGTATAGCACTGGGAACTCTACTCAATACTCTGTAATGACCTATATGGGAAAAGAATCTAAAAAAGAGTAGATATATGTATATGTATATCAGATTAACTTTGCTGTACAGCAGAAACTAATACAATATTGTAAATCAACTATAATCCAATAAAAATTTTTTTAATAAAATAAAAATGTTTGTTGAATTAAAAAAAAACATTATGATTTGAAGATTCAATTTCTTCAGAAATACACTTATTTATTTATTAGACAAACACTTTGCAGACAAATGCTACCTTTCCCCTCAATTCAGTTTTACCCAATTTAATAATGAAATAGGGCAGAAAATTTATGCCATAGGTATTTTTTCTGTTTTACTGAAAAATCACCATGGTTTGAGGGAAGTACCTAGAGAAAGAATGAAATAGCCTTGGTGTAGAGAAGATCTCAATATCTGAATGGGAATATCACTCAAAACACTAAATGTTTTTAGGGGAAAGAAAGTTAGAAAGCAAATAAAATGTTCCTGCATTGCTTAAAGTGTATGTGCTATGTTAGCTTATTTAAGCATTTACTTTTTTTTTCAGGTGCTGTGCAGCTTATACAAGGTTAATATAGGAGAACAATTGCCTGTACAAAGAATAATAATGTTATGACAATTTTAAGAATGTAATTTACCCAAAGTCTTAAAAGCCAACTAATTGAAGCTTTGATGGGGCAGGAAAAATTTTGAGTCAGAAACACTTGATTTTAGATTGGATGGACATATAATACACTAATATGTATAAAATAGATAACTAATAAGAACCTGCTGTATAAAAAATAAATAAAATAGGGCTTCCCTGGTGGCGCAGTGGTTGAGAGTCCGCCTGCCGATGCAGGGGACACGGGTTCGTGCCCCGATCCCGGAAGATCCCACGTGCCGCGGAGCGGCTGGGCCCGCGAGCCATGGCCGCGGAGCCTGTGTGTCCGGAGCCTGTGCTCCGCAACGGGAGAGGCCACAGCAGTGAGAGGCCCGCGTACAGCAAAAAAAAAAATAAATAAATAAATAAATAAATAAATAAAATAAAATTAAAAAAAAAAAAGAAACACTTAGGTTTAAATTTTAGCCTTTCCATTTTTAGCTGTGCAGTAAGTCATGTAATCTCTCCAGCACTGTTTCCTTTTCTGTGAACTGGGGATACCTTTATCTCCGTCACAGGACTGTTGAAAGGATCCTTCATTCATTTGTTAAGCAAAATATTTAATAAGCTGCTCCACAGGTCACCCACTTTGCTGGGCATTAGGGATAAATTAAGCACAAAGCAGGCAAGAGAGAAGCTAAATCCAGGGATAATAAAAATAAGCATATTTTGATAAAGAAGTAAGTAAGTAGAGTAATCAGAGTGAGACTTACTGGGGAGGCCACTTTAGAGGGGATGATCAGAGAAGGTCTCTCTGGGAAGCTGAGGTTGGGAGGATGAGATGAGACAACCGAGCAAAGAGCTTGGGGTTAAGGCTGGTGGGACAGTGGACATAGAATTGCAGTGGTGGGAGGCTGACTCAATGAGATGGTGCATAAAAAGCACCCACAGAACATCTCACACTTCTGCATCACCATTCCCCTACCCACTGCCACCTACTTACACTCTTGTAGTCACTCTGATTTGCAGACAAACACTTGATTGGACGTGTGGTAACAGTTGCAGTGAGTTTCAATGGCATAAAATCTAGTGAGTAAAATAGCAACCAATAAAAGCCTTTGGAAAAATTCATTATTAGTATTAATATAATAATTTAAGTATAGTTGCCTAAGATATTTTCAGAGGAGAAAAAAAGTAATTTTGAATAGTTTCTTAGGCATGTGTAATCTTACAATAGGTCATCAATTCTAAAATACTCAAATAAAAACAAGTTGGATGTTTTCCTTTCTACAATTTAATTAATAGGTTAATTGTACTGTATTAAATTTATAGCAAAATAAATATTCTAACAATATATTCCTTTTAGTCTAAATAACATTCAAATTCAGTTACTTGATCTCAGAGGGTGGTAGCCAAAGTTGCTAAATTATCTAGGATGAGCTGAACAAATATCTTGCTTATAACAGTTTTCATCTGGATGCCCCTTGAGGTGTTTGTGTATTTTTCATGTCTGGTTACCTTTACTGAAAAAACTGCTCTGAGGAAAACAGGCCAGCCAAATAAAACAGACCATCCAAATAAAATTGTCTTTGAAAGATGCAATAACAAAGCTCCACCACTAAGCTCCATCTAACACTTTGATCATGTATTCCTGTCAATTACCAGACAATTGTCTCCTGACTCGACCCACCTAAAAATCAAACTTATGAGAAAAAACATGTATTAAAGACAAGACATATTCCAACTACTATCCTAGTGTTTAGATTAAAGCAAATTCTAAGTCACTGTCAAGCAGAATTGTCCCTTCACCTTTGAGCTGAAAGCCCTGTGAACAATGGACAAATCTTAATTCCATGTTATTAATCCTTGAAAGATCTAGAGGAGACCAAACTCAAGTATCCAAGTGCCCATCATTAAATGATGACACTTTTATTAACCACGAATTATCATGATGGGATAAAATGTGAAACATACTAAAGTGCTATAATACTAAGCTAATTCCTATTTTCTAAAGTATAATATTTTTTCTTCTTTTATAGTTCCCCCAAAAGCTATTGTTCAGAGATCCTGCCTGCATTCATCTCCCCTAGTAGATAAATAGAGTTGATAGTGTCAGAGCATAAGAATTTATGTTTAAGTTGTCATTACACCACTTACTGTGAATATTATATATCATGTATACATATATGTTTGTATATATACTATAAATAGACACCTTTCAAATATATCCTGTTTAGTAAAGCTCTCAAAATAATCTTGTCATTTCTTTGCTCTACTTTTGAAAGTAAAAATGTAACATCCTGAGCTTCCCTGGTGGCGCTGTGGTTGAGAGTCTGCCTGCCGATGCAGGGGACACGGGTTCGTGCCCCAGTCCGGGAAGATCCCACATGCCGCGGAGCGGCTAGGCCCGTGAGCCATGGCCGCTGAGCCTGCGCGTCCGGAGCCTGTGCTCCGCAACGGGAGAGGCCACAACGGTGAGAGGCCCGCGTACCGCAAAAAAAAAAAAAAAAAGTAACATCCTTCCTTCACAATGTGAAAAATGGTTCCAGATATGCGAGGGGATGGGGAAGAGGAAGGATAAAAGAATGATTTAGGTTTCCTATCGCATCAGCCTTCCATTCATTCACTGCTCAGTTTTTCTGCAGCTCTCCTGAAATTATATTTACTTTAACTTTAAACAAAATGTTCGAAATACTTGGAAACTAAGATGCAGGTGTTTTCACAGTGGACCCCTCAGGTTCCAACTAATGATAACAGTGGAAGCCTGGTTCATCTATTCCTTGTCCTTTGTCCAGAAGCCTAAAAGGAAACAGGCTTCCTTTCAGTCCCATCTACCACAGCTACATATTAGGAAATAATATGTCAAAATAATGGCTTAGAGACACTGTGAAATCCTACAGTGCCTTCCAAAACATCCAGGAAAGAGGTAAGTTTTTTTTAAAACAAATATATTTTGTGGACTCCTAATACTTTGAAAATTGAAAACAATATCTGGAGTTATAGTTGAGCATGATATTGAAAGATGGTATCATGACATTCTTCAACTATTCGAGAGAACGCAGCATTTTCCACATATACTCAATTATATCAGGGATCATTCTAGCTTTCAAAAATGGTGAGTCTGCTTGTAATTAGAACATAAAGGATGACTCAATGGCAATTTAATTTCTATACAAAGACAACATTAACTGGCAGGGGATCTCTCCTATCAAAAGCCAAATCTTTGCTGTTAAAGTTTTCAGATATTTTCTAACACATAGTATAAAAATTTTTGCATTATCTTTTTAAAATAAAAATGTGTTAATTTTTCACAACCAAAGCCACACATAAGGAATTTCCAGACTAAAAATAAAGATAAAAACAGTTCTTTTTCTGAATATACATACTCATTGTAGAAATTTTAGAAAATGGAAAAGTATGAAGGAGAAAATAAAAATCATCTATATTTTCACTCTCCAAAGATCACTGCTCTTAATATTCTGATACATTTTGTTTCAGTTTTAAAAACTTTTTGTTTAGAAAAAACTTTAGAAGGATAGAAAAGTTGTAAATACAGCACAGAGAGTTAACTTATTTTCTTCACACAGCTTCCCTTAATGTTAATTCCTTGCATAACTGTAGTACAATTACCAAAACTAAGAAATCAGCATTGGTATAATACTATTAACTAAGCCACAGACTTTATTAGAACTTCTCCAGTTTTTGTTTATTAATGTCCTTTTACTGTTTCTAGGATCCTCTTTAGGATCTCGTGTTGCATTTAGTTGTCATGTCTCTGACATGTGATGAAATTGACACTTCTGAAGTGGCCTTGTCAGTTATTTTGTAGAGTGTCCATCAGTTTGGTTTTGTTTGATGTTTTCTCATGATTAGATTGAGGTTATGTATTTTTGGTGAGAATACTGGAGATGTGATGTATCCTTCTCCATGTATCATATCAGGGAATATATGATGTCAACATATCATGGGTTATGTTAACCTTGATCACTTTGTAAAACTGGTGTCTGCCAAGTTTCTCCATTCTACAGTTACTATCTTCTCATTTGTAATTTATAAATATTTTGGAAGAGGTACTGGATTCTCTTCTTCCATAGTATGGACCATCTTTCATCCCACATGTGAAGTTTTGACATCTGTAGCATCCATAACTGCAAGTAGCCCAGGCCTTTTTTTTTTTGATATCTGTTAACTATACTTCAGATATCTCTGTAACCAAATGATTCAATGATCCTTGAAAGCTAAATGAAAAGAATCTCAAATTTTCCCACTCTTTTGTGGACTCTTGATACTATTTAATTTTAGAGCCAACTTTTCATTTTTGAAGTTGAAAAGGCTGAAGAACTTAGCCCATTTACATCATCAAAAAATAAATGAAATGGAGAAGATAAGGCTGTCTTGAGGCAGTACAATAATAGTCTTCCCACTGAAATATACACAATTGTCTTCATAAAATGGTCAAGGGCAGATGGGAGAAGGAAAAAAGATAAGGATGATGCCATCTAACCACTTTTTTTCTAAGGCAAGTGTTGAAGATTTTTCAAGTAAAATAGAAATATTCAATTTTACTTCCATGCAGAGATTATTTCAGTGTAGCAGGAAGTGGTTTTCTACCCATCTGAAAACTCTTCTCAGCCAGACCATCAAAGATTGGAGCCAGAGATGTAAGCAGAGGTGGGGCAGAAAGAGCACACATGTGAATCAATCAGCCTGGATTTGAATCAATTACCAGCTAAGTGACTTCAAGGAAGTCACTTAATCTTTATGGCTCTCTATTTCCCCACCTGTAAAGTAACACATACCTCACAGGTTGTTATTAGGATCAAATAAAAAATTTGTGTTGAAAGGCCTGGCACATAATAGGCTTTCTATAAATACTAATTGAATTAGAAAACAACCTTGGGTCAACGTGTTCTGCCTTTAAGCCAACACCGGTGACAGCACTTTGTGTATATTGGTTTTGTTGCCTGTCTACTTAGGCATTGTCGTGGACATTATAACACAGAAGAAACAAACTTCGTCTCTGACAGATGGGAGCTCACATTCTAGAGCTAACAGTTCACACTCAATCACATACGGACAGGATGATACACTAATGTCTACAGCAGAATTATGGCCAAAGACTTGATGTTGAGTGTCTGTTGTTCTCTGGGTATGAAGAAATACAACCATAGCCTGGTGCCTCAAATAAAGCCCTATTTTAAGAAAAGCAAAGCCTCTTTCAGGAATTTTCTCAAGACTGTCTTTTTTTTTTTAATTCCAATTGGACTCTAAAAAAATTTTTTTTCAGCTGCTAAAAAGGGCTGCAAAATCTCTTTTAAAAATTTATTTAACCTTATCTTTGATAAAGGAGGCAGGAATGTACAGTGGAGAAAGGACAGTCTCTTCAATAAGTGGTGTTGGGAAAACTGGACAGGGACATGTAAAAGTATGAGATTAGATCACTCCCTAACACCATACACAAAAATAAGCTCAAAATGGATTAAAGACCTAAATGTAAGGCCAGACACTATCAAACTCTTAGAGGAAAACATAGGCAGAACACTCTATGACATAAATCACAGCAAGATCCTTTTTGACCCACCTCCTAGAGAAATGGAAATAAAGACAAAAATAAACACATGGGACCTAATGAAACTTCAAAGCTTTTGCACAGCAAAGGAAACCATAAACAAGACCAAAAGACAACCCTCAGAATGGGAGAAAATATTTGCCAATGAAGCAACTGACAAAGGATTAATCTCCAAAATTTATAAGCAGCTCATGCAGCTCAATAACAAAAAAACAAACAACCCAATCCAAAAATGGGCAGAAGACCTAAATAGACATTTCTCCAAAGAAGATATACAGACTGCCAACAAACACATGAAAGGATGCTCAACATCTTTACTCATTAGAGAAATGCAAATCAAAACTACAATGAGATATCATCTCACACCAGTCAGAATGGCCATCATCAAAAAATCTAGAAACAATAAATGCTGGAGAGGGTGTGGAAAAAAGGGAACACTCTTGTACTGCTGGTGGGAATGTGAATTGGTACAGCCACTATGGAGAACGGTATGGAGGTTCCTTAAAAAACTACAAATAGAACTACCATATGACCCAGCAATCCCACTACTGGGCATATACCCTGAGAAAACCATAATTCAAAAAGAGACATGTACCAAAATGTTCATAGCAGCCCTATTTACAATAGCCCGGAGATGGAAACAACCTAAGTGTCCATCATCGGATGAATGGGTAAAGAAGATGTGGCACATATATACAATGGAATATTACTCAGCCATAAAAAGAAATGAAATTGAGCTATTTGTAATGAGGTGGATGGACCTAGAGTCTGTCATACAGAGTGAAGTAAGTCAGAAAGAGAAAGACAAATACTGTATGCTGACACATATATATGGAATTTAAGAAAAAAAAATGTCATGAAGAACATAGGGGTAAGACAGGAATAAAGACACAGACCTACTAGAGAATGGACTTGAGGATATGGGGAGGGGGAAGGGTAAGCTGTGACAAAGTGAAAGAGCGGCATGGACATATATACACTACCAAACGTAAGGTAGATAGCTAGTGGGAAGCAGCCGCATAGCACAGGGAGATCAGCTCGGTGCTTTGTGACCGCCTGGAGGGGTGGGATAGGGAGGGTGGGAGGGAGACGCAAAAGGGAGGGGATATGGGAACATATGTATATGTATAACTGATTAAATTTGTTATAAAGCAAAAAAAAAAAAAATAGATAACCCACACAATAGTTAATAAACATTGTTTCTACTAATGAAAAAAAAAAAAAAAGAAATGGGGGACAAAAAGCCCTCCATGCCTCGGAGCTCCATAGGGCCCCCCTCAGTTTCAAAGTTAGTCCTGCTGATATTGGAAATGCAAACTTGCATTTAAGTCTAGTACTACCTTTCACTATCTAGGCTTGAATATTTTATTTTGTTTCCTCATCTGGAAAGTAAGGGTAATGCTAGTAATTTTTAATGTGCAAAAATTCATCTGTGATAATATATGCAAAAATGTTCTGGAAACAAGAGGGCTCTAAACAAAATATTATCTGTTGTTTTTATGTAATAATTAATTCTTAATACATGAGAATAAAGTCCTATGAAGTGCTTAAAAAAATTTATTTAATAAAGCATTTTCCTGCCTCTTTAAAAGAAAGCTTACTTCATGGAAAGTTACTATATAAATAAAGCTTTCTTAGTTAAATCTCATTAACAACCAACCCATATCATTAATAAAATTTCCTATTTGTTGCCTTAACCTAAAATAGGGTAACTCTATAATTTATTATCCAGACTGAGACACTTTGGGGAGTGCCAGTGGGCTTCATTAATAATTATGCTGGGACCTTCCTCCCCACGGATACACCAGAAATACAGCTACACGTGGAACAACTCCTACAGAACACCTACTGAACGCTGGCATAAGACCCCAGACCTCCCAAAAGGCAAGAAACTCCCCACATACCTGGGTAGGGCAAAGCGGAGAGATCCCCACACAGAGGATCGGTGCCGAGCAGCACTCACCAGCCCGAGAGGCTTGTCTGCTCGCCCGCCAGGGCGCGCAGCGCTGGAAGCTGAGGCTCGGGCTTCGGTCAGAGCGCAGAGAGAGGACTGGGGCTGGCGGCGAGAACTCAGCGTGAAGGGGGCTAACGTGCCACAGCTAGCCGGCAGGGAGTCCGGGAAAACTCTGGAGCTGCCGAAGAGGCAAGAGACTTTTTCTTCCCTCTTGGTTTCCTGGTGCGCGAGGAGAGGGGATTAAGAGCGCTGCTTAAAGGGGCTCCACAGACGGGCGCGAGTCGCGACTGAAAGCGCGGAGCCCAGTGACGGGCGTGGGACGCTGGGGCTGCTGCTGCTGCCGCCAAGAAGCCTGTGTGCGAGCGCAGGTCACTGCCCACACCGCCCTTCCGGGAGCCTGTGCAGCCCGCCACTGCCGGGGTCCCGGGATCCAGGGGCGGCTTCCCTGGGAGAACGCACGGCGCGCCTTGGGCTGGTGCAACGTCACGCCGACCTCTGCCGCTGCAGGCTCGCCCCGCACTCCGTGCCCCTCCCTCCCGCCCGGCCTGAGTGAGCAAGAGTCCCCGAAGCGGCTGCTCCTTTAACCCTGTCCTGTCTGAGCGAAGAACAGACGCCCTCCGGCGACCTACACGCAGAGGCGGGGCCAAATCCAAAGCTGAGACCCAGGAGCTGTGAGAACAAAGAAGAGAAAGGGAAACCTCTCCCAGCAGCCTCAGAAGCAGCGGATTAAAGCTCCACAATCAACTTGATGTACCCTGCATCTGTGGAATACATGAATAGACAACACATCATCCCAAATTGAGGAGCCCGGAGTCAGTGCTGTGCCTCTGAGGTGGGAGAGCCAACTTCAGGACACTGGTCCACAAGAGACCTCCCAGCTCCACATAATATCAAACGGCAAAAATCTTCCAGAGATCTCCATCTCAACACCAGCACCCAGCTTCACTCAACGACCAGCAAGCTACAGTGCTGGACACCCTATGCCAAACAACTGGCAAGACAGGAACACAACGCCACCCATTAGCAGAGAGGTGGCCTAAAATCATAAAAAGTCCGCAGACACCCCAAAACACACCACCAGACGTGGACCTGCCCACCAGAAAGACAAGATCCAGCCTCATCCACCAGAACACAGGCACTAGTCCCCTCCACCAGGAAGCCTACACAACCCACTAAACCAACCTTAGCCACTGGGGACAGACACCAAAAACAACGGGAACTACGAACCGGCAGCCTGCAAAAAGGAGACCCCAAACACAGTAACATAAGCAAAATGAGAAGACAGAAAAACACACAGCAGGAGAAGGAGCAAGATAAAAACCCACCAGATCTAACAAATGAAGAGGTAATAGGCAGTCTACCTGAAAAGGAATTCAGAATAATGATGGTAAAGATGATCCAAGATTCTATTTCCCAGATCCAAAATCTTGGAAATAGAATAGACAAAATGCAAGAAACAGTTAACAAGGACCTAGAAGAACTAAAGATGAATCAAGCATCGATTAAAAACACAATACATGAAATAAAAAATACTCTAGACGGGATCAATAGCAGAATAACTGAGGCAGAAGAACGGATAAGTGAGGTGGAAGATAAAATAGTGGAAATAACTGCTGCAGAGCAAAATAAAGAAAAAAGAATGAAAAGAACAGAGGACAGTCTCAGAGACCTCTGGGACAACATTAAACACACCAACATTCGAATTATAGGGCTTCCAGAAGAAGAAGAGAAAAAGAAAGGGACTGAGAAAATATTTGAAGAGATTATAGTTGAAAACTTCCCTAATATGGGAAAGGAAATAGTTAATCAAGTCCAGGAGGCAGAGAGAGTCCCATACAGAATAAATCCAAGGAGAAATACGCCAAGACACATATTAATCAAACTGTCAAAAATTAAACACAGGGCTTCCCTGGTGGCGCAGTGGTTGAGAGTCCGCCTGCCGATGCAGGGGACACGGGTTCGTGCCCCGATCCCGGAAGATCCCACGTGCCGCGGAGCGGCTGGGCCCGCGAGCCATGGCCGCGGAGCCTGTGTGTCCGGAGCCTGTGCTCCGCAACGGGAGAGGCCACAGCAGTGAGAGGCCCGCGTACAGCAAAAAAAAAAAAAAAAAAAAAAAAAAAAAAAATTAAACACAAAGAAATCATATTAAAAGCAGCAAGGCAAAAACAACAAATAACACACAAGGGAATCCCCATCAGGATAACAGCTGATCTCTCAGCAGAAACTCTACAAGCCAGAAGGGAGTGGCAGGACATAATTAAAGTGATGAAGGAGAAAAACCTTCAACCAAGATTACTCTACCCAGCAAGGATCTCATTCGGATTTGATGGAGAAATTAAAACGTTTACAGACAAGCAAAAGCTGAGAGAGTTCAGCACCACCAAACCAGCTTTACAACAAATGCTAAAGGAACTTCTCTAGGCAAGAAACACAACAGAAGGAAAAGACCTACAATAACGAACCCAAAACAATTAAGAAAATGGGAATAGGAACATACATATCGATAATTACCTTAAATGTAAATGGACTAAATGCTCCCACCAAAAGACACAGAGTGGCTGAATGGATACAAAAACAAGACCCATATATATGCTGTCTACAAGAGACCCACTTCAGACATAGAGACACATACAGACTGAAAGTAAGGGGATGGAAAAAGATATTCCATGCAAATGGAAACCAAAAGAAAGCTGGAGTAGCAATTCTCATATCAGACAAAATAGACTTTAAAATAAAGACTACTAGAAGAGACAAAGAAGGACACTACATAATGATCAAGGGATCGATCCAAGAAGAAGATATAACAATTGTAAATATTTATGCACCCAACATAGGAGCACCTCAATACATAAGGCAAATACTAACAGCCATAAAAGGAGAAATCGACAGTAACACAATCATAGTAGGGGACTTTAACACCCCACTTTCACCAATGGACAGATCATCCAAAATGAAAATAAATAAGGAAACACAAGCTTTAAATGATACATTAAACAAGATGGACTTAATTGATATTTATAGGACATTCCATCCAAAAACAACAGAATACACATTTTTCTCAAGTGCTCATGGAACATTCTCCAGGATAGATCATATCTTGGGTCACAAATCAAGCCTTGGTAAATTTAAGAAAATTGAAATCGTATCAAGTATCTTTTCCGACCACAATGCTATGAGACTAGATATCAATTACAGGAAAAGAGCTGTAAAAAATACAAACACATGGAGGCTAAACAATACACTACTTAATAACGAAGTGATCACTGAAGAAATCAAAGAGGAAATTAAAAAATACCTAGAAACAAATGACAATGGAGACACGACGACCCAAAACCTATGGGATGCAGCAAAAGCAGTTCTAAGAGGGAAGTTTATAGCAATACAATCCCACCTTAAGAAACAGGAAATATCTCAAATAAACAACCTAACCTTGCACCTAAAGCAATTAGAGAAAGAAGAACAAAAACATCCCAAAGTTAGCAGAAGGAAAGAAATCATAAAAATCAGATCAGAAATAAATGAAAAAGAAATGAAGGAAACAATAGCAAAGATCAATAAAACTAAAAGCTGGTTCTTTGAGAAGATAAACAAAATTGATAAACCATTAGCCAGACTCATCAAGAAAAAAAGGGAGAAGACTCAAATCAATAGAATTAGAAATGAAAAAGGAGAAGTAACAACTGACACTGCAGAAATACAAAAGATCATGAGAGATTACTATAAGCAACTCTATGCCAATAAAATGGACAACCTGGAAGAAATGGACAAATTCTTAGAAATGCACAACCTGCCAAGACTGAATCAGGAAGAAATAGAAAATATGAACAGACCAATCACAAGCACTGAAATTGAAACTGTGATAAAAAATCTTCCAACAAACAAAAGCCCAGGACCAGATGGCTTCACAGGCGAATTCTATCAAGCATTTAGAGAAGAGCTAACACCTCTCCTTCTCAAACTCTTCCAAAATATAGCAGAGGGAGGAACACTCCCAAACTCATTCTACGAGGCCACCATCACCTTGATACCAAAACCAGACAAGGATGTCACAAAGAAAGAAAACTACAGGCCAATATCACTGATGAACATAGATGCAAAAATCCTCAACAAAATACTAGCAAACAGAATCCAACAGCACATTAAAAGGATCATACACCATGATCAAGTGGGGTTTATTCCAGGAATGCAAGGATTCTTCATTATATGCAAACCAATCAACGTGATACACCATATTAACAAATTGAAGGAGAAAAACCATATGATCATCTCAATAGATGCAGAGAAAGCTTTCAACAAAATTCAACACCCATTTACGATAAAAACCCTCCAGAAAGTAGGCATAGAGGGAACTTTCCTCAACATAATAAAGGCCATATATGACAAACCCACAGCCAGCATCGTCCTCAATGGTGAAAAACTGAAACCATTTCCACTAAGATCAGGAACAAGACAAGGTTGCCCACTCTCACCACTCTTATTCAACATAGTTTTGGAAGTTTTAGCCACAGCAATCAGAGAAGAAAAGGAAATAAAAGGAATCCAAATCGGAAAAGAAGAAGTAAAGCTGTCACTGTTTGCAGATGACATGATACTATACATAGAGAATCCTAAAGATGCTACCAGAAAACTACTAGAGCTAATCAATGAATTTGGTAAAGTTGCAGGATACAAAATTAATGCACAGAAATCCCTGGCATTCCTATATACTAATGATGAAAAATCCGAAAGTGAAATCAAGGAAACACTCCCATTTACCATTGCAACAAAAAGAATAAAATATCTAGGAATAAACCTACCTAAGGAGACAAAAGACCTGTATGCAGAAAGTTATAAGACACTGATGAAAGAAATTAAAGATGATACAAATAGATGGAGAGATGTACCATGTTCTTGGATTGGAAGAATCAACATTGTGAAAATGACTCTACTACCCAAAGCAATCTACAGATTCAATGCAATCCCTATCAAACTACCACTGGCATTTTTCAGAGAACTAGAACAAAAAATTTCACAATTTGTATGGAAAAACAAAAGACCCCGAATAGCCAAAGCAATCTTGAGAACGAAAAATGGAGCTGGAGGAATCAGGCTCCCTGACTTCAGACTATATTACAAAGCTACAGTAATCAAGACAGTATGGTACTGGCACAAAAACAGAAAGATAGATCAATGGAACAGGATAGAAAGCCCAGAGATAAACCCACGGACATATGGTCACCTTATCTTTGATAAAGGAGGCAGGAATGTACAGTGGAGAAAGGACAGTCTCTTCAATAAGTGGTGCTGGGAAAACTGGATAGGGACATGTAAAAGTATGAGATTAGATCACTCCCTAACACCATACACAAGAATAAGCTCAAAATGGATTAAAGACCTAAATGTAAGGCCAGACACTATCAAACTCTTAGAGGAAAACATAGGCAGAACACTCTATGACATAAATCACAGCAAGATCCTTTTTGACCCACCTCCTAGAGAAATGGAAATAAAGACAAAAATAAACACATGGGACCTAATGAAACTTAAAAGCTTTTGCACAGCAAAGGAAACCATAAACAAGACCAAAAGACAACCCTCAGAATGGGAGAAAATATTTGCCAATGAAGCAACTGACAAAGGATTAATCTCCAAAATTTATAAGCAGCTCATGCAGCTCAATAGCAAAAAAACAAACAACCCAATCCAAAAATGGGCAGAAGACCTAAATAGACATTTCTCCAAAGAAGATATACAGACTGCCAACAAACACATGAAAGGATGCTCAACATCTTTACTCATTAGAGAAATGCAAATCAAAACTACAATGAGATATCATCTCACACCAGTCAGAATGGCCATCATCAAAAAATCTAGAAACAATAAATGCTGGAGAGGGTGTGGAAAAAAGGGAACACTCTTGTACTGCTGGTGGGAATGTGAATTGGTACAGCCACTATGGAGAACGGTATGGAGGTTCCTTAAAAAACTACAAATAGAACTACCATATGACCCAGCAATCCCACTACTGGGCATATACCCTGAGAAAACCATAATTCAAAAAGAGACATGTACCAAAATGTTCATAGCAGCCCTATTTACAATAGCCCGGAGATGGAAACAACCTAAGTGTCCATCATCGGATGAATGGGTAAAGAAGATGTGGCACATATATACAATGGAATATTACTCAGCCATAAAAAGAAATGAAATTGAGCTATTTGTAATGAGGTGGATGGACCTAGAGTCTGTCATACAGAGTGAAGTAAGTCAGAAAGAGAAAGACAAATACTGTATGCTGACACATATATATGGAATTTAAGAAAAAAAAATGTCATGAAGAACATAGGGGTAAGACAGGAATAAAGACACAGACCTACTAGAGAATGGACTTGAGGATATGGGGAGGGGGAAGGGTAAGCTGTGACAAAGTGAAAGAGCGGCATGGACATATATACACTACCAAACGTAAGGTAGATAGCTAGTGGGAAGCAGCCGCATAGCACAGGGAGATCAGCTCGGTGCTTTGTGACCGCCTGGAGGGGTGGGATAGGGAGGGTGGGAGGGAGACGCAAAAGGGAGGGGATATGGAAATATATGTATACGTATAACTGATTAAATTTGTTATAAAGCAAAAAATTAAAAAATATATATATTAAAAAAAATACCAAATTCTACAAAAAAAAAAAAAAAAAATTATGCTGGGACCATAAAGCATGTTTAGGGATGGTCTTGGGAAAACCTGGACAGAAGTTCACTCTAACTCTCCAGAAAGATTGACTAGCCTGATCACTGGTGTCTGAGAGAACTGGTGCACAAGGGTCCTGCAGAAGGGAGTAGGCTGTTTAGATTCAGCAGAAGCGTTTTATGATTCTTTTTCCCCCTGAATTGGAAGATTTGCATGTAATTTAAATTTTAGCATTAACCGTAGCATTAAGAAAAACTCTGTATACCTAAACTGTCCCCAAATTTCAAAGGAGGAATAGATGTCCTGTATTGATGTTCTGGACTTTGATTTAGCGTTTGCTGCTGCCTTAGAGACAGCATGTTAATTTTGTGATTATTAGATTTGAACCTTATTGTATGGCACCCCCCGACTCCCCCCACCCGCAAAGGGACACATTTTCTACAGGTCTGAGGATAAATGGTTAAAAGACAAATCTGGGCTTTCAGATAAAGCTTGCAGAGAAACAGAACTACCTCTGTATGTATTAGATTTTATAGATATTTCTGTTTAAATATTAGTGTATGCCGTATATATTTGAGTCTATTAGATTTATCAGTTAGGTTCACTGGGAGCTGAGCTAATATCGTGCAGTGTTCTTTCTGTCAAGTAATTTTCTTAATAACATAAATATCCACAGTAATTTTTATTATAACTAACTCACAGATATTTAAAATGCTGTGATAATGGCATCTCGCCCTTTTCAGGGCTCAGACAAGGCCTGTTTATTCTATGTATGCCCTGCCTTTTTCAAGCTTTCTACGTTCACTTTGAAAATTCACAACATTTAGGTATACCTTCCAGCTAGTACATTACTGGAGACACTAAAAGGTTTAAAGAAAAAAGTGAATGATTGAATTTTGAAAACCCTGATTAGTATTTTCTTTTGTCAAAAGTCAGATACTATATAATATTTAACACTTTTATCTAATATTTAACACGTTTATCCCCAGCTGCATTTGTAAATTTGTTTTTCTCTCCTTTTTTGTATGACATTTATTTTATAACCCAAGTAGTATTTTTGAACTATTTTCTATGTGCTGAGCATGAGTATCATTGTGAGGATGACAAAGTGAATAAGACGTGTCCTGTCTCAAGGGGATCACTATCTCTTTTTTGTTATTTAGAAAAAGGTAATAGGGTAAAGATTATATTTGTATTGTATGTGCCCAGGGTTCAGAAAAAAATATGCAAATTCTAAAATTATTTTGAAGTCTAGCTATTTAAAAGGTCAAGAGAAGTGTTTTCTTCTCAAGAGCTGATAGAGATGGAGGAAAATCTGCCAACCAAAGAGGTTGAATTTGGACATGCATTCATTAGCTTCTCCATACACTGGCACTCTATGCAGACAAGGGAAGGTATTTACTGAATGTTCTGGGGGCTGTCAGTCTAAATGAGTGCATATCCCAAAGGGGAAACACCATTTTCCACTAATATTTAATTATTTCTTTTTTTTCCCCTCTATTAAAAAAAGGTCTTGATGAACAGTCTTTGCAAAACTCATTTATTTATCTCTTTCACGAATGTTAGATTGTATAAAATTTCATTTTGGAGTGAAATATCTTTACTGAAAATGCTGTTGTATAACACCAATTTCATATAACAGATCGATTATGAATTTAGATATTTCATTTACAAGGAACCACTAACTGAGAATGATTAGTAATTTATACTCTCTCTGTGAAGACAGAAAAAAGGACTTGTAGAAATTCATCAATTTAGTAAATATTTGGGTAATTATCACTTACCTAAAGTTAGTTTAAAATAATATATGTTAAATCTCTCAACTTTACAGAGGTTGAGAAAAAAAAATGCAGATCCTCTAAACTTAAGCAATAGGAGACAAAAACCTCTTCAACTACACTTCTATAAGTTGTATTACTCTCTCTAGCTATACACACACACACACACATTCTGGACCACTCATTCTGGTACAAAATCATATTTGACTTTCATTGTTACTTAGATGTTTCACATGTGTGTCATTCTTCCCCAATTATAGCTTATAAATTCCAAAATGAAGACAGCATAGTACTGCAAAAGCATATGGACTTTAAGTTCCCAGACAGCTGGGTGAAAATTCCAGTTCTGCCATTTACCAGGTGTATGACCTTGGCTAATTTATGAACCCTTCTGAGGCTCAATCTCCTTATCTATTAAATGAGCCTAACTTCCAGGATGATTATGGGGCATACAAATAATAAAGCACATAAAATGTCTATTGAATGTGCTTTAGACACATTGACACTCATATTTTTCCCCACAAAAGGCATTTGTTATCTCTTTTGAATTCTGTACATAGCGTGATTTTCTGCACATTGTCAAGAATGTCAAATGACAATGAATATTAAGCTCTGGCTACCCTGTCTTGAGAGTCACTACTGAACAGATACTACTTTTATATGTATGGTTTTGGAATATTTGTATATTTTTAGTGTTTGAATATTTCAGTCTGGTAAATTAGGAATAATCTGCTTTTCAAATTAGATGTATTTTGTAAAATACATTTGCAGCACATTTGCGGTTAATTGTTTTTAAGAATAATTGAAGGCTTATGACAAAGGGTACAAAGTTCCAGTTATGGAAGATGAATAAGTTCAAGAGATCTAATGTAGAAAATGGTGACTATAATTAGCAATATTGTATTGGATACTTGAAATTTGCTAAGAGGGTAGATCTTAAGTGTTCTCACCACCAAAAAAAAAAAAACACACAAAAAAATGATGTTTATCAAAACATCAAGCTGTACACCTTCAATATGTACCATTTTTATTTGTCAAATATATCTCAATAAAGTCAAAAAATCGTATTTGGTTGGTCATGTTTACCATATTTGTAGATTTGATGAACCACCAAGAGAGTAATTATGATAAATTTGAAGTGGAGGCGGCAGGAGTAATATGGAGGAAATGGTTCACCACTAAACTGAAATATGTAAGAATTAAATATGTTCATTATTGTGTTACTGAAATAGAAAGGTCAAATGGAATATCATTTTAATGTTCCACGCAATGAAAATAATTCTCTGTTAATATATTCTGGTCAGTATGTGTCAAATGAGTTTCTGCCAGAAGTAAATTTGGTTATGTCCTTCATGGGCAAAGGAACTCTCAACAGAAATGCCTATTATTACTTTGGTTTTTCAAATACTCATGGAATATTGTGATAATTTTGCAGAGATGTCACAAATAGAACTGGATTCTATTCTTTCTGGTGGTTTATGTGATAACTTTTGTGGAATGGAAACACTAAACTAAAATAATGCAGCTCTTAATCATCTACGAGTAACACAGCATTTTTGTCCTGTAATGCAAGAGAATTTGTTAGAAATTGTTAAAGATTTGTAAACAAATGGAAAATTTGAGTTATTAATAGATTTTATAATGCAACATTCAATTCAGCTTTTAAAAATAGATATAAAATCTAGTTTTAGTTTCTTAACAATATAAAGTCAAAATCTGTCATTTACATATTCTAAGTATTTCCTTCCAGTCTCATTAATTCTTAGATCTGTGGGAATTGAGCCAATATGCCATGCAGGAATTTCACAACTAAAGTAAAGTTGATGGACTTAGGCCAAGTGTTTCTCAATGTTTCTCAATAGTGAGGTAGTTAAATACAATATGGTATAAACTTATAATGGAATGCTATTTAGTTACTGACATGATAGAGCAGTTATATCCACATAGATAACTTTTAAAGGTTCTATTTAAATATTATTCAAATTAAGTAAAGTATTTCATGTATGAACTAAAATTTACATTTACAAAAATAAACCCCATGGGCCTCCCTGGTGGCGCAGTGGTTGAGAGTCCGCCTGCCGATGCAGGGGACACGGGTTCGTGCCCCGGTCTGGGAGGATCCCATATGCCGCGGAGCGGCTGGGCCCGTGAGCCATGGCCGCTGGGCCTGCGCATCCGGAGCCTGTGCTCCGCAACGGGAGAGGCCACAACAGTGAGAGGCCCGCATACCGCAAAAAAAAAATAAATAAATAAAAATAAACCCCATGACACCTCTGGTTTATAAACTTTCACTGTTTTAAAATTTAAACACAAATAAAACCCCCAAATTGTCACATAGAGTAACAGAATTGAATTAATTCAAGTTCTGTTTCTTCATCCTTTTTTTTTTTTTTTTGGCCACACTGTGCAGCATGTGGGATCTTAGTTCCCTGACCAGAGTTCAAACCCATGGTCCCTGCATTGGGAGCACAGAGTCTTAACCACTGGACCACCAGGGAAGTCCCTCTTCATCTTTATAATGATATAATCTATATAATTATAATTCATCTACTTATTGATAGTAAAATATTATAAATGTTTATATTTAATATAAATTTTATATACTATATATTAATATTATATATTTATATAAAATTTATAATATAAGCATTTTATAAATATACTTATAATACCCTTGTTCATTTCTAATCTACTGCTTAAAAGCAGGAATTGGGAGGTTGGAGATATAACTGGTACCCAAAGCAAGTTTGAATAATTAAATAATTTTGAGCTATTGCAAACAGATTCTCGAATAGAGTGTGTGTCCCTGAGTCTGTGGGTGTTGGGATGGACTATCTGGGAGTTCTCTGAACTTACTTTTGTGTAAAATACAATACTTATCAAAAGATAATAAAAATATGCTAATTAGAGCATATTTTTAATATATGCTTGAATATATTAATGCATATTTTTAATATATGCTTTTAATATACTATTATTATTTAATTTATTTATTTTTGGCTGTGTTGGGTCTTCGTTGCTGTGCGCGGGCTTTCTCTAGTTATGGCCAGCAAGGGCTACTCTTCGTTGCAGTGCATGAGCTTCTCACTGTGGTGGCTTCTTCTGTTGCAGAGCATGGGCTCTAGCTGCACAGTCTTCAGTAGTTGTGGTGCATGGGCTTAGTTGCTCCGCAGCATGCAACATCTTCCCGGATCAGGGCTCAAACCCATGTCCCCTGCATTGGCAGGCGGATTCTTAACCACTGAGCCACCAGGGAAGCCCTTAATATATTATTGAAACCCAACAGTAACAAAAAGCAATTTAGAAATTAGATCAACAAAAGATTATTTTCTAGGACGAGTACTTTATCACTGACGTTTAAAACACTGCAGGTGGATGGTGTTATTAAAAATAAGATGGATCGGGCTTCCCTGGTGGTGCAGTGGTTGAGAGTCCACCTGCCGATGCAGGGGACACGGGTTCGTGCCCCGGTCTGGGAAGATCCCACATGCCGCGGAGCAGCTGGGCCCATGAGCCATGGCCGCTGAGCCTGCACGTCCAGAGCCCGTGCTCCTCAACGGGAGAGGCCACAGCAGTGAGAGGCCCACCTACCGCAAAAAATAAAAATTAAAAAAAAAAAAGGATCTTTACTTGATTTTATTATTGTTTTAAATTGTTTTACAGCAGTGCCTAATTTTTTTAAAATTGAGATATAATTGACATGTAACATTTTATAAGTTCAAGGTGTACATGTTGACTTGATACATTTATACACTGCAATATGATTACCATCATACAGTTAGCTAACACCTCCATCACATCACATAATTATCATTTCTCTTTTGTGCTGAGGACAGTTAAGATGCAGTCTACCAGCAACTTTGAAGTATGTAATACAGTACTGTTCATTATAATCACTGCACTGTGCATTAGATTTCCAGAACCCATTCAACTTCCAGATGAGATGGTGCCTAATCTTATTGTCTGCATCTGGGGTGGACTACGCTCACCACCCTGGCTTGCTAAGCTACTACTAAAATATTTTTTAAAAAGTGAACATTGTCAAAATAGCCAAAGGAAGAGTATTAATGTTCGTCATTGAACTTGAGAAGTTGGTTAAACTACCTAGAATGGCTAAAATTACTGATCTGATTCTCATATTTCTGAAGAGCCTCCTCCTCTGTTATGAAGAATGGATTGATTTGTCCCAAGTGAAAGGAGTTGAGAGAATGGGACTTCTCAACTCTCCGTTTGATATCTCCTCTCTTCTAAGCGGTAAAACACCTTTTGGCCATTCAAACAGATAGCTGCAAAGTGTTTAGCACAATGCCTGGCCCAAAGTCAACTCTCAATAAATTCTTACCATTACTATCAAGGGCCCATCCCATATACAGCCTAGTGACAGACGGTGGGGTGTCAACCCTATAGCCATTCCTCCTCCCTCTGCCTTACTCTCAGAACCTTGCGTACAAGTCTCAGATAGCCCTGTGCTTCAGAGTAACTTGAATCCTTCTCCACCTGCAAATCTTGATTCCTAAGGTCAGATTAAGGTTGCACCATGTCTTTTTTCCAGTGCTTAATTTAGAAATAAGCATATGATGCAATTCTGGCCAAGGTGACATGAAAATCTGATAAAGGCATGTGGGAAAGTTCCTTTTTGGGAGCGAAGGTGGGGTGGGAGAATAGACTATCTTCTAGTTCTTTAACATCCTGTGGGAATGTCATGATTAGCTTGTGCAGCCACCTTAAAGGTATAGTGGTCTGGCATGGGTAGGGGGTGTATCAACCCGATGGGGTTGTCAGTTTGACAATGTGGAAAGAATTTGGGTCTTTGGTGGCATCCTAGAACCACTGAATCAAACAGCCCTGGAACTTCTCTAACTCTGGACTTTGAGTTATATGTGTGCCATCTAGTATTGGTTTTTCTATTTTATTCAAAAGCATCTATGAACTGACATGTCTCTCATTATCCTAAATATATGATTTCCAAACATGTTCCAAAAATGTACCTACGAATTAGGAAGCTTCAAGGATGGAAAGTATTACTCATTTGCTGTCCTTCCACTATAGCAGCTGTTCCTTCTATAGTAACGATTTTTGATACTTAGTAAAAAGATTCATTCATACAGTTGTGAAAGTACCTGCATTCTAAAACCATACAGCAACTTCTGGAATGCTATCTCTTGCCACCCCATCTTCAAAATCTCTTAAGGAGTCTTCTGTGCTTATTTATTCCACATTACAATGGGTATTCATAGATTGGGAACACTTTTCTTCTAATTCATCCAAAGTGGGTTGACAGTCACAGTAGTCACAGTTCTATACCACAGTGGTCGTCCTTCTCATATTACTTATCACCATTAAAATCACTTACATATTCATCTTTGGAAGGCTAGCATCCATAAAATAGTGAATACTAACTCATTCTAATTTATTGAGTCTAGTCTAGAAAAAGCAGTATCATTATCAGCATCATACTTTTTCTATTCTTCACAAATTATGGCAGTTTCCAGAATTGTCCTTTCCAAATCTGAAATTCCTCAAAGTATATTGCTCAACATTTAGGCTCCTAGAGACCAGAAGTAATTCCAATACATGCAGCTCCTGGCATGTCTTATTGTATTGACTGGCTGTTAATATAATTTCCAACTAGGTTTAGATATAGGAAAGTCTTTAAAAAGCTAATTTTGAACACAGCAACAGAAATAAGGTAGAAACCCAAAAGTAAATTTGTCATCATGTAAAACAACCAGGCTCACACTGCCTTTTCTTGCCCATGACACAGTTTAAAAATCATCTTTTAGTAAATTGAAGACAACCTAAAGATCGGTTTATTTATTTAACAAATAATTAAGTGGCTACCATGTGTCCACTACTATTCTAAATTCTGAGGATATAGTAGTTAATAAAGCATCTGCCCTCATTGAAGAATGATGAACTTTTAGTGGAAGGAACAAAGAAATAGATAAATAAATAAAATATCTAATAAATATATATGTCAGAGGATGATAAGTGCTATGGAAGAAAAAATCTGACTAATAGATTCAGCATGCAATATCCTGGCTTGCTCTTTAAACTTTAAGAGATTTAGGAAATGTCTGCTCATTTTTGTTCTATTGATATATTAATGTTTTAGTCTTAAAAGGAAAAGAAAAAATGTTAAATATCTAGCTGCCTCTTGGCCCTTCTATGAATAGTAACTGCCTCTTTTGACCTATTAGAGAATAAACATCTTTGACATAGGCTTGATAAAGTCACAGCCAATACTGATTTAAAATACATTTGATGCTACGGTTTTTCTGACATCAGATCAGTTGCAGAGGATTTTTTTTCTGAACGTCGAAGTGAATGTACAAAAATGTCTGGTTTTCTTTCTGTAGAAATGGAAATAAGTTTCAGGGATATAGTTAAAGAGTCAAATATATCCAGTTTTAATCTCAGTCAGGGTGTTTAGAATCTTATTAGCTATTCTGTGACGTGAACTGAGGGGAGTCCATTAGCTCAATATTTTGAATTTCAAATAATGTATCCTATTTTATTTTACCATTAAATTATGAAATTTTTGAAACCTGTGTGTAAAGAAATAATTCTTAGAACTTTATCTTAGTACCTGGAAATTCTCAATTTACATTCGTAAATATACTTTACAGGTCCGTTAGCTTTTGAAAGCTAACAACGTATTTTCATCTTTGTTTTGTTAAACCTCGCTTCCATGCTTATCAGAGTTGTTCTATGGTCAGCTGTAGTTTCAGACTATGAGTGAATATAGAAGAACACCAAAACAAAGACTAAGATTTTTTTTTAAGACGGCCCAATTTGCATAATTTCCCTTTGACTTTTTTTTTATTATGATCTATTTTCAGTGACAACTCTTTGACAAGACTAGAAGGCCACTGCTATGGAAACTATACATCCAGAATACAGAGCATGAATTGTATTTTTATATATGAGGTAAAGCTCATCTATAAAACCTGTGTATAACCCTAGCAGCATATAACTGGTCTATAAAAATACTAGGGAGATAGATCATTAAGAATTATATCTGTACGGGGCTTCCCTGGTGGCGCAGTGGTTGAGAGTCCGCCTGCCAATGCAGGGGACGCGGGTTCGTTCCCCGGTCCGGGAGGATCCC
The DNA here is from genome assembly GCF_964341445.2 of Mesoplodon mirus. Classification (NCBI taxonomy): domain Eukaryota; kingdom Metazoa; phylum Chordata; class Mammalia; order Artiodactyla; family Ziphiidae; genus Mesoplodon; species Mesoplodon mirus. Next base: position 58,050,529 of record NC_138985.1, read on the forward strand.
ACATGCCACGGAGCGGCTGGGCCCGTGAGCCTGTGGCCCGCTGAGCCTGCGCATCTGGAGCCTGTGCTCCGCAACGGGAGAGGCCACAACAGTGAGAGGCCCGCATACCGTAGAAGAATTATATCTGTACGAAATGATCTCTGCATGAAATTAGAAATATCTAGGGAGTTCTTAGCATCTGCACTAGAACTAGAATTATTCCCATAGAGCACCGTATTAACTTTGCAGTGTGATATTTAATAACAAAAAAATGTTGACAATACCCAATGAAGTATGATATTGTTAAAAAACTAATTTTTTAGAGGAAACTGATTTTAAAAAACACACATATGCTGATGAAAAACACACAACCTTTTAGAACTCTACTAATCTAATCTCTAATCTACTTCCATAACACTCATCCATATTTTGGTACCTATTGGTGACAACGTTTTGATGAGTCAAAATTTTGTAAATACACACACATACGCACACACACAACACATATGTATGCATATATAAATTCGGTATAAGGTTAAAAATAGTTTTTAGGACTTCCCTGGTGGTGCAGTGGTTAAGAATCCACCTGACAATGAAGGGGATGGGGGTTCGAGCCCTGGTTCAGTTAGATCTCACATGCCACAGAGCAACTAAGCCCGTGCACCACAACTACTGAGCCTGTGCTCTAGAGCCCGCGAGCCACAACCACTGAGCCCATGTGCCACAACTACTGAAGCCTGCGCACCTAGAGCCCGTGCTCTGCAACAAGAGAAGCCACCGCAATGAGAAGCCCATGTACTGCAACGAAGAGTAGCCCCTGCTCGCTGCAACTAGAGAAAGCCTGAGCACAGCAACAAAGACCCAATGCTGCCAAAAATAAATAAATAAATAAATAAATAAATTTTAAATAGTTTTTCAGCAGGGAGAATTATCCTCTTGTATTAATTAGTGTGGTAGCCGGCCTCCAAGAAAGCCCAGAACAATTCCCACCTCTTGACATTCACGCCTTTGCAAAATTCCCTCTCCAGGACTGACTACTTAATCTCCAGGGATCAGTGCAATATGAGAACACAGTGTCCCATGTTCAAAATCAGAAAAAAATTGCCATTAAAGGTACTAAAATATAGTGTATTTTTTTCCTATGGATACTCTCTTTCTCAATTTCTCATGGCATTTTTTATTTGCTATTTATTGTCAACCATATTATTTATGTGTGTGTATAAAATATTTACAGATTGTCCCTTCAGACTTCACTTACAAAACATAAACTCAAAATATAAAATTATTATGCTTTTCACAATGGCATCAGCAGAGTGTCAAACCGAATGTGCCCTTCTGGGCATGGGGCTCTCTACAGCTACACAAGTTGCAAGCCCAGGAAACCAGTCCTTCCTTATTATCATTATACCAGGGATGATCTGATCATGGGACACTTCAGCCCCCATAAGTGCATAAGCCTATTCCTTACAATAGATCATATATATGTTTGTGTGTGTGTGTGTGTGTGTATATCCTATTGGTTCTGTTTCTCTGGAGAACCCTGACACTACAATGCTTTTGGATGACTCCCAGGAGAGGTAGAAAGTGATGGTAAATAGCCATATTGGTACGGGGGGTCCAGAACTGCATAATGAGATTAACGCTCTGGCAACACGGTGGAGAAAAAATAAAGGGGACCACAGTACATGCGGCTAAACCAATTAGGAAGATACTAGTCCAGGTGGCAGATGACAGTAGCTTAGCTCAGAATAGTCTCCACAAAATCAAAATGAGGGTCTAAGGCAAAATACTGAGTAAGAGAATTTGCCTCAGGCTGTACCCCAGTTAGGACCTCACGTGACCACTGACATGTGGCTTAAAGTAACAATTCCTGAAATTTGCCCTCAACTCGACTTTACACAAATTGCTATTTTCTCATTGCCAATAAGTTCCCACCATCAGTTTTATCTGCTGGGCTAAAACGTGCAGTGAAATAATCAGCGACATTCTTGTACACCACGATTCTCAGACTTCTCGTACAGTGACACGAAACCCAAATCTTGAAACAGGAAAACCTTCTCTCACTGACACGACTGCTGCTACCACTGTGACTAATACTTTTGCACAGACACATGCTTTAAATGTAAATGAAGCCACATGGTTTAAAGTTGTAGAGGGAACGGAAAGGAATGAGTGTAAGGGTAAATTCGCACTCTAGTCTTCAAGCACATGACGGTCCCCCAATAGCTGTCCTTTTCACTTTTGTGTGAGGTGAAGTGTACAACACACTACTAGAGGCCCTATCCCATCTTCTGTTTCACTCTTAGAGACCATATGTGAAATTTAATACCTGCCTAAATTTACTGCATTTGTAATGTTTCAGATAAGCCTTTTTTCTTTTTCTTTTTTTTTTTTTACCTTTAAGTACACTTACAGCATTTCTCTAGGGTGAATCCTGACTTGATTTAAGAAATACATTATTTATTTTGTTTCAAAATAGAGATTTTATGTATCGAACTACCAACGGGATGCTAAGATATATTTAGTCTTAATTATCAACCTTAGAACTTTGGGGGGAATTAACATCAGTTACCAAACAAGATTGTCTCTAGAGCGACTGCCTTTTGGTAGCTCAGATTCTTCACGTTTCCCCCCCACCCCGCCCCTTCATTTAGAGGGCTGCACACCGGGCGACCGGGTTGGTATTGAAGAGCTGAATGTCTTAGCTGTAGATGACCAGGAAGTAACCCCAATAAACCAACTAGATTATTTCTCAAGAGTGCTAAAATTAGGGCAGTTTCTCTCTCTCTCTCTCTCTCTCTCACACACACACACACACACACACACACACACACACACACACACACACACACACACACACACACACACACACACTCTTTCTCTGGTCAGAACTGTTATCCCTGGAACAGTTTCCACCACTTGGATGGAAAAGCAGCAGGGAACACGAGCATGCAAGATGGAGGGAAAAAGAAAACAAAACCAGCAGAATATGGGGGAAGTAAGGGACAGACAGTCTGGAAAATTTTAGTTCTTGGTTTTAGTCCTATCTGTCTTTGGCATCCTTAGGACATTTCTGTGTAATGGTTTCCTTTTTAGCGCAAACTCTTCCAAATTCCTTTCTCCCACTTGTAATTAAAACAGTTCCAAGTAGTATAATCTCCCAGTCACACCACTGGCACAAGAAAGCACGGACTGGTTGCCAGTATTTAGCTCATACTCTGAGACTGGTCTATGTAACTGCAACTCTCCCAAAGAACCTGAGAGGATAGCTCTGCAGGTAAATGCACAAAATGGGGAGGCGGTGGCTCGCCCTTTACCTCCTCCTGCTTCAACTGTCTGAGCAGTCTCTCTGGCAGTGCCGTATCCTCCAGGCCTGCTCAATTCTGCAGGCAGCTCGGGCTTGGCTCATTTATCAAAACTGTCTGGTTTCTGTTCCCTGCCTGGCCAAAGTGATTTTTGCTCCTTTGGCTACAGGAAAGTGGAAAGGAACTAATGGGCAGAAAATTAGGAAAAGTTGAAAAGTGTGAAGGATGGAAGAAGCAAGGGAAGCAGATTATGGAAAGGGAGGTCATGCGAAAGCAAAGAGTGTGGGGCTGGTCAGAAATAAAGGCCAACACGTGGAAGTAATAAGAAACGAGTGTAAACTAAATAAGGGAGAATGCAGAGTCCACTGGATGCATAGGAAAACTGCATGTTCACTCTTCCTTACTCTCTGGCCTCACTTCTTCCTGATTTTTCTGTCAAAAGATGTTATTCCTTAATGGCTCTTTAATCTCAACAGGTGTTCAAACCTTCTCTACCTACTCTAAATAGGGGCACCCCAGCCTTTCCCTCAACCCTGGTTGGACATTAGAATCACTTGGGCGATGTTTTAAAATGCTGACACCTGGGCTCCACATCAGGCCACATATATCAGAACCTTTGGAAGCGTGACCCAGCACTGATATTTTATTTTATTTTTTATTGAAGTATAGTTGATTTACAATGTTGTGTTAGTTTCAGGTGTATAGCAAAGTGATTCAGTTATACATATCTATTCTTTTTCAGATTCTTTTCCATTGTAGGTTATCACAAGATATTGAATATAGTTTCCTGTGCTATACACTAGGACCTTGTTGTTTATCTATGTTATATATAAAGTATTGATAGTTTGTATCTGTTAATCCCATATTCCTAACTTATCCAATTTATCTCTCCTCCACCCCTGTTTCCCCTTTGGTAACCATAAGTTTGTTTTCTGTGTCTGACAGCACTAGTATTTTAAAATGCTGCCCAGCAGCCCACTTCCTACTTCCTTCGTCCAGAACCATACAATAAAAACTCTCTTATTATGATATTTCTTCTGCCTCAAATTTCTTCAGCTGTTGTCACTCATATGTTCTTCCTTCCCTATGACCTTAGAGGAAAATTGTCTGCTGTCCTCTCCAAGATAATGCTCTCATGTGCGTCCACTACCTTCTCTTTGCTCTGTTAACTTGGTTTATTGTCACTTCTCTTTCTCATTTCAATTTCTCCCTTTTCTTAACCTAAAAACTGCCCCAGACAGCTTCTCATTAAGGAAAACTTCTCTTCACCCAACTTCCTCTCCTGGTAGCAATTCTTTATTATCTTCACTATCAAATTTCTTCTTCCACATTCTTTTTTTTTTTTTTTTTGCTGTACGCTGGCCTCTCACTGTTGCAGCCTCTCCCGTTGCGGAGCACAGGCTCCAGACGCGCAGGCTCAGCGGCCATGGCTCACGGGCCCAGCCGCTCCGCGGCATGTGGGATCTTCCCGGACCGGGGCACGAACCCGTGTGCCCCGCATCGGCAGGCGGACTCTCAACCACTGCGCCACCAGGGAAGCCCCTTCTTCCACATTATTATGCATTGCCTTCCTGTTTCACGTTTCAACATAGTTTTCACCGTCAGCTCCAGTGGCACTGCTCACTCAAAGACGAACGATGACTCTGGTGCTCAGATCCCTCGACTTGCCTTGGTCCTCATTCAACGCAATCTTCCTACACTAGGTCCCTCTGGTCCTCCTGATGCTCTGCCCTATCTCTCTTGCCTTTGGCTAAAATGCTGTATCTGCCTCCTCCTATCCGTCCCCCAAAGTCTCACCCCTCTTTTAAATCTCATTTCAATTGTTCCCTCATCCATAAAGCTTTTATGTCATAGAATCCTCATATCATAGAATCAACCTCTACAGCTATTAACAGTAATTCTTTCCTTCATAATTAATCATTTAAGGTGTTTTAAATGCTACCTTAGAAAAACTGTTACTTAATTTTTTGTAATAAAACTTAAATTTTTTTTTTCATAAAGAAATACTAACAATTCTGAGAGGTCTATTTGGATGTGAGGAGTAAGAAAGGCATAAGGATCAAGGTTGGTTCCCAGGTGTCTGGCTTGAGCAAACAACCTTTGAAAAGGAACATGTTAAAGGAGTGAGAAATGGAAATTAGTACATTTTAGAGCGTATCGTAGGCAGAATGCCTGAGGGCCATACAGACTCATAAGTGAGATAAACACATAAAGTTTTGCTGGTGTTGAGGCCATGGAAGTAAGTCTGTTTCTCTGTTGAAAGCATTCAAAGTGAGAAGTGGTTAAGGACAGAAGCTTGCAGACACCAATACTTGAGAATAAGACACAGGAAGAGATTCCAGCTTCCTATTTAGCTAAAACTTATATAACGGACAAAATCAAATACTTTTAAACGCTTGGTACCATGTAGATAGATTGCAACTTTCATTATGCTTATTTTATACACAAAACAGAGCGCTGTTGAATGATGAAAGGAAATTACGTCAGTCTGGCAGGAGCTGTGTTCATCACAAAGTCGCTCTAGTTGTTTGTTTCCTGCCTCACCCCCACCCAGAACCTTCGCTTGTAACTCTGCCTGTGATGAAGTTTTCTATTTCTTCCAAGAGAAGCTAGCAACTCCAAAGTATTTGGTCCTATACTTTAGGACAGTCCCTGTCCCTAGAAAATCCTAGGAATGGTAAGTGCCTGAAGCCTTAAATGCCTGTTGAAAGTGTGGCTACACGTCTGCTAGAGAATTTTCACAAGTTAACAGCAACAACAACTGTTACAAAAAATAAATGTAAGAAGAGATTCTCTTGGGAATGAAATAACCTATTTCCTTAAGTATGATTACATCTTCTCGGCTTTGAAGGCTCCTCTGGTATATCATCATCATCATCATCCTTAACATTTTAGGAACATCTATGTGTCAGACATTGTGCTAAGTGCTTTACTCCTTATAACAACTCAGTTATGATCATTTTAAAAAGCAGAAACTGACGTTTAGAACAAGTCACCTGAGGTCACATAATTATTAAACACCTACAATAGTTATCATATGTAAGTACAATCCAAAAGCCCCTGACCATCACAACTACGGTAATGGTTATGTTCAGGTTATGGTTAGTTTATGTTTGTGTTTCTCAACCTTGTTTATGCCATTTGTGCATTTTATTCTAATTATGTGACTTCATTATGTGAATAAGTGATATAGAAGGGTTAAAGAAAGGATGCTGTTGTTTGATGAAAACAAAGTTGAATGAATTTACAAACAACATTGTAAAGATGGATTGCTGAACACTGCTGTTGAATTAGGTATGGGCAAGACAATAAAATTTCTAAAACTTTATGCAGCCTTCAAACTGCTTTTCAAGTCTCTAAACTCTTGTTTCACATGTTTTCTTTTTTGAAATTGAGATTTAATGATATATACATCATGTTATTTTCAGGTGTGCAATATAGTGATTTGGTGTTTGCATGTATTGAGAAATGATCACCATACTAAGTCTAGTTAACATCCATCCCCATAGTTACAATTTTTTTCTTGTGATAGGAACTTCTGAGATCTATTCTCTTAGCAACTTTCAAATATGCAATAGAGTATTATTAACTATAATCACCATGCTGTACATTACATCCTCATGACTTATTTTACTTTTTTAACAGCTAGAATTGGGCACTAGATATTGCATTATGATTGCGGTTTATGAGAAAAAAAAAGTAGGCACTGCAATCAGCAGATACACACTCAAAGGAAATGTGTTGGCACTACATCAAATGAACATGTCTTTGTAAGTTTTAAATTTAAACAAAATATTTACAGTATACATGTATCACTTTTTATGACTCACAGCTTTAATCAACTTTTTTGATGACGTGCCCAACCACTGGTCCCATGGCAAGGCTCCTACAAAACACATAATGCTGCAGTGTTCACAGTGGATCACTTGCTATCACATCTGTCTTCTAACTAGCTTGTGAACTCCTTGATTACAGCATCAGTGATCTCCCAATTATTATATATGACTTTGAAATATATCTTAGTATTTAATCTTTTAATAAAAAATAAGTCTGATGGGGCTTCCCTGGTGGTGCAGTGGTTGAGAATCTGCCTGCTAATGCAGGGGACACGGGTTCGAGCCCTGGTCTGGGAGGATCCCACATGCCGCGGAGCAACTAGGCCCGTGAGCCATAACTACTGAGCTTGCGCGTCTGGAGCCTGTGCTCCGCAACAAGAGAGGCCGCGATAGTGAGAGGCTCGCGTGCCGTGATGAAGAGTGGCCCCTGCTTGCCACAACTAGAGAAAGCCCTCGCACAGAAAAAAAGACCCAACACACAAAAATAAATAAATTAATAAACTCCTACCCCCAACATCTTCTTTAAAAAAAAAAAAAAAAGTCTGATAATCTGACAACTTGCAATAGCCTCAAGATAAAATCAAGCATTTTGCAATATTGATCCCAGGGAAGCTTAGGCACTCAATGCCCACATTCTCTACCTAATACACAGCTGCCTTTCTCTTTTCTGAATAGTATTTCTATATATCTTGAAACAGTAAATAATTGGTTTAATCTGAAACATGCCCTCTGCCCCCCACTTAAAATTCTCAGGTGATATAGGGAAGGAATCCAGTATTTATTCTACACCTACTACATGGTAGAAATGGGTTAGGTACTTTACGTGACATTTCATTGTTATAGCAACACTGCATGGTAGATATTATTACACTCATTTTACAGATGAGAAAACTAAAATGCCAAGGAGAGAAGTAATCACTCAGCGTTACATATAAAATAGGGATTCAAATACAAGTTTGTCTAATTCCAGATTCTACAATCATTCTGATGCACTGTGGTACTTATGTCACCAAAGAATAATTACATAACAAGGGTAAATAACAATAAGAATTTGAAGGGAATCGATTTTTGCACAACCTGCTTGTATTTATTTATTTAATTGATTTATTATATTGTTTTAAAGGGTCATTTAAAGGATCTCATGCTGTTTTTTAGATAGGCCTTTAAAGGCTAAAGCTTTAAAGAGAAATGATTGGCTTATTCTGACAATAGGAGTATCTTAATCCATAAATGTTATGACTGTGTAATCCTTGTCTAAAAAAAGAGATAGACTTGATAGATAGACAGATAGATAGAGACAGACAGACAGGGAGAGGGAGAGAAGGAAGGAAGGAAGGGAGGGAGGGAAAAGAAAGAAAAAGAGAAAGAGAAAAGAAAGAAGGGGAAAGAAAGAAAGAAGAAAGAATGGGAGAGAAAGAAAGAGAGAAAGAAAGAAAAAGAAAAGAAAGAAATTAATTTGCAGGCCATTTATATTGGATACATAATCTATATACAAACATATGTACATATGTACATATACACATTCATACCTAAATATGTACATTTCAAATTATGTTGCCACTTTTCTAGGCCAGATGGTTTTATATTATATTCATATATTAGCACGTGTGTCTCTATAAATTCTCAACCTGCAACTCTTTCTAAGAATTTGCTACAATGTGCTACATAAAATACATAGAAATTCCTGTGAGCATCTATCTGTGATTTCACACTATTACGTCATGCCAGGAACTCCATCTATCCCTCTGCGTTCCACTGGGTGCACTCAATTTTGTTTCCAGCAAGAGTTGTGTCATGGACTCATCATGCAAGGTTGACAGTCCAGAAAATAACTTGTTTTGATGAGCAGCCCATCTTTCACATCTCATCAGTCCTCTTGAGCCTTTATGGAATGCTGTTGAACCACTGTGAACACAACCAGTAGCAGGTTCCTGGTGACACATTTTTTGTATGTGTGTAGGAGAGAAAGAAGACTCAGGCATAGAATAAATTCGGCCCTCTTCCATGTTTTTCAGACCAACAACAGGGCTGGCCCACTTAACTCCCATTGTTGTTTCTCAAACAATGAGTGGGGAGAAGTTCTTCCTTTCCAAGATAAAAGTTCTAATCAAAGAAGTACTCTACTGAGAGTAGGCCTAAATATAAATATTAGGGATATCTGCTTTTGCCCTGTACCAATATGCATATTCTATTAGTAAATGAATAACAAAAACATTTTATTTTTTATTTTTTTTAAGTTTATAATTTTTTTAATGGTAACTTTTATATATTTTAAATTAATTAATTTATTTTTGGCTGCATTGGGTCTTCATTGTTGCATGTGGGCTTCTCACTGTGGTGGCTTCTCTTGTTGTGGAACACGGGCTCTAGGCACGCAGTCTTCAGGAGTTGTGGCATGTGGCTCAATAGTTGTGGCTCGTGGGCTCTAGAGCTCAGGCTCAGTAGTTGTGGTGCATGGGCTTAGTTGCTCCATGGCATGTGGGATCTTCCCCGACCAGGGCTCGAACCCGCGTCCCCTGCATTGGCAGGCGGATTCTTAACCACTGTGCCACCAGGGAAGTCCCCAAAGACATATTTTAGAAGTGTAAAGTTACCAACCCTTAGGGAGGAAAGTGACTTGGATAATGAAAATGCCACCAGGCACGTAAATCCAGCAACTCTGGCAGGGACAATTATAATATAATTTATCAGCAGAAAGCACACTAAGATGCAGAATACATAATCATCTTATCAGTAAGCTGAGAACAGTGGCAAAACTCATTTGAATTAAGAACCAAAAAATGTTAGTCTCAAGGAAATTATAAGGTGTCAAACAATCAGTAAAACTGAGATAAATGCTAACAGCCCTTCAAGAGGTAATGTTAATTTTTGGGGGGGATTCAAGTCTGTAACTATCAAAGGGTTAAAAATGTACCACAACTTAGGGAGTAAGAATGGCTTGTTAGGGATGTATACATACTTGAAAGAGAATAAAATTTTCTACTTTGTTTTCTTTCAGAGAACTATGTATTTTCATATCATCACTATAAAAATCAAATTATTTCCATTTGCTGAGAGCCTAAAAGTACCTCACCCAGGGTCTAAACTTCATTCAGTGCACAGCGTTTAGGTTTTCTCTGCTATAGTCAAATTTTTTTTTGTTTTTAAGGGACTCTGTGTTATGTATAAACCACACCATGCTCTTTTTTAGACTGAACTGGGAGCTACACTAAAAATGTAATATCTGGCACACTTTAATAGCACTGGATCCTTTTCAACCATTTTCACATGTGCTTTTGCAAGAGACTAGCCCTGGGTAGGGGAAGAAAGAGCAGTCTTTTTTGTCCCATGCATTCTCCAGGAAGAATTACTTAATAAATGCCTCACCCCACAGGGCTTGCAGCATCTCTCAATGGTCCAGCCTAGCACTAGGTGAGCGCCCGCAGGCACAGCGTGGACAAACCAGCTCCCTCTCCTTTCTCTCCTCAGTGCAGACAAGCCAGGATGTAATTTCCAAAATTAACCGTCCTACCAAACAACAAAAATAAGCAAAGGAAATGCAAAACCATAAAGATAAATGATATTAGTATAAAGTGGAAGCGTCCAATCTAGGACATCTGAAGCCCGTAAAGAAACAATGGTGGCAAAGGAGAAAAAATGTAAGAGTTAAGCTAACTCATCTTGCTATAAAGTCTTTTGCTATAAATTTTTTTTTTTGTCTTACACTGGATATTTGTGCTTGGATATGGTATGTATACTGAAAACCCTCCATTTTTGTTGTAATGTGTTTTTGTTTTATTTTTTTGAATTTTTAAATTTTATTTTATTTATTTATTTTTTATACAGCAGGTTCTTATTAGTTATCTGTTTTATACATATTAGTGTATACATGTCAATCCCAGTCCTCAATTCATCCCACCACCTCCCCTCCCCACTTTCCCCTCTTGGTGTCCACACATTTGTTCTCTACATCTGTGTCTCTATTTCTGCCTTGCAAACTGGTTCATCTGCACCATTTTTCTAGATTCCACATATATGTGTTAATATACGATATTTGTTTTTCTCTTCTGACTTACTTCACTCTGTATGACAGTCTCTGGGTCCATCCACTTCTCTACAAATGACCCAGTTTTGTTCCTTTTTATGGCTGAGTAATATTCCATTGTATATATGTACCACATCTTCTTTATCCATTCGTCTGTTGATGGGCATTTAGGTTGCTTCCAAGACCTGGCTATTGTAAACAGTGCTGCAATGAACACAGGGGTGCATGTGTCTTTTTGAATTATGGTTTTCTCTGGGTATATGCCCAGGAGTGGGATTGCTGGGTCATATGGTAATTCTATTTTTATTTTTTTGAGGAACCTCCATACTGTTCTCCATAGTGGCTGTATCAATTTACATTCCCACCAACAGTGCAAGAGTGTTCCCTTTTCTCCACACTCTCTCCAGCATTTGTTGTTTGTAGATTTTCTGATGATGGCCATTCTGACTGGTGTGAGGTGATACCTCATGGTAGTTTTGATTTGCATTTCTCTAATAATTAGCGATGTTGAGCAGCTTTTCATGTGCTTCTTGGCCATGTGTATGTCTTCTTTGGAGAAATGTCTACTTAGGTCTTCTGCCCATTTTTTGATTGGGTTTTTTTTTTTAATATTGAGCTGCATGAGCGGTTTATATATTTTGAAGATTAAGCCTTTGTCTATTGATTCGTTTGCAAATATTTTCTCCCATTCTGAGAGTTGTCTTTTTGTTTTATTTATAGTTTCCTTTGCTGGTAATGTGTTTGTTTTAATGTGTAAAATGTGATTAGTAACTCCTACTTTATAGGGCTGTTATAAGAATTATAATTTGTGAGCAAATGTGAGGCATTTTTTAACCTATTGAGGCAGTTTTGATCAAGAACACCATGTTACATACTGTTACAGTTGGCACTGCCTTGCAGGGATGTGGAATGCCCCTGTTGTTAGTTCAAAGCTCCTGAATCGATTCAATCACAATACTATCTGTGATATCTCCCGTGAGTGCTGCTTTGTGTCCAAGAATCTGGCCATGACTCACACGTAATAAATTAAAAAAACAAAAAGTTTTACCTGGTCCAACAGCCCTATGCCTTTTAAAGGCACACTCTCCCCCAAGATCTTGCCCCTCCCATCTCTATCCAATTTTCTATTTCTCTCTTAAGTGAGATTTTAGCGTTTGCTTCATTTGGGTAGCACTGATGTCAGGCTCCTATAACCCACTGAAGCCAGCCAGTCCCTCCCCGGTTTAAGTGTCTCAATTCTAGATACAACTCCTTTCCCCTTTCCTATTCTTCCCACAAGGGGGGTATTCTTGTCAAATGAGTGTAGTTTCCCAATATCTCAAGCATTTAAAAATAATCCGATATATGCATATATTATACGCAAAAATTCACGCCATCGTATTGCCTCAGATCCATCCTGTGAACACAGCCAGGCACGTTAGGTCCCGCAAGTCACCACCGCGGCCAATGAAAAGCCTCATTAAGGGCGTAAAGAAGGATTGAGAGACACAACCCTCACCCTCTCCACTGGGAAGCAGAGTTAAGTCAGAGGGTAGAGCAGGAGAGCCAGGAAAAAGCCTCCTGCAGTCTGGGCCTTGCACCAAATATGAGGCAGTGATGGTCTACCCCAGAGGGAGGGGCAGGAGAGCTGAGAGGGATCCACAGCGAGATACAGGAAACTTAAGACCTTTTGTGTCTGAGGGTGAGGAGAACTGACCAAAATTCTCCAACACTCCATACCACACACTACGTCTTTTACACACAATGACCAGCATTCAATAAAAAAAATATTACACTACGCATGAAAAAGCAAGAAAACACTTTGTCAAGAATCAACAGTCCAATAGATGAAAACCCAGGCATGGGACAGGTGTAAAATGATCAGACTGGGACTTTAAAGTAACCATTCCTATTGGCCAGCAGCAGCAGAATAGGATCGATAGCCCTCTCATTACTCAAGCAGTGGTTCTCAAAGTGTGCTTGGAAGATTAGCAGCAGCAGTAGCTCCAGGGAACTTATGGGAAATGCAAATTTGGGGCCTCACGCTATACCCACAGAAGCTTGGAAGGGGGCTCAGCAATTTGGGGTTTAACAAGCCTGCCAGGTGATTGTGGTACATGCTAAAACTTAAGAACCACTATACCAAAAAAACTGAATTCACTACCATAAATAAAGATAACATAAGGTTCAGCTATCTCCACTCGTTAATTCCATTAAATATTTAGAATGAAATAATAGCAAAGCAACATGGGCATTTTCAGAAAACAAAGGAAAGTGGAACAGTTTTGAACTCTTTTCAAGAGACCAGCCTAAGCCTGATACCAACCTGAGAGAGACATTACAGAAGAAAACTATAGACAAATATCCCTCATGAATTCATATATTCAAAACGTTAGCAAAATATTAGATAATTTAATCTAACAATATATAAGAGATAATACATCATGACCAATGAGATTTATCCCAGGAATGCTAAGTTGGATTGACAATAGAAAATCAACCGTGCATATTAACAAAATGAAAGAGAAATGTTACATGATCCATTTAATAGATGCAGACAAAGCATTTGACAAAAATTTATACCCATTAATGTTAAGGATTTCCCATCAAAGTAGGAATAGAAGAGAAATCATAAATTTAATCAAAGGAGTCTACAAAAAACCAATGCTAACTTCCTACTCAATTGTGGAACATTAGTCATAAGGCTTCTGGAACAGTGCTTGGTACAAAGTAAGCACTACAAAAGAGTTTACAAAAATAATTACACAGGTCTTTATTTTGCCTTGCCAGAAATGCTACAAGTAACTACATGTTGTGAAAATTTATGATATAATATTAACTTTTATCCTGGCAAAAATCAGATGTTCCATAGATGTTCTTTTTTTGTTGTTGTTTTTGGATCCCCACATTTTAAAAAAAATTCTCATTATATTTGGTTTTGAAATTTAATCATGTTCTAAACACTTTAGTACAGGAAAAGAGAGATTTTTTTGTCATAAAATTGTTTTTAAACATTTTTACTCCTTTCTTCCTTTCTAAAGAATGGATAATGCCTTCCTATTTTCACTGACTGAAAAGCTTTATAGCAAAAATACAAGTTTCTGATGGTGTGACTATGTGTGTTTCTGAGAGAGAGTGAGCCTGTATGTATTTTATGTGTTCTGCAAGTCAGGGTCCCTTTCAACTTTTCCTAGTTTCTGTGTCCACCTGAATGCAGCTGGGACTTTACCTGCAGCATCAGATATCACTAAAGCACATGCATTTAGTGGTGGCACAGTAGTTCCAATTGGACCTTAGTGTCCCAGTGATGTTTCCCAATACAGACATTAAAAATCAAAAACCAATATAAAGAAGTGCAATATCTCTCTGCTTCTCTTTAGGTGCCTGAAGGGTAAGAGGTTTTCTTTCTTAAAAAGTTATCTTAAGGGGCTTCCCTGGTGGCGCAGTGGTTGAGAGTCCGCCTGCCGATGCAGGGGACACGGGTTCGTGCCCCGATCCCGGAAGATCCCACATGCCGCGGAGCGGCTGGGCCCGCGAGCCATGGCCGCGGAGCCTGTGTGTCCGGAGCCTGTGCTCCGCAACGGGAGAGGCCACAGCAGTGAGAGGCCCGCGTACAGCAAAAAAAAAAAAAAAAAAAAAAAAGTTATCTTAAGAGTTATGAATTACTCTAACTCCTTATTTCACACTCACTGAACTTCAGTTCCCTCACCAGAAGGAAAAAGAAACCCACCTTTATCCATAATAATTTATATCCTCACTACAGCCCTGTGATATGATACTAATATTACCCCCATTTTATGGATAAGAAGACTGAGTCAATGTGAGATTAGGCAATTTAAAGTGCCGTACCTAGTAAGTGGTAAAGTTTTGAACCCAGGTAGACTGACTCCAGACTTCTAGCTCTTCAACAACTCATGTACTGCCACTCAAATTGAAATCATTTGCTTAAAGTCTTTATTAAATCGTAGGTTTCACAAAGCCACCAACTATTTACCTGGCTCCCAGGGCACAGAATAGATATCTAAGAAATAGATCAATGAATGAACCATAACATGTAGCTATTCTTATCCCTGATTTACAAATGAGGAGACTGAGATTAAAGAAGCCAAAATAATCTTCTCAAAATCAAGCAAATACAGAGTACATCCAGGATTTGAATCTAAACCACTTTGACTCCAAATCTTTTCCTCATTCCCTTTATAGCACACCACACTAACTCTTCTTTAGAACTCTGGAAACCTCCAGATAATTAGTTGACAGCAAAAAAGCACTGGGGAGAATTTGTCCTTTTGAGGGGTTGTATATTACATCACTTTTGTCATGAGGCCTTTATAAAAGAAGGCAATCAACATCACCTGCTGGTGATGGCAGTTGCCTTGAGGTGCCTGATGATGATGATGATGATGATTCCTATGATGAAGAATTAGTATGAGATGGGGGGAAGAGAGCAAAGTTCTACCCCTAGGACATAATATTTTTAACCTCAATTAGTCCATTAGGCATTATGTACACAAACTTTGATATGTTCCATAAAATAGATCTGCTACTTTAATGGTCAGACATTATCTGGGCAAGTGATAAATTCATTTAATTCAGTAATAAAACATCAGATATTGACTCTGAACTGTCATTGACATAGCACTACAGGACTTCCCTGTGGCGCTGTGGTTAAGAATCCACCTGCCGATGCAGGGGACACGGGTTTGAGCCCTGGTCCGGGAAGATACCACATGCCGTGGAGCAACTAAGCCCGTGCGCCACAACTACTGAAGCCTGCATGCCGAGAGCCCGTGCTCCGCAACAAGAGAAGCTACCACAATGAGAAGCCCACGCACCACAACTAAGAGTAGCCCCCGCTCACCGCAACTAGAGAAAGCCTGTGAGCAGCAACGAAGACCCAATGCAGCCAAAACTAAATTTTTTAAAAAAGAAAGAAAGAGCATGCACAATCTAGTTTACAGTTGTTTATTTTTTTAAAATTTTAAACTTTTCACTAACCACTTTGACACTACATGAAATATCCTTAATACGAAAAAGGGTAAAATAAATTTAAGATAGACAGGCTGGACTGAAAGATATCAGTACAATCATAATAAAATACATAAAGGAAGTAAATCAGATTTACTTGTATTCTTTATGGATTCAGAGGTAAAAATGAAGATTCATATTTTAGCAGATAGCTAATTATTAGTCTAATAAGAAGAGCATTCACGTCACCAGCAACAAAGTCAAAAAGACATTCTCTTAATGGTGATGTTCAATGTAGTTCTTTCCTGTTACATCCAATTTCCTTCTTAAAGAAGGAAACTAAAAAGAATTGGAAAAGCAGTTACCATTCAGAGTCAGCTGCAGGCATAGCCACGCGGTCTATGCACGTAAATAATGGTCTGATGCTGTCCAGACAGGCTGGTGACTCATTCCCAGACTTGCCCTCTAGATAGAATCGTAATTACCGGAAAATTTCACAAATTTCTGCCTCATGTTGTGAAGACTAAGAAATCACGCAAGTATCTTTAATGAATAAATAAAATATTTGCTTTGCTAGTGAGTGACTCAATCTAATGCTTCAATCTTCTGATCAGTAAAACACTAAAATACCTTCCACTAACTCTTAAAGTAGCAAGAAAAGGAAGTGGCATCAGCAAGATATGTGCTGACAAAACAACCTGTGACTCAAGGCCAAACTAAAGGATATTGTCCTTACTTTCTCTTCTTTCCTTCCTTGCTTCCTTTATTCACTCATTCAACAAATATTTATGGAGCACCTACCATGAGCAAGGTCAAGTGTGTGGCTATGTCTACTGTGCTCTCAGCGCACATCAGGAAGCTAGGACACCATATTGAAATATGGCAGTACATGGTGGATGACGTTATTCTTTCTACTTATGTTTAGCCTATCAACAACTGTGGTAAGTGGGGCTGCTTGAAGAGAGCCTCTAGCTGGGTAATCAGATAAGGCATCTGAGACCCTTCTTGTCTCTCCTCAGGACCACCGATCCATTTACAACTCCTTTTTATAAAATATACTAGCCTTCTGCTTCTCTTTGTTTTCCTCTTAACTAGAATGGAGATATTCCATTATCCAACATTTCAATAATATATTTATGTCCTTATATTTTGACCTCATGGGTCTTGCAAAACACCAGTCTTGGATAAACCCACTTATTGATTCTCTACTTGCTTATATTCATTGTTGGCATTCCAATAACTTTTTCCCCCCCATATAATTCTGCAGTCACATTACTCAACAGTGACTATTTTAAACCTTTTCCATTTTCCTGGAACTTCATCCCTGCTACTTTCCACACTGTCCTTGGTGTCAGTAGTTCATATTACCTAGTCTCTCAGCGGGAAAGTAGGTGCCATCAGGTAACATTTCCTCCATCTCTAAATCACCAAACATCCCTTCTCTCTTTACCCATCTCCACCCTCTTTTGGCAAGAGAGGAGATGGTCCTCCTCCCTGTAAAATTCAAAATCTCCCAGCTGTGACTGAGAGGCTACCCTCTCCCACCTTCCCAGGAACTTTACACAATCAAAATTTTTTTCTCTGAAATAGTTTCTAATTTTCCCTTAAGCCTGAATATTTTCAATTGCTTTTAAGCTCTCTCAAGCCTCTCTCAGAGAAAAAAACTAAAACTCTTACCCGATCCCTCGTTCCCCTTCAGCTACAACAGACTTTCAACAACATTGTGCATATTTTGCTGTTTCCAATTCTCATTTCATCATCACCAGTCAGCACTCTAATTTGGCTTGAACGCCCACCACTTCCACCAAAACAGCTTTCATCAAGGTCCCTAGTGACCTCCATGTTACTAAATGGAATTAGGTTTTCATCTTATTTGATTTCTCAGTAGCATTTGACGATGTTGAATATATCTCCTTCTTAAGACACTTTCTTCTTTTGATGTGTTATAGCACATTCTCCTGGCTTTTCCCCTATATTTGGCCATAGCTTCTTGGTGTCCTTTACATGCTCTTTCTCTTCTACCCTGGAAGTAATTCTTGGCTTTCCTCCGGACCAAACCTAGGCTCTTTTCTGCTTTCATGCTTCCCCCTAAGCAATTCCATGGTTTAGTTACCATCCATATGTCTGGGTTCGACGTAAATCTCATGTACCTCCTAAGATGTCTCCCAACTGCCTCCTTATTTTTTCTTGGTCAGCAGCCCACCTAGACCCGACTACACCTCTGCTTCAAGGTGAATACAGAGGTTGTTTGATTTGGGTGTTAAAGGTTGAGGAGAATTTTACAAGGTGGAATATAGAAATAGAGAAAATTATTCTAGATATTGAAAATGGCAAAACAAAAGCATAAATTCATAAGAAAAGATCAAGGTGAATTTTGAAATTGGCAAGTAACCTGCTTGACATGAACACAAGCTCTAAAAATAGGGTCACAGAGGCACTGGGCTGTCAGATAAGGAGTCCAGTCCCCACTCAAAAGATAAAGAGTATTCCCATGATGGTTTTCAGTGAGGGTCATATGGTATCAAAACAGTGGTTAAGATGACAAACCTCAGGGCCTTATGCAGGGTGGCTTTAGGGAAAGAGACTGTAGAAGCTGGAACATGAAATTGGGATATAACTATTTTAGGTTTCCTGTTTTGGGGTGATAAAGGCCTCAATCAAGATGACAATGACAGGGCTTCCCTGGTGGTGCAGTGGCTAAGAATCTGTCAATGCAGGGGACACAGGTTCAAGCTCTGGCCCAGGAAGATCCCACATGCCGTGGAGCAACTAAGCCCACGCACCACAACTACTGAGCCTGTGCTCTAGAGCCTGCAAGCCACAACTACTGAGCCCATATGCCACAACTACTGAAGCCCTCACGCCCAGAGCCTGTGCTCTGCACCAAGAGAAGCCACGACAATGAGAAGCCCGCGCACCGCAATGAAGAGCAGCCCTCGCTCACCGCAACTAGAGAAAGCCCGTGCACAGCAACGAAGACCCAACGCAGCCAAAAATAAATAAATAAATAAATAAATAAATTTATTTATTAAAAAAAAAAAAAAAAAAAGCTGACAGTGACAACTGGAAGAATGGGCCCAGAAAACATACTGAAAAACAGCAACAAGATGTGATATGTGGAACATGCAGCAGATGAAAATTCAGGCTGAAAACTCTCTTGAAGGTTGAAAGTCATCACAAAAAGGGAGTCACGGGCTTCCCTGGTGGCGCGGTGGTTGAGAGTCCTCCTGCCGATGCAGGGGACGCGGGTTCGTGCCCCGGTCCGGGAAGATCCCACGTGCCGCGGAGCGGCTGGACCCGTGAGCCATGGCCGCTGAGCCTGCGCATCTGGAGCCTGTGCTCCGCAACGGGAGAGGCCACAACAGTGAGAGGCCCACGTACCGCAAAAAAAAAAAAAAGGGAGTCACTATTTAACGCTTAGAAGGCGATTCAGAAACATGGATCTAGCATCTTGGAAAGAGGCCTGGGGTGTTCTTATTAATTTAAAAGTCATACTCCAAGAGATGGGAGCTGAAAATTTCACAGCTGAGTTTTCCAAAGAGAAGCATAAGGAGAGAAATGGAAGAGAAGAAAGTCAAGGCTAAAATCTTGGGAGGTACATAAAATGTTAAGGAAGGAAACAAACAGACAAACAAAAGACAAGCAAAGATGAATGTAATTTGTGCAGGGCCAGAGAAGCCAAGGAAAGGAAGCACGTCAAGAATGCTTCTGAGGAGTCACAGGGAGAGGAAAGCACATGGCAAATTCCCTTGCAAGGGATTAGGAAGAGATTGATGAAAGCAGCTCAGTCTTTGAAGAATGTTGTGGTTAAAGGAAGAAAAAAGTTACAAGATACTAGTCTAAGGAGAGAGTCAAACTGGTGAAAAGTTTATGTTTTTGCTTGCTTACTTTAGGCTAAGGAAAACCTGACAGCACATTTATACAGTGTGGAGGGGCAAGTATTGGAGAAGAAATGCAATATGGTAAAGAAATGATTAAGTGACACATATTTTGGAGGATGGAAGGAACTAAAGGAATTTAAGGAAGAGGGAAAGATAAGGTCAGAAAAAAGGAAGGACGCTTTGTCTTTACAACCATTGTCAAAAATAGCTCAGTTGTGAGGACCTGAGAATGATGTACTCAGGAGTCTATTCGAAATGGATGAGATAAAGTTTTAGGGCACTGTTGGAAAAGAAAGATAAGGGAGGAATCAGATCACCTGCAGTTATTCATCTCCTAAAATGGCCACGTACAAAACAGAAAAGAGGGGCTGCCAAGATAGTTTTTTAACATTTCTTTTGAAAAGTGATTAACGAGTTTTGCCCAAACAATTGTTGTATCTGTTATGTTTAGAAAAGTCTGAACCTGGGAAGGCAAATAGGTTTAATCTGTCACGCTTCCAATTGATTAGTAAACCTGCAGTGCTATTTGGAAAGGATTATGAAACCTGTTCTAGCTCAGCAGGAGAGTGCCCTGTGATTGATTAGCAATGTCTACTTTGGGCCAAGCATAGAGGGTTGATATATTTGCTAACTCTGGAACCATAACTATTAGTTATTTAGTCTAATCTTCTGATGTACAGATCAGAAGCAAGACAGCTTTCAGATATTCATCACAGGTTTATATGAAAGTAGAAATGTTAGGCAAAGTCATCCACTTTAAGATTCCTTAGCTGAAAGATGTGGACTTTGGAACCCAGGTTTTGAAACCTGCAGAATTCAAGCAGAAATACCAGACCTCACTCATTTTTCTAAACGGTTTCAGATTTCAAGTCTGTTTCTTCCTCCCAAATTCATCTGGGATTGGCTTGTAACACATGTGAACTTTACATTTAAAAAATATATATACAACCAAAATTTGCACCACTATCCAAGATTGGTTGTCTGATATTCTTTTCAGTAGAAAGAATACTATTCTGGATCAAAAAGCTTTCAAAAGGTACTCTTTTCAGTGGGATGAAGCAAGAGAGGATGGCAGAGAGGGAGGAGAGCAGCAGCATCTCTGTGTAGACAGAGGTTTCTGCAGATGAGGAAGGGCTGGTGGAATCACCATGACAAAACACCTTCTAGAGTGCCAGCCCCTATCATGTAAATATTGGTCAGGGGCCCTGGGAAGAAGGCAGGGTATGGTTGGGAC
The DNA here is from genome assembly GCF_964341445.2 of Mesoplodon mirus. NCBI lineage: Eukaryota > Metazoa > Chordata > Mammalia > Artiodactyla > Ziphiidae > Mesoplodon > Mesoplodon mirus. The sequence continues at coordinate 58,071,735 of NC_138985.1, forward strand.
AGCACAGTCTTCTTCATTTGTTTCAATGTCTCAATTTAACTGGAGGTAGAAGCTAGCTATAGGAAAGAAAATCAGAAGGTCCATCATTTTAGTAAAGATATGTTACTAAGAATATAAATATTGATGTATTTCTTGAGTATAGTTAACTTTTTGGTTAACATTGTTGAAACTCAGCTCTATATTTAATAGTTGCATTCTTGTTTTCTATACTTGTGTTATAAAATTCCTCTGCTATTATGTAGTACATTGTTCATGTGAAGCTGTTTTGAAAGGAAACACAGTTCTGTCCTGATAAATATCAGGAAACTACCAGATGTTTCCTACTGTCTAAGCCAAACCAGTCAACAGTATGATCATGCTGTCCCTGACACAGTCATGAACTGCATACCACCCACAGCCTCCCCTGTAATACAGAGTTCAATGCTCTGGCACACAGCAAAATGTGCAATTTAAATAGTTAGAAAACAAAATGAAACAAAAATAAGAGGAACATCATTCTAATGTTATTTTACCTTTCTTACTTAAAAAATGTTATTTTTTTCTATTCAAATTCTTAATCCATAAAAGAATAGACTTGCTTTCTAATATCTTCCAAAAATAGAACAGAATTTACATTTTTTCTCTTCTGAAAGTGGAGAGTTATTTAAGAGATTAGAGAGAGAAAAAGCTAACTTGTTCTTTAAGAATAATATATTAAGAAAGGTTAGTTGCTAAGCAAGTTTCTTATTTTAATAACCCAGGCTGAACCCTTTCTCAGCCTGCATTCTAGCCTTGGGGCTACCTGGACAGGGGGGAGATAGGGAGGGAATACAGGGTTTCAGACAGAGTAAATGGCATATGTAATGACTGGGAGACAGAAAAGCTTAAGGCTTACTTAGCTATCAGCCAGCGGTCCCCTGGATAGGTATATACAGAAAAACAATGGGAGGAAAATATAACATGGTGGATTCAAAATGTGTGGTGTGGAACTTTGAAGCCAAGCTGAGTAGTTTCTACTTCTATCAGCAGATAATATAGGGCCATCGAGGGTTTTTGAAAAAGGAAGTGTATTATTGGATCACTAGTGAGATTCTTCATGAAGAGGCGTAGAGAGAGAAATGTGAAAGGCAGGGGTCATGGCATGTCTGTGTATAAGAGCCTGGAAAGAGTTGCTAATAAAGAAGCTGGAAAAGCTCCAAGAGGCAGAGGCAGCTGGAGGAGCATGACGGGTGAGATTTCAAGATCAAAGGAGGAAAGGACTTTGAGTGTAAAGCAGATTCCAATGATAGAGAAGGTCACGAGGGATGAGAATTTAAATGCCCTGGATTTGGCAGTTGGAAAGTCATGCGGAGGTACAAGCAGCTCATGCAGCTCAATATCAAAAAAACCCAAACAACCCAATCCAAAAATAGGCAGAAGATCTAAATAGACATTTCTCCAAAGAAGATATACAGATAGTCAACACACACATGAAAGAATACTCAGCATCACTAATTATTAAAGAAATGCAAATCAAACCCACAATGAGGTATCACCTCACACCAGTAAGAATGGCCTTCATCAAAAAATCTACAAACAATAAATGCTGGAGAGGGTGTGGAGAAAAGGGAACCCTCTTGCACTGTTGGTGGGAATGTAAACTGATACAGCCACTATGGAGAACAGTATAGAGGTTCCTTAAAAAACTACAAACAGAACTACCATATGACCCAGCAATCCCACTACTGGGCATAAACCCTGAGAAAACCATAATTCAAAAAGAGTCATGTACCACAATGTTCATTGCAGCTCTATTTACAATAGCCAGGACATGGAAGCAACCTAAGTGTCCATCAACAGATGAATGGATAAAGAAGATGTGGCACATATATACAATGGAATATTACTCAGCCATAAAAAGAAATGAAATTGAGTTTTTGTAGTGAGGTGGATGGACCTAGAGTCTGTCATACAGAGTGAAGTAAGTCAGAAAGAGAAAAATAAATACCACATGCTAACACATATATATTGAATCTATAAAAAGAAAAAAGAAACAATGGTTATGAAGAACCTAGGGGCAGGACAGGAATAAAGAGGTAGACATAGAGAATGGACTTGAGGACACAGGGAGGGGGGAGGGTAAGCTGGGACGAAGTGAGAGAGTGGCATGGACATATATACACTACCAAATGTAAAACAGATAGCTAGTGGGAAGCAGCCGCGTAGCACAGGGAGATCAGCTCGGTGCTTTGTGGCCACCTAGAGGGGTGGGATAGAGAGGGTGGGAGGGAGATGCAAGAGGGAGGAGACATGGGGATATATGTATATGTATAGCTGATTCACTTTGTTATAGAGCAGAAACTAACACACCATTGTAAAGCAATTATACTCCAAGAAAGATGTTTTTTTTTAAAAAAAGATAACCAATAAGTACTTGTTTAAAAAAAAGTGAATTTGATAGGAATGACCTTCTATGCAACATTTCAGGTATAGAATTAAACATGTGATTCATTATGGTCTACCTAGAGTAAAAGTCACAGGTGAACCTGGAGGACAGGAGCTGAGTTTATACCTTTCTTCTGATTTGAATTGAGAAAACATAACATTTGTCTATTTCCTAGAGGAGGTTCAATGCCTGGCAGTTTTGGTTCAACACAGGGAAGTTGTTTCATCTTGAATTTTTAGAACAAGTATGTGTATAGAAGAGAAGACTTTGGGCTTATCAAAGTATTGTTTCTTTCACTTTTCACAAGTGGCACTTATTTTCATAAAACAGAAACATATTTCAAAAAAAAAGAAAGTCATGTGGAGAAAGTGGTTAGTGAGAATGGAAGTGAAATTGCAAGATTTCAAAGATTACTCAAAGAATGAGTAATTAGTAAGGAATGGAGTCAGGCAAATGATACAGGCAATGCTCTAAAAAGTGGGAAATTGAATAAAAGCATGGAGAGTATTGCTCTGACAGGGAGCAGGAACCAGGGCAAGTTTCTCCTTTTAGTAAAGTTTTACTGTTATGATTGTTGTTAATCAATTTGGGTAGAGAATCCAAGTCACATTTTTAGGCAGAAAAGAAGAAACCAATTAGGGGAGAGAAAGAAAAATCTAAGTTATGGCATAATTTATAGACTTAGGTCCTAGGAGATCCAGGGATAACAGAGCTCAAGAAGATAGGCTTAGCAAAAAAAGGAAAATATTTGCTTCTCCATCAGAAAAGAGAAGAATCAAGAAAGATGAATTTGACACATTCTCATGTAGAAAGGAGAAAAAGTAGGGGAGTGTACATCTGCTGTTCTCAAACTCTCCTACTGAATAAAATGGTAGGACATTTGCCAGCAAGATGGCCGGTTGAAATAAGGCTGGACTCTTGAAGAAAAGAGAGAAAGTTGGCAACCGATGTAGTGGAGAATCCAGGTGAGACGTAAAAGAACCCCACTGCAGCAAAGGGCTTTGCCAAAATTAGTCAGGGTTTCTCCACACCTTGTCATCATCCCAGAAACCAGATAGCAAGGCTTGGAGAGAAATATGGTGGAAAGACAGTACCAGCGATACCTGATACTTCACTTGAGATTGTTTCTTCTTTTATCTTATAAACTCCTCTTCACTCAAGTCATGGATAATATTTGCTACATACAGAAATGCCCTGGGAGGGCTTCCCTGGTGGTGCAGTGGTTGAGAGTCCGCCTGCTGATGCAGGGGATGTGGGTTCGTGCCCCGGTCCGGGAGGATCCCACATGGCTGGGCCCGTGAGCCATGGCCGCTGAGCCTGCGCATCCGGAGCCTGTGCTCCACAACGGGAGAGGCCACAACAGTGAGAGGCCTGCGTACCGCAAAAAAAAAAAAAAAAGAAATGCCCTGGGAGAACAGTTTTGGGGAAATGAAGAAAAGACTCAGAGAAGAGAATATTGGCCCGAAGTGGAATGTGAGGGAGCTGGAGGGATAATTGGGTAGAATGCAGAACCAGAGGTGACTTGAGAAAGTAAGCCTCGAGAATTCACATACATGGGGATCGACTTCCCATGGGGCCTACAACAGGAGCGCTGAGTGATTTTTGTCCAACTCTTAAAGGACAGTATGAAATTATCTGATGTCAGAGTAATACAACTATGCGTGACTACCTGGGCCCAGCTGGATAGAGGCAAAGAAGCTCAAAATGTGGGGGAAAAAAACTGGGAAAAGTAGAGGGACTATAAAGGAGAAGGTGGATGAACAGCAGGATTTCTATAAGGGAGAGGGAGAAAGACGAAGGCCTGGAAAATTCACAAGTTTGGGATTGAAGGGGAAAGAATTTTAAGAGAAGCCAGTGCTGGCAGAGATAAAGTGAAAGAAAAGATGAAGGAAACAAAGTAGCGATTGCAATACTGAAGCAAAAGAACAATACTGGAATCTTGATATTTCAGTTGGTAATTTTTCACAAAGCAGCATGTGGTTGTCATTATATTGTACATTCTGCCCCAGGTGCTGCTCCCCCTGAAAGAGGGTCAGGGTTCAGGCGTGAAGTCTCTTTGACCTTGTGGCTTATGTGATTGAGGAATAAAGTCCTGGTTTAAATAAATCATCTAAGAGCACCAGAGGTCAGGCCCCTGACAATGCAACAGGCTTAGAATAAGAAGAGGAGGAGAGTGAAGTGCATCAGTAATCAGCCTGAGAGACAGTCTGGGAGTTAGACAAGGTAATGACCTCCCACCCTTCATTGCTCGCTTCAACTCCTACAATCCCCCTGCCACGCTCTTCCTTCTTAGTGTCTCTCCCCGCATGTTTTTAAGATCCTCTCATGGACCTCAGGAAGCATGGGAAAAACTGTCTTTGGGGAACCCCAAATGACTAAAACATCAGACTCTCAACTCACTAGTAACCTGAGAAATTAGAATGAAGACAAAAACAATACCTTTTAGATAGCTTAAAAGGTATCACATATTTGCTATGTGATGGCAAAAAGAGTACATATCCTAAGAGTATACAGCACAAAAAATTTTCACAAAGTGAAAACAATTGTGTAATTAGGGACCTCAACCTGTACCCAGCATTCCAGAAGCCTTCTTCCTGCCCCCCTTTCAGTCATGCCGTGCCCCTAACAGCAACAACAATCTTGACTTTTAACACCATGGATTGATTTTGCATTAAAAAGTACAGTGTTATTTTGTTCATATTTTTAATACTTTCTGGGCATAGCTCAAGATAGAAATTATTAATATCCCAAATTGGTACATACCAACAAAAGTACTAGTATTTTAATACCTGAAATGGCATGGCACAAAGTAGGCCAGTATAATGGAAGGGTGTCATAGGCAAAACTAGTATTGTAATCACTGGGGTTAAGGAGATTGAGAAATTCTAAGGTGGGAGTGTCAAAAGTCACGTCATCATCTCAGGTTGGCAGGAGACTAGGGGGAAGGGTGGAGGCAAGGTCTCTGATGTCATCAAGGAAGAAGCAAGGCTAGCAGGTGACTGCAGGCAGGGAGAGAGGATGGCAAAAGAGAGCAGCTTGAACTTCGAACGTGAGTGAGTGAAGGCAGTCAGGTGGTGCTCAGGAAATGGCAGTGGGGAGCCCTCAGCCCATGAAGGAAAACTGGTGGAAGGAGGAGAAGTCTCTGACTGATTGTGATAATGGGGAAAGCCACGGGAAGGAAACAATTGAGAAGATGGGTCAGTTTGATTACCGCAGAATGGAAGGTAGGCAGGGCTCAGCAGAGGGCAAACAGGACTAGGCTCCAAGCCTCCAATGCAGTGAAACAGTAACAGGGTCTAAACTGAAGGCAGTCCCTTTCATATAGATTATATAAGCAAACTCCCTCTCAAGGTAAAGAATCCTAACCTTTTTTTGGCTTACTGACACTTTTGAGATGAAAATAGTAGATTGTCTTACCAAAGGGGGGAGGAGGTGGGGGATGCATATACAACAGCATTTTAAATTAAATTTTAGAAGGTTGACTAACTCCTAAAACTCATTCGCACATACTTATGTATATTGCAAGTTATGAGAGAGAGAGAGAGACAAGAGGAGAAGGGAGAGGAGGAAGAGGAGGAAAAGATGGAGAGGAAGAAAACCAACATGCCAACAACAATGTGGGAAACCAAGAAGATATATGGGATTCTAACGCAAGACCCTACATCTTTTATCCTCATTCATTATCAACCTCTGTTTATTAAGGGTTAACTGTGCCACGTATTAAATACTGAAGATGTATATGATTCAGCTCTTTGTTATGTACACATCTACCAGGTAACTAGGTGGTTTCTTGTGAAATAAAATCAGCATCTCTAGAGAATGGAATGTACACCATCCAAGGAAACAATACTGAGCAATGAGAAAATGAGATTCAGGTGGAATCAGAGTCTCTGGCTTTGAGTGCAGATTTCACCATTTAAAACCTGTATGGGGCTTCCCTGGTGGCGCAGTGGTTGAGAGTCCTCCTGCTGATGCAGGGGATACGGGTTCGTGCCCTGGTCTGGGAAGATCCCACATGCCACGGAGCGGCTGGGCCCGGGAGCCATGGCCGCTGAGCCTGCGCGTCCGGAGCCTGTGCTCCGCAACGGGAGAGGCCACAACAGTGAGAGGCCCGCGTACCAAAAAAAAAACAAACCTGTATGACCCTGGGAAATGTACCTAAGCTCTCCAAGCCATAGTTTTGTCACCGTAAAATGGGGCTAATCCTAATACAAATGTTATAGGGTCCTTGTGAGGATAAAATGACTTAATGTGTATCAAGCCGTTAGTGTAAAGTCAGAAAAACTCAACAAATGTTAGCATTTGTTAGCAGGAATGACACAGGAATAGGAAGAAGCCTCTGAATAAGGAGACTTGCAGAGCTGATACTCTCACTGTGGCCTTGCTACTACTTAGCTGTACAGCCTTTATAAATGTCATTAGCCCATGGTTTCCTCATCTGAGAAATTAGAAAGACACAGTCCACAAAACCTCCCTCACTTCTGGTGCTAATTACAAGTTCAGGAGTCCCCAAGACCACCCTTAGAGTCAGTAATTTGCTAGAAGAACTCACAGAACTCACTGAAAGCTGTTATACTCACAGTTACAGTTCATTACAGCTAAAGAGCCAGAGTAAAATCAGCCAAGGGAAGTGATGCATGGGGCAGAGTCTAGGAAAGTTCCAGATTTCCAACTGTCTTCTCCCAGTGGAATCACGGCCAACAGTGCTCTCTCAGAAACAATGTGTGACATGCATCGGGCACTGCCAAGCAGGGAAACTCACCAAAGCCTTCATATGCAGAATCTTTGTTGGGGCTCCATGGTCAACTGTCCCCATGGCTGGCCTGTCTCCAGCCTCTCCAGAGATCAAGCTGATACCACATGACTCAAAGATTCCCCATAAGTCGCACTGTTAGACTATCTGACATGGCCCAAAGTCCCCAGGTAAACAGACACTCTTATCAGACAGGACATTCAGAGGGCTTAGAGGTCACCCCCAGAGGTAGGTAGGGAAAGGCCAGACCTCTCTTTGGATGAGGTTCAATTCTTTATACTATCAAAAGCTGGACTTCCAGTTCTAACACTCTAGACCAGAAACCTTCAAATTTTTGTTGACTGGAACCTACAAAAAGAAATGAATTTTAGGGCTTCCCTGGTGGCGCAGTGGTTGAGAGTCCGCCTGCTGATGCAGGGGACACGGGTTTGTGCCCCAGTCTGGGAGGATCCCACATGCCGCGGAGCGGCTGGGCCCGTGAGCCATGGCCGCTGAGCCTGCGCGTCCGGAGCCTGTGCTCCGCGATGGGAGAGGCCACAGCAGTGAGAGGCCCATGTACCGCAAAAAAAAAAAAAAAAAAAAAAAAAAAAAAAAAAAAGAAATGTATTTTACATGTTGATTTCAACATGTAGGTGTTTCATAAGACAAATACCCTTTTACTATACGGAATGTATGCTGATATTCTAGTTTATTTGAATTTATTTTATTAACAATATTGGTAACTTTCCACTAAATTGACCACTAACAGGCCTTAACATGCATTTTGAAAGACAGTGATTCAGAGCAGGGCCCTGTGGGCCAAATACAGCCTGCTGCTTATTTTTACAAAAATGGTTTGATTGGAACAGAGCCACACCTGTTCGTTTCTGTATTGTCTGTAGCTGCTTTCACATTGGAGTAGTTGCCACAGAGATAGTACTGCATGCAAAGGCTAAAATATTTACCACCTGGCCCTTTACAGAAAAAGTTTGATGACCCCTGATCTAGTGTAGTATTATGATTTGTGACCTCAGGAAAATACATTTATGATATTGCCTTATATCCGTTCCAATATATGACAAATTCATAAACTTACCCATTTTTTAGTTTGTACAAATGTATGATAATAACACAAATATTAGATTCCAGGGGATAGTTTAAGCTCATGATTTTTGTGTTCTCAAATGTGTGATTGTGCTACTTGCTATTCAAAAAGCATCTGCAAACTCCTTCCCTTCTAGATAACCTGCACCCTTTTAACTATAGCAAAGTATGAGAAGTTATGTGAGAAACATTTGGCACAGTAAAAGACATCAGAAGCCAGAGAAATACTGATCAGTATTAAAGAGAAGGAGTTCAGCCTTCATAAGAGAAATGTACCAAGAAAAAAAATTCCAACACATACACTCGAAGCAATGTCCGTAGGGGTCCCTCTAAAGTCCACATTCAGACGAAATGTTCAGAAGAATTCAAACAAGAGCAAATTTGGGAGGAGAGGAGTAAATGAAAGAGCCAACCCCAGTTCACTCTGGACACCTCTCTCACCTCAGCCCTCTAAGGCTGAGTATTAGGAAGAGACTAGAAAGAAATGCAGGCTTCCCCAGAGGGTGAGCTAGGGGTGGTACAATATTATCAGTTTCTGAAATATTAGCAGGATTGGCTTTTAGCCTCACCAGACTGACTGACCCGTGTTGGGAACAGAAATAAAAGCTTGTGACTTCACGGGGTTTGACCCTATTGAGAATGAGCCCCTCTGCTTGAAGAGGTGATCAAGTTGCAGGGGTCCTTTCTACTCTCTAACATAAGATGCAAAAAGGACATAATTGGAACCCGTCACCTTCTGCTTTCCAGAAATTGGTGTGTCTGTAAACGGATTTAGTAAAATTAATTTTCAAGAGGCTGTTCATTTTCTCCTTAGTGCAATTCAGCTTTGCCACACTAGCTGTGAAGGTTTGTCAAGTTACTAAAACTCTCCAATTCATTTTGATACAGATTTCTAATCTTCCCCTTCCCACCGTTTTAAATTACTGCCTGAGTCTGTGCCCTAAACATGCCCATGTTTTGCTTTTAGCACCAAAACCTTCTAGTTTATTCTATTGGAGCTGCTTTTCCCCTGTATCCCCCTAGGTTGTTCCTGTTGGCTTCCATGGTCCAAAATTGAGACCAAGATCCTCACCCAATGATGCAGGTAGATGGTAAAATATCCCCAACTTTCCGCCCTTCTTTGTATCTGTGCCCTTTACCACGTGACTCTGAAGCTCCCTCATTCAAGAGGGGGCATCTGTTGTCCTTTCCTTTGAATCTGAGTTTGTCTTGTGTCTTGCTTTGCACAACTGAACACAGTGGAAGTGATGGTGTGCTTGTTCTTTCCCTAGGCCTTAAGACAGTTTGTGCTTCCACTCTCTTAGAACCCTGCTGTACTATGACAACAAGCCCAGGCAAGTCTATTAAAGATGAAAGTCACCAACTTTGCCACCGCCAACCCCTAGCCGAAACCCACTGACTAGTCAGCCCAGAGCTGATCCATCAACTGACTACAGATGAATCAGTGACACCCACCAAGATCAACAGAGCCAGGCCCAGACAGACTGACCGGTGAACTCAGAAACAATAATAAATGCATTGTTTTAAGTTACTGGATTTGGGGTAGTTTGTTGCCCACAATAACTGAAAAGCATTTTTAAAGACTTTTTATCAGTGACAGTGTACCCAATTAACTATAAGTTCCTTCTGTTCTTGCGATATAAATTTGATAAATGCCTTCTTAGTTGGCCAAGCTGAACTCAGTAAGTGGAATTTCTCTCTTAGTTTAATACCACAAATTCTTTTCCTTCACTTATGCTACTGTGTCTCCTTCCATGAAATGTTCCCAGAAGAAAAGGTAGAAAACGTCCTAGGTTTATCCTCATCATTCACTTATTACCCCTCCTTTTCTCAGACACTTAATCCACTTACACTTTGCACATAACATTGGCTTCATTAAGTAAACTTGATAACTGTCACCACCATTTGTCTCAACTGCCGATTCCTAGAATGCAGGCAAAATATTGGCAGAACTTGTCCATAGAGTATCATGTTTACAGGCCCTTAATCCGTTTGTCAAATCAAATTAAAATGAATGGTTTTTAAATGTTTGAATTACTCCCTGCTCCAAATGGAAAAGTCCAAATATTAATAAATATTAATTTATTCTACCTTATATCTGTTTTTAGATTAAAATAATATATGTAAATAAGAATCAGTTGAAAACCCAATCTTTCAACAATTACTTAAAACAATAAAAGAAAAGGCAAGTCTGGACATGGGCAATTAAAGAGCAAGTGCATCCTTGTTGTATGTTCCTCATTAATACATGACTTTAGTTATAAAAAGGAAACATTTAGTAACAATGGTCTTTGAACTGTTGTTAAGTAATCAGTGAACTATATCAGTATTTATCAGAGTTTTTAGATGATGTTTTCAAAATATTTAATATTGCTTTAAATGTTTCTCTCCTTTCTTCTTTGTCTCCCTTAGATTGAGACACATCAGGCTTTAATACTATTCCAAAACACCCAATAAGGCAAGACCAACTCCTTCCCCTTCCTTCTCTGTACTGTGCCCATCAGAGCTGTGAAAGTCGGAGTAACTACGCCAAGTCTGTAGGATGGATAATTCTTTATATATTTATATTTAATCTAATTATTTCCAAATAGGATTTGAGGGTGTTTGTTGATAAATACAGATCATCATCAATACATGAGGACTTTTTATGAATTTAAGGAGCTCTACTCACAACCTAGACAATCAGACCCATTAATTCCCAAAACAACTCTGTGACATAGGTCATTTACTTCGTCTGTCTCAGGCTGGCTGTAAGAAGAGGTTGAGATGACACAAGCTAAAACCTACGGCTACCTTTACTAAAGAAAACTCAGTTTACAGAGACTGAATTTGATGACTTCTTTGAAAAGATTCTTTGGTACCTGTTCTTTAGGGGTATCAGTTCTCTAGGGGTATCACTAATAATTTTGGTATTTGCAAGAAAGTCTTTATAGAGTCTGATTTATCTCTTCTTGGCACTCTACCATAATTCATGTAGCTTCTATCAGATAAATTCTGGTACTAAACTGAGACATTATATTATTCAGCAAATGAGCAAAGCTATTTGATTGTATAATCAGAATTCATCATTGTTATAATAATTCAGAGTTGTGATATGATTTTAACAAAGCAAACTTCACCCATTTGATAAGTTAAAATTGTTATGCTAGGCTGTGATTACAAAGAAAATCAACCAACCAACAAATGAAAACAACTAAAATAAGTGACTATAAAATTCTATGTCATACACAGGGCAAAAATTTCTGAGGCTATAGTAGCTGGCTACACATATGCCAAAAGCCACCTCAGAAAATCCTTGAGCTAACAGTTCTTTTCACTCTGAATATGTTTTGGCTTCTAAAAGAGAGTATAGTTGCATAATGTTTAAGGCACAGTCTCTGTTTTGCTAGTTACACTAGCTATATGATTTTGAGTGAATTATTTACCCAATACATAAGGTACTTGTGAGAATTAAAAGACATGATCTATGTAAAAAGCTTACTCCAGTGTCAGACAAATATTAAGCACTTCATATGTATAAGCTATCATCATCAGCAGCATCATCATTTATCACCATCATCATAATCATAATGCAGGGGACACAGATTCGAGCCCCGGTCTGGGAAGATCCCACATGCCACAGAGCAAATAAGCCCATGCGCCACAACTACTGGGCCTGCGCTCTAGAGCTCGCGAGCCACAACTACTGAGCCCCCGCGTGCCACAACTACTGAAGCCCGCGTGTCTAGAGCCCGTGCCCTGAAACAAGAGAAGCCACTGTAGTGAGAAGCCTGCACACCACAATGAAGAGCAGTCCCAGCTCGCCGTAACTAGAGAAAGCCCACACACAGCAACGAAGATCCAACACAGCCAAAAATAAATAAATAAATAAATTAATGAATAATAATAATCCTTTAAATGTAATCATCATCATGCCATCATCAGCATCACCACTGAAAAATACAAAACATACTTTCCTGTTTATCCTTATAGGTCATAATATACCCTAATTTCCACCTATATCTGAGTAAGTATAATTTCTGTAAATTCCATGATCTTAAGGGTTTTAACGAATTCACTACTGTACCCTTTAGGCCTAAACCAGTGCCTGTACATAGAGGGAGCTCCAAATATTTTTGTTGTTGAATAAATAAATGCATACATACATTTACATATATGTTAATATGGATTATTTTTCATGACTGTAGAATTTTACAAGGATCTATTTCCTTTATTTATTTTTTTTTTTTTTTTTTTTTTTTTTTTGCGGTACGCGGGCCTCTCACTGTTGTGGCCTCTCCCATTGTGGAGCACAGGCTCCGGACGTGCAGGTCCAGCGGCCATGGCTCACGGGCCCAGCCGCTCCACGGCATGTGGGATCCTCCCGGACCGGGACACGAACCCGCGTCCCCTGCATCGGCAGGCGGACTCAACCACTGCGCCACCAGGGAAGCCCTATTTCCTTTATTTTAAGTGTAACTTTTGCACAATAACTTTGGAGCCAATTTCTGAAATTTATAATCCACCTATTTTAATCCCTCCCTGTCCATTTTCATGTTCAATGAAATTTTGTACTCTTTAATATTAGATTTTATTTTTTGTTCAAAGAAAAAGAGGTCATCATTTAATGTGTGTTTGAGCCAAAAGGAAAAGGAAGCAATGGCATCAGTGAGGCTCTACAGTCTCCCAGTGTCAGCGAATGGTTTTTAATGGTCTGTGGATTCCACCCTTCAGATTGAGTGTAGCTTGACTGGAAAAGGTGCTGATGATGTCCTGGTCTTCCCTGGTTAGGACAGCTCAATGCACAGAGTACGGTATGAGGTTTCACCCTAACAGGAGAGGGCCCCCAGCACTTTCCTTCTTTGATCCTCCCACTCTTATTAAATCAAAGATATCTTCTCACTGGTCCCTGCTCTCCTAGACTGTTCTAATAGAAATAGGGCTTACTTCTCATTGATCATCATCCTTCTAAGACTCAATTAGAAGAGATAAGGATAGAGTAGAGTATAACTATTACTGACTCAATATATTTGTCTTACTTTGTGGGATAAGCTTAACCGATCAAACTGTATGATGATTAGTCATATCCTGTAAACTATACAAACTTATTACTGATTCATATGATATTAATACCCAAATATACTTACTTTCAAAAGGTTATACATAGAAATATGAATTTTGCTCTATTTTAAAATTACTTTTATTTTTAAACTAGATAATATATTTGCAAGATCCCAAAATCAAAATTTTATACAAAAATATACAATGAGAAATCTCCATCTCATCCTTTCCCACATGACTGTACCCAACATTGGCCCTAATAGGCAGCAATTTTTATTAGTTCCCTGTACAAACGTCCAAAGTTTATTTAAACAAATAAAAGCAGATGCAAATAGGTATAATAAAATGTGCTCAACATGACTAATCATCAGGCAAATGCAAATCAAAATCACACTGATATATCACCTCACATCTGTTAGAATGGCTATTATCAAAAAGACAAGCAACAACAGCGTTGGTGAGGATGTGGAGAAAAAGGGACCCTTGTGCACTGTTGGTCGGAATATAAATTGGTGCAAATAGTACAGAGCTTCATCAAAAATTTAAAATAGAATTGCCATATGATCCAGCAATTCCACTTCTGGGTATTTATCCAAAGAAAATGAAAACATAAGCTTCTAAAAATACATGCATTCCTGTGTTCACTGCATCATTATTTACAATAGGCAAGATATGGAAACAATCTAAGTGTCCATTGATGGATGAATGGATGAAGAAATTGTGTTATAGATATACAGTGAAATTATTTTTCAGTCATATCAAAGGAAAGAAATCTTACCATGTAACAACATGGATGGACCTTGAGGGTATTATGTTTAGTGATATAAGTCAGACAGACAAAGATAAATACCATATGATCTCACGTATATATGGAATCTAAAAAAAAAAGGAAAAGAAAAGAAAAGCAAACATTGATACAGGAAACTGATTGGTGGTTACTAGAGGTGGGGTGTTGAGAGAGTGAAATAGGTGAAGATGGTCAACAGGTACATGAAAATCTGACTGCAAAAATCACAGGAAATCAAGGAAGTGCAAATTTAGACAATAATGAGATACCAGTTTGCAATCAATTTACAAAATAAATTGTCTTGAAATACCGAGTATAGGTAAGCTTCGTATTGTTAATTCTGCCTAGAAATAGAAAAACCAATTTTGCTAATATAATATGAGTTCATAGAATCTAAGTCTCAAAGCACAAAGCACAGTAACTATTTAATCAGATACTGAATGATTACAGAACTAGATATGTGGGAAGAAATTAAATCCATGATTTAAATTCTACTTAACAAATTCCCACTTACTGAAGGTTACTTTTACAATATATCCAAATACACAGTTAACCATATTTTTTCATTTTCTTCCTAATGTAAGCTAATACACTTTTAGCAGGTGAACACTCTAAAATCAAGAGGATTTTATTACAATCCTACAGGTTTGCTGAGTTACTATGATGAAACAGTGAGAAAAAAACATAATTAGATTTAGTAGAAACACCTATGGGATTGGATATTTATTAAGGAAAAAAACTGAAGTGGGCTGACTAATTTGTCATATGGTTGAAAGTACATGAAAAGCAAACGCTAGGACTTGGAGGCATACATGACTGAATAGGTGAATGTGACTCATAGAAATTCAGGATCAGCCTTGTAATCCACAACTCTCAAGAAGTTAGTGGATACAGGTGCTGGCTTGGCCCTCCCTGAAGGAAGCAAATGATTTGACCTACCTTCCCACTAACCAGAATAGATGTTTGCTTCCTTACACAACAGAAGAAAACCTTATGACTTGAAAGAAATGAAACAGCTCATTAAAGTAAAAATTTTTCAAGCACCAAGGTACTAATCCCATGCCACCTTAAATGTTAAATAACTAATAGTAGCAATATATCCCAAATACTAATTGTTCTATAGTTGCTGGAAAAATATATCTTTACTTTTTTAAACTCTACTGTGGAGTTGATCATGCTTTGGATAAAATTATCCCTGGGCGCCCACTAATCCCAATTGACGTCAACACTTGGAAAAAAGGCAGGAAACTGAAGGAAATAGTTCCAGCTCTTGGTTTGCTATAACCTGCTCTTTCAAAGGCCTGGGGTATCCTGTTCCTTCTCTGAGAGGGGAAGGAAAGTAATTTCGGAATGATGATGCTGATATACTTTAGGAAGCTACTAGAGGTCACTGGCACCGCTCTGGTTTAATAAGGTACACCTGTGCATGTAAGCCGGAGAAAAGGCCTCCATGAGGAGAAACCTGGGCTTCTATGCCACACTGAAAACTGCAGGGCAAGTTAGTAACTAAACCCATTTGAGCTGGAGCTAACCTGTCAGGGTTTTGCTTGTCTTTCTTTTCACTTTAACCTGGAGCAAGTTGCACCAAAAAACAGAGGAAGAGGGAAAAAATGCTCAAAGAAAGGAAGAAAGGTCCTTTTCTCTGAGGTCGTGCTGCCGGTGCCTTCATGAAAGACTTGAGCAGGCCATATACTTTGTTGTAGGTTTTTTTGTTTTGTTTTTTTCCAGCAACAGAGACATCAATGGTTTAAAGGAGAGGGGAGCTTACATGTCTGAAGCAAGGTCCTGGAGTGACACCTCACTGTATGCTGTGGACTGCAGGCAGGACACGACGGCAGTCTTCGCTCCGGGGAAGGCGGGGTGGGGAAGGGCCGGTGGAGAGCGTGTGTTGGGAGAGGTTACCAGTTATAGGGGAATTGACGTCAGGCCGGCTCATTAGTTACCAGGGAAACCAGTAGATGGGCACGCCCCTCACAACCCCTTTGCTGAGAACAATCACCAGCTGGGGCCTGGGGCAAGGACATAGGAAGGTCAGTCAGTACCCTGCATAGGGTGTAGGTGAAGTAGGCCCTGGTCTGGCAGCGGATGTACACAGAGCAAGGGAACAGCCATCTTTTTTTTTTTTTTTTTTTTTTTTTTTTTGCTGTACGCGGGCCTCTCACTGTTGTGGTCTCTCCCGTTGCGGAGCACAGGCTCCGGACGCACAGGCTCAGCGGCCATGGCTCACGGGCCTAGCCGCTCTGCAGCATGTGGGATCTTCCCAGACCGGGGCACGAACCCGTGTCCCCTGCATCGGCAGGCGGATTCTCAACCACTGCGCCACCAGGGAAGCCCGGGAGCAGCCATCTTGAGTGGCCTGACCATACATTCCACACCTACATACCCTGCAGAACCCTTACAATCTTGGTCCACAGCTTTTCCGAGATATCTTTGGGCCAGGCCATATACTTTGGTGTGCTGCATCCTCACGCTAAAACTTCTGTAGCTAGGATCCCATGGTGAAGTTAAGCTGTGAATCGGAAGAAAGTATTCACAGCACCTATCACCAGCAAAGGATGAGTGGCCAGAATACATGAAGCATTCCAACGAAGCAATGAGAAACAAGGCAAGCTAATTTTAGAAAGTGGCAAAAGGTTAATTTGTCCCTTTGGAGAAATAAAGGAGGCGAGCTTGGCCCGGGCCTGCTGGAAGAGACTGGTAGGCATAGGCACAGGGCTAAGCGTATGTGCCAATGCCCAATGCCACAGAACTGGAGGATCGCCACGCCAAGACCTGGCGATCACGTTGGGGATGCGGCTCCCTGCGGGAGGACCAACCAGCGCTGGCCCCCAGGGGGTCCTCCTGATCCCCAGCCTACTCCCTTTCTCCAGGCCACTATTGTAGCAACACTCTGAACAAAATCTGTATGACGATAAACCGGGAAGTGCTAGTGTAGACGTGGCTTGGCCTGGTTCCTGACTCAAATAATCTGACTCCATCAACTTTAGGAATTCTACTCACTCAGTTCCCTAATAGTTAATGTTAGATGAAAGCATTCCAGGAGTCAGAACTCAGTGCTGTAAACCTCCTGAGATTTGAAGCAGAGAGAGCTGGATCTGAGACCTGATTATCAAACCACCTAATCTTTAGATACAGGTCCCAAACACCCAAAAGGTTATGTGGAGAAGTATAAAAGGTAATGCAAGGGCTTCCCTGGTGGTGCAGGGGTTGAGAGTCCGCTTGCCGATGCAGGGGACATGGGTTCGTGCCCCAGTCTGGGAGGATCCCACATGCCGCGGAGCGGCTGGGCCCGTGAGCCATGGCCGCTGAGCCTGCGTGTCCGGAGCCTGTGCTCCGCAACGGGAGAGGCCACAACGGTGAGAGGCCCGCGTACCGCAAAAAAAAAAAAAAAAAAAAAAAAAGGTAATGCAAAAAAAAAACCCAAACCCCCCCAAAATTCCCCAAAACAACAGCCTTCTTAAATCACCAACACTCATTTTCCAGAGATAAAACTTTATTTGAGGCATCAAGCAATATACTGAAAGAGGTGAGTCATGCACAAGTGATGTCCTTATTCCCATAATCGTACATTTGATACTCTCTGTCCTCTTAAAAGGGGTGTGTAGTGCGCAAGATGAGAAGCACATAGCTTTCAGACAAAACCATATCTCTGTGAGCACTTAAGAAAGTCTCCTTTAAATTTTGTTGTTCCTTCTTTAAAAGGCACGTCGGTTTTATTTCAGAAAACTACAACAAACTACTTCTTCCACTGAGGAGGAAGTTTCTCCCCAGAGTTATTTATGAAATAATGCAGCTGCCTTTTTCTTTAAAGGGATTCTTGTCTTCTGGAATTCCTTTCACCAGAGGATCTTCTCCAGAACGTTCTTCAATATAGTTCTTTATTTCTTCAGAACATTTAGACACCTTAAGGAGAAAAAGAAAGGAAAGAAAGAATGAATCAGTTCAGGATTGTTCAAACTTTGTCACCACCCTTCAGTGAAATTAATATAATTGTGTACAACCAGAAGTTTTAAAATGAAATAGAATAGAATAAAAATATTAGAGTGCAGCACAGAGCCTATATAATATATATGAATGATACAGCCTATGTAAAATATATTTCTTACTATGGTCAGGGTCAAAAAAGTTTTAAAGTCACTGTATTAAAAAATTACCTCCAAATGGACTTGAGGACACGGGGAGGGGGAAGGGTAAACTGGGACGAAGTGAGAGAGTGGCATGGACATATATACACTACCAAATGTAAAATAGCTAGTGGGAAGCAGCCTCATAGCACAGGGAGATCAGCTGGTGCTTTGTGACCACCTAGAGGGGTGGGATAGGGAGGGTGGGAGGGAGACACAAGAGGGAGGAGATATGGGGATATATGTATATGTATAGCTGATTCACTTTGTTATACAGCAGAAACTAACACACCATTGTAAAGCAATTATACTCCAATAAAGCTGCTGAAAAAAAATTACTTCCATAATTTTCTATCCACTATGCCTCATATGATTTCCTTCCTCTGCTAAAATACAATTATGACATGTCCACCATATTTTAGGAACTGAAACGTACTCCACTTTCAATTTTGCATGCTAATGAACAGATGCAACAGTATATACTCCCCAAATGTTTTGGGGTGTGTCCTGCAAAAAGTCTCACTTACTGGGTATGTGCCAGGTTCTGCAATTTCATAAAATGATAGAAGCATTGGAGAAAGTCTGACTCTGGAGAGGCTAATGTTGCCCAAAAGTCACCCCCATGCCCACCCCATGTTTCTGCTCAGAATTGATCATAAGAAAAGACTTATCCGAGGCTTAGTAGGCTTATGTGAGGCTTGTGTTTATGTAAGTAATTTAAACTTTTTCTGAATGGAGGAAGGATTGAATAGTTTCTTCAAAAACTCCATTCAAAAGAGACAGTTTGTAAGAGTGATTTTTAAAAAACGGGAGGGGAATAAACAAGAAAAAGAAAAAAAGGATTACTGTCTTAATGAAGGCCTGCATTACTAGTAAGAAATTAGAGGTAAAAATTATAGAAGTTCCAGAAAATTCCAGTGGAGTCCTCTTAAAACTAGGCAAATGTTCCCATTGATTTTGTAATCTAGATTAGTAATCTTCAAACTGTTTTAATGTTGATCACTAAAAAATGTTTGCATATGTATTCCAAAATGTACATAATTATTTACTTATAACTAAGTGCAGTTACTACTGTGTTAATACATCATGTATAATCATAAAATATAAACTAGAAATTATTAAAAGATGAGGTTCTAAACTAGCCAAAAATATATTATTTTGCAATATATACACATATCAAATCACTATGTTATACGCCTAAAATTAACATAACGTTTCATGTCTATTATACCACAATTAAAATTTAACAATCAAAAATTTAGTGTTTTACTCCCACACCTCAAAGATTCTTGGCACGTCAGTGTGGAGGCCTAGGTGATACAGTTAAAATGTGGCAAAATAAAATCTTTATAAATCTTTACAAGTACCATTCTCTCAGGTAACATTTGCTGTCAATCATTGCTGATGTTCATTGTGCAGGCATTTTAAGTGAATTCTCAGAGGTGATGATGTAAGTGTCCATAAGCTGGGCTCTGTGGCCACAGAGAAATTTGTGGATAAGACTCATGTTTCCCCAAATTGTATCTGTTCTTAGAGAGGCTTCTTCATTAGGTTTCCAAAAAGATGTGTAACCTCCAGAAGTGAATAATGACTTCTCTGATGCATTTCCTTCCATGGTCAAGAGGATATGTTTGAAGAACAACTAGCTAGAGCCAGAATTCAGCCTGTGAATTTTGTATCCTTGGCCTGAGCAGAGTACACAGCTCAGGAGTGAACAATTTATTGACAGAATAGTGGACTGGGCATCAAGAAGACATATGTTTTAGTGTTTTAATAACTGCTCTATCATTATCTCTGGGGTCTTAAATAAAAGGCTGGTTAGCCTCCTCAGGATTCAGGTTTTGTTTGTTTGGTTGGTTTTTTGGGGTTATTTTTGCGGTACGCGGGCCTCTCACTGTTGTGGCCTCTCCCGTTGCGGAGCACAGGCTCCGGACGCGCAGGCCCAGCGGCCATGGCTCACGGGCCCAGCTGCTCCGCGGCATGTGGGATCTTCCTGGACCGGGGCACGAACCCGCGTCCCCTGCATCGGCAGGTGGACTCTCAACCACTGCGCCACCAGGGAGGCCCTGGATTCAGGTTTTTTAATCCTTAAAAGTGAGTGGGTTGAATGATCTCTAAGAGCCATAATGTTTTTCTAGAACTAACACTCTATAATTCAAAGTGCATAATAAAATGCTGGAATCTTATTATTAGGACATAGATGCCTCTCCCTCTACCCTCTAAGTTATCCCTGAAGTTTTCTCTCCCTCTGGCACAGACTTGGGGTTTCTGGAACTGGAAAGCCAATCCAGCAGGGTGTGTCCTAAGGAGTGGAGGGAGCTGGCAGGGAGGAAAGGCTAATGAATGATACCTTTAACTTCCACACGGTCAGCTGCATCCAGGCCCCTGCCCAATTTCTAATTTGAAGCTTGATAACTGGAAGACACTTGTCTCTTTATTTCCCTATAAGTTCTGCATAGTGATACCAAATATTAAGATATTTCAACTTGGCACAGACAATGCTTTACTTCAATATATGCAACTCTGTTTAATTTGTAACCTCTGAGGTTCAATGCGTGAAAAAAATCTAAGGGATCAACAGATGCCAAACTGTGGGCTTTGCCATTAACAAAATGGATCCCTTAAAGTTTCAAGAAACAATCCTATTCACTGGGTCCTCTAACTTTGGTTTTCCCTTTAAACACAGCAGTATTTTTAAAGTCACAGAAACTTTCAACATGTACAAAAAGGACTTTGAACTTCAAAATCCTGGAAGACTAGGGATTTGGAAGTTACAGATTAAATTTGAGAAAAGAAATGTATAAAGAGTAAAACACAAAAAAGCCTGCACATTCCAAACATCACTCAAAATGTGCTTTCTGAGTAACAAGACTCTTGTTATGAACAGATTTACCATAACTAGAGCAGGAAGGTAAGTGAACGTATTAACCATACCTACTTCCTTTCCATTTTTTCCTTACCTTTTTCTAGTATTAGACCATAGAGAAATAAAATCAGTTAAAATTTTTCTTGCTGGGGAGAAGGGACTACGTCTCTTGCTGGGGAGAAATTTTTTTCCCTTAAAAAATTATCTATCCAAAAACCTATTCCTGGACTACAGGTTGCCTGATTGAGGAAAAAGGGAAGAAACGAAGGCCTGTATTCCCAGTAAAAACTTAAAGTAAAAATTACAAAGTCTCCAACAAATTTCAGTGGAGACTTCTGAACACTGGGACATATGTTCTAACAGAATTTGTAATCCACTTCAGTGGTCTCTAAAATTTCTAATCATGATCACGAAAAAGAATTTTTGTACACAGTATGATTATTTGTTTATAAATAAATAAAGATACTATTGTATAGGTATTAGTTCATTGCGCATACTTACAAAACATAAAGTGGAAATTATAAAGGGATGAGATTTACAAATAAATAAAGATAGACACTGTAACGTTTTGCTCCCAAGCCCCAGTGGACTGTTCATCACTCACTTCCTAGAGAGCCCTGATGAAACTCAAAACTAGGTAATTCAAGACTTACATTGTGATTTTTTTAAAAAACCTTTTAAATACCGTTCTTTCCCATTATGAAAAAGATCAAGGAACTAAGTAGCCATCTGCCTTTTCCCTACAGCTTGAGTAGTTTTTAAAACCAACTAACAGCAGGCAGAATTTCTTGTCTGTTCCCCTCATTCTCCAACACTTGGCTTTAAATTACTCATGAGATCCTTGCTCTCTCCTTTACCTCCTGTGATTTCCCCACATCAGCTGGCAGTTCCCAAGCACCACCAAAGCCCTTCTTCAAAAGAAGCTGCAGAAAAAAGGAAAAAAAACCAAAACCAAAAACCCCAAACAACCCCCCACCCCCACCCCGAGCCAAAAACTGTTTTACTGCAACAAACTAGGAAAAGCTGACTTTGGTTCATTTCAGAGAAGGAAATATTCTGGGACATCCAACTTACCTGTTGTCGCTGCAACTTGACTTCTTTGCGAAGTTGCTCAACTTCCATCTTCAGCTTTTCCTTTTCTGGCAAATCTTCGATGTGAAGGGCCGGCATTTTCGCCCCAGACTGGGCGCAGGGACAGCTGTGGAAGTGGAGCGGCTGGAAGTGCCGCAAACCAGGGCGAGTCCCGAACTAACTACGTTGCCTGCGCACCCGGCCAGCGCAGGAGGTGACAGCCTCCCCCAGCGCCCCGACGACTTCCCCTCACGCCAGCCCTGCCTAGCGTCCCAGGATCTTAAAACCCCTGCTCTTTTTCTCAGGTCTCCACAACCCCAGGAGGCCTGCCCCCGGGAGCCCGGGGAGGGTTGAGTTTGCGAGGGTGCCCAAGGACGCAGAGAGGCTGCGCGCTGAGCTGCGCGGTCTCCCGCGGGGATGCTGGCCGGGCCCGCCCCGGCTCCCGACCCTGCCACGCCCGCGGGGGACCGGCCTGGGCTGGGGCCAAAGGGTTGGAGTCGAGCGAGCCCACTTTCCTGGAGAAACAATAAAAGTTTTACTTTTTGTTCCATTTCCACCCCCCACCCCCACCCCAAGGCACATCCGGGTTTTGTTTGTGAAGCAAGAAAAGGAGGACACTACCCGGCAGGAAATAACGGCCCTTCACCTCTCCAAGAGTTTCAAAAATATACAGCATGTAACTTTCCTCCAGCTACATACTTGTTTACTGTGGGAAATGTGGACGCTTAAGAAAAGGCCTAAGAGGAAAATGAAACTGAGCTGTAATCTCAGAAACGCCCATCACATCTGTTGATGTATATACACACCCAGTCTGTTAAATGCCTGAAGCGGATTAACAAATTTTGGAATAAAAAAGGTATCGGGATGTGAATATTGTTTATAACTCACACGGCCATTTTCTGACATTAATAAATTGTCATCCTCAACAGCAGAGTTTTATTCTTTCTTCAGGAGAATGTTTTGTAATGTTCGAAGTATAAGCGGATGATCCTAGAAAAGACAGAAGCAGAAATCTTGAAGTTCTTACCAGAAAGTATTTCTCCATTCCCCATCTGTCAAGGTTTGGGTGACACTTGACACCGAGGGTTTTGAAATCCTGGCTCAAGCATCTTCCTGGATGTTTGCAGTGGATCTGCTTAGTATTGGTTACTCCACTTTCTGGAAAGCAACATGCATCTAGCTGCTACTTTGTGAAGCTAGGAACAATGTCTGATGTGACAAACGTTTGCATGCAATACAAGGTTTCCCTTTGACTATCTAAAACCTTGTTAATGATGCTCAAAAGACTAGAAGAAAAATAAAGCATGCAGGAAGAAAAAATAAAGTATCCCAAGCAGTCAGATACATATTCCTTTCTCCCCAGAGATTACCTCCTGCCTATAGCGTCGAATTCAAGTTGAGTAGAGGCAGTAGCTGACTACTTCAGGGTACTCGGCCTTAGACACCATAGCCATTCCCTGTTTTGTAAGCAGAGGTTTTTGTTTGTTCATAATTCCTCACCAGGCTCCACCCACTTATCCTCAATGAATATATTAGAATGAAAAGAACAATGAGCCCCTTGATGAGTACTTGTGGGTTGCAGCCCCTGCTCTGCCACTGGCCATCACTAGAAAAGTCACTTATTTCTTCCTGGATTTTGGTTTTCTAGTTTGTGAGGTATGTCATGGGGTAGGGGAGGGGTGAATTAGCTAAGGTGCATTTCATTTCTAATTGTATTTATGTATCTACATCTGTCACATCACTTTCACAAAGAAAAATATTTAGGAGCTTCATTTTCTGTATTTGAAATACCACACATGCCAGGATCTCCCAGGCTCAAAAAACTTGGATCAGCTGCAGTTTTCCCTGTTAGCAAGCAGTGAGCCAAGACAAAAAGCTCACATCTGTTTCCAGAACTGATTTTTTTAAAAAATTTGCCCATTGCTTAAATTTAAAAGGTTGGTTAAAACTAGCTTAAATAAGTTAGTGAAAGTAAGTTAATGTGGCCTGAATTAAATAAGTTCAGCACCCAAATTAAATAAGTTGGTTAAGTAAATTAATGTTTGTCTGTTCCAAATCATAAGAATAGAGTTATTTTGGCCTTGAAATTTCTTCCCTGTGAAATCATCTAGTTGCATGCAGTGATATTTATAAATCCATAATGGTTCTTTAAATGGTTCTTTAACTTCTTCCACAGTATTATGAGACTTAAATTAGAAATGAAATACATATTAGTATAATTTTTAAAATTTATTCTTATCAAATAATTCACATGCTAATAATACCATATTAAGTAAATTGATTAAACTGAGTTGGGAAATGCTGACATCTCATGATCACATGGCACTGAAAAACGTTTAGTTGTTTGGTTTTAAATGGTAAAATGATGGGTACTTTTTTCTTTAAAAAACAAAAAAACAAAAAACAAGAGTATGTAGCTCCCTATTCCTAAGCACGACTTCACCTCCTAGAGGGCAACCATGGTAAGCAATTTCTCGTGTATTCTCGAAGACATTAGCAAAACATTTTGGATAAACAAATGTTAAAATCCATTATTAGTTGTATCCAATTGTGTTAACTTTTTACTTATATTGTACATATTACCTCTAATAGAAGTTACTTTACCAAGTAGTGTGTGTAGAAACCATTACGCAGTGAAGATGACAGATGTAATCGGAAACTTTATTAGCCTACTGTCTCTTGACAAATGTTTTAAAGAATCTAAATTTAAAAAAAATTAACCATGTGGTTATTTTCACTTTTAAAGTATAAAAGAGCAAAGACTATGACATGTTTACCTTGGCATGTAAAGAAAGGGAAAGCTCTTTGACGATTTTTTTAATGTATTAACTATGCTGTTAAAAATCCATGTAAAGAAAAGTCTATAAGCAAACGTTGAGGTTAATTTTATTGGAGTTGATTTAATATAACATGAGCTCAAAAAAGGCAGGGTTCTGGTTTTATCTTGTGATTTTTTCAAGACATAGATCCCTTCTGCCTCTGTTCTGTAGTATAAATAAAACTAGGTTACCTCCCAAATTATGTTCTTCTAAAATTTATAAAGTAAATGATGACTGTTTAGGCCATGAAAATGATTGTTTCTTTAAGGGAAATATTTAACCCACATTTGATAAACTCAGTTCATTTGATATTGGTTCAATTTATTATAAGATTCCTTTTCCAGATAAAAATAATAGGAAATCACAAGAAGACCAGGTCTGATGTTCCAATTTTCATTAACAATTACTTACAATTCATGGTATCAAAATGATTTACCAATTCTGTCCATAACAAGAGTTTAATTTCTACTGAATATAATTGGTCTTTTTCGTTACTCAGTTTACTGTCTTCCTTGTGGCAATACATTCTTTTAAGAATTTAGGAAGTTTGAAATTAGCCTTGTTTTGAAATTGGGCTAAAATCAAATCAATCCAAATTAAAATAACAGTGAGGGTTTTTTTTTTTTTTCTTGCTAAAGTTTAAACTCACTTATATGTACAATGGTGGCCCTGGAATAACAACCTCTGAAAAAAACCCAGTCACTGACTGCCAGTTGTAGCTGTGTAGGCTGAGGGACATTCATGATTTTATTACCTTCTTCCTGGACCATCTTTCTCTATACATCTTTCCTATAATTTTTATCTTATTCAAGTTTCTGCTGACAATCTGTATTTTTAAGCAACAGGAATTTTACCCTATGGTTGATTTAATCATTAGTTAAGCCAATAAGAATTCTGAGTTATCCAATATAAAAAATACGTCCCTTGCCTGCTTTTAATTGAACACTTATTAAGTTAATTAAATTGTAGAGACAATTTATTAGTTGATATGGCAGTTTCAAAGATGAACAGAGTTTCTGACTTGGGAAATTTACAGTATAGCACTGATACTAAGACAACCATATAAATTATAGTAAGAGAAAGCAAAGTAATGTTAAATGACTAAAGAGATATAGGCTGGGAATGGAATGAGAGACAGTTTTTAGTGTGCCTCAGAAGAGGGGTAGGATTTCAAAGGCTGAAATGAGATGGAGTGGAGGGACATTTCGGATGGAGAGATCAGTATGACTAAATCCAGGTGAGAAAATGAGGTGACAGGTCAGGGATTATTTAATAGTTAAGTCTGTTGACTACAGGAAGTCTAAAGGTTTTATAATAATCGAAGACATTACTTTTTTTCTATATGTTTTTCTCCTATCTAAATGATTTTATATAGTCACATAAGGATCCACCTGAATCCATTATACAAAGTTCAAGTGTTGAAATTACTTATCTGAAGGTCTCAGCTATAAAGTGGATGAGTCAGGGTTTTAATGTAGCATCTTCTGGCTCCCAAATCTATTTCCAGTTGTTAGATGAAAGGCAGAGACGTTGTTAGGACTATACATGTTACTAAATGTCAAAGCCAAGACTTCATATTTTTTAATCAGAAAAAAAAGATATATTGAACACTTAATAAACATTAAATGGCACATGGAAAAAGCTCCTAGAGACAGACCACAATTAAACAAACAAACAAATAGATAAAATATATAGGATGCTAGAAGGTGGTGGGTACTACAGAGGAAAATTAGAGTGGGAAAGGGAGATAGGGAGTGCTGGGGGTGAGGTTGGAGAGGGTTTTTGTAATTTTACACAGGGGAAAAAAGCTTCTCCTGAGGAAAAATGATGAGACTCTTGTAGTTTATCTTGGAATCCCTTAATACACAAAGCATGTTTTGTAATAGGGAAGAATCTTTTGTATTCTATTACAAGTTAATCACTAAAGGGATATTGCCTGTAAGCTTAAATTTTACATAATGGCCCATATTTGGGAACCCTGCCTCCTAGGTAATATGCATTTAGCTAAAATACCTTTGTTTAGCTCACAGGAAACACCCTGACCAGGCCCACCTGTGAATGATGGCAGGGAGAAAGAAATGAATACATCCCCTGCAGAGGCTGATGGGAACCAGGAAATGTTTGACTTTGACTCCTTCCTCTTTTAGTATAAAAGAAGCCAGAATTCTAACTCAGGAAAGATGGTTCTTTGGGACACAAGCCAACCATCTTTTTTAGTTTGCTGGCTTTCTGAATAGAGTTGTTTATTGCTTTCTGAATAGAGTTGTTGCCTGAAGAACTCATCTCTTGATTATTGGCCTGTCGTGCGGCAAGCAGTATGCGCTTAGACTCATTAACAGTTTGATATGTGTTGGAGTGTGTTGCTAGCGATTCATCCAGAGATCCAGAATCTGGCCCTGAGAAATTTGCCAATTCATTTCTCTGATCCTCGATTTTCTCCACTCCGAGATGAAGGGGTTGGACAAGAGTCAATAGATCTTTGCTGAACATCTACTCTGGCCAGAGTAGGAGGGCACTGTGCTAGGAGCCAAACCTGAGACGACCTTTAGATTCCCTTCCAGGCCCAATCATAGATAACTCTTATCTTGTTTTTAAAAGGATGATAATCAATTAGCATTTCTGAGTATTCTGATTACTAACGTATCCAAAAACAGCACTGTAAACGTGGGGTAGCAACATAGAGACACTAACAACAAAAACAGTTTCCGAGTTGGGGTAGTTTACACTTGTCATTTGTTACAGAAGCACAGGCAAGTTATCTCTTAGTCATTAGCACAAAGGTAGTGAAAGTTGGCTTACGAGAACTCAGTTAAGATGCCGGGAGGAAACTGATTAGGCAGGTGATGCAGGTGATAGCTATTATTCTATCATCTTGCCCTTACACTGCTGCAGAAAAAAGACTATACTGGTGAGTCTTCGTGGGGAAGGCATGGAATTGCATGCATCTTAAAGGATTCTAAGTATTTTGTCTAGTTCTGTTCCCAGTAATAATACTAGTTAACACTTACTGGGTCTTACTACATGTCAGACAATATGCTAAGTGCTGTAGTTACCCTAGTATAATATTTAACCACCATGAAAAAGGGGGTTGGATCATTATTATCCCTATCCTACAGTAGAAGAAACTGAGATTAAGTAATTTATCCAAAGTCAGGCAGGCAGTAAAGTGCCAGAGCCAGACCTTTCTGGCTTCTCATGACCTTTATTTGAGTGCTGCTTAAATCCACCATGCTCCATGACCACAGACTGAACCCTTAATCCAACTGGCATTCTAGGAAAAAGTCATGTCATTGGTGACAAGTAGAACTGGTAAGAATGCAGAAAGAGGTTATGTTAAAACCATTGCTGCTGACTGAGGGTTGAGAAAGGGAAACAGAAAACAAAACATCAACAACAAAACTCTTCACAGCATACATTCTGCCAAGATAGGTTTTCCGTGAATCAGAAGAATAGATTTCTTAATTCTCTAAGTAAGTGAAAGGCTGCGGAAAATACAAGTCTAACCATGAAATTAAGAGTGCTGAAAGGGTAATGGAGAAACATAAAACATTAACTATATGCTGGCATCCAGAATAATATAGACTCATTTATAAAACATATTATTGTTAAAGAAATGGGTCAATCAATATTTGTTGTCAATTATGTGTTAAACCCTGTGCTAAGTACTTTAAGAAAAGCATAGACTTATGTATTATCACAGTCCAAATTTTATTAAATGCTCATATTTATAATTTAAAAATTCATGTACATGCTTAATAGTATTATTACATATGACCAAACAGTATGTCATTAAAGCTCAAGATATTCCATGGAATTAAAAAAAATTTTTTTTTTATGAAATCACACAGCCTCCTTTGAGCTCCTTGAAGGGATTTTTGTCCTCTGGGATACCTTTTACTAATGGATCCTCCCCAGATCTTTCTTCAACATAATCCCTTACTTCTTCACAACATTTGGACACCTTAAAGGAAAAAAAGAAAGAGATGACTCATTTGGCTTAATAGAGAATATTGCAGAATCCAAGAATGCATTTATAATAAGAATTTTTGTGTGTGTTCTGTCTTAATGTGATTCTGCTTTCTGCCAATGCATTTGTACTTTCTACGAGAGAAGAAGAAATAGCTGCTCCCTGCCCTGCCCTTGTGGGTATCTCTGGGCAAAGGCTAACCAGCCGCCATACTCCAGCTAAGGGCTCTCATCGCACGCTGCCTCCAGCTTCTTTAGAGGAGACAGGGTCCAGGGATCAGAAAACAGCTGACAGCACAAGTCAAGAACGTTACCAGAGTGAGCACTGATTAAATCGTTTTCTTCACTCCAAAAATATGACCTGTGAAGGTGGAAGGGAATGAATAATTGTTAAATTCCAGGCTTATCACCACTCCTGGATTCTCAGAAGTATACACATATAAGTTTATTTTAAGCTGGTCTACAATGACTGATCATGATTGTAAACTTGAAGGTGAGTTCCAAAGGGACCTTTGGCTGATTTGTTCACATGTGTCCCAGGCATCTAGAACAGAGCCTGCATTTAGTTGGTGCTCAGTAAATAAATATTGGCTAAACTAAATCATTCGTTTTGCTTATGAGCTTGCTCCTTAGTCATCGGCTCCATTATAGTAATGACCCTGTGAAAAATCAGGCTTTGGTATCTTAATGGACTCAGCCAGAGCCTGTTAATGTACCATGTAACATACTGTTTAGAGAGAGGCAAAGCTCTATACATGTGTAAGTATGAGTATGTGTATGTGTGTGTGTGTGTATACACATGCATATACACACATGGGACCAAATTATTCATTTTTTTAAATGGTCAACTTGTTTTGTTTTCACTTAATTTATCCTTCATGACATTAACACAAAACTGCTTCATTTTGGCAGTCCATGAAGTGACCATTCTGTAAGTTACCCAAGGAATTTATTGTTTTAATAAAATCTTCACACCATTTTTGCATGAAAGTTCTAAGCAACATTAGACAGAAGACTTAAGATTACTTAGAACTCTGCAAACTCATTATCTACATATTAGAACAGATCATTTCTAATCGGGGGCAGGGCATTGTTCAGGTGACTCCTTCACAGAACGATACCTGGAGTTTATGCACACATTTGAAATATGCAATACTTTAGATTCACTTTTTTCCTCCTCAAAATTCAAACTTGAGATTTAGATTCACTTTTCCCCCCGTCTTCCAAACACCAGCTCTTTGGGCCCCAACCAGTCGTCAGGAACAGGACTCAGTGAGGGGTTAGTTTTGACAGTGTCTGGCTAGGATCTGAGGATACTGAGGAACAGACTACCTAAAATCCTATGTGAGTGGATGTGCTTCAAAATTATTTCACGGAGCCTTATTATAAGTATATATAGTTTAATACAGGGTTATATGGCATGGTGGAAAGAGCATGGGCATTGGATTCAGGCCATCCCAGGTTTGATTTTGACTCTGCCCACTTACCAGCTGTGTGTCCTTAGTTAAAATAGTTTATCTAAGGTATAGTTACTTCATCTATGAAATAGGGGAAGCAACACAGATTGCATTAAGTACCTGGCATATATAGATAGTCAATCAAATGGTAGCTATTACTATAAAGATTGCTTTTAGTTTTTGCCTATTATATTCGCTTACAGTCATTGCAAATCTTTCAGCTTTAGAAACTGGATGCAAAGAGTTGTCTTACTCTGACAGTAATGCTGCCTTAACAGCAAAGTAGGTTGAGGCACATTATGAATCAGTCTGGTTCATAGATATAAATAATAATTTTTAAAGTAATAATAATTACATATTGTTACTATTCTCATTTTATAGAAGAAGAAACTGGCACAGATGAGTTAGCTCATTTAAGTGAGTATTACACAGGAAGTAAGTTGTAGAGCCACAATCTGAACCAGGAATATGGTTCCAGAGGATACCCACTTACCTGTACTGTGATGACACTATGCTATCCTGTGTCAGAGCTCTGGGTCCAGGCCTGGAAAGTTCTGTGTGTGTGCATGTGTGTGTAGTCTTGGCAGTTTGATATTAGATTAAATTGATTCCAAGAGCAAAGACACATTGAGTAATAGGGCAAAGGAACCCCAAAACCTGACAAATGGGGATGGATGCGATATTTATCCAAAACAAAAATTCCCAGGTGAACTTGCCACAAGTGAATAGTAAACATGATGACAACCAAACTGCCTACAAAACAATCCTGAGTATATAAATAACAAAACAGCTTTTGGATGTTTCAAATAAAGAAGAAAAAGATAACCCTTCTTTACCTCAAAAGTTTATTTTCCCCCAATTATAAACATAAGGATTTAAACTTTTTTGGTGTGCGTTCCAAGCTTCTGTGCTGTTTACAGATTTAATTTTATCTTTACAGCAATACATGTTTTGCCTGTATGGAAGGGGCAACAGGGAAGTTTGAGGCAACTATAAACATAAAAGAAACCAAAATTCCAATTTTTACTGGGAGTAAGAGTTTTGAGCAAAGTATGAAGATAATACAAGCTCCTTTTTTCGCTTTGGCCTGATAAGCTTTTTGTTTGTTGTTTGTTTTAAGAAATATGAAATATACTCTTATCACTTGTGGAGGAGTTTTTGTCCTACTGATGTTCCCAAAACAAAGAAATTTAAAATACATATCTACATTTTCTAAGCTTCGGTCACTGTTTGGTGGAAACTTTTATTCCTTTGCCACTTCTCCTCCTTCTACTGGCAGAGGACTTTTGGTAACCATTTCTAAGATGTGAAAAATGATTTTAGGAGAAACCAGTGAGTTCTTGTGCCTGAACTCATTTTTATTTGCAAAGAAGGAACAGAATATATTCATTCATTACTGGCCTTGACAGTGCTGGAGGGGATGTCTTGGCTAAAAGTATTTGAACAATATCAAATAAAGAGAAGCTTATCAATTTAGAAAAGTAAAAACAAAATGCCTATATGCATTGTTTAACTTTATTGCTTAGCTAAAATATGATGTCTCATATTCTTCATTTTATTTTTCTTTCCCTTTTATTTAAAACAACTCTATAGCAGGACACTTCAAGATGGCGGAGGAGTAATACGTGTAGATCACCTTCTTCCCCACAAACACATCAGAAATACATCCACATGTGGAACAACTCCTACAGAACACCTACTGAATGCTGGCAGAAGACCTCAGGCTTCCCAAAAGACAAGTAACTCCCCTTGGTAGGGCAAAAGAAAAAAGAAAAAAAAGAGACAAAAGAATAGGGACGGGACCCGCACCAGTGCGAGGGAGCTCTGAAGGAGGAAAGGTTTCCACACACTAGGAAGCCCCTTCATGGGCAGAGACTGCGGGTGGCAGAAGGGGGAAGCTTCGGAGCCACGGAGGAGAGCACAGCAACAGGGATGCAGAGGGCAAAGCGGAGAGATTCCCGCACAGAGGATCACGGCTGACTAGCACTCACCAGCCTGAGAGGCTTGTCTGCTCACCCACTGGGGCAGGCGGGGGCTGGGAGCTGAGGCTTGGGCTTCGGAGGTTGGATCCCAGGGAGAGGACTGGGCTTGGTTGCATGAACACAGCCTGAATGGGGCTAGTGCACCACAGCTAGCTGGGAGGGAGTCTGGGAAAATGTCTGGAGCTGCTTAAGAGGCAAGAGACCATTGTTTTGAGGTGCGTGAGGAGAGGGAATTCAGAGCACTGCCTAAATGAGCTCCAGAGATGGGCGCGAGCCACAGCTATCAGTGCGGACCCCAGAGACGGGCATGAGATGCTAAGGCTGCTGCTGCCGCACCAAGAAGCCTGTGTGCAAGCACAGGTCACTATTGACACCTCCCCTCCCGGGAGCCTGTGCAGCCGCCACTGCCAGGGTCCCATGATCCAGGACAGCTTCCCCAGAACACATGGCACACCTCAAGCTGTTGCAACATCATGCCGGACTGTGCCACCGCAGGCTCGCCCCGTATTCCATACCCCTCCCTCCCCCCGGCCTGAGTGAGCCAGAGCCCCCGAATCAGCTGCTCTTTTAACTCCGTCCTGTCTGAGCAAAGAACAGACGCCCTCCGGCGACCTACATGCAGAGGCGGGGCCAAATCCAAAGCTGAACCCTGGGAGCTGTGCGAACAAAGAGAAAGGGAAATCTCTCCCAGCAGCCTCAGAAGCAGCAGATTAAATCTCCACAGTCAACTTGATGTACCCTGCATCTGTGGAATACCTGAATAGATAACAAATCATCCCAAAATTGAGGAGGTGGACTTTGGGAGCAACTGTAGACTTGGGGTTTGCTGTATGTGACTGACTAGTTTCTGATTTTTATGTTTACCTTAGTATAGTTTCTAGCGCTTGTTATCATTGGTGGATTTGTTTATTGGTTTGGCTGCTCTCTTCTTTTTTTTAAATTACTTTTTAATTTTAACAATATTTAAAATTTTTTAAATTTTAATAACTTTATTTATTTATTTGTTTTCTTTCTTTCTTTTGTTTTTCTCCCTTTTCTTCTGAGCTGTGTGGCTGACAGGGTCTTGGTGCTCCGGCGGGGTGTCAGGCCTGAGGCTTTGAGGTGGGAGAGCTGAGTTCAGGACAGTGGAAAACCAGAGACCTCCTGGCCTCACTTAATATCAATCGTGAAAGCTCTCCCAGAGATCTCTGTCTCAGCGCTAAGACTCAGCTCCACTCAATGACCAGGAAGCTCCACTGCTGGACACCCCATGATAAGCAACTAGCAAGACAGGAACAGATGCCCACCCATTAGCAGAGAGGCTGCCTAAAATCATAGTAAGTTCACAGACACCCCCAAACTCAGCACCAGACATGGTCCTGCCCACCAGAAAGACAAAATCCAGACTCATCCACCAGAACACAGGCACCAGTCCCTTTCACCAGGAAGCCTACACAACCCCCTGAACCAACCTTACCCACTGGGGGCAGACAGAAAAACAATGGGAACTATGAACTTGCAGCCTGTGAAAAGGAGACCCCAAACACAGTAAGTTAAGCAAAATGAGAAGACAGAGAAATACGCAGCAGATAAAGGAGCAAAGTAAAAACCTAGCAGACCAAACAAATGAAGAGGAAATAGGCAGTGTACCTGAAAAAGAATTCAGAGTAATGACAGTAAAGATGATCCAAAATCTTGGAAAGGATGGAGAAAATACAAGAAACATTTAACAAGGACCTAGAAGAACTAAAGGGAAAACAAACAATGATGAAAAACACAATAAATGAAATTAAAGATTCTCTAAAAGGAATCAATAGCAGAATAACTGAAGCAGAAGAACGAATAAGTGACCTGGAAGATAAAAGAGTGGAAATAACTACCACAGAGCAGACTAAAGAAAAAAGAATGCAAAGAATTGAGGACAGTCTCAGAGACCTTTGGGACAACATTAAATGCACCAACAATCGAATAATAGGGGTCCCAGAAGAAAATGAGAAAAAGAAAGGGACTGAGAAAATATTTGAATAGATTATAGTTGAAAATTTCCCTAACATGGGAAAGGAAATAGTCAATCAAGTCCAGGAAGCACAGAGAGTCCCATACAGGATAAAGCCAAGGAGAAACACTCCAAGACACATATTAATCAAACTATCAAAAATTAAACACAAATAAAATATATTAAAAGGAGCAAAGGAAAAGCAACAAATAACATACAAGGGAATCCCCATAAGGTTAACAGCTGATCTTTCAGCAGAAACTCTACAAGCCAGAAGGGAGTGGCAGGACATATTTAAAGTGAAGAAAGGGAAAAACCTACAAACCAGATTATTCTACCCAGCAAGGATCTCATTCAGATTCAACAGAGAAATTAAAACCTCTACAGACAAGCAAAAGCTAAAGGAATTCAGCACCACCCAACCAGCTTTACAACAAATGCTAAAGGACCTTCTCTAGGCAAGAAACACAAGAGAAGGAAAAGACTTACAAAAACAAAACCCTAAAATTAAGAAAATGGTAATAGGAACATACATATCAATAATTACCTTAAATGAAAATGGATTAAATGCTCCAACCAAAAGACACAGACTGGCTGAATGGATACAAAAACAAGACCCGTACATATGCTGTCTACAAGAGACCCACTTCAGACCTAGGGACACATACAGACTGAAAGTGAGGGGATGGAAAAAGATATTCCATGCAAATGGAAATCAAAAGAAAGCTGGAGTAGCAATTCTCATATCAGACAAAATAGACTTTAAAATAAAGACTATTACAAGAGACAAAGAAAGACATTACATAATGATCAAGGGATCAATCCAAGAAGAAGATATAACAATTGTAAATATTTATGCACCCAACATAGGAGCACCTCAATACATAAGGCAAATGTAACAGCCATAAAAGGGGAAATCGACAGTAACATAATCATAGGAGGGGACTTTAACACTCCACTTTCACCAATGGACTGATCATCCAAAATGAAAATAAATAAGGAAAAACAAGCTTTAAATGATACATTAAACAAGATGGACTTAATTGATATTTATAGGACATTCCATCCAAAAACAACACAATACACTTTCACCTCAAGTGCTCATGGAACATTCTCCAGCATAGATCATGTCTTGGGTCACAAATCAAGCCTCGGTAAATTTAAGAAAACTGAAATCGTATCTGACCACAACGCTATGAGACTAGATATCATTTACAAAAAATCTGTAAAAAATACAAGCACATGGAGGCTAAACAATACACTACTTAATAACCAAGGGATCACTGAAGAAGTCAAAGAGGAAATCAAAAAATACCGAGAAACAAATGACAATGAAAACACAATGACCCAAAACCTATGGGATGCAGCAAAGGCAGTTCTAAGAGGGAAGTTATAGCAATACAATACTACCTCAAGAAACATCTCAAATAAACAATCTAACCTTATACCTAAAGCAATTAGAGAAAGAAGAACAAAAAACCTCAAAGTTACCAGAAGGAAAGAAATCATAAAGATCAGATCAGAAATAAATGAAAAAGAAATGAAGGAAACACTAGCAAAGATCAATAAAACTAAAAGCTGGTTCTTTGAGAAGATAAAGAAAATTGATAAACCATTAGCCAGACTCATCAAGAAAAAGGGAGAAGACTCAAATCAACAGAATTAGAAATGAAAAGGGAGAAGTAACCAGTGACACTGCAGAAACACAAAGGATCATGAGAGATTACTACAAGCAACTATATGCCAATAAAATGGACAACCTGGAAGAAATGGACAAATTCTTAGAAAAGCACAACCTTCCGAGACTGAACCAGGAAGAAACAGAAAATATAACCAGACCAATCACAAGCACTGAAATGGAAACTGTGGCTAAAAATCTTCTAACAAACAAAAGCCCAGGACCAGATGGCTTCACAGGCGAATTCTATCAAACATTTAGAGAAGAGCTAACACCTATCCTTCTCAAACTCTTCCAAAATATAGCAGAGGGAGGAACACTCCCAAACTCATTCTATGAGGTCACCATCAACCTGATACCAAAACCAGACAAATATGTCACAAGAAAAGAAAACTACAGGCCAATATCACTGATGAACATAAATGCAAAAATCCTCAATAAAATACTAGCAAACAGAATCCAACAGCATATTAAAGGGATCATATACCATGATGAAGTGGGGTTTATCCCAGGAATGCAAGGATTCTTCAATATACGCCAATCAATCAATTTGATACACCATATTTACAAATTGAAGGATAAAAACCATATGATCATCTCAATAGATGCTGAAAAAGCTTTCGACAAAATTAAACACCCATTTATGATAAAAACCCTGCAGAAAGTAGGCATAGAGGGAACTTACCTCAACATAATAAAGGCCATATATGACAAATCCACAGCCAACATCGTTCTCAACGGTGAAAAACGGAAATAATTTCCACTAAGATCAGGAACAAGACAAGGCTGCCCAATCTCGCCACTCTTATTCAACATAGTTTTGGAAGTTTTAGCCACAGCAATCAGAGAGGAAAAAGAAATAAAAGGAATCCAAATTGGAAAAGAGAAGTAAAGCTGTCACTGTTTGCAGATGACATGATACTATACATAGAGAATCCTAAAGACGCTACCAGAAAACTACTAGAGCTAATCAATGAATTTGGTAAAGTAGCAGGATACAAAATTAATGCACAGAAATCTCTGGCATTCCTATACACTAATGATGAAAAATCTGAAAGGGAAATTAAGGAAACACTCCCATTTACCACTGCAACCAAAAGAATAAAATACCTAGGAATAAACCTACCTCAAGAAACAAAAGACCTATATGCAGAAAACTATGAGACACTGATGAAAGAAATTAAAGATGATACAAACAGATGGAGAGATATATCATGTTCTTGGATTGGAAGAATCAACATTGTGAAAATGACTACACTAACCAAAGCAATCTACAGATTCAGCGCAATCCCTATCAAACTACCAATGGCATTTTTCACAGAACTAGGACAAAAATTTCACAATTTGTATGGAATCACAAAAGACCCCGAATAGCCAAAGCAATCTTGAGAACGAAAAACGGAGCTGGAGGAATCAGGCTCCCTGACTTCAGACTATACTACAAAGCTACAGTAATCAAGACAGTATGGTACTGGCACAAAAACAGAAATATAGATCAATGGAACAGGATAGAAAGCCCAGAGATATACCCACACACATATGGTTACCTTATTTTTGATAAAGGAGGCAAGACTATACAATGGAGAAAAGACAGCCTGTTCAGTAAGTGGTGCTGGGAAAACTGGACAGCTATGTGTAAAACAATGAAATTAGAACACTCCCTAACACCATACACAAGAATAAACTCAAAATGGATTAAAGACCTAAATGTAAGGCTAGACACTATAAAACTCTTAGAGGAAAACATAGGCAGAACACTCTATGACATATATCACAGCAAGATCCTTTTTGACCCACCCCCTAGATAAATGGAAATAAAAACAAAAGTAAACAAATGGGACCTATGGAAACTTAAAAGCTTTTGCACAGCAAAGGAATCCATAAAGAAGACAAAAAGACACCCTCAGAATGGGAGAAAATATTTGCAAACGAAGCAACTGACAAAGGATTAATCTCCAAAATATATAAGCAGCTCATGCCACTCAATATCAAAAAAAACCCCAACCCAGTCGAAAAATGGGCAGAAGACCTAAATAGACATTTCTCCAAAGAAGATATACAGATTGCCAACAAACACATGAAAGGATGCTCAATGCCATTAAACATTAGAGAAATGCAAATCAAAACTACAATGAGGTACCACGTCACACCAGTCAGAATGGCCATCATCAAAAAATCTACAAACAATAAATGTTGGAGAGGGTGTGGAGAAAAAGGAACCCTCTTGCACTGTTGGTGGGAATGAAAATTGATACAGCCACTATGGAGAACA
Source organism: Mesoplodon mirus (assembly GCF_964341445.2). NCBI lineage: Eukaryota > Metazoa > Chordata > Mammalia > Artiodactyla > Ziphiidae > Mesoplodon > Mesoplodon mirus. The sequence goes on from NC_138985.1 coordinate 58,110,012, forward strand.
GTATGGAGGTTCCGTAAAAAACTAAAAATTGAACTACCATATGACCCAGCAATCCCACCACTGGGTATATACCCTGAGAAAACCATAATTCAAAAAGAGTCATGTACCACAATGTTCACTGCAGCACTATTTACAATAGCCAGGACATAGAACAACCTAAATGTCCATCAACAGATGAATGGATAAAGAAGATGTGGCACATATATACAATGGAATATTACTCAGCCATAAAAAGAAATGAAATTGAGTTATTTGTAGTGAGGTGGATGGACCTAGAGTCTGTCATACAGAGTGAAGTAAATCAGAAAGAGAAAAACAAATACCCTATGCTAACACATATATATGGAATGCAAAAAAAATTTTTTTTTTTCTGAAGAACCCAGAGGCAGGACAGGAATCAAGACACAGACGTAGAGAATAGACTTGAGGACACCGGTAGGGGGAAGGTTAATGTGGGATGAAGTGAGAGCGTGGCATGGACATATATACACTACCAAATGTTAAACAGATAGCTAGTGGGAAGCAGCCGCATAGCACAGGGAGATCAGCTTGGGGTTTTGTGACTACCTAGAGGGGTGGGATAGGGAGGGTGGGAGGGAGACGCAAGAGGGAGTGGATACCGGGATATATGTATATCACTTTGTTATACAGCAGAAACTAACACAACATTGTAAGGCAATTATACTCCAATAAAGATGTTTAAAAAGGGGCTTCCTTGGTGGCGCAGTGGTTGAGAGTCTGCCTGCCGATGCAGGGGACATGGGTTTGTGCCCCAGTCTGGGAGGATCCCACATGACGCAGAGTGGCTAGGCCCGTGAGCCATGGCCGCTGGGGCTGCGTGTCCAGAGCCTGTTCTCCGCAGTGGGAGAGGCCAAAGCAGTGAGCGGCCCGCGTACCGCGAAAAAAAAAAAAATTAAAATAAATAAATAAATAAATAAATAAAACAACTCTATAAAAATTTTAAAACATTTTTAGCTTAGTGGCCATAGAAAAACAGGCTAAGTGCTGGATTTGGCTTATGGAAAATAGTTTGCCAAACTGTTGATTTTAACTCTAAATCAAAAGATAATTATGATTATTAATTTTCTTAATTTCTGATGAATTTTATCTGAACAACTTATTTTCAACTATATTGAGTTTCTCCAGTGAATGATGTGGGAGAGGAAAAATAATTTTCCCTCTACACTTCTAGGTTCTTGACTGAGATAACCCTGTAATAAGAAAGGCAGATTAACAGGAGAAAAGCAAACAGAAGTTTAATAACATGTATACCTCCTGTATACAAGGGAGAGACTCAGGAAAACTGAGTAGCTCCCTCAAATAGTCCAAGCCACCACCTTAAATCCCACTGCAGTGAAAGACAAAAGAAGATGGTAGGTGTGGATGACAGGGGTGTGGGGAGCCAGTTATGGGTTTAAGATAACTACCAGAACCTTACCCTAAAATAATTCAGGACAGCCTATCCCTTAAGGACAAATATTTCCTCCCTTATGTCAGAGTACAACCTCTTGGCTTTGCCTTTGTAAGCCCCTGACTCTTTCTCTTCCCTGGACACTCTTTCCATTTTACCCAAATCTGTCTCCTGAACTGTAATTCTTAACACCCCAAATACACGTTTTTTATTTGGGGGGGAAAAAAAAAAAAAGGAAAAGCACAGTATTAAAAAAACAAAACAAAGCTAAAACAAAGAACGGTCCCTAAATGGACAAAGCCCCACATCAACAAACCAAAACTTAATACCTAACTTAACTGCAGTTTCAGCCTTTCCCAGGAGTGGAATTTAAACCTATCAATCTGTAACTTCCTGATCAGCACTAGTGAGGTAATCTGCATGATAGACCCCTGCTCTTCCCCCAAAGGAAGTTGCTCCTGCCTGAAATAATTCTTTCTTTTGTTTATGACTTCCTTGTCCCACCCCTTTGTACCTATAAAAACCTTCCATTTTGTACAGCTCCTTGGTGAGCCTTTCTACTTGCTAGATGGGATGCTACCCAATTCATGAATTATTTAATAAAGCCAATTATATCTTCAAATTTACTCAGTTGAATTTTGTTTTTTAACAACAGCAAACAAGGGTAAGGCTGTTAAGCAGATCTAAGTCCTTGTGTTCTCCATGATAAGAGTTTCTAGAGATTTAGAGTCATGCTTCTCCTCCTGATACAGAGAAGGAGACACCCTTACTCATGGAGATTTCCCTTATAAATGTAACTTGTCTCTTAGGAAAGGGTAACTTCTAGTTGGCTTTCAGAGCTTCCCCTGTGTCTGCTATTTTTCAAAAATGATCAGCCTAAAATAATCCTTATGCCAAAAAGGCATATTTTGGGGTGGCAAATTCTGCTCCCCTTCAATGGCTTTTAACCTGGTAGTGCTACAGTTATCTCTAGTTTAAAAATAAAATACAAAACAGCAGCAGTTTACCAGCATTCTTTCCAGTGTCACTTCTTTCTTGAGCTGGTCAACTTCCATCTTCAATTTGTCCTTTTCTGTCAGGTCCTCAATATTGATCACTGGCATCTTTTGCCTGCTGAAAAGGTAGAAAGTTTATACACCTGAATTGCTAGACTCACGTCAAGTTAATGTTAGCCAACCCTTCCCTCAGCTCTTAACTTACTAAGTGAACTGTTTGTTTTAACTTCCTATGATAATCAATTTCTCTTGAGTGCTCTCTGAACAATTCTAGCACTGCACACTAGCCTTGAGATTTTAAAGCTTCCTTATAATCTTCATTAATATGATTAAACTAAGTACTTGACTGTAAACACCTGCTAGTAGGTTTGTGGGGAGAGGTCAGTTCAGTCAGTAAATAATCGTAAATATCCAATGTTCCTCCTTTTCCCTGTTTATTTGACACAGTGTAAAAACTTGAGGTTCCAACCCTTATCTCTCCAACTCCAAAGCCCTCCCTCATATGATTTATGCCATTTAGGTTAGTTTGAGGTCATTCTGAGGACTGCCCATTAATCCCCTAAATCGCTGGAGTATTTGATCTGGTATTAACAGAGAAACATACAAAAAGTGTCATTATATGTTCCTGATAAATAATGGATTGAAATATAAACCAATGGAATGAAAATATAACAAATAACCTTGTTAGTTAGAAACAAACTAGCATACTACTTAGATGTGTTTCTCCTGGAATTTTTTTGTATGTAATTGTCACAACGAATTGGACAGCAATGATGAGCAAATGCAGCAGGTTAAAGGGGATGCGGTGAGTCTGATCTCCTGATGTACATCATAAAAAAACAGACTCTTCTGCCCTTTTAGCAATGTCTTCTTCTTAATTAGATCAATGGGCAATGCGAAAGATGGCACAGTAGCTAGTGATTCCTATATGAAATTGCCTGGAAAATATTTCATTGTAGCCAAGTGGCATCATGCTTTATAATCTCTCCTCTTTAGGTCCTCTCTTCTCTTTTGTTTCTCTGGTCCAACTTCTATGATGACATATTTTTATTAAAGTAGACACATTCAGGTCACATGTTATTTCAGAAAACAACATCATACATCTACATAAAAATACGCTGCTAATCACATTTCAGCAATTAACTTACTTCCTTGCACTTAGATAGTATTTTCATTTCCAAAACACTTAAGGAAATATTATTTTCCTTCTTAGTTTTATAATATTCTGTTCTTCTCTGGAAAAGAGGTAGTTTAACCTATTTTTTAGGGATAAATGCCTACATAGGCCAGCACAGAGGTGGAAGAGAACACCCGATGGGTACTGAAAGCCAATGTTTCCTATCCTTTTAATTTTTATTTTATTCTGTTCTTATTTTAAGAATCAGTATGACAACAAAAAAGTGATTTCTTCCTGTGTAATTACTGCTTGGTATTCAAGAGCCCATTCTCAGTGTTATTCTTACCTTCCTTCTTACTCCCTTCAGACTATCTGCAAAAATTCACAAGCACCTCTGTTTCTGCTGATCATTTTTACCTGTTGACATGGTCTTTTGCACAACTTTTCTCCATCTTGGAAAATGTTTTCCACTTGGCAGTGACTGTGAAGAATCACTTTAGGAATTTGTTAAAATAGGGGCCCAACTTAAGAGATTTTGATTTGGGGTAGGGGTTAGAATTTCATTTTCTCTGTTCCAGAGAAGCTTTACTATATATTGCCAATGAAATGATCACTCACTGGCACTTGCTAGCTGTGTGGTCCTGATCAACTTATGTAACCTCTCTGTGCCTCAGTTTACTAGGAAACAGGAGCAATAATAGTACCTACACTGTAGATGTTTTCTGAGAAGAATAAAGATTGCATAACACTGCATAGCATGGAGCAAGCCCTCAGTACATGTTAGCTGATGTTACTCACTTACTCTGTACCTCCAGAGTTTCAAACTGTGTTGTCTAACACGTCACTTGCTGATAGGTGGCTTTATAAATGCTCTTAAAGGATATCATGTGGTCATGATTTAGCTCCTTTAATACCATGTGTAGTAGATGTCGTTGGTGCCCTTCCCAGACCCCCCTTTCCCTTTCCAGGGTGGGGTATTTATACATCCAGAAGCTGCGGTTGTTGACCACCAAACCTTTACATACGTTTGTCCTTAGCTGATGGAAGCCACTTCAGCTGGTGATGTCTGGAAGATTATGACAACTGGCCCCTGTGGGTGTCCTGTAGCAAATGGCTGGCTGAAGTGGGGTTCTAATAGCCCAGACGACTTGCCTCTGGGCTGAAAAGCCTTGGTGTAATTGAGAAACTGCCTGAGCACCCCATGGGTTCAGGATGAAGCTAGACTTCTGAAACCGCATCTTTGCCTGTCTTCTCCTCCTTCATCCTGTTTTCCTCCTTCCTTCAGAGATTTCTCCTGAGAGCTCACCATCAATAAATCACTTGGACAAGTGTCCCTGTCTTAGGCTCTGCTTCTAAGAACTCTAAGACACAAAGGATTGTAAAGACCTTTACAAGAGCATCCATATCTTTCATAACTTATGTCCTTATCACTGTGTATTGTTTTGTATATTGTTTGGTATACAGAAGAGAATCATGAAGTATTGATAAAGTCACTTGCAACTTACATCAGAAATATTCACCTAGACATAGAGAAAAGTGCATGATGTTGCAGGGGAGGAAAAATAATTTTCCCTCTACACTTCTAGGTTCTTGGCTGAGACCATCCTGTAATAAAAGATTAATAGAAGAAAAACAAACAAAAGTTTAGTAACGTATATACCTCCTGTATACGTGGGAGAGACCCAGGAAAACTGAGTAACTCCCACAAATGGCCCAAGCCACCACCTTAAATGCTGTTTCCAGCTAAAGACAAAAGAAGATGCTGGGGAGGGGGAGGGGGAGGGGGAGGAGGAGTGAGACATGGGAGGTTAACAGGCAAAGCACAAGTAAACAGCGTTATGAGAGTTGAGTTGCTGCCTTCTCCACTGATAAGAGCTTTTAGAGATTTAGATTCATCCTCTTCTTTCTGGTACAGAGAGGGAGACACAATTACAAATGGAGATTTCCCTTATAAATGTAAATGTCTCTTATAAGAGGATAACTTCTACTTGGTTTTCATGGCTTCCCCGTGTCTGCTATTTCTTAAAAATAATTAGCTCAAAGTACTCCTTATGCCAGAGAGGAATACTTTGGGGTGGCATATTCTGCTCCCCTCCAGTATATAACTTCATATTAATAACAAATGATTTCTTAACTCTAAAATGCTGTGATTCACCATATTTAATAATAATTTAAGCAAAACAAACTTCATTTGGTGGAGGTGAATCTTAGAAGATTTGAGAATGCTTGCCAAATTTGATACCATGGGTCTTGTATGAAAAATTTCAAAGAGTAAGGATCAAAACTCTCACCACCTTCAAGGACACCTAGATACACAGAGAAGCACAGCATATATTGTCTGCATGGAGAGTTCAAATGCTCAGAGTTTTATTGAAGTCAAGGATTTAAAAGGATTCAAAGAAAACATACAGATGGCCAACAAGCATATGAAAAGGTGTTCAACATCACTAATCATTAGAGAAATGCAAATCAAAACCACAATGAGGTATCACTTCACACCAGTCAGAATGGCCAACATCAAAAAACCTAGAAACAACAAATTCTGGAGAGGGTGTGGAGAAAAGGGAACCCTCCTACACTGATGGTGGGAATGTAAATAGATACAGCCACTAAGGAGAACAGTATGGAGATTCCTTAAAAAACTAAAAATAGGGCTTCCCTGGTGGCGCAGTGGTTGAGAGTCCGCCTGCCGATGCAGGGGAAACAGGTTCGTGCCCCGGTCTGGGAAGATCCCACATGCCGTGGAGCGGCTGGGCCCGTGAGCCATGGCCGCTGGGCCTGTGCGTCCGGAGCCTGTGCTCCGCAACGGGAGAGGCCACAACAGTGAGAGGCCCACATACCTCAAAAAAAAAAAAATGCATTAAAAAAAAAAAAACTAAACTAAAAATAGAACTACCATATGACCCAGCAATCCCACTCCTGGGCATATACCCTAAGAAAACCATAATTCAAAAAGATACATGTACCCCAATGTTCATTGCAGCACTATTTACAATAGCCAGGACATGGAACAACCTAAATGTCCATCAACAGATGAATGGATAAACAAGATGTGGCACATATATACAATGGAATATTACTCAGCCATAAAAAGAAATGAAATTGAGTTATTTGTAGTGAGATGGATGGACCTAGAGTGTGTCATACAGAGTGGAATAAGTCAGAAAGAGAAAAACAAATACTGTATGCTAATGCATATATATGGAATCTAGAAAAATGGTACTGAGGAACCTAGTGGTAGGGCAGAAATAAAAATGCAGACTTTGGGAATGGACTCGAGGACACAGAGGGGGAAGGGCAGGCTGGGACGAAGTGAAAGAGTAGCACTGACATATATACACTACCAAATGTAAAACCGATAGCTAGTGGGAAGCAGCTGCATAGCACAGGGAGATCAGCTCTGTGCTCTGTGATGACCTAGCAGGGTGGGATAGGGAGGGTGGGAGGGAGGCTCAAGAGGGAAGGGATATGGGGATATATGTATGCATATAGCTGTTTCACTCTGTTGTACAACAGAAAATAACACAACATTTTAAAGCATTATACTCCAATAAAGATGTATAAAAAAATAAATACAGTAATAATATAGAACCTTCAAAAATTATAAAAGTGGAATCTTTAAAAATTATATGTAAATTTATTATATTAAATATATAGTTATATACATATATTCATTTTAATAATAGTGAAAATATAAAGTTACAAATTAAAAAATTCAGATATAATATTTAATTGCTCTTTTAAAAAAATTTTATTGGGGTATAGTTGATTTACAATGTTATGTTAGTTTCAGGTGTACAGCAAAGTGAATCATTTATACATATACATATATCCACTCTTTTTTAGATTCTTTTCCCATATATGCCATTACAGAGTACTGAGTAGAGTTCCTTGTGCTATACAGCAGGTTCTTACTAGTTACCTATTTTATATATTGTAGTGTATATATGTCAATCCCAATCTCATCCCTCCTCCACCTTATCCCCTGGTAACCATAAGTTTGTTTTCTGTATCCATGACTCTACTTCTGTTTTGTAAATAAATTAATTTGTACCCGTTTTTTAGATTCCACAAATAAGCGATATCATATGATATTTGTCTTTCCGTGTCTAACTTACTTCACTCAGTGTAACAATCTCTAGGTCCATCCATGTTGCTGCAAATGGCATTGTTTTGTTATTTCTTAATGGCTGAGTAATATTCCATTGTATATATGTACCACATCTTCCTTATCCATTCCTCTGTTGATGGACATTCAGGTTGCTTCCATGTCCTGGCTATTGTAAATAGTGCTGCAATGAACACTGGGGTGCATGTATCTTTTCAAATTATGGTTTTCTCTAGGTATATGCCCAGGAGTGGGATTGCTGGGTCATATGGTAGTTTTATGTTTAGTTTTTTAAGGAACCTCCATACTGTTCTGCATAGTGGCTGTACCAATTTACACTCCCACCATCAGTGTAGGAGGGTTCCCTTTTCTCCACACCCTCTCCAGCATTTATTGTTTGTAGATTTTTTTGATAATGGCTATTCTGACCAGTGTGAGGTGATACCTCATTGTAGTTTTGATTTGCATTTCCCTAATAATTAGTGATGTTGAGCATCTTTTCATGTGTTTTTTTGGCCACTTTATCATTTAATTTCTCTTTGTCCCATTTTGCAGATGAGGCAAAGGTGATCCAGAGAATTGAAATGCCCCAAATCACACAGTTGGTGACAACAAAGCTGGGGTTATAACACAAGTGTTTGTTTTCTGGTCTGGGATGTTTTCCACTCTAGCACACTTCTCTCAGTTACCCTTTTCAAACTAGTTTAAAAGAGTAGGTTTGCTTTTTTTTTTTTTTTTAATATATATATACTCCATTACTCCAGAATTACCAAGGGCACTAGCCACCTCCATCCCCCCAGTTCCTCCATTAACTAGGCCACTTATATTCTAAACTTCCAGGTTGGGCCACCCTCCATGGGAAGACCTAAGAGGGGCTAGATCAGATTGCTGGAACTGTTACCAAGTATCCCCATCCCCACTTTCACCAGAAAATAAGGGGAGGACTGAAGACTCATAGACCAACAAGCTAAGGTAGCACTTACAGCTAATTCAGGGGAGAAACATACCCTCATCAGGTAGAATATATGTCACCTTTTACTTCTTCCTCCATCCTGCACTACTACTATCAGAAGAGCTAAGGCCCAAAAAAGCCAAGAAGAGAAGAGGAGGGGGAGAAAGTATCTCAGAGCTGTACCCCATCCACAGAGCACTGGTTCTCAATGGGAGCAATAGTGCCCCCTAAGGGGCCTTTTGAAACTGTCATGTTGTTTATGGTTTTCACTGGTTTTGTAGGTACGGGTTAGGTACGTTGAGGATAGAACTATGTAGAGTAGCTTAGTGTCTCACTAATGTCTTTCAGAGTTTCCATAGGTTTCTTGATAATTTATTTAGAATTAAAATGGCCTAGTGTAAAGTCAAAGGCTACTTGCTTTCTGTTTGCTTTTACCCATTATAGATTAATGTATTTTGAAGTAAGAAAACTTGACTAGGGCTTCCCTGGTGGTGCAGTGGTTAAGAATTCACCTGACAATGCAGGGGGCATGGGTTTGAGCCCTGGTCCAGGATGATCCCACATGCCACGGAGCAACTAAGCCCATGTGCCACAATTACTGAGTCTGCGCTCTAGAGCCCGCGTGCCGTAACTACTGAACATGCATGCCACAACTACTGAAGCCCACATGCCTAGAGCCCGTGCTCTGCAACAAGAGAAGCCATCGTAGTGAGAAGCCCGTGCACCACAATGAAGAGTAGTCCCTGCTCAACGTAACTAAAGAAAGTCCACGCTCAGCAACGAAGACCCAAGGCAGCCAAAAATAAATAAATAAATAAATTTATTTTTTTAAAAAAAGAAAACTTGACTAATAAAATATTTAACTTATAAGGGCTATATTAGGGGAAATTATTAAAATTAATTTTTTAAAGTTCTTTGTTTTATACAGAGGGTCAATCACAGATTCTTTGAAATAGAAATGTTGTTAGCACTTTAAATATGTTGATTCATAAACATTCAGTTTGACACATTTTTTTCAGAAACAAATCTACTCTGTTATGTACAATAAGCTTGTAATCATATGGGTATAAATTTTGTCTCATACTGTTCTTTTTCATCCTGACATTATACTTGGGACTATTAAAGAATAACAGCTAATATTTTATTCATTCATTCAACAAATATTTACCAAGTGCTATTATGTGCCAGACACTATTCTAGATGCTTGAGGGTAGAGCAGAGAAAAAAAAAATCAGAAAACTTTGCCTACAGGGAACTTACAGTCTAATGAAGGAGACAGGCAATGAATAAGGTTAAAAAAATTAAATGAGGCAATATAGTGTGATAAGTCCTAAGGAGAAAAATAAAACAGAGAAGGAATAGGAAGTGTCAAGAGAAGTATTTCAATTATTGAGAGAGTGGCCAGAGCAGGCTTCTCTGAGACAATGCTATTTGAATGAACACCTGAAGGAGTGAGCCATGAATGCTTACTGATTATTGATTATAAGAGAAGATTATTCCAGGGAGCAGTGAGCTAGTACGATTGGGAGGAGCCAAGTGAATATGGGGAAGAGTAGTTTATGGTATCAGTGATCACGTGGGTCTTTCGGGCCGTTGTAAAGACTCTGGCTTCACTCTGAGTGACTTAGGGAACACTGGAGGGTTTTGAGTAATAGAGTGATACTATCTGTCATATATTTTAGTAGCATTATTCTGGCAGCTATTTTGAGGCTAGACCATAGAGGGCAAGGGTAGAAGCAGAGAAGAGACAATTTCGGTAATTAAGGTGAGACATGATGGTGGCTAAAACCAGGGTAACAGCAGTGGAGGTGGGGATGGGTGGTGAGATTCTAAATATATTTTGAAAGTAGAGATAATAGGATATGCTGAGAGATCAAAAGTCAAGAAAAAGTCAAGATAACATAAATGATTTGGGTCTGAACAAATGAAGAAGGAATGCTGTTTCCTGAGATGAGGAAGACTTGAGAAGGGGAATCCCGTGTTTAAGATGCTTGTTACACATTCATTTGAATGGGCAGTCTAGAGTTTAGGGGAAAGGCCAGAGCTTAGGAGAGAGCCATGAGAATGGATGGGAATACCCAGGATGAACAGGAAAGAGAAGAGAACAAAGGATTAAACATTAACCCTCTAAAGTGAGGGCGTTGAGACAAAATTAATAAAGGAAAGTGAGTTTGTTGTGATGAGGATTAGTTAACAACTTCTGAACATTCACCATGTGCCAGACACTGTGCTGAACATACATATGAAATACCTCTATCCCTTTATATCTGTATGTATCTACTCTTCTTCCTTCTGTCTTTGTACGTGGACCAATAAAATGATAGCAGCTAACAAGTATTTGTTTATTCAGCAAATATTTATTGAGTAACTACCAGGGACCAGGCACTCTTGATTGCTAGGGGTTGAAGCAGCAAACGAAATCAACTTTCTTATCTCTTACTGTGTTTATACTACATCACTCTATAAATCATTCTTTTCAGCTGAGGGTTTTTTTCTTATTACATAAAAGGTAGTTTGTATTTGGGGTTTTTTTCTTCCATCTAATCAAGTTGATCACACATTTTATCATATTTGGTTTTTCAAAGCCAGTTACTGGGAGAATGGATACATGTATATGTATGGCTGAGTCCCTTTGCTATACACCTGAAACTATCACAACATTGTTAATCGTCTATACTCCAACATAAAATAAAAAGATTTAAAAAAAGCCAGTTGCTTTTGTATATGTTGCTATTTTTGTTACGTGAATACCAATCTCTCTCAACCTATAGCCTATACTTAAGGCACATGTGACTCATAGACATTCAAATATATTCTATGACAACTCACTTTCTTCCCCAGGACAACTCTATTTCTCTATTTCTACTGAGCCAGATGGGGTTTCAAGACATTTGGAAAGAAGTGTGATTGTGGCAATAATAAGTAATTTGTTTGTTCCACAGACATTTATGAGATCCTACCTTCCAGGTCTTGTTCTTAGCATTGGGATACAATGGTGAGTATGACAGGTAAGTTCCCTGTTCTCATAGAACTTATATAATAGTGAGAGGGTTAGACAAGTCAAATTAAAATAATAAACATAGTGATTTCAAATGATAAAGCTATAAGGATAGTTTGTGATACCATGAAGTCATAAGGAGTGACTGAGATATTGGGCAACGTCATATAGGCTGATTAGAGGTAGTGCCAGTGGGACCAACACCCAAATGCCAAGAAGGAGTCAGTGAAGTAAAGATCAGGAGATGAGCATTTCATGCAGGGGTAAGGGCTAAGCAGAGGGAACAGCTCATGCAAAGGACCCGAGGTGGGAACGAACTTGTATGAGGAGAATAAAACACACAGTGTAACTTGAGTCTAGTAAGATCAAGAAAGAGTGACGGGATGAGGTCAGTAAAGGGAGACAGTGGTCAGATCCCATAGTCACTCAGTTAGTGACTTCCATGGTGAGAAATAAAATGAGGAGCTAAATGGGGGGTTTTATTTTTATTTTGAAGGAGTCAGGTGTTGTGACACAGTCTAATGTGTTAAAAATACTCTGCTCTGTGGGGTTTAATGGAGAACAAAAGTGGAAACTGGGAGTTTCCACTAACCTAACATAATGGTCCCATAAGAACAGATAGATTTGAACTAAACTGGTGACTGTAGATATAAAGAGATATGGGCAAATTAAAAATGTGATTTGGAGGTAGAATTGACAGGACTATTGATAGACTGGGCAATGAATGGATGGGAGGTGTTAAGAATGATTCCAGAGTTTTTAGCTTGAGAATCCAAGTGTGTCATTTACAGAAATGAGGAAGATTGGGGGTTATCACCAACACTCCAGTTTAGGACATATAGCATTTAAGATGCCTGTTAGACATCCAAGTGGATATGTTAAGTAGATAAAAGTGTTTGGAATCCAGCGGTGAGATCGAGACTATCCATAAATATATGTATATGTACGTGTATGTAAAGTTTATGTATATATGTACTTGAAATCACATAAGGAGAGAGTAGAGTTAGAGCCTTGAGTCAGCCCAACCTTTAATTGGCTGGCAGAGGAGAAGGATAGATTGATTGAAAAGCAGTCAACTAAGTAGGAAAAAAACAAAAGAATGTGGTATGGTAAAGACTAAAAAAAAGGCATTTCAAGAATGACGAAGGATTTGAAATTGTTAAATACTGCTGAGAGGTTAGACACAATGCAGATGGGAAAATGTGGTCTTTGGTGACCTTAGGGCCAGCTGCTGTGTCATACGTATTGAGAGGTCCAGTAAGGTGGCAACATGATGAGTTGCTCTGGACAAGAGCACTTCCTGTTCTTCCTCTTCCCAGTATGCAAGTTTACTGAGTGGAATGTGGGAAAAAAGGGAGATGAGGAAGTGGAGGCAGAGAGTGAAGGTAACATTTTTGGTAAGTTTTGCTGGGAAAGGGAGCAGTGAAGTGGGGTCCTAACAGGAAAGGGATGTAGAATCAAATAAGAATTTTAAGTCTGGGATGAAAAAGAATCAGAGATAGAGCACTCCAAATGGAAACGTAAAACCTGGGTGTATGTGCTGAATGTTGCAGAGGAGGGAGTGAAGTCCTTGAGAAGGCAAGAGAGGAAAGGACCCAGAGCAGTAGCCAAGGGGCTGGTCTCTGACTGGACCAGGGCACGCCCTCCACTGTAAGAAAAAGCAAGACAGAGAATACAGGACATTCAGTTGACCAGTAGGAACAACTGACCCTTCTCTGGCTGGTTCAGTGTATCTACTCCAGACTAGTGTGCTCAATCCTCTTCTAATACAGACATTTCAGTTCAACTCAGTTTTTCCCTCAGCTAATAGATAGTCAATAAGAGGAAAAAAATAGTGGTAGTGCTAGGAGATGTATGCCCATTTCAAACTGCAACTAATGTTTTCTCCTGCCCCCAAATGGCAGGTTGTTCCTCCTGTGTGATTTAAGATATAAAGCTTTTCTACATAAAGCTAGAACAAATGAACAGTTGGAGGGCTTATGACACTTTAGTAAGTAATGTATAACCAACATGAGATTTGGGTTAGAGTATAAAAATAACAAGGCATTTTCATGAAAGGGTATCTTTATACTTGAAAGGTCAAGATCCATTACTTACTGCTAAATATAACCCTAATAATAAGGTCTTTAGGGATTAACTCTCTCAATCCTCTAATCTGATTACCAACTTTGGCAGATGTTTCTCTTAGAGCATTAGAGCAATGTATTAAATTGTAGCTATCTGTTAGTTCTCAATTATAAACTTCATGTTTGAAGAAAAAGGAAACCTGAGATAGAGCTGTCCACGTACTGAACGAGGGTCACGAGCACATGCTGTACATAATGAGCCTGACTTTGGTCCCCACTAATGTGGAAGAAAAGGATGTGTGCACAGTGAGACCAGGGGACCAGAATGCAGACTGCTAGTTGTATAGTTTTGACCAAGTCATGTATCTATCTAAAGCTTCAGCTTCCTCATTTGCAGAGTGGGGAGAATAAAGTACCTGTCTCAAGTGGTTATCGTGGGGGGTTTAATGAGCTAATGAACGCAAGGCACAATGCAAACTCTCAATAATAAACATCTTATCCAGTATTGTAGTTATTGCTATTGAGGTTTCCACATGGTATACAAGAGTTAGGGGAAATTTTCCCTTTCTTCCCCCATTCTTAATGTGTCACTCTCTAGTGGACTGGTAACCCCAGCTAGAATTCTGGGTAGGTGGTGAAGCTGCATTATGCCAGAAAGGTCTTGGATAAAATAGTCCAAAATTTGTTCCAACCTTCTGTGTGCCCTACATAGTTAAATGTGCAGCACCTGAGTGAGAAAAAAGATGGCCCGCATCCTACATAGGCACAACCTTTGAGGGAACATACATCTAGGAAGAAGAGAAAGGGGGTTTCTGAGATTCTGCCCTTCTGCAGAAGGCAATGCTTTGCCATAACCACAGCTGCTAAAAGAACCAACCAAAGAAACTAGCTGATGGAGAAAAGTGTCTGTGTCCCACAGGCACTGAAGATGTAATGTGAGATATGTTTGTGTGGATGGGTTTTTATTTCTAATTGAACTCTTGCTTAAATTTTACTTATTTCATCCTCCATAGTCCCATAGAACCTGGTACATATTTTTAATATTATAATAAGAACACTATATTGTGACTGGGTCATAGAGTGTTCATCTGTCTACCCTATTTTGCCGTGAGATCCCTAATGTGTTTATTCATCTTTGTATCCCAAATGTGCACAAAGGCACAAAGTTGGGCACATTTTAAATGTTTAATCTGCTTATTTTTAAAATAGGTGAATGAAAGAATGACCATGGTAAGAGACACATTATACACTCCATTATCTTGTTCTGCCTAGGGAGAAGGATAAAATTAGGCATGGGGAATGTCTCATCTTCTAAGTGACTCCACTTTATTACAACACTGACAAATGCACTCTGTGTCCGACAGAGGGTGCATTAGAGCAAACATTTCCTACAAGGCCCAACCCGCTGGAAAAATGTCTAGTTGGTGAAGGAGCTGTCTAAACTTTAACAGAACTCTCATGACCCCTAATCTCTCAGAAGAGATTAACTGCCTTTCTTAGCAAATGTGCAAACTCCTTGTTAGTGCCAGCTGGACTCATTTCAGATTTTATTTTGACAGGGCTAAACTAATGGGCAGCAAGAACTTTGTTTAGTAAGAAGTTATCAGTGTAACTCCTTAAGTGACTATGTTATGTTATACGCAACCCCAAATCACTGGCTAAATTAATTTTCCTCATTCACTCATGAGTTAAACATGCCACCTCTCCCTAAGGTATCTGACAGAGAGGAAGACCATCTACCTCAATCTTTTCTTTAAATTCACGGTCACCTTTCAAGACTGTGGGGCTCTCAGAGGGTAGAACAGCACGCGCAAGGCTTGGGAATTCTAGGAGCTACTGTGTTCCAAGTCAACTTCACATCCACTTGTTATGGATCCAATGCGGGGGAGGGTGTGGAAAAGAACAGAGGCAAGGATCTGACACCTCAAAGCTGCTCCTGAACTCATGGGAGCCTTTGTGTGTTTTAATTCTGGAGTTTAGTGTTCCGCTCTAAGGTCTTGATACAGTAGAGAGAGCCTAGGTCTGGGTATGTCAGAAAGAATACAAGGCTGAGTGAGTATCAAGAATGTGGGTTCTTGTCTCAGCTCTGCCAACAAACTAAGGTAATTAAACATGACCAGCCATTTTATCTTTCTAGGTCTCAATTTGTAAATGTAAAATAAAAATACTGGAACAGATGGTATTGATAGTTCTCTTCAGCATTCAAATTATAAGAACTCCATGCCTTATTTTACAGAGATCTAAACTATTTTGAGCCTCTGTCTTTAGCTGCAGCCACTAGAGCTGTCACTTGGTTTGGCAATGACAAATCAATCTGGGTGACTGTTCTTCCCTATTCTCTCCAGCCTTGTACTTCCTGTTGACTTTGGATTAAGGAATTCTTTTCCTCAGCTGTGGTAACCTTTTGGCCTAGACACTGGTTTAAGGAAATACAAGTACTATGACATCCCTATGGGGAGGCTGATCGTGGTGGTCACATGGCTACTTCCACATAGTCCTAAGGATAAATCCAGTAATTTAAAGTAGTCCCAGGAATTTTAGATTCCTTTTATATTGGAAAATATCTTTTTCATGGATATAAAAATACTCAAGTGTTTTGCAGTTGAGGAGTAATTTCCTTCCTGATCATCTGGCTTGACAATCTCAAACTTCTGACTCCCCCCACTTGTTCACTTCTCCTTCCCTGTCCCTGCTCAGTGGTCACAGAGGTGTTAGAGACGCACCCTATTTGGCATAGAACAAGAGAGGAAACTAACATTTCTAGAGAATCTCTGAATACAGATTTCAACCTGTGTCTATAGACTCCATACCACAGAGGGGTGAAAAGCCTGGTTTTGAACCCTTCCGCCTCCATCTGTTACACAGCAGGCCTGAGTGGACTGAGTATTCTGCTGGGGCTGAGAGAACCCTGAAGCTCATTTCCCCAGAAGAGACTACCACAAAGTGGTATCTGATTGTGTGACAACTTCCTACGTGGAGAGGTGACCTCTGAGCACAGCCAAAGAGGAGAGCTGATGGGAGCAAAGCCACAGATTGTAGTCCTGCAAGGCCAGTTCATGTTGCTGTGTTTCTTGATTGTGGTTAATGCTCCATCTTAAAATGCTCTGCCAAGGCTTTCAGTGGGAACTGAGACATGGGATGATTCTGATGGATTCTGTGCCTGTATGTGAGAAGCACATCTCTCAGAGTTCCTAGGCGCTTTCCCTTTAATCCTTATAGCACACTTGTAAGGGACAGTGATTATATCCATTTCACAGATAAGAAAACTGAGGCTCTGAGATTTTATGTAACTTGTCCAAAGGAACAAGGAATAAAATCCAGGTTTCCTCAGACTCCCAAGTCTGCTTTCCCACTGCACCATGCAATTTCCCAAAATAATCTGCCCTAATTCCAAAGATTTCTCTTTCTACATGAAGCAAAAGATGATTAAAAACTGCCAGCAGCTGAGAACAAAGAACAGAAGTGACAACAGTTAATGCTAAATGGTAAGTCTGACTGAGTCTCCGTCCTTGAATTTGTTTTAGTCTGTTTCGGAGATATATTTAATCATATTCAGAAGAATGGAAATAGGTTAAATTTGATGTTGAATTAGCTTTTCTTCCGAACATGATCCTGTATAAACGTCTGGTAAAATTTTCCTCCCCTAATAATATGTGGGAGGTATTGGGAAGGTCTAATCTGATTCTCATGTGACCGTGTTTTTCCAAAACCAGCTGGCTGCCTCAGGGCTTGGCGTGCTGGAGTCAGCTCACACTGGCTCTGGTGAACTGATTGTATCCACCTATTTCCAACTCTGGCAGCTTGAAATCAAGCCAAAGTGAGAGCATTTACTCCATGGAAATCAGTAAAATATACAAACCACCAACCACCCGCCCCCCTCGCCCTTTTTTTCTCCTCCTGGTGAGCTTGTTGTTAAACATGTATCCTTACATCTCTGTCATTCTTAATCATAGATATCTAGTAATCTGACAGCATAAATGACACAGAGTATTTCCAGACCAGGTTAGTTTTCCTAGGAATATGGTTCTCTGTCATGGCATCAGCATAACTGAAAACTGGCCCTAGGGGTTATAGTGTGAAAACATACCAGACTATTAACTCACTGTGAGCATAGAGATTCTCAGAAACTTGAAAGAGAACTCCTGTAAACTCCCTCCAGTATCTTTAGGAGAAGCCAAGGATAATTATTCCCTTAAGAATATTAAATAGAGCAAGAGGAAAAGGGGGAGGAAGGGAAGACACATTCATCAAGAGAACCCATTAAAATGTTCTCCAAAAATATCCTTGATATTTCATGTAAAATCCCAGTGTAGATAATTTGTTTTGTATAAATAAAAAGTTAGTCTCAGGCTAATATATCAAAGGAACAATTAACTATAATAGATGCACTGACACTAAGAAATGTATGGGAAGGGGTTGATCTGGCCAAAGCTTCAGGATCCCCCCTAAGGCCACCTGTCTTTGGACTTTCATGTTCCAGCTCCAAAAACATAGTTAAAACTCTAACACATAGCTGATGGGGGTGTAAAATGGTATAATCATTCTGGAAAACTGTTTGGCAGTTTCTAATATTTTAAAATATTTTACTCGAGAGTAATAAAAGTTGTTTGCACACACAAAGCAGCTTTATTCATAGTTGCCCCAAACTAGAAATAACACAAATGTCCAATAATAGGACCTTTGTTGTATACTCATACATTGGAAGACTGCTCAACACCTAGAAGGAACAAACTCTACAATAGCATGTGTCTTAAAAACAGTAGTGGAGTAAAAGAAGTACAAAACAGTACATATCTTAGGATTCCATTTGCATGAGATTTACAACAGGTGAAACCAATCCGTGGTGCTCAGAATGGTTGCCCCTGGCCTGGGGTTGGAAGGATTGACTGGGAAAGGGTATGAGAGAATGTTCTGGGGTGATGGAAATGTTTAATTCTTGATTGGAGTGGTGATTACAAGGGTGTATATATAGTTGTCAAAATTGATCCAACTGTAATACTATGAGTCTTTTATGAAATGTAAATTAGAGCTCGATTGAAATATGGATGTGTATATCTATGTATAAATGTAAAGAAATACATATACTTAAATTTCTATTAAAGGGTCTAATGCAATGAGCCCAGCTCCCCTTGGCTCTGTGAATTTCACACTTTCTGCCCTTCAAAGACGTGGACTTTGTGCTTTCAACGTGTGGATTCAAGCTTCAGCGTGATGCTGCAAGTTGGAACCTTGTGCAATCACACCCAGGTCATTTCCCTCTAGCCTGTGGACTTCCCATCTCTGACACAATGCCCCATGTGGTCATCCCCGCTCGGCCACTGGAGAAAGTTTGGGAGGCAGGTTCAACTTGGTGGGGAATTCCTCTCCCGCCCCCCGCCCACCGCCGCACACACTTTCCAGCGCCCAGGGGGCGGCAGGGTCAGAGCTCTCAGGGCATGAATCAGTAGTCTCCCCTCAGGGCTCCGCAAAGGCGCGCTCCGCCCGCGCCTGTCCCGGGTCAGAAGGACGCTCACCCTACATAAAGCAGCGGCACCCACCACGCTGGAACTCAGACTGCCTCAAGGTTGGACGCTGTGCACCTTCCTCCCGCTGGCACATTCTGGGGACGCCTCACCCCACGGGCGGCTTGAATCCGGACACCATGTACTCTGTTCGTCCCCTCCGGCTGGTGGTTCTGCCGCTGCTCCTGGTGGGGACTGCGCTGGGAGATGCTCCTCAAGCGCTGCCAGGTATCTCCCTGCCCAGGGGACCCCCTTATCGCCCCAGCCAGGCGGCGAGGGCTCCGCGGACCCCTGCACTCGCTCTCTGTGCCCCGCTTTCCCCGATCGCTGTCGTGCACCATGCAACGGGGCACTTGCACCCAAGTTTGCACTTTCTTTCTCTGCAGATGCCCTTCTGCTGTGCTGGGAAGCTGCTGGGACAGAACTCCCCGGGAAGCCTCTCCCTCCGCGGAGATGTGGCTGACCCCCTTCTCTCACTCTCTGGCTCTCCTTCTGCCCCTCCTGTAGGAAATAACGCGGAGATCTGCCTCCTGCCCCCGGATGAAGGGCCCTGCCGGGCCCGGATCCCCAGTTACTACTATGACAGGTATACGCAGAGCTGCCGCGAGTTCATGTATGGGGGCTGCGAGGGCAATGCCAACAATTTCGAAACTTGGGAGGCCTGCGATGAAGCTTGCTGGAGGATACAGAGTAAGTGCTGGCACGCACACTCAGGACTCTTGTGCTGCTCCTTGCACTGAAGGGCTAGTAGTAACTTAGCTTATTTTCCAGATCGCATCTTCTACAGTAAGTTTTAGCCTGAATTTTCTCAAATATTAAGTAAGGCTTTTAATGCTTTTCAGTTTACCACAAGTGATCACAAAGTTTACAACGCCTAAGCCATCTCCTCTCTCCTCACTGGAATTTATCATAATTCACTGCGTGTGCAGACTCAGGAAAAGATTTCACCAGTAAGACGTAACACTGTAAGAGTATAATGTATTAGGTGCAACATAAGGGCTTGTCTGTATTTATCATAGTTCTAAACCTATGGTTTTTATGCCTCCTTGAGAATAGAATTTTCTCGTGTCCACTATCTATCAATCTGAAATACTTTTAGTGGATTTTGTTATTAAAGTGTGATTTAGCTAATTATAACCTTACTTTTGTCCCCGATACCCCATCAGGTCTTAGATTAGTATAGAGATATAGTGGAGATTCACGATGCTGTTTTTGATTTTATTTTAATTATGTTTATTATCTCTGTTAAGGCCTGTAACAGAACATGGGGCTCTGCTATTCAAGGAACTGAGCCAGGGAAAAATGTGTATTCCTATGAATAAGTTTGATTAACTTCGTATGCAGAAACAATCAGAATACTCTGAGAGAATAGTCTTTCCACTGAAGTTGAAAATTTATCATAGCCGAGCCAGGTCTGGAGACACCGTTAAAAAAAAAAAAAAAAAAAAAAAAGCCGAATACAGTTGCCTCTCAGTGTCTGTGGGGATTGGTTCTAGGACCCCACCCCCTCATACCAAAATCCACAGCATTTGTATATAACCTATGCACATCCTCCCTTATACTTTAAATCATCTCTAGATTACTTATAATGCCTAATACAACATAAATGCTAGGCATATAGTTGCCACCATAGGACAAATTTAAGTTTCGCTTTTTTTTTTGAACTTTCTGGAATTTTTTTTCGTGAATATTTTCTGTCTGGGGTTGGTTGAATCTGTGGATTCTGGACCCAGGAATACAACTGTAACTGGATACTCACTGTAATACTCACTGTAACTGGACTAGTGGGCAGTCTTTTGGGGGTTTACTAGCCCAGCACTAAATATGATGCCTTCCCCCACTCCATCCCTGGCCACCACCAGTTGTTTCTGAAAATACACTAAAGTTTTGAAAGTAATACTAAGAAGGTTAATTTTTTACTAACATTGTTTTATGCTCTCCTTGTCCTAGAAGTTCCCAAGATTTGCCGGTTGGAAGTCAGTAAGAGGCAGTGTGGGGAGCTCAGAGAAGTGTATTTCTTCAATCTAAGTTCCATGGCATGTGAAAAATTCATATCTGGCGGGTGTCACAGCAGTGAGAACCGGTTCCCAGATGAAGCTACTTGTATGGGCTTCTGTGCACCAAAGAAAGGTAAATATTCTTTTTACAGTGTTTCTATTTCATTCCTTTATTAAGGCTTTAGGGTGAAAAAGTAAATAATTTGATGTGGAATGAACATGGTTTGCGTTCTGGTGATTTCACATATAATATGATATCAATCTTCACACTATTGCCCTCTGAGGGAGTATTATTATCCCCTGTTCTACATATTAGAGTGCAAGCTAGAAGTTAACAACTTGCCAAGTTCTCAGGGCTGGAAAGTGACAAAGCTATGATTCAAGTTTTGCTTCCTCTTCTGCATTCTTTAGAACTATTTCTCATCTACTTAATTTACACGTAAAAAATTACAATCCTCATTAATGACATGACCTCAGGTTTGTATGAAATCAGTTGTATATATGAGATAGTGCGATAGAAAGACTTCATGGTGAAACCTGAAAATTTCTAAAGTTTTTGGTTAGATTTCTGTGTTCTTTAGTAGTTACAAATTGTAGCACAAATTGATCTCTATCCCTCTTTTCTCTCTTCCCCATTTCTTACCTACATTCCCCCCATGCAATCCCTAAAATCATGGGTTACTTGGGTAGTATGTAATGTTTACACAGGCATTTTCTGTAGGCACAGAAGAGACACGTACACAGAGATAAATAAGTTCAACAAACAAGGAAAACTTGCTTTGGCAGAGACTTTGATAAAGCTCTGTAGCTATACAGTGTTGAATATGCAAAATCTTGAATTAATGAGGAGATGGTTGTTGCTGGCGTTCTTTTAAATTGTTTATGTAAATGTAAGTGTTCCAGTGGCTACCTGGGAATTAGATACATGTATTCTTGATTAATAATGGAAGGAGAGCTGATAAAAACATTTAAAATAAAACTACCAACACAAGAGAGTTTACCAAAGCATGTCACATATTTTCCCATGAAATGTAGCCCATTTTTACCTGGCCATATCTGTTTTTCAGGTTTAATTTCTTTACACATTCAAACGATACAAGGATATAGCTTGATATTCTGTCCACTTTATAAAAATTTAGAATTAAGAAAATATGGCATGTAAGCTGTTTTGAAATTCAAGGCACACTTTTTAAATGGTGTAGTATGATATTTTGGATTCAGAATGAAGCTTCTATGGGATTAGATTTTCTTCAGTTACTTCAGTAATCAGCACAGTTTAGTAAATCTGGTATTATTGTATTTTTAATTTTATTTTCTTTTTCATTAAGGTCCATCATTTTGCTATAGTCCAAAAGATGAGGGACTATGCTCTGCTAATGCAACTCGCTATTATTTTAATCCAAGACACAAAGCCTGTGAGGCCTTCACCTATACTGGCTGTGGAGGGAATAACAATAACTTTGTTAACGTGAAGGACTGCAAACGCATTTGTGTAAAAGGTAGTGGATTTTTTTCTTATTCAATTTTTAAACTAACTTTATAAATAACTCATAAGCAAAATTATATTTTGATGTATCCATTTTACTAATAGCATATTGCCATTTCTAGACTACTTCTACATAGATAGCACTTTAGTACTGGTCAGTTTTGTCAAAATGTTTATACTGGCTAGGTAGAGTGTTATTGACTAAGTGGATAGTGAGTAAAACTGACTTTGTAATCATTAAAATTAAGATGAGGTGAGTTTGTAAGCATGTCGGAAGTGGTGATTTATAGCGAGCCTACAGACTGGGTAATATGATGTTTATTTTTATTTTGTTGACCTTAGCCTTGAAAAAGGGAAAAAACAAGATGCCAAAACTTCTCTTTGCAAGTAGAAGACTGAAAATTAAGAAGAAGCAATTTTAACCCTTTTTTTTTTTTCCCGTATGTCATCTTGTGAATGCCTTTATGGTTATATCTGAAGGATAATATGGTAACACAAGTAAGCGAATCATTAGTGATTTATTCACCAGTTCTTATATGTTACATTTTTTAATTTGTGTATTTTTTATACATAACTAGCTGCTATTCAAATGCGAATCTGTTATTTTAAATTTAATGTTCAACTATTTTTTATGAGGTTAAATTCTTGCTGTGCATAAGATATAAAAGCAAATATGACTCACCCAGTTCTTGGGGTTGCTCTCCCTGATTTCAGAAGATGATAGTAACTGAAAAATAAAAGAATATGATTATATTGTCTTATAACACATAGGATTATAAAAAGGACCAGCAAATATATTTAATTTTGCATTTAAAAGTTAGATTATATTTTGGACCCAAGGAGACAAACTTGCAGACTTACCAACACTTCAAAAAATGTTACAAATGCTATTATATAGACACTGCTAAGTTACTTCTATTTCTACAGTGTCATTTAAAAGATAATAAAATAAAGTAACTGTTTTGCCTGAATTAAAAAGTTAGTAAAGTAATTACAACCAGAAATGTTCTCCTCGGGTTGGGGTGGGGGGATTCTCTGTCTCTCTCTCTCTTCATCTATCCATTCATCCCCACTCAGCATTAAGTTGTTAAAATTTTTGTACTGTTCAAGGTGCTTATTTATACTATACCAGAGACAATGCATAAATTTAATAATTTAAATTCCACTAATAAAATATTCCTGATAAATATGATCATCCCATTTTAAACAGTTTTTTTCTTTCTCTGTAACAACAAGATTTTTTAAAATTCCTACATTTTCTTGGCAAGATTAATGTTTAAAGTATGCCCCTGATACGGCCAAATTATAAGTACATTTGCCCTTTTCTTGAGCAATCCCTCCTTTAAAGATCTATCCCAAAGGTATTGTGACAAAAAAAAAAACAAACCCAAAATGCTATATGCCGTAGTTGATATATTATTTGGAATAACTGAAAACTGGAAACAAACCAGATACTCATCAATAGGGGGTTGGTTGAAGAAATTATGGATGAAAAATCAGCAAATTATCTATATGTGGATATCATCTGATCCTCAGGATACATTAAAGAAAAACAGGGTCTAGAACAATATGAAGAAACACACACACACACACAAATCACAGAAGATACAAAGATATTAAAAACGTTTACCTATAAGATGAGGTAGGAGACAAAGGAGTGGACAGGTATGGAAGTGAAATTTATGTGAATGTACCTTACTATAATTTTGATCCTGGAACATGTAAATATTTTGTGTAATTAAAAAATAAAATTAAATCAAAAAGAATAAAAAGCATTCCTTCTAAAATTGGAAACAATTGAACTTAAATGAATATCAAATAGTAGCATAACTACAAAAGGGTATATAATTATTTTCAGTGACTTCCAAAACTAGTATTTTGACTCTGTATCTTTTGGAGGATATAATCTAAGAGTCAAATAAATTCTGAAGATATCTAAAAATGCATTTTTTAGTCTGATTAGTAATATTGTTATTTTGAACCTATCATACATAGAATACTATATTATATATTCTATAAAAATGTATTTCCCACCCTTTCATTGAAAAGTCTTTTGACAATCCGTCCAGATTATGGTCACTAAAAGAAACCAGAGCTTGCTGAGTCTAGGTCTGGGACAGGAAATGTGTAAGATGAACCTGGGCCATCTTATGCTGTAAAGCAAGGAAACTATCAAAGACTAATGAATTAAAAAAAAAAAAAAAAAGACTAATGAATCACGTCACAAAAACCGAAAAGTAACATTAGGGGACTTCCACTGACCTAAAGTGAGGCAATATGAGCATCAAAACAAACAATGACCACAATATATATAAGTATATAAATATGAATACAACATGAGTTAATAATTACACACATACCTCCTTGGCGACTCTTAGAGGTTGCTAGGGCACTATCTCATTACTCTGAAAACTGATGAATTAGAAAAATACTAAAGTACTTATCCTTTTTTATTTAGTCTTAACAACTAAATAGTGTATGAGAGAAAGTTACTCATAGAAGAATCCTACCTAATACATGCAATAAAATGTTAGAAGATACCCCTAATGAAGTATGCATCTAGGTAACGATCATCTGTGGATGCTGAAACCATGGCATGAAAGATTGATGGGGAACAGTATCATGGAGAAATCAGACTAATGTCTCTGAACCCATGGATAATTTTAACATTACTAAAAGTGTGCCAACAGACATTATTCACTTCTGGATGTGATGCAATAAGAAGTGTACACCCTTTCTGATGAAGTAATCTTTCAGAAAGAAAGAGAGAAAAAATTAAACCTGAAGTTAGGCCAGTCTCTAGAGCTTACTGTCTATCATACTGCCAGATTGTAAGGCGCTCTTGGGGGGTAAAGGAGCAAGCTGGAAGAAACCAGGGAAAGTCAATCAGCCAAATACATAACATTGGACATTCTACAAGACAAATATCCTAGTTCCTCCAACAAACCAAAAAAATTTTTAGAAGGAGGAAAAAGAGAGGGGCTTCCCTGGTGGCACAGTGGTTGAGAGTCCGCCTGCCGATGCAGGGGATACGGGTTCGTGCCCCGGTCCAGGAAGATCCCACATGCCGCGGAGCGTCTGGGCCCGTGAGTCATGGCCGCTGAGCCTGCGCGTCCGGAGCCTGTGCTCCACAACGGGAGAGGCCACAACAGTGAGAGGCCCGCATACTGCAAAAAAAAAAAAAAGGAGGAAAAAGAGGAGACAGTGCTTTTATAGAATATGAGATGTAACAACAACAAAAAGCCTGTCATTAAAAGGTTTTCAGTTGAATAAGGCCTGTATTTATGACTGTTTTTGGTGGTTTCTGAGAATGACTATAGCAGAAGGATCTTGTGTGTGCTCTGGGGTTGTCGAGTGAGTGATACAGAGCCTCTGGGCATGGTGGTTAGGGGGTTCCAAGCACTACAGGGAAGCTTGATTTATTTGTTGACTTTAACCCACCCTGGGACCAAAGCCCTTTGGGGATCATGGACCTGACTTAGCTTACAGCTACAGCTTTCTGTTCAGCAAGGGTAGGAGGTAGACTTTCTGATATAACTGTTATAATACCCCAAACCTCTGCCATTTTAATTTTATGAAGAAATAAATAGAACTGTCGTAGGACATTCTGCAGTCGAAGGGAAATTCCTTTTTGCCACAATCAGCTTGAAGACAGGTCACTACTGTGATTGCACCAGACAGCTGTTTAAAAGGAATGTCTCATTCCGTGACACAAAAAAGGAATGGCTAGCTTTCAAATATCACAGCCTCTTACTGAAAAAAATTACTCTGGACTACCACTTATGCACACACATTGTCACATGTTCACCCATAGAAACTGCAATGGAGCCTTCTAGATTGCCTGGATCATGGTACCTCCAAGTATACATGTTATCTCTGCCAACAGTCTTATAGACATTTAGCTAATGATGTTATTCAGTAAGGGACTGTCCTTTGTCATGTCTTTCCCTGTATTTTAAGAGTGGTCATAGAAGCTTGTCTTTAGAAGCTTCATGTTTGTAAAAAACAAGAAAAAGAAAAGAAATAGGTCTTGCGATAAAAATAACAAAAAATAGAAAAGTGCAGAGTTGTAGCTTTAAATATTC
Organism: Mesoplodon mirus; assembly: GCF_964341445.2. NCBI lineage: Eukaryota > Metazoa > Chordata > Mammalia > Artiodactyla > Ziphiidae > Mesoplodon > Mesoplodon mirus. The sequence goes on from NC_138985.1 coordinate 58,136,728, forward strand.
GTTGTCTATATATTCTGTTATAAATACAGAGATGGAGGCAAGTAAATGTGGGAATCAAAATCATCTACAATTATTTCTTCTCCCTTCACCCTTGTATCAATTGGTCGCCAAGTGTATCTATTCAAACCTATTCTAATCCTCCTTATCTTACTCCAGGAAAATTAAAACATTCTCCCAAGTTTCCTCCCTGCCTATGTCTGCTCCATATCCAATCATCCACACTAAGGCCAGGGTAATCTTTCTTTAAAAAAAAAAAAAATCTTATCAGGTTACTCTTCTGCTTAAAACTCTTTAGTGGTTGAATTGGGAGATTGGGATTGACATATATGCACTAATATGTATAAAATGGATAACTAATAAGAACCTGCTGTATAAAAAAATAAATAAAATTCTAAAAAAAAAATCCCCAAAACAAAAAAAACACTCTTTAGTGGTTTCCTATTGAATCTTCATGTTACTGTCCAAGCCCCTAGCATGTCATTTAAGACTTCCTACAAGTGGACCATGACATTCTTCTCCAGCTTCATCTCCCCAATTACACCATCATCTATAACCTACAATTCAGTTGCACTAAATTGTGTTCTATTTCTAAAGCATGTCATAGTGCTTTATTTTTCTATAATACAGTTATTAAATTTTGTGCATGAGAGCCATCTGGGCAGCCAGGCACAGTACAGACTCCTAAGCCCCATGCCCAGGGGTTTTGATTTAGTGGTTTAAGTTGGCACTCAAAGATGTACATTAAAAACACTGGCTCCAAATGATTAGAATGTATACTTGCATCACAGGTGAGGAACACTGTTTTATGCCTTAGAATGTTTAATTTTCCTTTGAAAATAGTATCCATCCCTCCTTAAGAACTACTTGACAAGTTGAATCTTCTTGTTGGCACAGCATTCCTTGACGCTCCTCAAGCAGGTTTAACCATTTGTTCTGTGGGCTTGGCTATACCCAATACAACTCCTAGTCGCTCTAACGCAGTACTTAATTATTTTCCTAGGAGTTTTATTGTTAGGGTGTTTGGTTTTTCAAGCAAAATTAAAATTTTTTTTCATTTTAATATATATTATCATATTCACTGTATAATATATAGAAAATAAAATAAAAATATAAGGATAAAAATAAAAACAATCCAGTATTTTACCACTAAGTGATTAACAACATTTGTCTCCTTGAGGGAGAAATAACTTAGTCAAGAGATATGAGCATTTTTATGCTCTCAGTATATACTAACAAACTGCATTACAAAGTTAAATCAATTTATCCCCACCTAAGAAGCTAAGAATGTATGCAAATGTCCAACAATTTGGTTTAAAATAAACAGAAAAATAAATCACTTCTTTATAATTAAGTGGTATCTAATCATTATTTTAATTGGTATTTCCAAGATTATTACTAAATGTTGCACTTAAAAATATTATACATTTTCTCTCATTAAAGGTTAATACTTCCCTTTAAACTTAGCTTACAATGTTAACATAAAAATAGAGCTAATATTTTATAATTGAATTTTTAATAATGAATTGTTTCAAACATATAGAAAATTACAGAAAACATTATAACTGACCCAATTTAAAATACATGATAGGAGTTTGCCAGATTTGTTTCAGGTGCTTTTTCTATTTTAAGAAATGAGATGTTGCAAATAGAGCTTAAGATGCAAATGTTCCTCTGTCATCCTATCTCTCCCTTACTCTCCTGAGAAGTAACTGCTCTCCTAATGTTGGAGTATATACTTTCTGTGCATATTTTAATGCTTGTATTATGAATATATTCACCCACAGCAATATGAAGTATTGTTACACATTTTAAAATTATTTATATGATGTCACACTATGTATCCATTGTCATCATGCATTGCTACCATTATGTTTTAGGTATAGTCTATAAATCCACATTGTTTCATGTAGATCTGCTTCATTTATTTTGACTACACAATGTTATTCCAGTACATGAATACAGTACAGTATATTCATCCATTTCTCTATTGATGTATATTCCCAAATTTTTGCTTTTATAAACAATATAATAACAAATGTTTATATACATGTCTCATATTACACACATATGGACCTGGAAGTGGAATTGCTAGTTAAAGACATGTTCATCTTCAACTTACTGTATTTTGCCAAATAGCTCACCAAAATATTAGTACCACTAAGCACCAATGTATACAAATTTCTATTTCTTCAAGTTTTTGACAACACTGAACACTGGCAAAGTCTGTAATTGTTGCCATTCATAAGTGAGAAGTTGTACCTCATTGTTGTTCAATTTTTATTTTCCTGATCAGTAATGAGGCTGAGAATCATTTTTTTATATTTTGTTGGCCATTCTCATATCCTCTTGTATAAATTGTCCATTTGTATTGCTTCCATTTTCCCTTTGACTCTGTATCATTAATTTGTATATTTTTATGTATTCTGAGTAAGAATCTTTTGTTAGTTATGATTTACAGATATCTTCTTCCAATTTGTGTAAATAGTGATGTTATTTTGTTTTTCCTCTGCAAGTTGGATTGTGAAGCTACATTATTTCATGATATGTCATTAAGCAGGATTCATTTAGCACTTTCTCAACTCTTAAATTGATTATGTGACATCCTTACAAGAAAGCAGGAAGTATGATATTTGTGCCAAAGCCCAGTAGATTGTGAGATATTTCCTCAATAAAACACTGCAACATTTTGAACAAAGTGATAAGGAAAGTGTTATGTACTATAAGAATTATTATAGAGAATATAAAAAGAAGCAATATTGGAAAAATTACTGGCTAAGAACTTCTCCTAACTAAAAACATATGACTATATATTCAAGAAGCTCTACATGTTCCAAACAGAATAAATTCAAAGAAAAATACAACTGGTCACATCTCAAACTTCTGAAAACTAAAAACAAATTGAAAATCTTCATATAACTAGAAAAAACAAGTATCTCCAAATAAGCATCGAAAAGACTGATGACTGATATTTCAACAGAAACTATGGAAGCAGAAAATGACAGATTAACATTTTAAAGTGCTAAACAAACAAAACCTGCAAACCAATAATTGTACACCCAGCAAAAATATCCTTCAAAATGGAAGGATAAATGAAGATGTTTACATATAAACAAAAGCCAAGAGAATCTGTTGTCAGCAGATCTGCACTACAGAAAACAGTAATGGAAATTCTGAAGGAAAATGATCCCAGAATGGAATGACAGCACTAGAAGATAAAAGTGTGAAAAACTATAAATGAATTTCTGTTTAAAAGTATTGAGTATTATATCTTATGTATTTAAAACATGTAGGTTTTAGATATATGGAATTAATAGCACCAAAGGTAGGAGTGTTGGTTAATGGAATTAAACTCTTCTCAGCTTCTTGTATACTTTGGGAAGTATTACAACTTATTAGCTAGAATACATACAGTAAGTTAAGGGTAATTGGTGTAAGATAACAAAACAGATAGGGCTAAAAAGTAAGTAGAGGAAAGAATGGACTAATAGGAAAAACGGAATAATGATTAATCCAAAGGAAAGCAAGAAAAAAAGAAATGAAGAAACAAAAGATGGGACAATTAGAAAACGGTGGCAAGATAGCTGACTTAAATCCAACTATCTAAGTAATATTATTAAATATAAGTTGGCTAAACACTCCAATTAAAGGAAGAAATAGTCATATTGAATTAAAAAACAAACAAAGGGGCCTCCCTGGTGGCGCAGTGGTTGAGAGTCCGCCTGCCGATGCAGGGGATACGGGTTCGTGCCCCGGTCTGGGAGGATCCCATATGCCGCAGAGCGGCTGGGCCCGTGAGCCACGGCCGCTGGGCCTGCGCGTCCGGAGCCTGTGCTCCGCAACGGGAGAGGCCACAACAGTGAGAGGCCCGCATACCGCAAAAAGAAAAAAAAAAAAAAAAAACAAACAAAAAACAAAACAAAACAAAAAAACAAACAAAAATCCAAGATTCAACTCAATACTGTTTACAAGAGACATGCTTTATATACATGTTATAAATAACTTAAAATAAAGAGTAGAAAAGGTATACCATATAAACACTACTAACCAAAATAGTTTATTAATCTCAGACAAAGAAGATTTTGAGACAAGAAGAATAGCCAAAATAAAGAGGGACTTTCACAGTGATAAAAAGGTTCAATTTAATCAATAGGAGGATATAATAATTATAAATGTCTACATGTCTAATAAAAAGTTCAATACATGAAAGAAAAATAGAGATAACTAAAAGGAGAAATAGACATATCTATAATTGTAATTTATATAATTTGATATTTTAACACAGTTCTTTCAGTAAATGAAAAAGTAGGAAAAATTAATGAAATAGGAAATTTAAATAAAACACTATACCCAACAGATTCAGAATAAACATTGTTTTTAAATATATATGGAATATTTACCAAATGGACCACTTGCTGACCCATAGGTAAGTCTCAATCTATTCCAAAGAATCAAAATCATATAGAGTATATTCCCTGATTACAAAATTAAACTAGAAACTTAGAAAGATGGTTGGAAAATCTCTGAGTGTTTGGAAATTAAACACATACTATTATATAACACATGTGCCAAAGATGAAATCACAATGGAATAGATTTCAGCTAAGTGAAAATAAATCTGACATATCAAAAATCTGAGATGCAGTTAAAATATGATCAAAGGGAAATTTAAACTTCTAAATTAGTAATTAAAGAGAAGAAAGATTGAAAATCAATGCTCCAATCCTCCATCTCAAGAAACTAGAAAACTAACCATATTAAACACATTATTTAAGCACCCCCCAAAAATGTAGAACGGAAGTTAATAAAGATAACAGCAATAATAAAAATGTTTAGAAAACAGACATAAATTTTAAGAAAATAAAGTCAAAATTTTTTCTTTAAAAAAGTTAATCAAGTATTTTGTTAATAGCAAGATTTTAAAGAAAAGAAAAAGAACATAAATTATGAATATCACAAATAGAAAAGCAGACAATATTACAAATCACAAAGTTGTTGAAAATAAATTAATGGATATTGTTAACAAATTCATAACAATACATTTGGTAACTCAGATGAAATAGGCAAATTCCTTTAAAAACAAAAATGACGGGGCTTCCCTGGTGGCACAGTGGTTGAGAGTCCACCTGCCGATGCAGGGGACACGGGTTCGTGCCCCCGTCTGGGAAGATCCCACATGCCGCGGAGCAGTGGGGCCCGTGAGCCATGGCCGCTGAGCCTGCGCATCTGGAGCCTGTGCGCCGCAACGGGAGAGGCCACAACAGTGAGAGGCCCGCGTACCGCAAAAAAAAAAAAAAAAAAAAAAGACAAAACATGAAAAGCTATGTAATTTGAGGGGTCCAGCACAGAGTGAGAATGAGAGATTCCTTGCTCAAATACTAATTAGGAATTTAAAGATGGTGACAATAAAACATTAAACCAAGAGCAAGACCCTTGTAAATGCATGTGACCACATGGAATGCATGCTCATTAAGCTGGTCCTGTTTCCAAAACTAACATGAAGATAGGAAGACATTCTGAACATTCCCATATCTGTTAAAGAAATTGAAGCCACAGTTCAACTTTAGCACAAAGAAAACTTCAGGCCCAGATGGATGATTCATTGGTAAATTATCCCAGACTTTTAATAAGAAATAATCCCAACTTCCAAAATCTCTTCCAGAAGATAATGAAAAAGAAATACTTCCCATTTTTCAAGACTAAAACTAATTGGGAAAGGCATTACAAGGAAGAAAAATTATAGGCCTATTTCTTCTTTGTGAATAGATGCACAAAACTTGAACTATTACAAAGTCAAATCCAGTAATATAAAACACATCACAACTAAGTGAAGTTTGTCCCAGTGGTGTAAGACAGTTTCAACGTAAGAAAATCAATCATTGTAATTGACCACATTAACAAAATAAATGACAAATCACATGATCTTAACAGATGCAGAAAAGGCATTTGACAAAATTCAGTATCAATTCATGATAAAAAAAAAATCTCAACAAAGTAGGAATAGAAGAGCTCCTCCGTCATCTGAAAATGGATGCCCACAAAAACCTACAGTTAACATCATAATTAATGTTGAAATCTATGAAATTTAAGCTACATGAAAAGAGGAAGGAAAGCATCAAGGGGAGAGAGAGTGAAAAGGTGGTAGGATCAATAAGGCTGTGAAATCTATTGTTGATATCTGTTTTCCTCTGTGACTTGGTCTTTTAGCCTGAAGTCCCAGAGGTTTGTTCTTTAATTTTTGAGTCTAATAATTTACTGAGTAACATATCAAAATTGACCAAAATTTAAATATTTTATAGTTGTTTTTCTTCTTGCCACTTTTGTGATTTGTTTGGCCTATTTTCTATATCTAGTATTTTCCTTTTGAACAGCTTGTGTCTTGCTGTGGTCCCCAGCCTTTTTGGCACCAGGGACCGGTTTTGTGGAAGACAATTTTTCCACTGACCAGGGCGGGCATGGGGCTGGGGCTGGGGGATGGTGGATGGTTCAGGCAGTAATGCGAGCGCTGGGGAGCGGCAGATGAATTTTTGCTTGCTCGCCCTCCACTCACCTCCTGCTGTGCGGCCTGGTTCCTAACAGGTACCTGTCAGTGGTCCAGCCCCGGGGGTTGGGGACCCCTGATGTCTTGGATATTCTTGAGTCAACAATAACAAGCATCCCACAGAGCACTACAAGGGGTTTGGGTGGCTTACGAGGGTTCTTAGTTCAGGAATACTCTTTTCTGCTGGTGCACAGAATTATAAAGACTTTACACAGTGGTGTGTCTTCTACTGCTGTAATTCTTGAACTTTCTATGAGATTCTTACTTTCCATCATTTTCTTCCTTCTTACCATTCAGTATCAAGTCTATCAAGCCTCCAAGGGCTATTTACTTCTTTTCGGTTGTCTCACTGCCACCCTAAGCAATGCCTTCCCTAGTCTGCCACCTTTGGTTCTGCAGCTTCCATGTCTTTTCTCCTTCCCAATTCCCCAACAGCCGTGGCTTTGATCCAGGTCTCACACTCCAGTTTGGGTAAAACCCTCTTTTTCTTGGGGTAATATTATCCATATTTCACCAACTGCAGGACCCCACTACACTCTCATTTTTGGGGGGCATAATCTTCACGTTATTTCCTCAATTACATGTAAATTGAAGTTTGTGTGTTACCTTTCTCTTAGTTTTGCTCTAGATGTAAGTTATGGGTGGTTTTATTATATCTCCTTATGGATCCATATAGTCTTTGGAGGATGTGTACAGAGATTATTACTTAAGTAACCACTATTAGCCTAGGGGAATCTGACACTTTTAAAACTGAAATAATATTTAAAGTTTTAAGAACCACAGATCAATTTTCCTTTTCTCTTTTTTAAACTTACTCTGATTTTTACCTTCATAACTCTTAATGTGTACAGAATATAAATTACAGCTGACTCTTGAACAACACAGGTTTGAACTGCACAGGTCCATTTATATACAGATTTTTTTCAATAAATATACTATATATATTTTAATTTTACAGATCTTTGAATTAACTAAGTGTGGGGAAAAGTTTGTTTGATTAGAGATCACATTATGTGGAATCAAAAGAACTGGGGTTTGAGTTCTGATTCTATCTAAACTGCTTCTGCTTCCTGCCCTTGAGTGAGTCATTTATTAATTCCTTTGTTTTTGAGGCAGAGATAGCAGTATACAGATTTTTGTCTGCACAGGCATGGGTGCTCCTAACCCCTGAGTTGTTCAAGGGTCAACTGTGTATGTTGACACTACCTTCAGAGCGTAAGCCCCTTAACCCCACAATTGCACTTATAACTTTATCTTACCTAGTATTTGAAACTAACAAATTCTTCAGCAAAGATACAAATTGATATGGTCCTAGATTAGAATTTTGCAGTAGAGGCCAGCTATTCCCCTCTGAAACTAAAATGGAGGTTAATTTTATATTAATTTTATATTTTGCTTAAACAGTTCTTTTATATTTGATACTGAAGAGCTCTGTCTTAGTCATCCTCTCCAGGAAATTTTTCATCTGAATCACAGCACTATAATTCTCATGACAAATTGATATTCTGCGTTGTGTTTTAAAGTTAATCTTTTCAGATAACTTTTACTTGTAAAATACATTTTTTTTACATAGAGAAGTTGTTCAACTATAATTTTAAAGAATATATTCTCAGTCATTTTTTGTTTCTTGAGTTTATTGGAGTGAGATGAATGATGGTATACCATCAGTTTAATGACCACCTGCTAAAAACTTTTGTTTCAAATCGTAGTCCACAATTTTAAGTGAACAAACAAAGCTATTTACAACTTTTTAACAAATATTGCTGTCTGTAATAAAATGTTACTTTATAAATCAAACTTTTGTATGCAAATGTAATTTCTTGTAACTAATAATCAAGGATAGCCTTATCTCAAGATTATGAGCTATGCTTCAAGGAGACAATTACCTTTAAAATCAGGATATTTCTAAATTATTGTCGTTAGTTCAAACATTTAGCTACTAAAGACCAGTATTTGCCCTTCTTAGAAAATAGATAAATGGTTATTACCTAACTTTCTTTTCTAAAGATTTATATTGATTTTTACAATAATATCACAGTGTTTTATTCTTCTTTAAAAGTAATTTCTTCACTATTTGGATACATTTATTTTCCAGGTTAAATTCAGAATCTGTCTTTCAAGCTAAAAATATAACCCCATTCCATTAATTGGGTTTGCATAATATCTATACTTTCATTTGCAATAGAATTGTCATCTGTAATATAAGAAATTTGTCAGTAACACAAAGCATGCATTTAGGGTCATATCTCTATCTCTATTTTGTAAAATCATATTGTAATTTTTCCAGGTCCTCTTATCAAGACAGATGGTCCACTACAAATCTATGAGAATTCTCTTGCTTCACATGGATAGTTTAAGATTACTGGGAGATGGAAGCCTTCTTCAGCTGCAAATCAGAGCTCTAGACATTCAACTTAGAGACAGGGAGAAGCCTCCTCTCTGTCCATGACCCCTACTTATCCTTTTATAGAAGAGAATGCACTATCAGCAATCATCTGCAACTCTGCCTGGCTTCTCTATGCTGTAATGTGGCTGTTTTTCTCAGCCACTTGTCCAAATCAACCGGTCCTACAAAGGAATTTAGGCTCAGATTGAATCCATATCCTGTTTCCTAATGTTGAAGTCAGCGATATTCCTCACCTAAAGCATATCCAGGCCTTATGGGCTCACTCACAGCCACCCTCTCCTGAGGTGTTCTTTGGAGGTGCTGTGTCTGAAAGGAATCAGATATGTTTCAATGGGGGCATCTGTAACCCCTGCCCTTCTGCCTGTACCAATAATTCTCCAGGATTCCATGATTTCTTAAGCCCTATGGAAATAAAAGGCTTATGAAACCCTCTCTTCCTGTAATGGAGTTAGGTCCAACAGTCTAAGGATAGCTACTATAAATCCATGCATCTCATTCCTTTCTAGGGATGACAGCCCTAAATACCTACCTGATTCCTTCAAAGATATGTTATCTTGGGCTTCCCTGGTGGCGCAGTGGTTGAGAGTCCGCCTGCCGAGGCAGGGGACATGGGTTCGTGCCCCGGTCCGGGAAGATCCCACGTGCCGCGGAGCGGCTGGGCCCGTGAGCCATGGCCACTGAGCCTGCGCATCCGGAGCCTATGCTCCACAGCGGGAAAGGCCACAACAGTGAGAGGCCTGCGTAACGCAAAAAAAAAAAAAAAAAAAGATATGTTGTCTTTACTGTCTTAAAGATGAAGAAAGGGGTGAAACACACATGGACCTCTCTGGTAGGGTATTATATCAGAATAACAAAAAAATCATTCCTTGGTGCATCATTATTTATTTATTTTATATTTAAAGTTTATTTTTCATGTTTTTAAAGTTTTTGTTTTTTGCGTTAGTGAAAGTGTCTTACAATTCATACACTCTAACTGGTAATTACTGTTAAATAGGAAAGATAATTTTTGGCCTTGTTATTTTCTGATTAATCAAACACAATAAAGCTTTACTATCTGTTATACTATTTCAGTTGATTTTTAAAGTTTTTCTATAGAGAGATTCACAAAATTTGCAAATAACAATTGTATCTCCTTGTTACTAATATCTAAACTCTTTGTTCTTTTTCTTGCCTTGTTGCATTGCCTGAAATTTCCAGAAACAATGATACATAATAGTAAGGAAAGTCTATTTGTGTATTCCTGACTTTTATCAACATACTTTGTGTCTTATAGTTAACTATGCACTGATTGCAGGTTTGAAATTAATATTTATCAGATTAATGAAATATAATCATCTTCTTTATTTACTAAGAGGTTTTTCCTTATATGAGGAATATATCATGGTTCTAGTTACACAGATTTTCAGCAAATAAATGTGATATTTTTTCTTTGAAATTTGGATATGATAAATTATCTAACAGATATCTCAATATGAGCTTATATATAAATTCTTAAAATAAACCTCATATAAACATTAAAGCTTTTAATATAGCTCTGAATTCAATTTGATCATTTTAAAGGAATTTTATCTAAAATCTGTAGCTTTTCTCTTTCTAATGCTCTGTCAAATTTTGGCATTAGTGTTATATGCTGGACCAAAAAAAAAAAAAGGTGTATTCTAAAGTAGTCTATCTTTTTCTATGCTCTGGGATTTTATAATAGTATAAGATTTATTTATTTGTGTTAAGAATGGTTTTAATAACTCACACATTAAACTGTCTAAGCCTAGCACTCTTTCCAGACGCGCAGGCTCAGTGGCCATGGCTCACTGGCCTAGCCACTCTGCGGCATGTGGGATCTTCCCTGACCGGGGCACGAACCCGTGTCCCCTGCATTGGCAGGCAGACTCTCAACCACTGCGCCACCAGGGAAGCCCCTAGCACTCTTTTAAAAGAAGTTCTTTGTCAACTTTTTTCATTTTATTTATGACTTCTGATTTATTCAGGCTTTCTATAACTTCTTGAGCTGATTTTGGCAATCAATATTTTCCTTTAAAGTAATTTGATGGAGGCTCTCAAAATTTTTAGCAATGAAATTTACATCAGATTTTTAAAGACAAACCTTTCATTAATTTTATCCTTGATTACAGCTTTATTATACTTTTTAATAAACAAATATTCAATTAAACGATTCTGCTATTTGTATGTGTTCTAGTAAATTAACTTTTGCTTTTATCTTTATTAATTCCACCATATTCTTTTTGTAAGTTTTTTTTTCCTTACTTGAAATTTTTTATATGGAAGATTTGAAATATAATAAGAAATGAATTAAAAAAGTAGAAATCTGTAGTTAAATACAAATAAATCCATGCAAAAAAGAAAAAAAAAATAACACTAATTTTAGGGGAGGAGGTTAAAATATGATAGTACTAAATTGAAAAATTATGTTTAAGTGGAAAGTAAACTGAGTAGAATGAAAGTGTTCTAAGAAAGTAAAGGTATATGATTCTGTTAGGTTAAAGAGAAAAAATAAAATTAGAAACAATCATTTCAAATGAGGGCAAGAAAGGGGCAAAAAAGAATCAAAAGATTCCAAAGCCAGGACAAATAGAAAGTCCAATATAAGCTTTAGAAATAAATATAACAGTAACTACATTAAATGCACATGGAAGAAATTTTAAAGGCAAAGATCATTTTCCTGGAATAAATAATAAATTCCAGCTCTTTGCTGTTCAGCAGAGACAAATTGAAAACATAAATACGCAGAAAGATTGACTATAAAAGCATTGAAATACATACCGGGCAAATACCAAACAAAAAGGTTAGTATATGTATATTAATAAAAGGCCAGAATTCCATCCAATATTCAAATTTAAAAAATCAATTCACCTGAAAAATATAACTATTCTAAGCTTCTGTGCATCTAAGAACAAATCATTTATCTGTGTATCTATCTATCTGTCTACAGCAAAACTGAAAAATTTTACAGAATTATAAGGTTAAATGAACAAATATACTATATGGGACATAGAACACTGCCCCCAAACTACAGAATACATATTTTCCTAAAGTAGGCGTCAGCAAACTTGATCTGTAAAGAGCCAGATGGTAAATATTTTAGCCTTTGCAGGACATAGAATTTCTGTCACAACTTCTCAACTCTGCCACTGTAGTATAAAAGCAAACACAGACAATACATAAATAAATGGGTGTGGTTGTGTTCCAATAAAACTTTATTTACAAAAACAGGTACCTGGCTGGATTTAGCCTGTTGCCCATAGTTTGGTGATCCTTGTTCTTAAGTACACATTGAACATTAATGAAAATTACCACCTAACCCTAAAACAAGACTCAACCAATTTCAAGGTATTGCTATCATATAAGCCACATTCTTTGAAAACAATACAGTTAACTTAGTTAATAGCAATAGTTAACTAGAAAATCACTTTTGTTTGGAAATTTAGAAAAACCCTTATGGGTCAGAAAGAAATAATTGGAAATTAGAAAATATTTTGAACTGAATAATAATGAAACTATTACATAAAACTCATAGAAAGCAGCTAAGAAGCTCCGAGACAAAAATTGTTAGCATTTAATGCATATATTAGAAAAATATGAAAGGCTTAAACTAATGAGTTAAATGACCAAGTTAAAAACTGAGGTGAAAAAGATTGGATTTTCAAATAAGACTCACATGAATAAGAGATCAAGCTTTATTAAGGATGCAAACAGTCAACAAGCATAGTCAAATCACACAGAGAGGTCTAGGACCTCTAGTTGGGCATTCTCAGGTCATTTTTTTTTTTCCAACTTCATCAGAAATTCTCTGGCTCAGAGCACCCATACTGAAGGTGCTATCTAGGCCATAAACCATCTCTGCTTTCTACTCAGATGCTTATAGTTTACATGATATTTTCTAGGCAATCATGTCCTATAAATCCACAGATTCCAAGTTTCTTCACTTTAAGCAATTCTTAATAACTAGACACACCCTGATAAAAGCCTTTCGTAGATAAGGCCTATTTTTCTGCAAAACCATTTCATTTGTTTACTATTAAGTCTATCATCAGTATGTTTACAAGGAGATTAGACTGGGACATCTACCTTCATTCTTTTCCAGGGATGTCTCCTCCCCTGACCAGCAGAGTAAATGCAGTGCAGACCTTCTGCTTTAATCATTTATTTCCCAAGAAACTAGAGTCAGAACAATGAAGTAAAGCTCAAAACAAAACCCCAAAACAGAAAATGGTAGAAGAATTAAGGAGGTAGAAACAAAGATAAAACGGACAGAATACACAATGCCAAACACACAAAGAAGCGAACGTTGATTAATTGGAATTATTAGTAAAATTTATAAACTTCTGGAAAGATTAACAAAACAAAAACAAAGAAAAAAGTATCAAAAGACTTAACTGCAGATGTGAATAGAGATTACAGGGATAATAAGAGCATTTTTGCCACAATTTCTATGACAACAAATAAGAAATCTTAAATGGACACAATCCTAGAGGAGAATCTGCAGTCAAGCAAGTAACAAAAGAGAAATGTGAGAAAAATTATTGTTGGGAGCTATGAATGCTGTTAACTGTAGACTAAATTTTTAAAAAGGTGGGAATAAGGCTAACAGAATGGAGTGATTTTGTTGTATGCTCAATGTAGCAATGAAACTAGTAACACAAATCAGGAGCCAAAGAAAAGAGACGGTGGAAAACAGAACCAGCTGTGATACCTGGGAGTCAAAGGATATCACTTACAGCTGAGAAGTCAAGTAGTTGGAATAGTAACACCTTCACAAATACAAACACTAAGATCAAATTCTTGACTGTGCAGTTCAACTACCAGTGGCGGGTAGATCGTAAGTTAATTTTACTGTAGCTCATAATAGGGAACTGAGAGGTAGCGACTAAAGAAAGAAGGAACTAAGAGCATTTTATAAAAGTAAAGCTGTCAAGTAGCCAGTAGAAAAGAAATAAACTTCTTAAATATTAGAGAATTGGAATAAAAAGCAAAGAGAACAGAACATCTAGTGAAATACACATTTATAAAAACAGAAGAGACTTGCAGTTTCCAGTCACTAATAAAGAGCTTGAAAGTTGTCATTCTGTCCTTACAACAAGATAAAAGCTGAACAAACTGGAAATTAACAACCCTTCTTAGATCTATCAGATAATTGACATCACAGTGTAAACTGCCACTCTGAAAACTAAAGAGAAGGGTGAATACAGAGAATCACAGCTTACCAGGAGCAGCAGTCCAGGAGCAGAATCCCACAGCTCACACCAGTAGCTGGTAGGAACACTTAAATAATAATTGACTAATTGCTGGAGACTGAGCATGGGCTAGTTTGAGAGATTAAAAACACCTGGGGGCTCAACCTTCCAAAGTTAAACCATCTTACCATATGATCCTGCCATCATGCTCCAAGGTATTTACCCAATGAGTTGAATTTATGTCCACACAAAAACCTACACACAAATCTTTTTAGCAGTTTTTTTTACATTTGCTAAAAAGTGGAAACAACCAAGATGTCCTTCAGAAGGTGAATGGATAAACAAAGTGTTGTTCCTTTCCATAGAATGGACTATTATTAGCAATAAAAAAAACTATCGGGCTTCCCTGGTGGTGCAGTGGTTGAGAGTCCGCCTGCCGAAGCAGGGGATATGGGTTCGTGCCGCGGTCCAGGAAGATCCCACATGCCGCGGAGCGGCTAGGCCCGTAAGCCATGGCCGCTGAGCCTGCGCGTCCGGAGCCTGTGCTCTGCAACGGGAGAGGCCACAACAGTGAGAGGCCCACGCATCGCAAAAAAAAAAAAACAAACTATCAAGCCAAGCCACAAAAAGACATGGAGGAAACCCAAATGCATATTGCTAAGTAAAAAAGCCAGTCTGAAAAGGCTACATCTTATATGATTCTAACTGTATGACATTCTGGAAGAGACAAAACTATAGAGACAATGAAAAGATCAGTGGTTGCCAGGAGTTTGAGGAGAGGGAGGGAGGGATAAACAGGTAGAGTACAGTGGATTATTAGGACAGTGAAACTATTTTGTATGATACTTTAATGGTGGATACATGACATTAAGCATTTGTCAAAACCCATAGAATGCACAACACAAAGGGTGACCCTAATGCAAACTATGGACTTTAGTTAATTATAATGCACCAATATTATTTCATCAACTGTAACACATATATCACACTACTGCAAGCTGTTAATAATAGGGGAAATTGTGAGCAAAAGAGGGGGATAAATGGGAACTCTCTGTACTGTATGATCAGTTTTTCTATAACTCAAAACTTCTCTAAAAAATAAAGTCTATTAATTAAAACAATAAATACTGTAACACTATGAAAGGATTCAAACACACCTGTCGTATAAGTGAAGATCTAAATCACGTGGAGAAGACTGGATCACAAAGAAAAACCTACCTCTGTACTATACACAACAGACAAATCTAAAAGTAATCTGATTCAAAATTAAAATTTAAAAGAGTAAAGGCAAGTAAAAAGAAAACAGATTGTGTTCTTAATATGAGACATGGTAGAATAAATGGTTATAAACTAGGTTTAAATAAGACAAAAAAGGACATAAAATAATGTTAAGGATATGACGCACAATGAAAAGATAGCAGTTATGAATATGTATGCACCTATAACATAGAATCACTTTTCATGCAGTTGAAATTATAAGAGATGTCGGCGGGACCAGTCAGTCATACATGTGAAGCCAGCAAAGTGTACAGCATAGCTCTTTAGTTCAGTTCCAGTCTTCTTCAGGACTACCTAAGTGGTATTTTCCAGGTGACAGATCTGAAGCTTACAGAGTTTTTGAGACCATCTTTAGATAAAGAAGGTAATTTACAAATTCAAAATTAGGTACAAAAGTGCTTATTTTGAATGAGAAAAGAAATACCAGGAAAATATTGGAGCCCGGGAGACACAAATTTCCTTTTTTTTCTGAGGTCTCTAGTAAAACTATACAGATATGCTTCTTGATTGCACCCTGGCTCCCCCTCCCACAAAACACTCTGTAACTCCCAACAATACCCACTATTCACAGGTGAAAACCCTTGAATCTTTTTTTTTTTTTTTTTTTTTTTGCGGTACGCGGGCCTCTCACTGTTGCGGCCTCTCCCGTCGTGGAGCACAGGCTCCGGACGCGCAGGCTCAGCGGCCATGGCTCACGGGCCCAGCAGCTCCGCAGCACGTGGGATCTTCCCGGGCCGGGGCACGAACCCGTGTCTCCTGCATCGGCAGGCAGACCCCCAACCACTGCGCCACCAGGGAAGCCTGAATCTTAGTCTTCATTAGCATCACAGTAAATCCGTCTCTGTACCATGACTATTATTCTCCAATTCTCAAGAGTCCATAGGACCTGGGGGTTCCAGAGTATCTCTGAGAGCCCCAAGCTTCTCCATAACCATGAATGCCTTCATTCTTGACTCTCAGGACATGAATTGTGGCCTTCCCTCTGGGGTCACTAAAGAAAACTTTTCTTTTTGGAAACTCCTTTCCTTATAGGCTAATTGCTTTAAAACCTTGTTTCCCACCTCACTGTCTTGTCTCCTAGCCTTGGCCTTCAGTTCCAGTTTGCAATCACTGAGTTTCTGAAGGGAATCAGAAGGGAGAGGTGGAAATTGGTCTTTGGGGCCAATAAGTTTAAGGAGCTGATGGGGAAAATGGGTCCTAAGAATGAAGTAGGTATAAGATATTGGTCTCAGGTCTTTCCTTTCATTAAGTTTGACCTCCTCTTAACCTACATCCTAAATAAGACTATATTATATTATACTTTCTGTCTACCTGGATTTGTAAAAAAAAAAAAAAGCAAAACTTTACCCCCCCACTTCTATTATATGACAGTTTCCAGTAACAGGAAAAATAAGCAATTCTGACATTATTATGTCTTTATCCATCTCATAGCTTGAGGAGGTAGAGTATATCTTAAATACATTTTTTCAAGAAGGTTACATCAATGGTATATTTTCTGAAAAACTCTGAGTGTCTTTGTCTTCATACATGAGGAAGGACATGGCTGGGATGTCATTCACTTTCAGTTCATAGATACATTATTTAATTGCTTTTGTCATTTAGTGTCTTGGAGAAGAATCCTGCATATGTCTGGCTCTGTTCTTTAACACTGTAGCAATCTATGAACCTTTCCTACCCATATACTTAGGAAGGCTTTCTGCCATAGGCATACCTAGAATTCTACAGTAGTCTTTTTTTTCTTGCTTGTCTATTTACCTCTCTCTCTCTCTTTCTCTCTCTCTCTTGCATTCGAAAAAAAGCTTACATAGTTTTTCCTCCTCTTTATTCATTTTATTTTGTCAGTTTCAATTCCACTCTTTGTTTTCTTCCTCCAGTTTTCCCTGAAATTCTGGTACTTCATTTTTCATTTTCTTACAATCTTATCTTGCCTTTTACCCCTCTCTTCTAATTAGATTCTTCTCATCACAGTCTGTGCAACCTATTTGTACAAAGGTCTTCTTTTTCACAAAGGCTGTATATTAGCATTTTGTTTTCTGAAATGTTTTTCCTGCAGTAAATCATGTTTGCTTTTCCTCTGAGTCTTTAAGGACTTGTTCATTTAGTATGAATTCAGAGTGTAGTTTCATAGATCCCATGCTGATTTTATACCTTATACCTTTTTGTAGGAGAAGAAATCAATTCCGCCATTAAGATAGTATATGTAGACTTCCCTTGGCATTTTTAGTTACTACCATTCTCTTTAGTGCCCAGATCTCTACCTCAGAATTGCAGCTGGAGATGGATCTACGTACAGAGAGCAACTATCAGAGTTCAGCAGATAATAAACTGACCCAGATTTCTTGGGTGATATAAAGTATTCTTGTGTTCCCACTTCAAGATGCTTCCTGAGATTCTGAACTGGAATAAAAAACGAAGACAAAACAGAAAACCTCATGCTATAGCTCTTGTTGCAGGCTTGCCAATAGCATTTATTTGGAAAACCATAACTTGCAAGATGCAGTGTTTATTGTTGATCCCTCTTCTCCCTTCTCCATTTCCTTTTGCATTGTTTACCGGGAGTCACAAATTCTAATTGATTACATATAGAAAGAGTGCTGCTGCCGATAAGGGATTGTGATTCCCTGCTTCCAAGGTAGCCCCAAGACTTCCCTGCTTTGTGCTAGGCCCCTCCTGTGTGGTCCCTTTCCACACTGGATCAGGGTTGGTCTCTGAGAGCAATAGCATACAGCAAACACCATGGGATTTAACTTCTGTGATTCGAAAAGCCTCCATCTTGAGTATTTTCTCAGTCTCTTTCTTCTTTCTCTTTTCTGGTTACTCATTCTGGGCGAGGCCAGTTTCCACATCTTGTAGACACTCAGGTAGCCCATGGAAAGAACCATTTGGTGAGGAATAGAAGCCTGTCAGCAGCCATGTGAGGGAGCTAGGAAGTGGATTCTCTGGCACCAGTCAGGTCTGAGATGACTGCCGCCCTGGCTGGCAACTTGACTGCAATCCTGTGAGCGATGTTGAGCCAAAACCCGCCAGATAAGCTGCTCTCAGATTCCTGACACCCAGAAACTCTGAGACGTAAGAAATTATAGTTGTTTTAAATTGCTCGATTTGGGGATAATTTGTTATGGAGCAATAGATAACTAATATAAGAATGGAGAAAAACATTTTGGGTAATCTCAAAAAATAGCAGTCATAAAGTATATGGATGGTTGACAAGGTTTGTGGTGGTTTACCCCAAAAATGTTTTTTCTAAACTGGGAAACAAAGAATAAGGGAAGAATAAAGTCTCTTTCATTCAGAAAAGGGAGTTTTCTCCTTTCTAGCATGGCTGCAGAAGTGGGCAGGAGTTTTTTAATCTAGCTCTTTTAGTATCACAATTAATACAAATTTCTCTCAGACACTGATAACAGATTTTCTAAAAATTTTGGTTTACAGAATCATTATGAGTTTCTTTATTTTTCTATATCTTCATAGGTATTTTTGTGACTATTTGGGAAAATCTATAACAGGATTTAGTAAGCCAACTCAATTTTGAAGTAGAATTGCTGTAATAAAATTAATTATATGTGATTTCAATTATTTTAAATTTATTTATGTTCATTTTATGGGTCAGGATATGGTATCTTGGTGAATGTTCCCCAACTATGATGCTCAATTTTTCTATTTCTTTTGTCAGCTCCATCAGTTTTTGCTCTATTCATTTCAAGAATTTTGTTTGGTGTGTACACTTGGCATCATTATGTGTTTCTGGTAGATTGATCCTTTTATCATTATGTAATGTCATTCTTTCTTTTCAGCAATTTCTCTTTCTCTGAAGTCCATTTTACTGGACATTAATAAAACTAATCCCTCTTTTTTTAAATTCATGTTTAAGTGGTATAACTTTTCCATCCTTTTACTTTCAATCTACCTATGTCATTGAATTTAAAGTGTCAGTTTCTTGTAAACAGTTTATAATTGGGACATGTTTTCTTTATCCACTCCGTTTTTTGCTCAGTGTATTTAGACTATTTACATTTAAGGTAATTATTGATATGCCACAACCAATTTGCCATTTTATTTGTTTTCTGTTCGTTTCTTCTTGTTTTTGTTCCTTTATTTCTTTTTTTCTGCCTTTCTGTAGGATATTTCAATACATTTTTAGGATTTCATCTCGATTTATTTAAGGTCTGCTGAGCAGAGAGGAGCAGGGAGAAATGAGTCTACCCCATCTTATTTGGAGTGTTAGCCTCATTCGTCTACTCTTGATTTCTTGACACATTACTCCTGACATAGTACCTGATATAATCCACACCTAGTCTAGTTGAAATTATACTTCCTGTTTATTCAGAAAATGTGCAGTGTTGGGCTATTCTTTTTGTAGGGCTGGCCACAAGGCATATTATATGACAAAGAGCAGATGCAGGCTATCCATTGACTGTTTATTGGTCAAAAAGAAAGGGCATTGCTCAGTGGGGGGAATTTCCTAGGTCAATCAGATTAGCTCCATCCAAAAATCTTGACAGATTAATCTGTATAAAACTATACAATTAGCAGTAAGAAATGTCAGTGATGAAGATCATGAAGGCAAAAAGAGAGACAGAGAGAGAAAGAGAGAGAGAGAGAGAAACAGGCAAAAACCCATCTACAGAGTTGCCTAGAAACCTAAACATCTATGTGTCTTCATACAATAAGCACCCACCCTTTGTCTCTAGAATGACTTGAATAAGTGTCCCTGTCAATAATACTATAAAACCACCAAAATAATGCACTATACCTAGAAACTCTAATGAGATATGATTGGGAAATATTAACCTATTCTTTTATCTTGATCTTTCCCCCCATTCAAGAACTAGATTGTGGGACATCCTCAGGAATGGGAGGTTACAACAGAAAATCAGGGGGAAAGTTTTGTAATTTCAAAAGCCTAGGTGCTGAGAAAACTCAGAACATAAAAAAAAAAAAAAAAAAAAAAGAATGTGGTAAGGCTGAGCTAGACTTCCTACTCCTAGAAAAAATACGAGACTTCAGATAGCCTCATATGTCCTGGGTACAGCATGATGATTCTGGTGTGTCCAAGAATGGAACCAAAATGTCAAGTACAGAGCAAAATCTGGCAACACACACATTCTATTGGCTGGAACTAATCATATGATCCAAACTAGACAAAAGGAGGCCAGCAAATTCTAGTCTCTGGCTGGGCAGCAGCTTCCCAACAATTCTACACTATGGAAAGGGAGCATAAATTTGTAGTGGTACTGAAAGTGGGTTCTGCCACAGATAGGTTGTAAAGTGTTCATGGCAATTTTGCCAGATAATTATAATTTGTTTTCTAAGAGGTGGTAATAATTTGTATTCTCACTAGCAGTGTAGGAGTTCCAGTTGCTTCATATCTTTGTCTATGCTTGATACCATGCAAGTTACTTCACGGAACAATTATACAGATCATCAGTTTGTAAAGTTTTTTATTTAAAATGTGAATTCCTAGAAGGCCTTTCTTAAATAAATCATTAACTGTTTTATGATGAAGCAAATGAATAACAAATCATATAATTTATTAAGGTCAGGCCAGTAGTGCCCAGCCATCTTTTCTGAGGGTTTTAGTAATTACAAATGTATTCAGTGAAAGATTATTTTATTGTTTCTTTTTTTTGCCCCTATGGATTTAAATATTTAGCATAGTGCCTTGTAAATTATTGGCAATTAATAACTATTCCTTGAATGAATGAATAATGAATTTCTAGGAAGCAATCACATTTCAAAGCTTCATAATATGCTTGTATTATAGTCCCCTCTATTTCAGGTTGGACTCTTTGGTCTGTAAAAAGGACTTGAAAATCACCAACTGGGGGCGGGGGCGGTGGTGGTGGTGGTGTGTGTGTGTGTGTGTCAATGCCCTGATGGTATAAATGGCCGATTTTTCCCTCCTTGGGAATAAAAAGCAGAAGTCAGTTTGTTTCAGACTGTGATGCTTCTTGCTTAATCACCATAGTTATCTACTTTGAGCAAGAAATAACTAGTGTGGCTTCCTCCCCCTGCCATGCTTCCATTCTCACCTAGAGATTAATCACTACGGGGACCACAGAGGCTTGTACAAATAGCACTTGTTCACTGTGAAACTTATAAATCAAATACTGCAAACATTCTTTCTTCCTCAGAGAAGTCAGGAGCAGGAAATGCTAAGTTCATAGAAAAGTGACATGCCCTTCAACCACATAGAGTGAGACAGTGGATCAGTTTAAAATCTATGGGGCTTTTATTACTTTTAGAAGGTGTAAAGGAGAAAGGAACTAAAGAAATACAAGTTAGCTTGCAGTAGTGGTTATTTTTTGCCTTTTCTTATTAACGCTTTTCCTAGGCTATGAATAGATGATTACAAATAGATACTTTGGTTTTCTATAGGACTTGCAAAACTATATTAGGGGAAAAAAATTAATTTTGTTCCTTCAGAATAATCTCACATTTCTTCTTATGTTAAAAAAAACGGGGGGAAAGTAACTTTTCTTTCTTTGTAATGCCAAGCATAATTAAGGAGAGAGATATGGATTGCTCGATGCTGAGACTCATACTCCCTAGTGCATAAATCACCCTTTGCAGAGAAGTGAGTTGTACACTACTTAATGGTGTGGCAGCATAATCGCCTCAGATCAGTTTGCTCAGCTTGCAAGGCCAAGGGTTCATACCTCAAGGAGCAGTCAGTTTTACTCCGTTGCAAAACAGACTTCTGGCCTGAGATGGGTAGGGCTGAATGGGAGAGGTGGATGTATTCACTCTCCCAGGAGAAGAGCAGAGAGAGGTCATGACAAAGGACATTTTAAGGCAGAGTGAGGAGTTCTGTTTTAAGAAGCCTTGGGGACAAGTCTCTCCAGTGTTCTAGGATGGTAGATTTGGACACATTGAGTCTGGAGTCAGTGCATTTTCCCCCATTAAATATGATACTTCATTTGATTTTAAGGAATTTTAATTGTTATAATTTTCTATTTCTTGGAAACATTAGCCTGAGACCATAGTTCAGTTAGGATTCTCTTTCCTTATCCTGCTTTTCAATTTGAAAAAGGAATTTTATTGACCTTTATTGGTAACACAGATGCTAAATTGCCAAATGTCCTACTTCTCCCGTCGGTTTGAACTTTGAGTCTGTCAAGCTATTGATTTGTTTTTGTCAGCATGAATCTTAAATAGCACCTAATGTTGTTCACCCAAACTTTTTACCAGATAAGCACACTTTTCCCCATTATTTCTTCTTCCCATGAACTTGTGTTTTAAAAAAATATTTGTAATCCAGCAAACCACATTTGTTAGGCAGTATCTTGTTTTGTCTTATAACACAAGATATATCTATATCTATATTTATACATATATATATATATTTACATCATGGAAAATAACTTGTAAGCAGATACTACTTTTGTATAAGTGATATAATGCAGGGATCTCAATGGGGATATGGTAAGTAAAAGAGCTAGAATACAATGGTTTCCTTGAAAGCAACATCTATTTCATTAGAAACATTTTGAAGACTGAATTTAAATAAAGAGACATCACTAACAGGGTCAATACTTTCTGCTGATTTCTAGGAAAGAAAATTGGCTGCATGACACAGTCACAAATAATATTTTATGGTGACATTTTATTGAATGTATTTAATTTTTAAGTCAATAAGTAAGGTAAAAGTAAATCTCACAGAATATTAAATATTTAAATGCATCTAAATACCCTCAACATCATTGTTTCCCCCAATTTTTCATTTCCTGACATGTCAGTTGTTTCAGCTTTCATGGATCTGCCTTGGTACAAAAAAATTCTCCCTGTTTAGAGGTGACAGGAATGCACTCTCTAAATAGGTAATCCTCACGTACTTTCATTTATAAAGATTACACTTATACTCTATTATAGTTTGGTGAAATTATAAAGTTTACATCTGTACTACTTCATAAAATTTCTACAGTGTCCCTGTGGGTTTCCAGATACCACTTCTCCTGGCCTTGTGGTGCCTTATCTGTAGACTTCTTTCCTTATTCCTCTTCCAGCCTCCATCAAAACTTATCCTTCCCATCATTGCCACCACACAGTGCTAGCTCTAAGATGGTATAGGGCTAACTCATAACAAATGCACTTAGGTTTTACATCCCTCAGTAGAATGTGAACCCTCTGATGGTGGAAGTTCCATCTTTATCTTCAGTTTTCCTCAAGAACAGGAAATGTAGTTAGTATTTCTACCTACTTCACTCTCCTAAAACTGCTCTTGGAAAAGATCCGCTGATCTTCTAATTGTCATATGTAATATTTAAGCTTTTACTTTACTTGCCATTTCCTCAGCATTGACAGATTGGCTACTTCTTTTTTCAACTGTCTCTCCCCTTGTGTTTGAAAATATGGCTCTATCCAGGTTTCCTTCCATCTGTCTTGACTTCTCTTTCTCCATTTGCTTAATTGGGTCCTCTGTCCTGAACTAGTGGTGTTTCCCAGGCTTCTATCCTCACCACTTTTTTCTTCTATTTTTTTTCTCACTTCCTGAATAAACTGATTTATTTCATTCTTTCTGTGTTTTAGCAGACTAAGACATTTTGGTTTTTGTCTGTCAAACTGTTATAGTCTTTCATGATCCAGTTGGCTGTCAGTTCTTCTTAATGATGCTTGACAGCCCAACTCAGGCATTGCCTCATCTGTGAACTCTTCCCTGATCTTTCTATAAAGAGGAAATCAACCCCTATTTTACAAGATGGCTGATTAATATATATACTTCTGTTATTGCTCCTATTATACTATTAATATATTACCTTTTTCCTGTGACTCTGTGAGCTAGTAGAGTAGCTAGTAGTAGTAGCTAGCTTGTGTTTTATTTATCTTTGTATATCCAGTGCCTAACACAATGCATAATACATGGTACATTCTCAATAACTGTATGTGGAATGATTGAGGGGGTACATGAACAAACATGCAAATGAAAAAGTAAATGCTACTTAACTATTGATTCAAACTGTTTTAGTCACCACAGCCAGTTTACACAGCTACAGAAGCAGTAAGGAATTGGAACATTCCAGTCCCAGATGTATGTAAGTGATAAGTTTGACCTGAAAATCATTCCTCATATCTGCTTCCACAGTATATAAACTCATGTAAACTAAGCAAAGAAAGTCTTCCCTTTGTTCCTATCAATCTTATAATTTGCATTGTCTAATAGTCTTTAGAAAGGTTCTACTGACAAACCCACCATGTCCCCATTCTATGTACTATCTTTACTTATGCTTTGTTTGTATGACATTTAAGTACTTTTAACTGTTTGAATTCATTTGGCTGCAAATTTAATCTGACTAGGAAGTAAGAAAGAAATACCAAAGGAGAGACAATTTACTTTTCAGAAATAAAATATGATACAGTTTTTTTTCACTTGTTAATACAATCAAGCTTTCAACACTCAGGGAAAAAAAACATGCATTTACTGTCAATGGTTAGAGACTTCATGATAAATAATTATGTGTTTAATAATATATTTGAGATAATTTCTTAATGAGTCCATTGGAAATCTCTGGTGAAATTCAGAATTATTATAATAAGATATAATGAAATTAACTGGTCTTTTAATATTGTGCCAGCCATTTTTAAGAAATAACCTGACACTTTCATTTAAACCACCCTAAAAATAGCAACACTGACAAAAAAATTTAATCCTTGGCATACACCATCTCGTATATTCTTAGATCAACCATTGCCAGTTACCTAGCTTTAGGGAAATAACTAATTTGAAGTAATGGGGTTTTCTCTCTTGACACCTTGGATTTTGAACAACTTTTGGAAAAAAAATCTTTTATGTAACCTCAGACTCTGTGGTTACATAAAATCTTTTTGTTGATTATGTTCACTTGGCTAAGCAAGAGAAAATAAACTGGTTTTCTTATTATATCATTACCTCCAGAGTAAATTATGTGAATGCCAATAAACTCTCTAAGTTCATTGAAAGCAAGAAGGATTAGATTGCAACATGCAAACAAATAATTTGCCATGATTGCTCCATACTTTCAAGCATATCCTTGTATGTAATTGGTTGCTTTTCCTTAAAAGAGGTCCAGTTTTGTGCTTCATAACTTCATGTCTAAGACGAAAATATAATTTTCTGAAGTTGATTTGCACAGCACGTCAAGGAGATAGTAGCAACATTATTTATTTTATTGGATAAGAAAAACGCAACGGGCAGCAGGAAATTTTTCCTCTGTTTCCTTCCCTGAATCTGCTTTAAAGCCCAGCTTATAAAGGAAAGAACTAAAAGTCCAACTACTATTTCTCACAGTATTGGGAAAGAAAAGGATGGCAGCCACATAAAAGAAAGAACAAAATTATAATAACTGTGTGGTTACTTTATGGTAAAGTGCAAGGAAATCTCTGGAAACATCTCAAAGGAGTAAATGAATTTTCTTTGAATGTACGTAGAGTACAGACAACTCATCACAGAGATCTTCCTTTGGGATTTCTATAATGGACATAATGACAAATCTGGTAAGTTCACATATGACTCTAAGATACAGCCATGGAGTTGTGTTTTTATACCATATTCCCTAAAGGCTCTGTGCATAAGCCAGCAGCTGGAACTGGCTTTGTCATGTTGATTAAAATCCTAAACCCAGTTCGTTATAGGTGGTTATGATGAGTCAATTCAGACACTGAAAAAGTATCTGAAGATCTAGAAGTCTTCCTGATATGCCCTTTTTGTCTATCAAAGTCCAGGTCACTTGGAATTCTGTGAACCTGGATATAAGAAGTGGATCATCATTCAGCATTCATAGTCTTCCTAATCCAAGAATGCAAAATATTTTAAAGGCCAAATCAAATGCAAAATTTGGGAAAAACTCAAGGCTAAGGATAATGCAAAGAGATGGAAAAAAACTGAAAGTATTGTGTTCATTTATTCTCAAAGAGCAATGATTCCAAATTGAAGAAGAGGATTACAAAATGCAATACGGATGTCATTGTGTTATCCTAAGGAGTTCTGATAGGAATCAACTTAGATCAGCATCCACAAACCCTAAAAAAAATTATCCCCAAACCCCCCAAATCAAACCATGCAAAACTTCATTGTACATGAACCAAAACAGTCTAACTAAATAACTTAAAAATCATAGTTACAGAGGAAATGACATGGTGTCATCAGAGAAGGGACATAAGTTTTTACATAATGTCAGAAGGGAGTCCACTATAAAAACCTCTGAAGAGATCACCATCCTCTGCAGGACGCTGGCAGAGCTGCTTCTCATCCAACCTCCTACAAGGCAACATAATGTTCTTTTGCATTTCTTGACGAAGCAATAAATCCCATGTGCATGCCCACTTGTGTGCATGAGCACATGCATGCACACACACACACATACACACACAAAACAGAGTTATATCCGCATTAAGCCTTCCTCAAATGATTAAAACTTTACTGAGTTTGCTGAGAGAGTTTAATATTTTTCTAGACAAAATCCATTCTAGATACTGAAGATTACTTGGTTTGGAAGTTTCATTGCTGCGTGTAGAAGCATGGGAGATCTTCCCATATATATACTCAAAGAAAGAAAATGAGGTGAATATTGGGAACATGACCTTATATTTCTGGCGGTATTTTTAATTCTAGTCTAATGAACATGAAGTCATATTTTCAGAAGTCCCAGAATATGTATTGTGAATGAAGATGCTTGAGACGTACATAATTGCCCATGTTAAGTAAATTATAGGTCCCTTAATCAAGTCTGAGAGAAAATATGCAAATTAATTATTTTTCAGTTAGCGATTAGAGAAAAAATTATCAAAAGATGAATAGCTGAAGCAGTTAGGTAGCTGGTTTTATTTATTCTCAATTTACCTTTGAAGTGATAACATATACAACGTATTTAAAATCAATTAACTTGTGAATACTATAATTCAGTTTTCTAGCAAACATATCAAACTTACACTTATAATATTTCAAAATAAATTTCTTAAGGGAGACTTGGCTTCTAGCTATTTTTAAACTGTTTAATCATTTGAACTACTTGGATGAAATAAGATAAACGGACGTTAGTAAATAAAAGTTCTGATTTTGTTGTTATACGTGTAAATCCCTGATGAAGTCGTACTTATAGAATGGATGTTTTGCTTTAGATGCTTTCTTATGCCAAAAATTATTACCAGTGAACCCTTTCTGAGAATTAAGAGAAACTAATGGGCTGTAATGCAATCACCCCTCCTAGAGTGGATCTGGTGAGATTAGAACAAGCCAATCTGCCTGGGTACACACACAGGTAATACATCTTGTCCATGGCAACCTGGAAATCTTTCACTTGGCAAATTACCTTCCCTGACCCCATTCGTATAATGGTATCTTAGCAAACATATAGTAACCTTAAGTTCCAGAAAAAAATAACAAAACTACATAAATTATATTTTTATAATGCTAAAGAAAACTGTTGCACATTGTATAAAATTAAGGTATGAGGACAACCAAATTGGATAATTTTGGACAAAAGTCCACTTGGGGAAGGAAGTCACCCAAATCAGTATTTCGTAGTCATTCTATAAACCACATATTTGCTAAATAACGCCTTTAATTTGGGCATAGACAATCTACAAATAACAAGGGATAGTTTACAAGAAAGGTTAATACACCATGATAGATTCCTACTGGTGAGGTAAATTATAATCTTAGTAAGGTCTATCAGCTTTCGGTAAATACTTTGAGTGAGTTTTTGAGATGTTTTCCTACCTGAATGCCTCAGAGCCTGTCATTCATATAATTATAGTCAGTATTCTAGGTTAGAAGGAGCTTACAGCCTGGGAGGAGAAAGACGTTAATATTTTATAAAGAATTAACTGTTATTAGAAGGATGTCACCCAGCACATCATATTCAGGGTTGTAAAACAGAAGGAAAATAAGAGATTTTGAACACAGAGATAGAAAGAGTAGAAACTTTACTATGTCTAGGGGAAGGCTGGTCAATAGAAAGACAGAATGGGGGACTAGTACCAGAACACTCCTCTCAAAAAGAAACCTGAATACCTATGGAGGAGGAGGGATACAAGAGGGCAGGAAAAATAGAGCATAAACTTTGAATATCCAAATTTGAGTTTGGAGATGGTCTCTATTGAACCGTCATGAGAGGAATGAAAAGTCTGACAGGAAAATAACACCTGTTAGAATTTGTCATTAATAGAGCTGAGAGTGGGTTTCTAAAGAAGATTCCTTGTAAGCACAAAATCACAAGAAAGATTGGCAGATTCTGTTTCCAAATAAAGTCTGACAGGCAGAAATTTACAATGTATCAATCTGTGGGTGACCAAGTTTCCTCTTGTGAAGTACAGGAACCATGCCTGGGTGAAAAAAGGAAATGGAAGGTGGCCATTAAAGTAGATAACATTTCTGTCGCTGGGTTTCTGCCTTCATATCGACAATTATTAAGCACTTGTTGCTTTAGATGAATTAGCGTATCAGGACATTAGACTTCCCTTCAGTCTCAGAACACGGTCATGGTATTTTCTTGGTTAGCCTCTTTCCTTTAATGTGGGCTTTAAATTTTTAAATATTATTACTCTCTTCATTTGCCTAAAGGGCCATCAGTACAGCCATACACCTCCTAGTCAGAGGGCCCGAGGCTTGACAAGAGCCACTGAAGAGGACATTTATGTCTAACTTTTGGAATTGAGATGAGCATGGGCATGTTCCCATTATTCTGATAATCATGATATTCTGCCTAGGGCATAACATTTTTCACTATAATGAACAATACTACAATGAACATTCGGCTCTTATAATTCTTACATCACAGAATTTGATAGTTGAGAGAGACCATGAATACTATCTTAATCCAATGGTTTCCCACTTATAGTAGCTGAATTCTTTTTCTCAGATGAAATCCTACACGGAATTCTTTATCTCCATTCCACCTTTCTCTGATGTCATACGATACTTGTTCAGAGAAAGGAGAGACATATCTTTCACGTTCCATCTTTTAATGAACTTTCCATGACACCTGGTACCTCTTCCTAAAAGAGCTCCTCTATTTTCCATTTTTTCTGGGTGACATCTTTACATTTCCTCACTCTGGACCCTGTTTTTAAAATCCTGAACACATGGGTGGAGATGTCCTTCCAGTAGATTTCCTTTGACAATTTTCAGAGAGGAAGAGTAGTCTTCCTGAGCAATCTCAGTAACTCCCATAAGCCTCCTTTCCCCAAGCCTAAATAACTTATTTTTCATATCTCAGGGGTTCCTATTTTATTTACTGGGATGCCTTCAAAAGAAAGGCCCCAAACTTGACATATGGATAAAAAAAATCCTAACACAGACTATTTTTATTATTATCAAACAGTGTAGAATGATGTGGACACAAAATTGTGTTCTTCCTGAAATCATACAGTTTAGGAAAATATTAACTCTTCAAGCCAGATAATAATAGCAACCATGTATGTAGACCCCCAAATAGAAGCATTTATCCTACAGTTCTGGGCATTGTGTATATAAGAAACTGGTTTTTGTTGTTGTTGATGCTTGTGTAGAGGAGCACAACTTGCCACCCCAAAATATCTCTTTGGCATGCGATTACTTCAAGCTGAAAACAATCAAGCTGTGTCCCATTGTCTCGACATGGTCCAGAGAATATTTGTTTCAAATATTTGCTTTTCCCTCTCCATGTGAATTGCCTTTCTCCACTTTGAAGTCACAACCCACTACACCTAACATCCTCTTTTGTCTTTAGCTGAAGATGGTACTGTAGGTGATGGCTTCAGCCATCTTGGCGAGTTACTCAGTTCTCCTGGGTCTCTCCCATGTTTACATGTTATTAAACTTTTGTTTGATTTTTCTCCTGTTAATCTGTCTCATGCCAATTTAATTCTTAGAGGAGCCAGAAGAACCTAGAAGGGTAAAGGAAAATTTCATCCTCCCCAACACTCGTGTGTGTGTGTGTGTGTGTGTATTTGTGTGTTTTACTAACACATGGTTATATTTTCTACCATCTCAATCCAAAATAGGAATTTTTTTTTGAAGAGCACAGTGAGGGAGATAGATAGATAGATAGATAGGGTTACATATATAGATTTTTTTTCCTTGCAAAGGTGGCCACCTGAAACTAATAAGAAGATTGAAAAAAATCTGAATATTTAACATTGTCCTCATATTAAATAAGACTACATGAAGCAAACATTTATTTTATTGTTTCTTACATTCTCTCTTACTTTCTCTTTCTCTCTCTTTCTCATTCCTTTATCCCATAAGCTAACTGTTCTTTGCTGTTGTTCTTCAGTGCTGCCATTTAGCCACCTATATATGGTTCCTGTGGAAAAAACAAATTGAATGTTTTCTTGGCTTCTGTGTCTGGCAGAAGTAGGACAATAAAATAATTCCAGCACAAATATTTGGATGTCTAGGAGATTTTCCCACAAACAAAAATAGGAAATAGTAAAACAAAAGTTAGCTGTCAGGAACAGCTGTCTGGCAAACTTTCTTGCATTTACAAGTAGTCCCTGAAATGACCATTTGGGAGAAGCCATTCCCCTGGTTTGCATGGCTCACTAGGTCAAAATGGAATTTCCTTCCATACTTGCTTTGACCCCTCCAAACATCTACTAGTCATACCCCAATCAGTCTTCATTCTAATTGGTAGAGTCTTCAGTATCCAGGCAATAAAGATAATCCTACACCTTAGTTCTTGGGTATTCTTTCCACATCTGAAAAGCTGAACTGTACAATATTCAGAGCAAAATCTTCAGTATTGAAATTCTTACTGGGACTTTGTAGACTCATAGTACTATTTCCCTCAAGTAAAGCAAATTAATTTTATGGTTGAATCAATACCATGCCCACACATAAAAATAAAAAGGAAGAAGTCAGCTCTCAAAATCAGCATTTCCAAAACGTATCTGAAAATTATAAAGAACTGATTGAAGTCTGACAGGATAACATGAGTATAATTCAACCTGGAATTTAGATAAATACAGAAGGTGCTGATAATACATTTGCTATGGTGTAATGGGAAAGAGATGTTTTTCTCCTATTTGGGAATATCCCTTCATCTGAGTGGATGAACACCAACATGCTAGGATGATGCTTAGTGCAGCTAGAATCTCAGAAGGACTTGGGTGGGTGTTCAAGCCAAAATAAACTTTTATTGTTATTTAAGCCTTGGTTTTTCAGGGTTATTAACTCAGTAGGGATTGTGGAAAGATGCAAATCCTTGATCTGAACAGAAACCCATTTTGTTTTGAAAGCAAATGTACTTCTTTTCCAGTCTCTTATTTCCACTAACCATAGTACTCTCTGGGGGGTTATTTCTTATACTTGCCTTTGAGACATTTGCCATTTCCTTGTAAGCTGGAGCTTTGATGATTAGCATTGAAGACATTATATATTCTCCAAAAAAATTTTTCCAAGGAAAGAGTACTAGCAACTAGGCATTTTAGTTCCGAGAGAAAAGCATTTCTATTAAGTTTGAAGTACTAAAATGTGAGAAGTCAAAATTGTCCCGAGTGAAAAGACGCAGAGTTTGAAGAAATGAAAAATTAATCTCACTGGGCTCTGTTTAGTTGATTTAAAATAAGTTATTTATTCATTTATTATTGAGCCTCAATTGAGCCTGGAGTATGTTTCCAAAGATAAAGAACTGGAATCCTTTCACATGTGGTCAATTTAATTCTTAGGCTATCTAGTGCATCAAATGAGCTCTTATAGTAATCCAAAGACAATTTTTAATATTAACTCTTGGTCAATCCATTTGATTTTCCCAATAATCTGGTTCATGTTTGCTTATAAGTATTTTCCTGTCATGCTACTTCTTCCAGTATTAACTTCTGCTGCACACACTAATATCACTCTAATGATTTATCTTCTATTAATAAATTGAACAAGACTTCTTCTGTCTCCTTCAGGAAAGCAGTCTCCTCACTATAATCATTTGTCTCTAGTCATAGAGAAAATGCATCTCTGTCTTAGTGACTCTCTCTCTCTCTCTCCCCCTCCCTCCTCTCTTACTAAATAAAACTTAACCTTTGAGGAACTTCCTATTACATGATCATGGTAGCAGTAGTTCTTTAAACCTCCTTGAAACTCCTCCCTAAAACCAAACTGATTAACCATAAGAGTAGAAGAAAAAAGAACTCAAATGACATTTTCAACCGGTTTTATATCACAGTCCAAAATCCAGCATTTTACTTTATGGGGAAACACTAAAGGGTGTCCAACAAAAGCCAAGAATAATGCAAGGATGCTCACTATCAGCACCTGTGCTAGACATGGTACTGAAGATACTAACCAATGTAACTAGAAAAAAATAATTAGGGGCCAAAGAGTGGAAAGTAAGAGGTTAAGTTAACATTGCTAGCGGGTGATAATGTATGATTGAATTTTTTCAAAATCCAAGAGAATCTATGAAAAAAAGTGGTAAAATCCATGAGAATTTAGTAACGGAGAATATAAAGTTAGTATACATAAATTAATCATCTTCATGTACGTAAACAATAATCTGTTAGAAATATAAGAAAAGGTTCATTTACAGTAGCAAGAAAAATAAAATCCTCAGGCAAAGCCATTACATAAAAGTACCTAAACAAAGCCTTAACTTTAAAACATTACTAAAATTATACAAACTATACTTGAATAAAAAGATTGAATTATCATGTTTTTGAACAGAAAGACAGTATCAGAAATGTATCAGTTGACTGTTAATTTATGAGTTAATAATTAAAAATTTTTAATTTTTTATATGTTTTAAACTAGAAATAATGTGGAAAAATAAACAAGTAGCCAAGAAAACCGCAATTCATGATAAAAGTTCTCAGCAAACTAAGTAAACATGGAAATTACTTAATCTGATAAAGAGCATACATGGGGAGTGGTGGGAGGAACCCTATAGCTAACATCATACTTAATATTCAAATACTGAAGGTATTTCACCTAATATTAAGAACAAGGCAAAGATGCTTACGCTCATCAATTCTAGTCAACGTCATACTGGAAGTCCTAGCCATTGTCATAAGGCAAGGAAAGGAAATATAAGTCATGCAGACTGAAAAAGGAAGACATAAAAGATTATTTATTTTAAAAATAGCCAGAAAAACTTTGGAAAGAAATAACAATATCAGTGAGCTTGCTTCTATAATTTAAAATGTGTGTTGATGCATGAAGAGACATATCAGTAGAAGAGAATAGAAATTCCAATAATAGAGCCAAGTATATGCAGAAATGTAGTGTATTATACAAGGGGGCTTCCCAAATCCCCGAGGAAAAGATGGACTTTTTATTACAGGGAGTTCTCACTTTCCATGGTAATATAGGAACACAAAAAAATGACTATGCAAGCTGATATCATGTAGAGCAATCTTAATAGTTAATGGAAAACTTTATGTTATCAAGTATTTTTGGCTGCATATGTAGAGCTTCTCAAACGGCAGAAGTGTCACCATTCCCAAAGTCAGCTGTTTTTTTTATATAATGTCATTTTTGTTTGATTCAAATTTACTTCAGCATTATTATTTTTATTTCTTCAGCACACTTTTTACTTTGTGCAGCAATTGTCTCTTAATTACCTATTTTTATAAAGTGGCACATGGATTTATCACTGGAGGCCAAGAAGGTACACAACTATATGCTTCACTGTGCATGAATTGAATAACTGATGTACAGTGACCAATTACCAAAAGGCTTTGAAAGAAGTAACATGATTTGTCACTGACCAAGATGTCCATCTGTTGTTTATGTAGTGATTTATAAACTGAAGAGCTAGCAGCAAAGTTTGTACTGTATGTAATTATTCACAGTTAATATACTGTGCTAACTGAAATTTGAGCTACATTATTGAGGAACAATGTTATTTAACTAAACCATGGTAATTGAAATCCATGCATATTTGAACCATGAAAACTTGGATTGCCTGTTAATTATTAGTATAACTGGTTAGCCATTTGAAAAAAGATAAAATCATATTTGTACCTCACTCCCACACGAGAATACATTCCACAACTGATCACAGTTCTAAATATAATACAGTGAAAATCTCACATAAACTAAGAGAAAATATAGATGAATTCCTCTGTAACCTGAGTATTGGAAATATTTTCTAATCATTACTCAATATGTAAAATGAGAGAAATGATTGATAAATTTGACTACATTAAAATTTTTTCAGTGTGAAAACACAAAACAAAGAAAATTTCCATATGCAAAATCAAAGGACAAATTAACAGTTAAAAAAAAAAGTTATTTCCATTTATATAATGTCAGGCATATGAAAACTGCATAGCTCCACATATAATGAGAAATAAGAATTTAAACTATACTGAGATACCACTTCTCACCTATCACATTTGCAAAAATAAAAAAGAGATAGAATCTTACAAAACTGTACTACTGTATTACGAGAGTATTAACATTGATACAGTCAAGATACATGATATTTTTATCACCACAAAGATCTCTCATCTTGTTATTTTATAGCTACACCTTTACTCCTTCTTTAATAACTGGCAACCAGTAATTTTCTCTTTTATAATTTTGTCATTTTAAGAATGTTATATATATGTAATTATGTAGTCTGTAACTTTTGAGGACTGGCTTTTTCTTACTAGCATATTTTTCTGAAGATTAATCTAGGTGTTTTTAATGTGTCAATAGCTTTTTTTAAGTTAATTAATTAATTAATTAATTTTTCGCTGCATTGGGTCTTCGTTGCTGCACATGGGCTTTCTCGAGTTGCAGCGAGCGGGGGCTACTCTTTGTTGCAGTGTGCAGGCTTCTCATTGCGGTGGCTTCTCTTGTTGTGGAGCACGGGCTCTAGGTGTGCAGACTTCAGTGGGCTCAAGAGCGCAGGCTCAGTAGTTGTGGCGCATGGGCTTAGTTGCTCCGCGGCATGTGGGATCTTCCAGGACCAGGGATCGAACCCGTGTCCTCTCCATTGGCAGACAGATTCTTAATCACTGCGCCACCAGGGAAGTCCCCCCTTTTTAAAAAATTGCTGAGTAGTATTCCATGTTATAGATGTACCACCATCTTTTTAACCATTTACCCACTGAAGGACAACTGGGTGGTTTCCAGCATGGTTTCCAATTTTCGCACAGATTTTTTGTTTGTGAGCATAAATCTTGATTTGTCTGGGATTAATGCCCAGGAGTGAATTTGCTGGGTTTTATAGTAATTGCATATTTAGGTTTTTATTAAAGAAACTGACACACTATTTTGGCAGAGTGGCTGTAGCAAGGTATATAATCCACACTGATAATCTCTGTCATTTAATTGGGTTATTTAGACTTAAAATATCATATAATTACTTATATATTAGTAGTTAAGTCTGCCATTTAAATTTTTGTTTTCTGTGTGTTCTGTTCGTGTGTTTTTTCTTTGTTTTTTCTGCTTTTCTAAAGGTTACTTGAACATTTTTTAGAATTTCCTTTTGATTATTTAGTGTTTTGAATGTATTTTTATATGTTTTTTAAGGGATGCTCTGGATATTGCATTATGTATACATAACTTATCAATCATAGTATGCTGGTGTCATTGTTTGACCAGTTTGAGTGAAGTATAGAAACCTTACTTTTTGTACTTTTTACCTTCACTCATTTATAATATAATGGTCTTAAGTATTTCCTTATATACATTTAGAACCCTGTCATACAGTGTTATAATTTTGCTTCCACTGTGAAACATAATTTAGGAAATTTTGAGAAGAAAAGCCTACTGTATTTACTCATGCTATTGCTTATCATTTGATTCTTTCCTTCTGATGTTATAAGCTTTCTTCATTTATTATTCCATTTCTGTTTAGATAACTTCCTTTAGCCATTAATTTAGGGTAGGTCTACTCATAACAAGTTCTCTTACTTTAACCTCATCTGAAAATGTCTTGATTTTCCCTTCATTTCTGAAGGATATTTTCACCAGGTATATGACTATAAGTTTATGTTTCTTTTCTTTTAGCACTTGAAAAATGTGCCACTTTCTTTTAGTTCCCATTTTCTGATGAGAAATTTGCTGCCATTCAAAAATTTTTTTTCTATAGGAAAGGTGTTATTTGTTCTCCTGGTGTCTTCTTTGTTTTCTTTGTTTTTAGTTTTCAGAAGTATAATTATTATGTGTCTTGGCATTGAATTCTTTGAGTTTACCCTGTTTGAAATATTTTCAAATTTGTGTACTGTAGATTTATTTCTCTTGCTGAATTTGGTAAGTTTTCAGTCATTATTTCTTCTAATATTTTTAGTCCTGCTCTCTTTCTCCTCTCCTTCTTACACACTGATGACACAAAATTTACTTTAAAAAAATATAATCCCACAGGTCCCTGAGGCTTTTATGTTTCTAATTTATTGTCTCTCTGTTGTTCAGATTGATTTGTATTATTTTGTCTTCCAGTTCATCAATTCTTTCCTTTCACTCATTCTGTTGTTGAGCCCATCCAGTGAGCTTTTTACTTCAGCTTTTATTTTTTATTTCTGAAATGTTTATTTGGATGTTATTTATATTTTATAGTTCTTTGCTAAAACTTTCTATTTTTTCATTTGTTTCAAGTGAGTTTGTAATTGCTTGTTGAAGCATCTTTATCAAGGCTGCTTTAAAATCTTTTTTTTTGTAAGTCAGATAAGTCTAACATCTCTGTCATGTTTGTGGATGAATAATCATGTTTTAAAATATTGATAATTCTTTTTCATATGTATTCCTAGTGCAGCTCCATGAAGTAGGTACTATTACTACTACCATTTTCCAAGTGAGATAACCCTCTCCCCTCCAACTTCCAGTCTTTGACTTGGTATTTTGGTATATGCTAAAAAAGAAAGAAGGTGACTACATAAATTTCCAAGAATGGAAAATAAGCACACCTTGTGTATTAAATTCCTACATAAAAAAAAGTGTTACATTGGAAGCAATTCTAAAAATAAAATAGACAACATATTAGTTAATATTGTGGTTCCTTTCTTGGTCCCCCCAAAAAAGAAAAAAATCCCATTGTGGATCGGGATTGTAAAACAGATATGTGCTTTTGGTTAGGTTGACGCCATCTTGAAAATCTGTTGGTAGGCATTGACTGGCTTAAGTCAATCAGTAGAATGTCATCTTTTTGCTATAGTAATTGGCTCAAAGAGGAATATATCACTTATGTTAGCGCACTCATCCTAAAGTCCAGGATTTGTGCCTGAAGGTAGAGAAAGATAAATTTTTTTGTCTTCTAGATGGTATTACCTGGAGCTGCAGCCTTTTAGCTAATTTAAGGAATGTGAGACCAAGAATAAAGATAATTGAGAGGGGCAGAGACAAGAAAACAGCAGGGAAAGGAAACCAGAACTCTGATCAAACTCAAGTGAATCTAACTCTATCTCTAGAATTTTCAGTTAAATGAGTCAATAAATTATCTTTATGGTTTAAAAAAGTTTTAAGTGATCCCAAATGCCCCCAAGGATAAAATCTCTTATCTTTATGCTTTATTGAAGAGACAATGCTTCTACAAACTCCTTACCAGTACTAGTCTTGAAGCTTTTTAAAAACATTCTTTACTCTTAGCCTCAGGAGGCATAAGTGTAAGTAACTGCCAAGTCTTGTAATGTATCAGCGTGGCTGACAGGACTTTACCAAAAAAAAAAAAAAAAAGTATACTGAGAAATTTATAATGTGCTATAGCTTTTCTTTTTGAACTAATTTTATGAACATTTATTTGTGCGTTACATTTTAGGTTTTCTGTATTTTTGTAAAGATAATACAATATGGAAAAAAAGTCAAATATCATAAGATATAATTAATAGGTTCTGTCCCACCCCTGATATGCAGGTCTATAGTTCCTTCACCTAGAGGCAATCACTGATATTATTTACTTGATTAAGCACAAGGAAATACCTTATACATATACAAGCATACATGTGATTATCTGTCCATTTTTTGTGTAGTCAAATGATTACTAGCTAGCTGCACATACCCTTCTGCACCTTGCTTCTTTTATTTAACAATATATTTTTATTTTCCAGCCATTCCATATTAGTACTTACTGGTCATTTGCTCCTTCATATGAACTCTGTAATTTATAATCAATCTTCATTTTAGGGATGTTAGGTTTGTTTTCAGTATTTGATATTACAGGTAGTACTTTCATAAATAGCCTTGTACATACTTCTTTGCAAATATACTAACATATATCTACTATAAATCCTAGAATGATAACCATAGTATAAGTACATTCTGAATTTTAATAGATATTGCCAAGCTGCCTTCCAGAGATTCTATTTTTTTCCATAAATTCTCCCCAATTCAATTTTGTTAAAATTTTACCATCTGATAGACAAAAGACTGTTATATTTTAAATTTTTATTTATTTATTATGAGTGATATTTAGCATTGTTTTATTACACATTTATAAACTATCTGTATCTGTTTTCTGGAGAACTTTCTATTTATGTTAAACTTTTGCTTATTGATTTATAAGATCTCCTTATACATTAAAGAATGAGCCATTAATTGCCATATGTGTTTATGGTCGATAATATGGACTGGTTTACTTAAACTCTATTCCCCCTCTCTCTGGTAAGCCTTCTTTTCTGCAACTATTGGAAAACTAATAACTGCTTTCCCAGACTACCTTAGAACTAGACTTCTGTAGTAAATTGGTATTGCACTTAGGTGTATTTGCATGAGATTTGGATGGAAGCAGTAACAGTGAACTTGTGTTCACTTTCCTGACTGGCTTTATACTGTTAAGCAAAATTTTGGAGATGTGAGGTCATATAGAGTATTGGCTATTCTTCATCTTCTTGATAAAAAGTGGCTGTTTTGGTGGAAGAAGCAATGGGATCTCATACTCCCATTCCCATATACCAGTTTTGTAGGTGGCAAGAGGCATTTTAGGAATAGCAAGTAAACTCATACACCAGTGCCAACTCACCAGCTTTGTAGCTTCCTGACAACATCTCCTAATCTCTGAATTCCAGCTACAGAGGTGTGTAGGTCACAGTGGCAGTTTTGGAGGTAAAACATCCTCTGATGGGACAGAACAACAGTGTTCGGGGGGTGATTCCTGATACCAGCTTCCAGCTCATTCCTCCACTTTCCAATGACATTGTAAAATGCATACTGTCCTTTATCAAATAGCTTTCTTCTTAATATTTCTTAAATAGTTTCTGCTTCTTGCACTGAATCCTGCCTGAGACAATGTTGCAAAATCTCTTTTCCAGTTTCCTGGCTTGAGTAATTAGAGTCTTTTCTCTCTCTCTCTCTCTTTTTAAATTAATCAGTCTAGTTAGAGTTTTAGAACTCTAGTTAAAGAACTAACCTTCGGTTTTATTGTTCTCTATTGTTTTTTCTGTTCTCTATGCCATTTAATTTTACCCTATCTTTATTGTTTCCTTCCTTTTGTTTGCTTTAGACTTAGTTTGCTTTTCTTTTCCTTTTTTTTTTAAAGTTTCTTAAAATGGAAATTTAGATCACTAAGAACTTTCTTTTTTCAACACAGTGAATTTTTTATACCTGTATCACAGCTATAAATTTCCCCCCAAGCACTGCTTAGCAAAATCAGTCACAATGTACAAACTTTTCTTATCTTGTCTATAATGGAAATTCTTCTATATAATTTCACCATGATATTTTAATTTTGACTCAAACTACACAGAGACATATAAAAACATACCAAATAGTATATATTTACATTTTATATACTATCTCATTAAGGAAATGCCTGGATTGCATCAATCTTTCATGATCTTGGAAGATAACTATATATATATATATATATATATATATATATATTTTTTTTTTTTTTTTTTTTTTTTTTTTTTTTGCGGTACACGGGCCTCTCACTGTTGTGGCCTCTCCTGTTGCGAGCACAGGCTCCGGACGCGCAGGCTCAGCGGCCATGGCTCACGGGCCTAGCCGCTCCGTGGCATGTGGGATCTTCCCGGACGGGGGCACGAACCCGTGTCCCCTGCATTGGCAGGCGGACTCTCAACCACTGCGCCACCAGGGAAGCCCAAGATAACTATATTTTTACCTCACTCGCAACCTTATGTGGCTGAGCTGAGGCTATCAGCTGCTGAGATCCCGAGACAGCAGCTATCTGGAATTTTTATTTTGGGAGTCTGCAAACTCTGCAAGGAAGTTCAGATGTTGACTACCAAAAAAGTAAAAAAGAAAAGACAAGCGTCCAAGTCAACACAGATGTGGCCAATGCCCAAATGAAAATTCAAGTAGAAGCACTGAAGTCCTACAATTTCTAAAAATTATCTGCAAGACATTATTAATCCACTAGGTTATTCTTCATCTATCTAGGTATTACTTCAGGTATAAAAACATAACTCAACATACCTTATGAAGGGTAAAGGTATATTAAATAAAGCATTAACGGGGTACTGATGCTAACAACAGGAAAAGATACAACTATTTTCTAGAGAAGAAATTTTACTCTTCAGACACAATAAGATATAAAACACAGAAGAGAATTTGGTCTTTTCCTTATGAGTTGGAGTTGATTAGATAGATTGTGTGACTCTCAAAAAGTTTATATACAACAATCTTAGCTCAATTTTTCATTTTATTTTGGATAGAAGGAATCTGCTTTTACCAATCAATAAACTGTAATGTATCATCTGAACTTAAATGAGAACTACCTCCTATTGCTAGTTTAATGTTCTGCTGTTACCCTTGCTCTCCAGCCATGAGAACAGCACATACTATTTGCCTTCAGATTGACATTCATATGGAAACATTAATTGCCCAGTGGGTGGTCAAGATACTCTTGTTTTTCTTCTACAGCCTGATGAATAACCTCCTCTGCTGTCAT
The DNA here is from genome assembly GCF_964341445.2 of Mesoplodon mirus. Lineage (NCBI taxonomy): Eukaryota > Metazoa > Chordata > Mammalia > Artiodactyla > Ziphiidae > Mesoplodon > Mesoplodon mirus. The sequence goes on from NC_138985.1 coordinate 58,177,857, forward strand.
TTTACAGTTTGTGCAGAGCTCTGAACCTTTCTACTTTAGGTGCATTACTCTGCTGATGCTTGAATGTTTGTATAAAACAGACCCAAGTAGGTGTTATCTCAACCCACAGAGAGTATTGGGTTTGTTCTAATTAGTTAGCACTAGTAATTAATCTAAAGTCTCTTATAATTCAAGGTTTGAGAACCCTGTTTATTGTTAAAATAGGGGTATTATTTTTTCTTGGTGAGCTAATATCATTTCTTTTCCTAGATCATTTAACTCTATGAGTTGTATATCATTATTATGTACTTTTTACAGATGATGAAATTCAGGCTTACAGAAATGAGATCTTTTCCCCAGGATCTTACAGCTATTATGAGGCAAAGGCAATATTCAAATCCAGAGTTTCTGAGCCTATTCACTTCATCTCTAACTTCAGATTCCTGCTAACGATTCCATCTATTGTCCCTTCATTAGTCAGTTCATGCTATAGATTAGGTGTTTCACTAAGGAGAGAGCAATGGAAAAGGAAAGAGGAAACTCAAAGGAATTTATCTTCTAATCATAGGAAAGAAGTAACATTATAGTGACAAGCAAAATGTTCCAGGTTTTGATATTTTGTGTATTTTCTAGTAAGTGATTTTCACTTTTGCAAACCAATAAAATCTGATAAAAACACCCATCCATCCTTTCACTGGGTATAAAGAATTTCAGATTTGCAATTGTCCCTTTTATTATCAAAGTCATGGTGAGAGAGACTAAGCTTTATCTATTAATATCTTTATTGACAGACATTTAAAAGCAAAACATTGGAGAAAAGAGATGGATACACAGTCATTTGTTTTTTACCCCCCATGTTGCGCTATAAGATGCTCATTTTCCTTACTCCACTCACTTCCCCTCATATCCTGTACTCACCCTGTTTCCTATTTCTTTGAAATCAGTGATAGAGGTGAAAGATTTATTTTCCCCTGGAAGCCAACAGAAGAAAGAGGATTTGTTTCATTCAACAAATATTTATTGAGCATCTATTGTATTTAGGCATACAAGCAGTAAAAAATAAAAAAGACAGAAAGGTCTCTATTCTTATGGAACTTACATTCTAGAGACCATCAGGCAATCAAGTCTGAGTATTCTGAGGTGGATTTCTCTAGATTTTGTTTGTGAAATTTAACTTTAGGAAAGATGTGACCATATTTTATCTCTTTGGTAATCAAATCTTTCCAAGAGTTGACTTTATCACCATAGATTTCTATGAGGCAAGCTTGGCTTAATAAGTTATTCATAAATAATAAAAAATAACTGATAGGAAAAAAATATGAAATTAGCCATTGTTTCCCTATTTAAGATAACCATTGAATGTAGTAAAACTTAATAAAAGAATTCTTTGACTTTATAATTAGGTAATATATTATTTTTTTATGGCTATTATGTCCTGTTCACAGATAGATATTGTAGCTTAGAAGCATGATCTGTCACAGAATTTCATGGTGACACATTTTGCTTAAGCAAGGATAGTACCTGCTCTCCTCTAAAATCACATGGTTCAGATGAATTTCCAGTAAACTAAAATTGTGATTCTAACTAGTACATATACAGGATGAGGTAGATGAAAAAATGCTTTGAGGCTTTTCAAGCACCATTCGAATGTGAATTATCATTGTGAAAGACCTTTCCAAGGTCACACAAAGTTATCGGGAAGCCAGAAGAAAACCCAGGTTTTAGTTTCGTAGACTGGGGCTCTTTCTATTGCACAATCCTCCTTATAAATGCATAAACCCGAAAGATGCACGAGGCACAATGGATAAGCTTTCTTAGTATGGTAGCTTAATTGTAAAAACTCCATTTTCATTCTATGAGAGTGACTCAATTTGCCACATAGGCCCACTTAAGATTTTTTTAAAGTTAAAGCAAGTAACTAATGGCTTTTAAAATATGTCCTTCACATGGGCCAGACATGAAATAGTTTTTGAAATAAAATGCCAAAAGCACTACACTTTTCAATAATGAATCACTAACCATTTGTCTCTGTGCTAAAACTTGGCTTTTAAGAAGAAATTTTTAAAACTCTAATTACAGCTTACAAAAACAAAAAGGTCAAAAAACTGATGTTTAGTAGCCTAATGGGATTTCTTATTGAACCAATACAGCATTATGAGGAGGCTGTTTTTCTCTTCATCAAAAAGCTGCACACGTAAACCAATATCACCGGTTTGAAATTATCAATGTGTCATACTAGCATGCTACTCAAATTAATTGTCAAGCTCTTAAGCACCTAAGTTACACACAAAAGGCTAAAAGACTGATTTTCTAAGTGAGCAAATATATATGTTGGGAATGCGTGAAAATCTCTCTTGGAACTGAGAAGTGGAACCACTACAGAACATTTTCATCTCAATGAATCTACATTTAGTGATGCAAAAATCACTACTTGGTTGTAATGAAATTGAAAGCAGAACTGATTTCTTCATTTCATTGCTTGAATAAATCAACTCTACAAAATATTTCTTTAGTACAAGTCATGAAGAGTGACAATCCCTTAACTAAGGCCTTTTACAGAGTTAAAACTTGTTTTTTGCTTGTTATAAACTTATTCTTTACTTCTTATATCCTATTCTTTTACTTGCTGGATTTTTATACTGCTCTTATACAATAAAAATGGTACAGCTTTGTCATTGTTCCTAAGCTAAGATGGAAAGTGATATGACTGAAGTTTTCCAGAAAGTAATCTTAAATATTGGTTCAATGCATGCTGGGGTTACAGTTTATGGAAGTCATGAGGTGTAAGTATTGATATTTTTTGTGTCATTTTCAAGTCCAGAAGGCCTATATGGTATACTAGTTGTAGGGCTTTCCTTTGATTCTCTTAGATTATTCTAAACTTTGATCATATTAGGTTATTTTTTCTAATTTCCAAAAACATCCTGTATTAGAACAAGAAATGCCAACTACTGTGAAAAACAACTACCAAGTAAGTATCAGTGGCTCAGCATGATCAAAATTTGTTTCTTCCTCACATCACTGTTGACTGCAAGTTAGTTAGTTCTCCTTCAAGAATGTGTCAGGAATCTAGGCTTCTTCCATTTTATAATACCGGCATTTTAAAAACACAGCCTCTATGACAACCACAGAAGGAAAACACTGTGGTCAAACACATAGTACATTTTCACAGCAGGCTTCAAAATGAATACATTACTTCTGCCTACAGCCCACTAGCCAGAATCCAGTCGTGTGGCCATAACCTAACTTCAAGGGAGGCTCAGAAATACAGTCTTCCTTTGTGTCCAGGAAAAGGAAAGAGGATTGGTGAGCTCATAGCTGTTTTCTGTCACAATCCCTAAACAACAAATCTGCAACACCTAAACATTTCAGATTGTCATCCCAACACTTGAAACCTGGCTATTAGTGGTAGGAGGTAGGGTTGTTGGGGACAGATAAATGTAGCAGGCAGGGCACATAAAAATATATGATAAACAAGAGCTGTCAGTTGCTGTCTGCCATAATGTCTCTTTTTCTTCAATCTGTGCTCCTCATCAGCCACCCCTCCTGGTACTTCCCAGAGTCCCCTTGAACTGACTGGAACAGTTTGATCTGGTCTGTAGAGAGCAAAGACTTTCCAAGGTTTCTAAATGCCTTGATTTCTACTTCGTGAGGAAACTAAATAGCCTTAGTAGAGGCAGCAGAAGGGTAGAAACAAAATATGCCTGGAATTTAAACTGTTAATAGAAATAAATGCTTTTTTTGTTGAGATACTGACGTGCACAATTCCAAATCACTCCTATTTAGCTGCATATTGGAATGAACTTGCAAACTACTGTTGTCATATTGAAACCTGCTAAGAATCTAGTGAGCTGATAAACTGATACCTCAAAGAAAGGAAAAATGAAAATTAAATTAGAAGTAAAAATTAACAACAACTGAGGGCATTCAAAAATAAATTTCCATCTTATCAGTTCCTTTCAAAGACACCAATGGCGAGTATTGTTGTGAATGGAGGAAGTGATTTTCTTTTCAAAGTTTTCCACTCAGTAAGATGACAAAGGTATCTGAAATTACAGATCTGAAATCAGTGCTTTTCCTGCTGGCAACTTAGCAGCTTTTGTAATTGATGTGACAGTTTCATTTCCCCACTGCTGCAGACAATCAGCATGTTACTCCATCTCTCAAGCAAATCTAAGAAAAAGATTTTCAGGTTTACTTTTTAGTAGATATTAACATTTTCCAAACAAGATATGGTGGCAATGACAGACTATATAGATTCAAGGCTTTGACAACATCCTGCTTTGGATGATACAAAACAAAAAACTGTCAGTGTGGCTTCATCAACATACCTAACAATTGCTTCAACAGGACAACTGATCACTTAAAATCTTTCTCTAACGACCTTTTAAAAAGGGATTCTCCTTACCACAGGGTCAAGTGGACATGAATGAAGGATGAAGGTAGACGTGTGCTCATACCTTGGTCCCAGAATTATTTTTCTTGCTTTGAGAATAAAGGAGAAGACTTTTAACCCTTTGTTCTATTTAACCTCATCTTTTTCCTCCCTTTTTTTCACCCACATACCTTGAATTTAAGCCCCACTGAATTTACTGTTTCGGGAATGCACAATGATCTTTCACACTTCTAGGTCTTTTTGCACTGGCTATTTATTCTCTCAGCCTGAAATATACGGCATCAGTCAGAATTAGTTAGGTTATGTTGCAGTGAAAAATGACCCTTCACGTAACAGTGTCTTAAAAAATTAGAAATTTACTTTTTACTCCTGCAATATGGATTGGTGAGGCTCATCTTATCACAGTCACCCTGACACCAGGGGTGGTGGAAACTTCACCTCAAATTGTGCTTCCACGGTCATAGCAGAAGTGACAAGGGATCATGGCAAATGGTTCACTGGCTCTTAAATTTTATGCCTGACAGTGTCATGTCAGTCATTCATTCTACTTGCATTTCACTGACAAAAAAAAAAAAAAAGCATATGATTATTTCTAAATTGAAAGGGGAAGAGAAACGCAGCCCTACTGCAGAAGGAAGAAAGCCAGGTATTTTTGTTGAGTAGTGCTAATGACTACCACATCAACCTTTCCAGTAGGGGAAGTTTAACTCATGTTTAAAGATCCAAACAAATGTCACCTCCTGTGAGAAGCATTCCATGACTTCTCAAGATAATCAATTTCTTCTTTATTTCTACCATCCAAATATTTTGTATAGATTTTCTTGGAATACTTACCATATTGTATTATAATAATCTATTACCATGTCTGTATTACATTGAATTAAACTGAATTACACTGAAAATTTCTTATTCACATTTTTATGCCAAGTGCCTGGTAGAGTTGCAGCATAGGCTGTGTGTTTACCTCTTACTGAAGGTCTATTTGTCCATTTTCCTTGTTAGACAATAAGCTTGCCGAGGACACAGACTATGTCTTTTTGCACCATCCTAACTCTAACGTTTTACAACAGTACTTGGCCCTAGAAGAAGCCCACTTGGATTAATTAATCGATTAATTATTTTTGTTATTATACCATGTTGTGTGTGGGTAGGCTAGGTTATGCTGTAGTAGAAAAAAAAACAGTTCCAAAATATTAGATAAGTTCAGCAAAAGTTTATGAGTTGCTCATTTTACATATTCTACATGGATGGGCAAGGGGATCTGTTCTATTCACCCAGTCAGGGACCTACGCTGATCTAAGCTCCACTGTCTTATAGCAGACTCATCTGTAAACTCGTGTCTTTTCAGATACCCTGGCAGAGGAATAAAAAACTGAAGAATCACAGATGGCTTTTTAATTCTTCAGCTTAGAAGTGGACTATCACACTTCCACTCATATTTTATTTTCATTGGCCAGAACTAATCATTTGGCCCCATAATTGAAGGGGGCTGGGAAATACTGAGAAACAAATGGAATACCTGGTGTGCATTACTGTTTCTGTCTCAGGGTTGAAGGCAATAGTCTCATAATAAATATAAAATGTCCACAATATGGGAAATATAATGTTGGCAAGTAATATAATCACCTTTCTCTAGCACTTTTCAAGTGAGAAGATGCCTGAACTCAATAACTGGTGTAAAATGCCTATAGAGTAGAGAAGGAGAATAATCAAACTGCTGTGCCTGGGAAACAACTCTTTCACAGACATTCAAAAGACTTTCAAGTTAAAATGAATCTATCTTTCAACTTCTCGTTAAATATCTATAACAATAAAACCTATGCTATAACACTAGAAGCTAGGAATAGTATTTAGCTATATGCTAGACACTGGAAGGAATTTACAACTAAAAATGTTGATAGGTTTCGACAGATGAGCAAAGTACTGGTCTTTGCTCACCTTGCTTCTGTGTGAGCACAGGGGACCAGGAGGAAATATTTGCTCAACTTCGACATGTTTCCCCAGCACAAGGATGCTGAGATTTCACTAACTCAAAAGCTGGGACGTTTTTCATTATCATATAGGTATTATTTCATTAAGCAGTCATAACTATGTCCCATTTTCTCTCTCTGTTTTCTTTATGGAAACAAGTCTTAAACTCAGTTAATCTATAAACAGACAGGCGGGAACCCTGTTTCCTAAGATGTCCTCTGTTAGAGTGTGTCATTTATGTATATTCAACTGGACAAAGTGTCAATACTAGAGATTGCCTCAGACTCTCTTCTGTGTATAAAATACAGGATGGCAGCAAAGAAGTGAATTTTATCACACTCTATTGGAGTTATATTAGTTGGATAGCTAATAGGCATGGAAATGTGGTCAGAATGTTGTACTCTTAAACCTGCTCCTTAGCTATCAGGATCAGAGGAAAATACTCAACTGTAACAAAGTGGACAATGGGGATGATTTAATGAACATATCCACTATGGCAACAATTCTGACTAGAACATTTCACATTCAGGGATAAGTAAGCAAAAGCAAAACAAAGCAAATAAGAACTGTAAAAAATGTACTTAAAGATATTTCAAAGCAATCTAAAGACTATTCCTAGGTTTTTATGTGCTCTCCCCCAATCACATATTTTTTTATTGAAGTATAGTTGATTTATTGTATTAATTTCAGGTGTACAACACAGTGATTCAATATTTTTATAGATTATACTCCATTTAAAGTTACTATAAATATTGGCTATATCCCCTGTGCTGTACAATATATCCTTGTTGTTTATTTTATACATAGTAGTTTGCACCTCTTATTCCTCTATCCCTATCTTGTCCCTCCCCACTGGTAACCATTGGTTTGTTTTCTATATCTGTGAGTCTGCTGCTGTTTTGTTATTTCATTTGTTTGGTTGGGTTTTTTTAGATTCCACATGTAAGTGATGACAAACAGTATTTCTCTAACTTATTTCACTCAACATAATACCCTCCAGGTCCATCCATGTTGTTGCAAATGGAAAAATTTCATTTTTTATGTCTGAGTAATATTCCATTGTACGTATATAACACATCCTCTCTATCCTTTCATCTGTTAATGGACACTTAGGTTGCTTTCATATCTTGCTATTATAAATAATGCTGCTATGAACTTTGGGATGCGTGTATCTTACCAGATTAGTGTTTTAGTTTTCTTTGGATATATACCCAGGAGTGGAATTGCTGGATCATATGGTAGTTCTGTTTTTAGTTTTCTGAGGAACCTCCATACTGTTCTCCATAGTGGCTGCACCAAATTACATTCCTACCAACAGTGCAGGAGGGTGCCCTTTTCTCCATATTCTCACCAACATTTGTTATTTGTGATCTTTTTGATGATAGCCATCCTGACAGGTGTGAGGTGATAGCTCACTATAGTTCTGATTTGCATTTATCTGATGATTAGAGATGTTGAGCATATTTTCATGTGCCTGTTGGCCATCTGTATGTCTTCTTTGGAAAAAATGTCTATTCAGATCCTCTGTCCATTTTTTATTGGCTTGTTTTCTTGATATTGAGTTATATGAGCTGTTTATGTATTTGAGATACTAACCCCTTATCAGTCATACCATTTGCAAATATTTTCTCCCATTCAGTAGGTTGCCTTTTGGTTTTGTCAATGACTTCCTTTGGCGTGCAAAAGCTTTTTTTTTTTTTTTAACATCTTTATGGAGTATAGTTGCTTTACAATGTTGTGTAAGTTTCTGCTGTATAACAAAGTGAATCAGCTATACGTATGCATATATCCCCATATACCCTCCCTCTTGCATCTCCCTCCTACCTTTCTTATCCCACCTAAGTGGTCACAAAGCCCTGAGCTGACCTCCCTGTGCTATGTGGCTGCTTCCCACTAGCTACCTATTTTACATTTGGTAGTGTATATATGTCCATACCACTCTCTCACTTCGTTCCAGCTTACCCTTCCCCCTCCCCATGTCCTCAAGTCTATTCTCTACATCTGTGTCTTTATTCCTGTCCTGCCCCTAGGTTCTTCAGAACCTTTTTTTTTTTTTAGATTCCATATATATGTGTTAGCATACAGTATTTGTTTTTCTCTTTCTAACTTACTTCACTCTGTATGACAGACTCTAGGGCCATCCACTTCACTACAAATAACTCAATTTCATTTCTTTTTATGACTGAGTAATAATCCATGGTATATATGTGCCACATCTTCTTTATCCATTCAGCTGTTGATGGACACATAGGTTGCTTTCATGTCCTGGCTACTGTAAATAGTTCTGCAATGAACACTGTGGTACTTGTATCTTTTTGAATTATGGTTTTCTCAGGTTATATGCCCAGTAGCGGGATTGCTAGGTCATACGGCAGTTCTATTTTTAGTTCTTTAAGGAACCTCCATACTGTTCTCCATAGTGGCTGTATCAATTTACATTCCCACCAACACTGCAAGAGGGTTCCCTTTTCTCCGCACCCTCTCCAGCGTTTATTGTTTGTAGATTTTTTTTTTTTTCGGTACGCGGGCCTCTCACTGTTGTGGCCTCTCCCGTTGCGGAGCGCAGGCTCCGGATGCGCAGGCTCAGCAGCCATGGCTCATGGGCCCAGCCGCTCCGCGGCATGTGGGATCCTCCCGGACCGGGGCACCAACCCACGTCCCCTGCATTGGTAGGCGGACTCTCAACCACTGTGCCACCAGGGAAGCCCCTATTGTTTGTAGATTTTTTGATGACGGCCATTCTGAGTGGTGTGAGGTGATACCTCATTGTGGTTTTGATTTGCATTTCTCTAATGATTAGTGATGTTGAGCATCCTTTCATGTGTTTGATGGCAATCTGTATATCTTCTTTGGAGAAATGTCTATTTAGGCCTCCTGCCCATTTTTGGATTGGGTTGTTTGTTTTTTGATATTGAGCTGCATGTGCTGCTTGTATATTTTGGAGATTAATCCTTTGTCAGTTGCTTCATTTGCAAATATTTTCTCCCATTCTGAGGGCTGTCTTTTCGTCTTCTTCATGGTTTCCTTTGCTGTGCAAAAGCTTTTAAGTTTCATTAGGTCCCATTTGTTAATTTTTGTTTTTATTTCCCTTTCTCTAGGAGGTGGGTCAGAAAGGATCTTGCTGTGCTCTATTTACAATAGCCAGGACATGGAAGCAACCTAAGTGTCCATTGACAGATGAATGAATAAAGAAGATGTGGCACATATATACAATGGAATATTACTCAGCCATAAAAAGAAATGAAATTTAGTTATCTGTAGTGAGGTGGATGGACCTAGAGACTGTCATACAGAGTGAAGTAAGTCAGAAAGAGAAAAACAAATACCATATGCTAACACATATATATGGAATCTAAAAAAAAAAAATGGTTCTGAAGAACCTAGGGGTAGGACAGGAATAAAGACATAGAGAATGGACTTGAGGACACAGGGAGAGGGAAGGGTAAGTTGGGACGAAGTGAGAGAGTGGCATGGACTTATATATACTACCAAATGTAAAATAGATAGCTAGTGGGAAGCAGCCACATAGCACTGGGAGTTCAGCTCAGTGCTTTGTGTCCACCTAGAGGGGTGGGATAGGGAGGGTAGGGATAGGGAGACACAAGAGGGAGGAGATATGGGGATATGTGTTTATGTATAGCTGATTCACTTTGTTATACAGCAGAAACTAACACACCATTTTAAAGCAATTATACTCTAATAAAGATATTAAAAAAAAAAAGAAAGCGCAATATCCCAGCGATTACAGGTTTTCCTTTAGGACACATTTTTTATGTTAGGACACATCCTCTGTAAACAGTCAAACAACATCACTCTGCTAATGAGTAGAAAACAGATCAGATCATCCTACTCTCTTCTTGGCAAAGTTGGTCTAACTGCAGACAGAACTTTCCACTGTGACTATACACACATTTGTCACTGAATCTGACTTTTCCGAAACATCTCTAAGTGGGAATGCTTGGGCTTGACATTAATAGCTCTTTGACTTGATAATAGCTCTTTTTCTAATAACTCCTTTTCACAACCAATCAGAGAAAGGAAGCCAGAAAAGCTTTTACTCTCACGAGGGTGATATGAGGAGTGAAATAAAATGGTTCCAAAACCTATAGACTCTGTTTTAATAGAAGAGTATACTTTAATTGTGATAAAATATCCGTAACATATAATTCCCCATGTTAACTTTCTTTAATTGTACCATTCAGTGACATTAAGTACACTCACATCGTTGATCAACCATCATCACAATCCATCTCCAGAACTTCTGGCTTTCCAAACTGAGACTCTGTACGCATTAAACAATTACTCCTCAATCTACCAAGATGGTACTTTTTAAAAGAAGCCAATTTGGCAGAATATTAAAACTAAAGAGAATGAAATTACACAGTCATAAAGTAAGACCTAATTCTAAAGCCCAACATATTAGTATATGGTTTGTGAGGAGCTAACTGAAAATATTTTCCTTTTTATGCTATAATTCATAGAATAATTTTACTTTATTTCCATGTTCAAAAGTTTTTTTACTATAATTTTATGTGTTCAGTTAATATTCTGATCAAGTGTTAGTACTAAAATCAAGAATGATTGTTAGGATACATAGGGGAAAATAGGTTCTATTGTACTTTTATAGGTAAATAGGTATAGCAGAAAGTTAAATAAAGGACATAAAAATAAAAAATAAAAATAAAAAAAGGATCTTGCTGTGATTTATGTCATAGAGTGTTCTGCCTATGTTTTCCTCTAAGAGTTTTATACTGTCTGGCTTTACACTTAGGTCTTTAATCCATTTTGAGTTTATTTTTGTGTATGGTGTTAGGAAGTGTTCTAATTTCATTCTTTTACGTGTAGCTGTCCAGTTTTTCAGCACTTACTGAAGAGGCTGTCTTTTCTCCACTGTATATTCTTGCCTCCATAATCAAAGATAAGGTGACCATATGTGTGTGGGTTTATCTCTGGGCTTTCTATCCTGTTCCATTGATCTATATTTGTTTTTGTGCCAGTACCATACTGTCTTGATTACTGTAGCTTTGTAGTATAGCCTGAAGTCAGGGAGCCTGATTCCTACAGCTCCATTTTTCTTTCCCAAGATTGCTTTGGCTATTTGGGGTCTTTTGTGTTTCCATACAAACTGTGAAATTTTTTGTTCTAGTTCTATGAAAAATGTCACTGGTAGCTTGACAGGGGTTGCATTGAATCTGTAGATTGCTTTGGGTAGTATAGTCATTTTCACAATGTTGATTCTTCCAATAGAAAAACATGGTGTATCTCTCCATCTGTATCATCTTTAATTTCTTTCATCAATGTCTTACGGTTTTCTGCATACAGGTCTTTTGTCTCCTTAGGTAGGTTTATTCCTAGGTATTTTATTCTTTTTGTTGCAGTGGTAAATGGCAGTGTTTCCTTAATTTCTCCTTCAGATTTTTCATCATTAGTATATAGTAATGCAAGAGAATTCTGTGCATTAATTTTGTATCCTGCTACTTTACCAAATTCATTGATTAGCTCTAGTATTATTCTGGTAGCATCTTTAGAATCCTCTATGTATAGTATCATGTCATCTGGAAACAGTGACAGCTATACTTCTTCTTTTCTGATTTGTATTCCTTTTATTTCTTTTTCTTCTCTGTTTGCTGTGGCTAAAACTTCCAGAACTATGTTGAATAATAGTGGTGAGAGTGGGCAACCTTGTCTTATTCCTGATCTTAGAGGAAATGGTTTCAGTTTTTCACCATTAAGAACGATGTTGGCTGTGGGTTTATCATATATGGCCTTTATTATGTTAAGGTAGGTTCCCTCTATGCCTACTTTCTGGACAGTTTTTATCATAAATTTGTGTTGAATTTTGTCAGAAGCCTTTTCTGCATCTATTCAGATTATCATATGGTTTTTATCCTTACGTTGGTTAATATGGTGTATCACATTGACTGACTTGCGTATACTGAAGGATCCTTGCATTCCTGGGATAAACCCCACTTGACCATGGTGTATGATCCTTTTAATGTGCTGTTGGATTCTGTTTGCTAGTATTTTGTTGAGGATTTTTGCATCTGTCTTCATTAGTGGTATTGGCTTGCAGTTTTCTTTTTTTGTGACATCTTTGTCTGGTTTTGGTATCAGGGTGATGGTGGCCTTGTAGAATGGGTTTGGGAGTTTTCCTCCCTCTGCTGTATTTTGGAAGAGTTTGAGAAGGATAGGTGTTAGCTCTTCTCTAAATGTTTGATAGAATTTGCGTGTGAAGCCATCTGGTCCTGGGCTTTTGTTTGTTGGAAGATTTTTAAACACAGTTTCAATTTCAGTTGTGATTGATCTGTTTATATTTTCTATTTCTTCCTGTTTCAGTCTCGGAAGGTTGTGCTTTTCTAAGAATTTGTCCATTTATTCCAGGTTGTCCGTTTTATTGGCATATAGCTGCTTGTAGCAATCTCTCATGATCCTTTGTATTTCTGAAGTGTCAGTTGTTACTTCTCCTTTTTCATATCTAATTCTGTTAATTTGAGTCTTCTCCTTTTTTTTCTTGATGAGTCTGGCTAACGGTTTATCAATTTTGTTTATCTTCTCAGTGAACCAGCTTTTAGTTTTATTGATCTTTACTATTGTTTACTTCATTTCTTTTTCATTTATTTCTGATCTGATCTTTATGATTTCTTTCCTTCTGCTAACTTTGGGGTTTTTTTGGTTCTTCTCTCTCTAATTGCTTTAGGTGTAAGTTTAGGTTATTTGAGATTTTTCTTGATTCTTGAGGTAGGATTGTATTGCTATAAACTTCCCTTGTAGATCTGCTTTTGCTGCATCCCATAGGTTTTGGGTCACTGTGCTTTCATTGTCATTTGTTCCTAGGTATTTGTTGATTTCCTCTTTGATTTCTTCAGTGATCTCTTGGTTATTTAGTAGCGTATTGTTTACCCTCCAAGTGCTTGTCTTTTTTACACTTTTCTTCTTTAATTGATATAGCGTCTCATAGCGTTGTGTTCAGAAAAGCTACTTGATATGATTTCAATTTTCTTAAATTTACCAAGGCTTGATTTGTGACCCAATATATGGTCTATATTGGAGAATGTTCCATGAGCACTTGAGAAGAAAGTGTATTCTGTTGTTTTGGGATGGAATGTCCTATAAGTATCAATTAAGTCCATCTTGTCTAATGTGTCATTTAAATCTTGTGGCTCCTTATTTATTTTCATTTTAGATGATCTGTCCATTGGTGAAAGTGGGGTGTTAAAATTCCCTACAATTATCGTGTTACTCTTTATTTCCCCTTTTATGGCTGTTAGCATTTGCATTATGTATTGAGGTGCTCGTATGTTGGGTGCGCAAATATTTACAGTTGTTATATCTTCTTCCTGGACTGATCCCTTGATCACTACATAGTATCCTTGTCTCTTTTAATAGTCTTTATTTTATTTTATTTTATTTTTTGCGGTACACAGGCCTCTCAATGCTGTGGCCTCTCCCGTTGCGGAGCACAGGCTCCAGATGCGCAGGCTCAGCGGCCATGGCTCACGGGCCCAGCTGCTCTGTGGCATGTGGGATTTTCCTGGACTGGGGCACGAACCCGTGTTCCCTGCATCGGCAGGCGGACTCTCAACCACTGCGCCACCAGGGAAGCCCAATAGTCTTTATTTTAAAGTCTATTTTGTCTAATATGAGAATTGCTACTCCATCTTCCGTTTGATTTCCATTTGCATGGAATATCTTTTTCCATCCCCTCACTTTTAGTGTGTATATGTCCCTAGGTCTGAAGTGGCTCTCTTGTAGACAGCATACATACAGGTCTTGTTTTTGTATCCATTCAGCCAGTCTATGTCTTTTGGTTGGAGCATTTAATCCATTTACATTTAAGGTAATTATCGATATGTATGTTCCTATTACCATTTTCTTAATTGTTTTGGGTTTGTTTTTGTAGGTCTTTTCCTTGTCTTGTGTTTCCTCCCTAGAGAAGTTACTTTAGCATTTGTTGTAAGGCTGGTTGGGTGGTGCTGAATTCCTTTACCTTTTGCTTGTTTGTAGAGGTTTTAATTTCTCTGTTGAATCTGAATGAGATCCTTGCTGGGTAGAATAATCTTGGTTGTAGGTTTTTCCCTTTCTTCACTTTAAATATGTCCCGCCACTCCCTTCTGGCTTGCAGAGTTCTGATGAAAGGTCAGCTGTTAACCTTATGGGGATTTCCTTGATTGTTATTTGCTGTTTTTCCCTTGCTGCTTTTAATATTTTTTCTTTGTATTTAATTTTTGATAGTTTGATTAATATGTGTCTTGGGGTGTTTCTTCTTGGATTTATCCTGTATGGGACTCTCTGCACTTTCTGGACTTGACTATTTCTTTTCCCATGTTAGGGAAGTTTTCAACTATAATCTCTTCAAGTATTTTCTCAGTCCCTTTCTTTTTCTCTTCTTCTTCTGGGGCTCCTACTATTCAAATGTTGGTGCCTTTATTGTTGTCCCAGAGGTCTCTGAGACTGTCCTCAATTCTTTTCATTCTTTTTTCTTTATTCTGCTCTGTGGCAGTTATTTCCACTATTTTATCTTCCAGGTCACTTATCCATTCTTCTACCTCAGTTATTCTGCTATTGATTCCTTCTAGAGAATTTTAAATTTCATTTACTGTCTTGTTCATCATTGTTTGCTCTTTTGTTCTTCTAGGTTCTTGTTAAATGTTTCTTGTATTTTCTTGTATTTTCTCCATTAAATTTCCAAGAGTTTGGATCATCTTTACTATCATTATTCTGAATTCTTTTTCAGGTAGACTGCTTATTTCCTCTTCATTTCTTTGGTCTAGTTCTTTGGTCTACCTTGCTCCTTCATCTGCTGCATATTTCTCTGTCTTCTCATTTTGTTTAAATTACTGTGTTTTGGGTCTCCTTTTTGCAGGCTGCAGGTTCGTAGTTCTCATTGTTTTTGGTGTCTGCCCCCAGTGGGTGATGTTGGTTCAGTGGCTTGTGTAGGCTTCCGGGTGGAGGGCACTGGTGCTTGTGTTCTGGTGGGTGGGGCTGGATCTTGTCTCTCTGGTGGGCAGGACCACATCCAGTGGTGTGTTTTGGGGTGTTTGTGAACTTAGTATTATTTTAAGCAGCCTCTCTGCTAATGGATGGAGTTTTGTTCCTGTCTTACTAGTTGTTTGGCATGGGGCATCCAGCACTGCATCTTGCTTGCCGTTAAGTGGAGCTGGGTCTTAGCATTCAGAGATCTCTGCGAGAGCTCTCATCAACTGGTATTACCTGGGGCTGGGAGGTCTCTGGTGGTCCAATGTCCTGAACTTGGCTCTCCCACCTCCGAGGCTCTGGCCTGACACTAGGCTGGATCACCAAGACCCTGGAGTGTTTGCTGAGGACACAGTGGGGTTTGATGCACTGAGATTTGAGGTAGATTTTCCAAAAATTTTCACTGTCTTGCCTTGTCCTGCTAGTGTTGGAGGGTCTCCTGCAGAGGGGGGTGGTGGCTGTGGCTCACCACATGGACGAGGACACTGGCAGCAGAAGTTCTGGGAATTACTCCTTGGTGTGAGCCCTCCCAGAGTCCCGTGCAAAAGCTTTTAAGTATAATTAGGTCCCATTTGGTTATTTTTGCTTTTGTTTTTTTGTTTTAGGAGAGAGATCCAAAAAAACATTGCTACAATTTATGTCAGTGTTCTGCCTATGTTTTCTTCTTGGAGATTTACAGTTTCCAGTCTTACATTCAGGTCCTTAATCCATTTTGAGTTTATTTTTGTATATGGTGTGAGGGAGTGTTCTAATTTAATTCTTTTACATGTAGCTATCCAGTTTTCCCAGCAGCACTTATTGAACAGACTGTCTTTTCTCTGATGTATAGTCTTTCCTCCATTGTTGTAGATCAAATGACTGTAAGTGCATGGGTATATTCCTGGGCTCTCTATTCTGTTCCATTGAGCTATATGTCTGTTTATGTACCCGTACCATTACTTTACTTTAATTAATTTACTTTAATTACTTTCCAAAGGTAGCTGTCATCATTTTTCCCATCCATGCATGAATATGACATGCCTCATTTCCAGAAGTAGAAAGTACCACAGTAAAGAAAACTGGCATTAATGGATTTACAGGCAAAAACATCTGATCTTTGTTAAACATCCAGCTTACCTGGATGTGTGTGTACTTAGGGGAGAATAACCTACTAGCCATAAATTCAATGTGCAATAACACCTATCTGATCATTTTACAGAGGTGTTAGTTAATCCAGTAATTTGGTCTGGTTAAGAATGTTTCTATATATTAATTTGATAATTGAAAAGAAAATCCATTAGTAGACAAGAAGAGGAAAATAAACTGCAATATTCCTGGGAGTGGTAATAACTTTTGAGGGAGAGGAATATATCTTATGATAGAGAGGAAAGAGGATTGCGTGAAAAGAAGGTTTGGACTACCTGAATTAACTTAAGAGGTAACTGGATGGGAGAAGAGAGGATTCATTGGACAAAAGCTGTTGGAAGCCATCCTGGAGCCATTGCACCATGACAAAGTCATGAAGCAACGGAAGGCGAAACTGCAAGGCAGCGCCGTGCCAGGAAGGTGGACTACAGCTCTGTTGTTATGTTTTATGATAATAAATTTACACATAGGGGCAATTTTGGGGGGATGTTGCTCCACGTGAAAGAAAAATTCCTCTAGGACTCCGCCTCCTGAAACTACCACAGAATGGGAAGTAGCCACTAAAGCACTGGGGAAATAGGTAAAGAATTAAGAGCCTGGAACTAAGGGAATGTTTTTATGAAAAACACACTCTAGTATGGAGTTATGGCCATGGGCCGGAGTTTCTGATGACATAGGAAATTTATGGTTCTATTATAAAGGAAGATTAATTATAGAAAAGCAAATGACTAGAGCAGAATTGGTTGCTAGGGTAGGGAGAAAACACTGTCTCAGTTGAAGGAAACAACGAGAAAGGGCATGCAGGGTATATTGTAAATATTTTCATGGAACCATTGTAAAAGGTTGCCCATGCAAGAAGAGAAATAGGAACAAGTAGCTCTAACTTTTACAATTAAAATAATCATATAACTGCTTGGCTTGGTTACTAAGAAATAACCTGTGATTAATGGGAGCTTGGGGAAGTATTTTAATAGGACATCTAGAAACTAGGGGATTTTTTTTTTAATCTTTATAGAATATTTTGAGGTTTGATTGTGCTAAGGTTGTTTGGCCACGTACCTGGTAATGTAATCAACTACAATATATAAACCTGTGATTGTAAACAATAGAAGAAGAATAAAGACATGAGAAAGAGAAACATGCAATGCTGATACTTTAAGAAGTGTAATAGAATTATTTCCTTCACCGACGCTATCCATCCCTCGGGTATCCCTGGACTCGCTGGAGCTGGACTCCGGCAAAAAGCATATTAAGTCTGGGCACTCTCTATTTGGCCATATTGACAAAGTTTATACCTAGTTCCTCAGGTCAATTCAAAAGATGTGATGCTCCCACATAAAACAGACATAGAAAGCTGAGGGCAATTTCTCAGCAGTCTAAATGCATGAGTTCATTTCTAATAATCAGTGTTTGATTTAATGGCATCAAACAGGCAACTCATGGGGTTATGGATAAAAAAACTCACTGTCAACATATAACTTTGCCAGAACTCTTGTCTCTTAAGGTGTCTATAAAGTATTGGATTATTTCTGTATGAAAGAGTGGTCTTAATATTGTACATCATCCATATGTCAATTAAAAAAATATATATATATATACACACACACAGCTTAAAAAAAAAAAAGTGTCCCAAGGAGCTTTTCAATGTGTGTGTAGCTCATCATAACTCTAACAAAACTTGTATCTGATTCTTCTCCCCTAAAACTGACCCCTGAGTTTGTCCTCCTGGCTAAGCTGTGGTATGCTAATCTAATCAATTTTATTTTACCTCTGATTTATCCTGGTCCACATTTTTCAAAAGAATCCATCATAGAAATTATTATCTGTGAAACTGGGAGGAAGATACAATTTTGAGCCTTATTGAATTTATGTCATTTACCTTTGCTAAATATTGCAACAAGAGGACATGGAAGTCAAATTAATTTTTTACTACTCAACTAATGAAAATCACCTGTGATAAGAACTGGTGCTCCTGAATTTTATTTTAATTAAAAGTTAATATAAAGTTTTTCAAGTCCAAATAAAAATCATTTCAATAATGTTGTGTACAAATTTATATTAGAGTCTATCTCCACTGATTGTGTCAAGGATTGGCTTTGAGTTTTTAAAAAATAAGCTAGCAATAACTAGTTGATTTTGGTCTTTTTTTCTCCCTTAGGAGAGCCATACCTGACCGAAGAGGATAATTTGTATTCCCCTTTTAATTTCTGGTTCAGTTCAGTTTAACCAATAATTACTTAGCCTCTATTATGTACCACTTGCACTAGTGCTGGGGAGGCTAAAGGCACATTAGACATGACCCACATCTTTGAAGAACTTCCAGGAGATAGTCACAGAGATTTTTTAAAAAATTATAGTATATTATAGTGACTAGTTAGGATATAATAGGCATAAAATAAATACATTTTGATTGATAGATTAGAAGTATGTTCAGGATTTCAGGGAAATCTTTCAATGCAAAGGTTCCTACCTGCACCTTGGGCTTCCTGAAGGAAATAATAGCAGACATGAAGGATAGAAAGCTAGGTGAAGGAAGGTAGGAAGTGCATACAAGGCAGTGCTCATTGAACTGTGAAATTCCTGTAGGTTTACTAGAAGCATTTTGGCATTTTGGGGGCTTAAAGTGGTAGGTGATAAGTGATCAGATGGAATGAAACTGATCTTTGATTTATTATTAACAAGATTTGAATTTACTCTGTAGGAAATGAGTTACCTTGGGAAGGTTGAAAGCTTGAGAATAACATTCTTATGTTTATTATTAATACTCAGTGATTAAAATATTTAGGAGGGTAGAGTTGAGACTGGTAGCAAGGAATCTTCTTAGGATGCTAGTACAGTTAGTTGACCCTTGAACAATGCGGCGGTTAGGGGCGCCTACCTTCAATGTAGTCACAAACCTGAGTATAACCCATAGTCAACCTTCTCTATGCGTGGTTCCTCCATATCTGCAGTTCCACATACATGAAGTCAACCAACCCTGACCCTGCAGGACTGCAGTACTTATTATTGAAAAAATATATGCGTATAAATGGACCACAGATTTCAAACCCATGTTGTTCAAGGGTTAACTGTAAATTAATTCCAAGTGGGGGAAGATAAAAGTGTGAACAAGTCCTATTTATCAAGGGATTTGAAAACTGAAAAGATCATGTCCCATTTTTACCTATGCAGAAATGCATGTTTCCTGATAACCATGGGGATATATTGGGTCATGTAAGAAACCCAGCTGTTCTTGTTGAACAGGGGCTGAAACTGTTCAAGCCACAGAGGCTAGAACTGAAGATGTCTACAATGACTTAGGAACTTATCACAATCTCAGGTTGATTTCAACTAAACTACTCCTTCTTGGGTGATTACAGAACCAAAACTTGCAGGTCATAATGGGTTTTACAAAAGTGACTTAAGCATCATTTGAGAATAAAGATTGCTGATTTACATCTAGAGAGAAGTTCTAGAACTCAGAGAAGAGAGACGCGTTAAGATTCAGGTGTTATAACACTAGCAGTGTCATATGTGGATTATGTTTATCACTCCCACCAAAGACTTCATTTTATTTCCCGAAGTAGCATATCACAGAAGAGGAAGTATAAAAATAATTAAAGCATAATTTGAGTACTAATTGGCCACATTAAATAAAAGCACTCAGCATAACTCCTGTTGAAACAGGATGCAATGGCACTATTAATAATGCAGGTCAAAAAATATTTTTTTTCTTTTGAAATCTTCTTATTAAACTATTAAACTCAAGACAGCAACAATAACACATGGATCAAAAATTCACGGTACAACTTATTACACAAACCCATCCTCCTTAAAATGGAAGGTACTGATACAGGAAAAATATCCCCCCACATATTTCCACATATTTTGAATTGCTTAAGGTTTCCACACAGAAGGTAAAATAGAGGGGGGAAAATCACTTTTATTTAAAAATTTAGTTCAACAAACATTAACCAAATGCCTACTATTTGCAAAGTCCAGTGCTAGTATTGTAAGAACTAAAGCGTCTTCATGAATCCTACCATCCTGTTGAAGAATAAGACAGGGAATTAAATTGTCATAAAAAAGTATGGTAAGCACTATGAAAATTACAGCCCCCCTCCACCTAACGTGTCCCCCGCACCAACACACACACACACAAAGAAACAAGTTAAGTAGAGGTAATGCCCTGTGTTTGTTATCACATACTAACAGAGGAGTTCACAGGTAGTGATGTCATTATATTTCTTTAGATCTCAGAAACGTACCTTCTAGGAATTAGTAGGAAGGCATATAATTAACAAAAAAAGCAATACCTTTGCAATAGGTAAATCATATTTCTTTGAAGTTAAACCTATATTTGGAAGTTTATCACCTAGACCTTTTGCAGGGTTTCAGGGTGAGAATCTAAGCAATTTTTACCTTAGGATTCAGATAGATCTGTACTTGTATGAGCTTTGGTCTGATGGACCAGCCTACCAGGAGTCTAAGGATAGAGAGATGCCAAGAAGGGCAAGTGTGGTTAATGACAGTGTTTTTCTATCTGAGAGAGAAAAGTTTTCAAGACACCTGGGAATGTTATCTGAAATATCTAGGGAATTAATAGATGGAATAACAATGGCAGAGATTTAATTATTAGATGCTTCAGGAATCGAAGTGTAGATGGAATTTTATACTGCATGGTTTTGAAAATGGTCTCCTTGAGAGGACTAAACTGACAACAAAATATAATTCAGGTTTCTAACACTTATGGTAAGCTTTGTTCCTTAAAAACATATTTGCGATGCTCTGAGAGTTTTCATGTGACCTACCCATTTAAGGAACGTATTTCACATAGCTTTTGAACTTGAAAGTTGATTACGGATTGAGTAATCAGAGTGATAAGGACCTTTAAATAAATTCCACTTAGGATTATAGTCAATTAAAACCCATCTCCCAGACACAATTTTACATTGATTTAAGAGGATATGAAGCACTACTTTGGAGGGAGATCTGATAGTTTCTTTTTCCTTTGAATCTTCAAAAAAATTCAAAATACTTCAAGCATAATAAATGAATAATTTAGAAGACCCAAATCTGGACTTTTAATATGTGTTAGTGGAAGAAATGAGAACTACTTCAGACATAAAGTGTTTGAACAACAGTTTGTGAATCAGTGGAATTAAGTGCTATTAGAATTAGATATGTCTAAGAGATTTTTCTTTTTTTTTTTTTTTTTTTACCATTCATTGAAACAGCTTTTAAACTACGAAGCAGAGTTTTGAAGAAGAATTTTTCATTTGAAAAATGAAAAAAAGATAACAGAAAGTACTCAGACATAATCTCATTTATTTCCAAAGAGAGATCTAGTATCTCTAACCCTAGCAGGGACAGTGTGATTTGGTAAGAAACACACAAGTCTTTCGAAATAACTAGGCGTGAACCCTGGCTCTTCTGCTGCTTGAATTTGAGCAAAAGTATTATATTCTCTGAACCTTGGTTTGCTTGCCTATAAAATGTAGATAAGTGTCTTTTCAGAGAAGATATTTAAATATCAAACGAGATATACTATGAGAAGGTAGTCTTTAAAGTCAGAAATCCCATAAAATTCATATATTCATTTAGCCAATGTTTGCACAGTACGCTATGCTATGGACCCTATGACATGAGCTGGACTAGGTAACATGTATGCTTCTCCATATGGACTACAGTGGTGAATATTGATTATGTGAGTTATTATCTTTAAAAGTTGGCTTGTTAAAATTCCACATGTAAAAAAAAATAAAATGTCTTACTTTTCAGGGTGAGTTGTCATGTAAAGTTTTGCTCTCATCCTTCTATTTCCCTTCGGAAGGTATAAATGCCCAGTTGGCCTCTGAGGTTGTCCAGTGATCCACCATAGCATCTTCCACAGCATGTTACCTAAACTCCCCTAAGCTTATACGGTCTACAACTTTCCTTGGCAATTCACTCCATTAACAACAGTTGTGTCCAGAAATCCCTCTGTAATGGAGTCTGACTTCAATTTTGATGTTTAACTGCTGAGAACTTTTAAAACTCACCATTCCTCTTTTATTCCTGCCTCACACCTTGGCAAGCTAATAAGAAAGCCTAGATGCTCCCTCCTTTGGAAGAAGGTTCAAACCACAAAAGCCCCTTCCTGTCATCCCTTAATCATCATTAAAACCCCAAAGCAGTCTCTTTTCTCTGTTCTCTCAAGCCACTTTCAGACCTGTTTGGGAAGCCTGCTGTCCTCTTTCCAGAAAGTCGCATTGTGTAAATAATAAACCTTTCTCATACCCTCTTGGTGTGTGCCTGGAGTCTTCAGACTTGACATCCAAAACAAATTTTGGTGGGGGCCCGTTCTGTGTCTGTGTATGGTCCCTGTCTCTGCAGAATGACCACTGTTGGCTCTAAGAGTGGAGTGCCGAGACAAAGATCACCATCACTTGGGTGGGGTGAGGTGGGGGGTGGGGGAGAGGTGTTCCTTCTTTTTCTTTGGCTTGCTCACTGGCTCTGCTGCCTAGATAGCAGGCATGCACTTTGAGCTGTGGCCTGCTGGCTAGCCTGCAATTTGAGCTGTGCTACTTTGTGCTACAGTTGCTGAGTTCTACTGAGCTTCTGTTATAGTTCTAACTAATCTAAGTCAAAAGTTTCAATAATTAATTGGCTTTCAGGGAAAGAAGTATGGGATTCAGGTCCTCATTAAAGCAGCCCTGGGTCATGTGTCTCATATGCCCAGACCCATCTGTGTGTCTTAGATTAAATCATGTGTGTCAGTTCACACATAAGCTGTTACTGACCCTAGATTCAGAGAATGATTCTTGCCCTGTGACCAACTGTGACCTGGTTTGTTTCATTCAGGTGTACGCCCTCATTCTATAGAGCATTCAGGGGAAAGATTACACCCTATGTAATAAATGTGGGTTCATTGGGTGGTAACACATAGAGGAAGAACAGTCACTCACTATGTGAATAGCAGTCATTATCTGAAAATTTGAATTGTGGAATACCACACTCCTAAAAGCAGGTGGCTCATTAGGACCCTACAAAATGCCTTTGCTGGTGCTGCTACTGTTGTACTCATGTCTCTGCTGCCAAAAAAGATGCTGATCATCAGAAGTACAGGGAAAAATACCCAGGGCATACCTGTAGTACAATCAAGGATTAATTCAACTGTTGCCAGAGGGGAGGTCCTTAACCCTGATGATACTGATTTGAGGCTCTCTGGAGCAAGGAGTATATAAGTATGACCAGGGTAGAGAGGAACCCAGTAACCACACACACACACACACACACACACACACACACACACACACACACACACACAGGCACACACAAAGCAAGCAAGCAAGAAACCTGGATACAAAGGGAGGAAACATAAAAATGAATAAAAAAGAGGTTCACAGTTTGATCCAACTGGAAATCCAAAAGTTACTAAAATAATTTACACAGCATAAGAAAAAAAAAGGGTGCTGATTGGGTGTTGTGCCTCTACAGCAAAGGTTCTCAATTAACTTTAACATCTGCTGAAATGCACAAACTGGCAAAACTTCATGGTCTTTCATCATATGGAGGCTCAATTTACAGTTACACTGGGGAATCCCACTAAACTGAAACAAAGTACACCCCCTAAGATCTCAGAGGACTTATTGAACATAAAGTAGAGGACATGTGCTTCATTTTAGCCATTGGAACTACTGCCTTACCTAAATTCCCCATATTCATAGCAACTATTGCCCTAAAATATTCTATAATGAGCATAAATGCCCTGACTTAATGAACAGTAAATTAAAATTAAACTGTCTTTGCACTTACAAATTAATTTGACAAAATGGGACCACATGGACCCTTCTCTCTAGTTAAAATAGTTAATACAGCTCAAGGGTAAACCAGAACCAGCGACTTCAAGGATTGATCCCCATTATAAAAGACCTATTTAGGAAACAGTGGTTATTCGCACTGTTTCTCCATTTAGTAGTTTAATTTCGCATCCTCTTATACTTGGAAAGAATGAATGGCATCACAAAGTAGATTACCATAAACTTGATGCCTTGGTCTCATGCATTAAGGTTTCCATACCCAATAATACTGAAATTATTGACTCCACACAAACAGCAACTGGTGAATATTTCGCTATTGTAGATTACAGCAAAAAGCTTTAGAATTTATCCAAATTGTGACACAGCAGGCACTCTTGTAAGTGTCCCCAGAGAAGCCTTTACTGTAAAGGCTTTAGTAACTTCCTCTCATGTCTTTTGGCGTTTCTGGACCACCTATAATGGTCATAAGTTGTTCACAGGCTTCAGGAAAAACTGCCCTCCTTCATCCCATGTTATATGTCATTATTGTGGCAATTTCTGGACACACACTGGGCATGTGACCTGATCCTCCATACCCACCTACCTAAATTGTTGGGTCATGGAAGCAGCAACTCTCAAGCTCAGCATGACTACTGAGACTGCTTGTTATGGGACAGAGCCAAACCTGGGCCCTCTGACTTATTCCACGTTTAGGAGTGGTTGCCCTCTTCTGTCATGTGTCTTTTGCTATATATCAGAGTGCTAGAGAATGTAACTCCTCTCCATGTTCCTCTGGCTACCTGAGCTCCTTGGAATCAACTAAATGAACAGCAAAGGGAATTTGTAAACTTTATGGATGACATTATCACTGTCACAAATGATGGAGCTCACTGGAGAGCAGCTGCTTTCCATCCCTTAACCAGGATGTCCTTGATGAAGGACAGGACATAAGGGTCAACACAATTGGTAAAACTTCAGGCACTGAAGCATCAGATGTCAGGCATCTTAGCACTGGATGCCTTGGCCAGCAATCAGCCCTATCTGTACAATATTAGTCTCTTGAGCCATTGCAAATGATCTGGCTGTTTGATCCACCCAATGGCCACAACAACAATCCTTTACGCGTTATTGCCCACTTATGGGTAAAGAATTCTGATAATTTCTTGCCTCACAGATACTCAAAACATAAATCAAGGTCACACGTGTCTCCATACAAACTAAAGTACAGCCCAAGTCCTCACCAAGATGCTCCTGATTCTCTTCAGAGTTCCAGGTTTTATTGATAGTGACCAAGGCTTTTATTTTACTTTTCAGAATATATAATGCCTTTGAAGAAGACATTTTTTCTTTCTCTTGTCAGTCTCATACAATATAGGCCTCATAGAGTGCAATAATGGCTTACTTAAATAAGTTCAAATTCAATTACATGAACATGGCACATTTCAGGCATCAGTCAAACATCAGGAGGTGGATTATAGCAAAAAAATTGACTCCAGTTTTGGATGTTTGATTGTTGAAAGCTTTTGAGCCTCACTACTGCTTCTTCCCCTTTGTCTTACACCTGGACAAGCTTATAAGGAAGCCCAGGTGCTCCCTTCTTTGGCACTGACAGGAAATTCATGCCCTTTTTCGCAAGGGAACCCTTACTGTAGCCCCGGTCCCTCTCCCGACCATAAAAATCCCAAGCCCACATAATACTTCGCCTGTATCAAAATTTTCTTTACCAATGCAAAATAGAGAAATGCAAACCTTAACAAATTTTGTTTTTTCTTGACCTTTCTATTAAAAGTAATACACAGATGGAATGTTTCTATTTCCTGCCCCCCAGACAGGACCTATGTCCCCAAAAGCTAAAAAGTATGTATCCCTTTGTTGTTCGATGAGACCATATCATCTCATCTCACTTGTTAAAAGAATACCTGGTGTAATAGTACATAATTAGTCTGAGGGCACCCATGGCAGACTGTGTTTGGGTATATACAATGACATTCTTTGGATTTCCCTCAACAACACTGCTAGGTTACCAGAGTCTTTATCTTTTCCTGGCTTTGCCTGTGATTGCCCCTCTTCTTCAATTCCAATTATATTTATATTGTTTCCGTATAAATATCCCAAAACTTAGTGGCTTGAAACAACCACCATTTTATTTGCTCATGATTCTGTGGGACACGAATTTGGACAGAGGATGATGGGAATGGCTCAGCTCATCTTTGCAGCACACGGGACCAGCTGGTGCAGCTCAAGTGATTGGGGGCTGGTTACGTCAGTTCCACTAAGGTCATATGCCATGGGCCTCTGTTCTTACTGTTGACTGGTCACCTCATCTTTCATCCATGTGGACTCTTCACATGATCAGCTTGACCTTCCTCAGTGCATAGTGTTCTCAAGGTAGCCGGACTTCTTACACGGCAGCTGGTTCCTCTTAAAATGCAAAAGTGCAAAGTGCAAAAGCAAAAATTTCTGGGTTTTCCTAAGGCTTCAGGCAAGAACTGGCACAGTGTTACTCCTACTACATTTTATTAATTAAAGCCGATTCAGAGCCAGCCCAGATTTAGAGGGGAAACTTCACAAGGATGGGGTACTGGGAGGCTAGTTAATTAGCTGATAACCAAAGTAACAGTACCCGCCAAAGCACTATCTATTTCCAGAGCTCCTACATTCTCCACACAAACTAGCCTGACTCCTGGCAAATTGGACGTGTTTTGGCCACAATATTTGTGAATAGCATAATTCTGTAGTGGTAGACACCATAAAGTACCACACTTAAGATCAAGTGTGCTAGAGAATATGAAAAATATTGGCTAAAAAACAGAGAGAACAGGAAAGCAGAGCTCCGATTGCCTTTCTCTTTAATAAGACTGTGAGGTTGAACAACTATGAGTAGTTTTCCAAAATCTAACTGGCCCAAGGTCTCATTTCTATCATATTATAATATCTTAAGCTCACTATATTTTAACAGAATATATTGTGAGAAATAATAGCTACCATTGAACTCTATGGGGTTTTCTATTTTATATCAGTTTTGTTTATCTTTTAGAAGTATTTAAACAGTGTCTGCTTAAAACTTATGTGGGGGAGGGAGAGAGCAAGAAAAAGGGGGCACTCATATGTGCATAGATTATAAAGAGAGGGGAAGCAAAGTGATCGAGTGAAAATGAAATGAATTGCCGAGTGTTCATTTAGATAACAAGCAGGATAGTGTTATTTACTGTTCTGCTCCATTACTGACATTTTCTTTCACACCACAGGTTGCCATGACCCCTCATTTTATAGCATTTCATGATTGGAATTCTGCCACATGACATTTCACTAACCACATTTCACTGAACATCTCTTAACCCTTGACATTTGGGCACTGATGATATATTTGAACCTGAAATCCTTTTCTAAGAGCAAGTAATGTTTTAGAGTCAATGAAAGGGATGGACATGTCCACTCTATTTTAAAAAGACATTTTCAATATGTAAGATTTTCTATTAATATTCTTTAGATGCAAGTTAAAAATATGATTTTCCACTCTATCATGATTTTCTTAGCATATGTTATAATCTTTAGTAACTACTAAAAGCTGTTCAGAAGAAATATCTTTTCTTTTAAGAACTATAGGTAGCTTATTATTTTTTAACTGTTCTTTGCTCATCAGAGTCTACTTGCCAAACAGACTTTTTCCCAGCTTTACTGAGGTATAAAATTATATATATTTAAGATATACAACTTAATGATTTGAAATACATGTACATTATGAAATAATCAAAGCTATTTAGCATATCCATCACCTCATAAAGTTGCTATTTTCTTTTCCTTTCTTTCTTTTTTTTAATGTTGAGAATACTTAAGATACACCCTCTTAGCAAATTTCAAGTACACAATACAGTATTGTTAACTTTAGTTACACTGTTCATTATACATTAGATCTCTGGAACTTACCAAATAGACTCTGATTCAGAATTTTTATTTGTAAATTTCCATTGTGTTCTACAATTTTTAAAAAGCTGAATTACAATTTAATTTTATTAAACTTTTAATTTTCCTGTTGAATTTCTATGTAATCTTTAGAAATCCAATTAACTTTCATGTCTTCCTCAAATAGCTGACAATACTTGATAACCAACTATATCAGAAATTGGCAAACTATAGTTCATGGGCCAGTTATGACCCATTGCCTGTTCTTGTAAATAAAGTTTTATTGGAATATAGCTATGCAATTCATTTATGTATTATCAATATCTACTTTTGCTTTCCAACGGCAGAACTGAGTGGTTGCAAAAAACAGTGTAGGCTGCAAAGTCTAAAATATTTACTATCTGGCCCTTTACAGAAAAAGTTTGCTGAACGTGAGAATATTGTATAACTTAATAAGACAGCATTTTGAAATATTTTCACTAACTTCTGAAAAACAATAATAGTTCTCTATCTCAAAATGAGATCAGATATACACAAACTTCTTGACACCTACAGAAATTTACCTGTTCTTCTCTGTCACCCACTTTTGTATTTTATTTTCCTTTCTCTTCCTCTGTGCAATCTCACTGATTCTTCTCTTTAGTTGCACTTCTTTTAACGTTTCTCAAAATGTGATCCTGGACCACCTCAAGATCCCCCAGTCCTCGTAAAAAGACAGATTATTGAGTCCCATGTCAGACCAGCTGATGATTCTTCAGCTTTCTAAAGGCATTTAGGGTAGGCATTCCCATTCCACTATACTTCCCACTGGTCACCACAGATGGCAGGTTTATAGTAACCTCTAACTCCTTTCGTGATTCACTATCAGAATCAGTTAATAGTTTTTGATATCACTAGAAAGCTTCGGGGATCAGCTGTCTAAAAGCAAATGCTGTTCTTACTCTTGCAATTTAGCTTTACCAGAAACAAAATGGGTATCTTGATCACTCTCTGACTTTTGTCCCTACTTCTCAGTTGAGTTGAACTCCAAACATAAGGGGTGAGTGATAATCACACTAAGCCAGACAGATGCCATCTGCAAGGAACTTGTGCTGGGACACAAGGACTCTAATTAGTCTCTTCGGAGCACATGGCTTTGAAATTTAGGCCAAGCCAAATGGAACAATCCCAGTTGAAATGGATTAGCTTTTAAACATAAGTTAGTAAACGGATTAGCACAGAACTACAAATACATAAAATACCAGAAATTTTATTACATAAATGTATTCGGAAATATTCGCTATAATTGAAAAATCTTAATGAGAGAGAGACAGAAATGTATCTGTGTGTAGAGAGAAGGTTGAAGACCGGAGCAGAGAAACTATGGCATAGAAATGGAAGGGATGGTTATGATTAATAAAAGAGTCTAGTTTTTGCTCCAGAAACTTATTAGGCCCAGTTATAGCCCTTGAGATATGTAAAATATCCATGTATCCATATAATAAATTTCCATATTGATCTTAATTGGTTAAAAAAAAAGCAGGGGTGGGGGAATTTGGTGAAGGGGGTCAAAAGGTACAAACTTCCAGTTATAAGATAAATAAGTACTAGGAATGTAATGTACAACATGATGACTGTAGTTAACAATGCTTTATGGTATATTTGCAAGTTGCTGAGACAGTAAATCCTAAAAGTTCTCACTACAAGAAAAAAACATAACTTTTTTTGTAACTATATGAGTTGATGGATGCTAACTGAACTTATTGTGGTAATCATTTCACTATACATATATATGTTAAGTTATTATGCTGTACACCTTAAACTTACACTGTGTTGTATGTCAATTATATATCAATAAAATTAGGGGGGAAAAGAAAATGTTATTGATTTGAACCAGATTGTTCACATAAGAGAAGAACTTACATGGTTTCAACAAACTTCTTGACATTTGGTAGTTGTATTAGTTATCATTTCTGCATAGTACAAATTACCTCTAGAATTTAGCAGCTTAAGATAACCAACATTATGTTGGGAAAGCTGGCATGGCTTATCTGGATGCCTCTGGCTCAGGGTCTCTCAGAAGGCTGCAATCAAGCTTCTGGCCAGGATGACAGTCATCATAAGGCTTATTTCCAAGTGCACTCATGTGGCAGTTAGAAGGCTTCAGTCCTCCGGGAAAGCTCACAGCATGGCAGGTGACTTCACTCAGAGCAAGCAAGCAAGAGAGCAGGAGAGGCCATCACAGATGCCACATTTCAAGCTGCCCTCATGGAAAAACCCATACAGGAAGGAACTAATGTCAAGGGCCAGCAGTCTGTGAAGCCACGTGAGGGCTCTTGGAAGCTTACTCCCTTTGAACCTTGTGATGAATATAGCCCCTGCCAACACTGCAGCCTTGTGAAGACATGGAGCTAAGAAATGCTCCAGAGAACCTATTTAATACAAACATCATCCAAAGAAAGTTTGTGTTGCTATATCAAATATCAAACAAAAAGGGCGGTAAGGCAAAAAATATAACCATAAATTAAGAGAGGCCTATCATAATACAATAAGGCTTAATTCACCAGGAAGATAAATAATTCCAAATTTTCATGCACCTAACTTACATAGCCTCATTAAATGTAAAGCAAAATTTAATACAAGTAAAAAGAAGGACAGACAAATGTGCAGTTATAATGGGTCAAATTTACATACTTTTATCAGTAATTGATTGAGCAGACCAAAAATTAGCAAAGACATAAAAATTTTAAACCATGCCATTAGCAAAACTCACCTAATGGAAATGTAGAGAATAGCTCATAGGACAGTCATTCTTTCCAGGTACAGAAAGAACATTTTAAAAATTCACCATATGCTGTGCCATAACGTTAGTCTGAACAGATTTCAAAGGTCGAAAGAAAAAAAAATATGTATCTATTTCTATCTCAGGTCAATTACAGTATAAATGGAAAAAACCCAATACTCTGTACTTACCATTATGGATTTCACATTCTAGAATACTATATAGTTATTTATTTATTTTCTCTATTGTCTACTTTACATTTCCCTCCACTACAGAACAGAAATTTTTAACTTTTGGGTTTTTGTTTGCTTGCTTTTTGTTTTCGCTGATGCATCCATCTCCAAGCACCTACAACAGTGTCTGGAACATAGTGATATTCAATATATATTTGTTTGTGTTGATGTTGTTGATTGTTAGGGTCCAAAAGAGAAGTTATATGTCACCTAAAAGAACTCCCCCCCCCATTTTTGTTTTTTTGAGTTATGGCTCAGCAACTCGTAACTGTGTGACTAAAGCAGGGGTAGTGAGGAAGGAATATGGTCTTCCAGGGATAGTTGTAGAAAGGGGAGAGGCTGAGGAGATGGCTGTGGAATACTGATGGAGGCTGATGCAAAATTAGCACTGAGGCACTGAGGGTAACACTGAGAACAACATTGTTCAGGTGAGGGTGGGGACGATTGCTGGACAATTGCTTAAATAGTTAAAGGAGCATTAGTAAAAGTAGAGATTACATTCAATTATACATGATGTTTTCTTTGCGTAGTTATTCTAATTTCTTTGTTCAGCTGTGTCTAACATACTGGTAAACTTCCATCAAGTCCTTAATTTTATATTTGCAATTTTTCAATTTTTCAGTTTTAGAATTGCCACTTGCTTCTTTTTTAGAGTTTCCAATTTTATGCATGAATTTCCTATTTTGTGTTTTATTTCCTTACACATATTAAGCAAAGTTAATTTAGATGGTATCTGATAACTATTATCTGAATCTCTTTTGATTCTGTTTCTATTGTCTTTTATCCTGTTTTTTTTTAAATTACATTGGTTAGTTTTTACTGAGTGCGAAACATAAACAAAATGTTTTGAAGATAATTTGAAACCTGATATGATATTATATTCCTCCAGACAGACATAAATTCACTTCAGCAGATAATTATAGACACTAGCTATCCTGGAATTTCATAATTCAATTACAGATTAGACAATTTGTATCTGGCTTTCAAACTTGAAGAGGAAGGTTCTACTTTACTTTCATTCTTATTTTTAGGCTAGAGGTTTCAAGGTCCCCACTCAAACTTGGAGGTTTAATACTTCCCTTCCTTAGTGATCCTGAATTCCAAATTTTTTTCTTAGTCCAGTAAGTCCTATTGAAAGTCCTTTTCATCTTTCTCTACCTCCTTTCTACTTCTACTGCAATCAAATAATGCTCCTTGGGGAAAAGTGTCCCCAAATGCCAAATTCATCTCTGGATTTTCTTCTTTGCCCTGATGTTTGCTCCATAATTCTCCCCTGCCTTAGCAGCCTTCAGATACCTTCACATAGGATTTTTTTTTAATAATTTGACCAGCTTTATAAATTGTTCTCAGTGGAAGGACTGGCACAAATGGTAAATTCTGCCATTGTCAGAAGTGGAACCACATTTACTTGACCTTCTGGCACAATATAATTTCAAGGTTCTGGCACAAACTCATGGAAATTACTGTGAATAAAATCACAATTATTACTTTATATTAGACTCTTGTCTATTCTGATAGGTTGTTACTCAGAGAAGACAATTTTAATTATACAATAAAACATAAGACAGCTTCACACATGGAAGAACTTTTCAAATCTCTCATAATTGACTAAGTTATCTTAGGTCATCTAGAGTGGAGACTTGGTATTAAAAGAATATTAAGAAGTCTAGTCAGAAAAGGTTTAAGAATAAAATAAGGGGAATTCATGCAGAATTTTTCATCTATCCAATTAGCAGAAATTATTTCAATGATCACTTCCCATGCCAGCAAGGTCTCAAAACAACCTGCCTACACTATAATGGTAGAAGTATAAATTGATATTACCAATTCTAGCAAGCAATCAAGAGTTTTTCTAAATGTTTATACTCTCTAACCAATTAATTCCACTTTTAGGAATTTACCTTAAGGAAAGAATGAGAAATGCACACAAATATTTCTATGCATGGATATTCATCACAGCAATATTTGTAATACTGAAAAAAATGAATACAACCTAACAAAAGGGGAATGGATAAATTATTTATGATCCACTTATATGACTGAATGTTATATAGTTATCTTATCTTCAAAAATACTCACTGAAATATTAGCCGATGAAATGATGTTCTCTAGACTTTGCTTCAGATAAATAATCCAGGGAGGGAGACAGTAGAGTTATACATGAAATGAGATTGGCTGGTTGACAAATACTGAAGCTGGTTGATGGATTCACGGGGTTGGCTAAACTATTCAGTATAGTTTGAAATTTTCTGTAATAAAGTAAAAAAATACATGGGGAAAAATGTCCCGTGTGCGCTTTTTAAAAAAAAAGAAAAGTCTAGTCTTGACCACGTGTCTTCCATTTATTCTTCCTCTTCTCTCTCAGTTCAAATATTTCTCCCTCTTTATGTCTCGGAAACATTGAGGACTAGTGATACATTTGCATTACATTCTCTCTCTTCCACGTGCCACCACCACCTTCAATTTCTCCTCTTAATGTCTGTGTCTCACTCTTTACATGTAAGTCGCATTCGGGATTACTGTAAGAGCACCTGGCCAGCACTCCTCAGCACCTAAGCATACAGGCTTGTAGGCCAGATCATATTCTGTCTCATGCCTTCCAGAAAGAGAGAATTGCTGATGTTGGCAAGTAAGGTTCAGAAATTTGGGCATCACTTTATATGTGGGTGTGTGCCTGCCTATGGAAGTGTGTGATAGTGATTAAAATTTTTGACATTGATACTGATTATGGGTACCAGGAAACTGGCAGAATGAACCCAGGAAAAATTTTTTAATTGTTTTGTCTGCATAAAATTAATGTTAATTACTGTCATTTCTGTGAACTACTTACCATTTATTCTTAATTACAATATAGCAAAATAATAATTATGTGTGATTAAACATGTTTTAGATTTACTTTAGTATAAAAAGCTTTTTTTATATAAAAGCAGAAAAAATTGCATATCAGCATTAAAAATTTCCTGGATTCTAACAGCTGGTGACTAAGAATGGATCCAAATTAAGTGAACTCAAATTTTACCATTTTGCTTACTTTTTTCATATGCAGGACATATTCTATGACCTCTTAAATGGGAACTTGGTATCAGAAAAGTTTAGGAAGTCTGGGCTTGGCTATCTTTACATGCATGAAATGACTTCAGCCTCTAGCAAAGGCTCCCCTATATTTCTATGATTGTCTGAGAATGTCCCGTGTGCGCTCATAAATAAGCAAGATCAGTGCTTTGCTGGGCTCCACAGTCCTAGTCAGGGTCAATGTTGCTCTTCTAGGCACTTGTTCCTGCACCAGGGTTATCTCTGGACTATGCCTGTACCTTACTTGATATAGCATTCCCTCCAAGTACCACGACCTCTGACGTTGCCACCTTTGGCTTCGTATTCTCTGCTGTGGTTTTATCAGATTCATCAGGGTAAGAGAAGTCTGCTTGTAACCCCAAATGTTTTATAGAATTGGGGGGGGGGAGAATTTGTCTGTCTCAATTATAGCTTCCCTATTCTGCATAAGACTCTTACATGGAGGTGTTGGGGAGCTGGACTGAAAGACAAGTCTGAGTGGTAGACACCATGCAATATTCATAATCATCTCTTTTTCCCCAGTGATTACTTATTTGATGCAGGTCAATCTTTCCAAAGCAAATAAATATCATTGATCATGGGCTGTCGTACCATTCTTCAGATAGGCTCAGAAATGTTTGAGCCCCATTGGTGAACTTGCAAAATCCTAAATTCAAGATGAGATTGCTGCTCTATCAAACTGTATAGTATGTGGCAGCATGAAGTTGTAGTACTGACAACCTAAAGACTTTAGGAAAGCATTGTCTCTAAGTTTGTAAGAAAGACTCCAAAGAATAGTTGCCAGAGGCAAGGTATATATTTTGTGCTATAATCAGTAAAGTATACACAAGATCAAAGTGCATTAGAGTTGTATTTTTAAAATTCATAAACTAATAACAATTTGTAATAACACATGTATGAAATCAGAAAGCACACTTTTTATTTGTTTGCTTGTTTTTAACTTCTAGCATGAGCCCAGCATATGGTGGGTCCTCAGTAGATACTGGTTGAAAAAATAAAATTAAAAAAAGTTAGTTTCCCATTTAGGATGAACTTTCTAGCTGTAAGCATGTTTTCAGATGATAATTTTAAAATCCTTAAATCAGAAAGTCTGGGGAATGTCTTTTTTGGTCAGGCCTGTCAGTGATAGAGGGTTTAGATCTCTTCTATGGTGTATCTGGTTCAGTGATAGAGGCAGTTCTTTCTTGTATCAGTTGACACAAGTACAATTATTTCTGTAAAAGCCCTTTCTGTTCAAAGTTCTGGAATAAGTACCTTTAAGTAATATACATTTTTCCCTGAGTAAAATCCAACTTGCCCTTCAAAACCAACTTTAAAATTGCGCTAAAAAGGGTCAATCTTCTAAGTGCATAGCACTTTTCAAAAACTGTGATAGCAGACTAAAATGATGGCAAAATTTACTTGAAAAAATATAAGAAGCAAGTTTAATGTTATAAAAATTGAATTTTCCCTCAGCTTTATGAGGTATACCTGACAAATAAAAATTGTATGATTTAAGGTATACAGCGCATTGTTTTGATACATGTATACACTGTGAAATGATTATCGCAATCAAGCTAATTAACATTTCCATTTCTTCACATGGTTATCTTTGTGTGTGTCTGTAGTGGGAACACTTAAGATATAATCTTTTAGCAAATTTCAAGTATACAATACAGTATTATTAACTGTAGTTACCATGCTGTACATCAGAGCTCCAGAACTCTTTCATCCTGCACAACTAAAACTTTACCCTCTGACCAATATCTTCCTATTTCCCCCACTCTCCAGTCCCTGACAACCACCATTCTACTCTCCGTTTCTATGAGTTCTACTTTTTTAGATTTTACATATAAGTGAATGGCTTATTTCTTTCTGTGTCTGGCTTATTTCACTTAGCATAATGTTCTCTAAGTTCATCCATGTTGTTGCAAATGGCAGGAATTCCTTCTTTTTTGAGGCTGAATAATATTCTATTATGTATATTATATACATATATTACTTATATAGTATATGTATTATAATAGGCTATATGTTTCATATATATATATAAAATATACCACATTTTCTTTATCCATAGATCTGACTTAGGTTTATAATGATTGAATTTTCCAGGACATTTTGCATACACAGATAAGCTGGTGATAAGGAGGGAGAACTCTGAAATAAATGCAGATCTCCTGTCTGTTTAGGTCAGTGTTAGCTCCACT
Source organism: Mesoplodon mirus (assembly GCF_964341445.2). Taxonomy (NCBI): domain Eukaryota; kingdom Metazoa; phylum Chordata; class Mammalia; order Artiodactyla; family Ziphiidae; genus Mesoplodon; species Mesoplodon mirus. Next base: position 58,214,219 of record NC_138985.1, read on the forward strand.
GAAGTCACTGATATAACTGAGATGAAAACGTTCCAAGATCATAATTTAATCTTACTTTAAATTTTTAAAACTTTCTTCCCTTGCAGAATATTATAGTAGAATATTAGGAATTGGCATAAAGCAATTCATTTATGCTAAACATTGTTGGTAGTTACCAGAACACATCATAGCTTTATGAACTAGATTACTAAAACTTCCCTTGGACAAGATTAATTCAACATTTTAGTATTTGAGATATTTACAGTCCCTGATGATCCACCAACTCTGTTAGTGAGATAATTCATAGTTTTTTGGTATTTCTCCAAAGTGATTGCAATTTACCTCATGGCTGTACAGATAATGTTAGACAGATATCTCTGATTTTATCTATTTGGGAAAATACTATAACTTCCTATTAACAGGGTATAATTTGATTCCATTTCCAAAAATACATATGTTGAATTTTCTTTGATATTGTGATAATATCTCAAATTATACATACCTGAGAAATAAAGAAATGTGATGTCTTTTTCTAAAAACTATCAGTTCATAGACGTTTTCTTCTGTCATTAAAAACAACATCATTGAGAGACCTTCAAGATGGCAGAGGAGTAAGACATGGAGATCACCTTCCTCCCCACAAATATATCAGAAATATCTACATGTGGAACAACTCCTACAGAACACCTACTGAACGCTGGCAGAAGACCTCAGACCTCCCAGAAGGCAAGAAACTCCCCACGTACCTGGGTAGGGCAAAAGAAAAAAGAAAAAACAGAGACAAAAGAACAGGGACGGGACCTGCACCAGTGGGAGGGAGCTGTGAAGGAGGAAAGGTTTCCACACACTACAAGCCCCTTCACTGGCTAAGACAGGGGGTGGGTGGGTGGGGGAAGCTTCGGAGCCACGGAGGAGAGCACAGCAACAGGGTTGCAGAAGGCAAAGCAGAGAGATTCCCGCACAGAGGATCGGTGCTGACCGGCACTCACCAACCTGAGAGGCTTGTCTGCTCACCCACCGGGGCAGGTGGGGCTAGGAACTGAGGCTCAGGCTTCGGAGGTCAGATCCCAGGGAGAGGACTGGGGTTGGCTGTGTCTACACAGCCTGAAGGGAGCTAGTGCGCCACAGCTAGCCGGGAGGGAGTCAGGGAAAAGGTCTGGAACTGCTGAAGAGGCAAGAGACCACTGTTTTGGGGTAGGCGAGGAGAGGGGATACAGAGCACCCCCTAAACAAGCTCCAGAGACAGGCACGAACTGCAGCTATCAGTGCAGACACCAGAAACTGACATGAAACGCTAAGGCTGCTGCTGCAGCCACCAAGAAGCCTGTGTGCAAGCATAGGTCACTATCCACACCTCCCCTCCAGGGAGCCTGTGCAGTCCACCACTGCCAGGGTCCAGTGATCCAGGGACAACTTCCCCTGGAACACGCGGCATGCCTCAGGATCCTGCAATGTCATGCCGGCCTCTGCCGCCACAGGCTCCCCTGCATTCCAAACCACTCCCTCTCCCCAGCCTGAGTGCTCCAGAGCCCCCTAATCAGCTGCTCCTTTAATCCCGTCCTGTTTGGGTGGAAACAGATGCCCTCAGGTGACCTACACACAGAGGCAGGGCCAATCCAAAGCTGAACCAAAGGAGCTGTGCCAAAAAAGAAGAGAAGGGGAAATTTCTCCCAGCAGCCTGAGGAGCAGCGGATTAAACCTCCACAATCAACTTGATTTACCCTCCATCTGTGGAATACCTGAATAGACAACGAATCATCCCAAAATTGAGGCGGTGGACTTTGGGAGCAACTGTAGACTTGGGGTTTGCTTTCTGAATATAATTTGTTTCTGGTTTTATGTTTATCTTAGTTTAGTATTTAGAGTTTATTATCATTGTTAGATTTGTTTATTGATTTGGTTTCTCTCTTCCTTTTTATATATATATATATATTTTTTCCTTTTCCTCTTTTTGCAAGTGTGTATGTTTATGCTTCTTTGTGTGATTTTATCTGTATAGCTTTGCTTCTACCATTTGTCCTAGGGTTCCGTTTGTCCGTTTTGGGTTTTTTTGTATGGTTTTTAGCACTTGTTATCATTTGTGGATTTGTTTTTTGGTTTGGTTGCTCTCTTCTTTCTTTTTTTTAATTACTTTTTAATTTTTTTATTTTTAAAAATCTTTTTAATTTTTTATTTTAATAACTTTATTTTATTTATTTTTTTCTCCCTTTTCTTCAGAGCTGTGTGGATGACAGGGTCTAGGTGCTCCACCCAGTTTCAGGTCTGTGCCTCTGAGGTGGGAGAGCTGAGTTCAGCACATTGGTCCACCAGAGACCTCCGGGCTCTATGAAATAACAAACAGCAAAAGCTCTCCCAGAGATCATCATCTCAACGCTAAGATCCAGCTCCACTCAACGACCAGCAAGCAACAGGGCTGGACACCGATGCCAAACAACTAGCAAGACAGGCACACACCACCACTCATGAACAAAGAGGCTGCCTAAAATCATAATAAGGTAAAAGACAGCCCAAAACACACCACAGGATGCAGTCCTGCCCACCAGAGAGACAAGATCCAGCCCCATCCACCAGAACAAAAGCACCAGTGCCCTCCATCAGGAAGCCTACACAAGCCACTGAACCAATCTTAGCAACTGGGGGCAGACACCAAAAACAACAGGAAGTATGAACCTGCAGCCTGTGAAAAGGAGACTCCAAAGACAGTAAATTAAGCAAAATGAGAAGACAGAAAAACACACAGCAGAAGAAGGAGCAAGGTAAAAACCCACCAGACCAAACAACTGAAGAGGAAATAGGCAGTCTACCTGAAAAAGAATTCAGAGTAATGATAGTAAAGATGATCCAAAATCTTGGAAATAGGATGGAGAAAATACAAGAAACATTTAACAAGGACCTAGAAGAACTAAAGGGCAAAAAAACAATGATGAACAAGACAATAAATGAAATTTAAAATTCTCTAGAAGGAATCAATAGCAGAATAACTGAGGCAGGAGAACGGATAAGTGACCTGTAAGATAAAATAGTGGAAATAACTACCGCAGAGCAGACAAAAGAAAAAAGAATGAAAAGAATTGAGGACACTCTCAGAGACCTCTGGGACAACATTAAACGTACCAACATTCGAATTATAGGGGTCCAAGAAGAAGAAGAGAAAAAGAAAGGGACTAGGAAATATTTGAAGAGATTATAGTTGAAAACTTCCCTAACATGGGAAAGGAAATAGTCAATCAAGTCCAGGAAGCACAGAGAGTCCCATACAGGATAAATCCAAGGAGAAACACGCCAAGAAACATATTAATCAAACTAACAAATATTAAATACAAAGAAAAAATATTAAAAGCAGCAAGGGAAAAACAACGAACATACAAGGGAATCCCTATAAGGTTAATAGCTGATCTATTAGCAGAAACTCTGCAAGCCAGAAGGGAGTAGCAGGACATATTGAAAGTGATGAAAGGGAAAAACTTACAACCAAGATTACTCTACACAGCAAGGATCTCATTCAGATTCAACGGACAAATTAAAACCTTTAGAGATAAGCAACAGCTAAGAGAATTCAGCACCACTAAACCAGCTTTACAACAAATGCTAAAGGAACTTCTGTAGGCAGGAATCACAAGAGAAGGAAAAGACCTACAATAACAAACCCAAAACAATTAAGAAAATGGTAATAGGAACATACATATAGATAATTACCTTAAATGTAAATGGATTAAATGCTCCAGCCAAAAGACATAGACTGGCTGAATGGATACAAAAACAAGACCTGTATATATGCTGTCTACAAGAGACCCACTTCAGACGTAGGGACACATACAGACTGAAAGTGAGGGGATGGAAAAAGATATTCCATGCAAATGGAAATCAAAAGAAACCTGTAGTAGCAATTCTCATATCAGACAAAATAGACTTTAAAATAAAAACTATTACAAGAGACAAAGAAGGACATTACATAATGATCAAGGGATCAATCCAAGAAGAAGATATCACAATTGTAAATGTTTATGCACCCAACATAGGAGCACCTCAATACATAAGGCAAATGCTAACAGCCATAAAAGGGGAAATCGACAGTAACAAAATCATGGGAGGGGACTTTAATACCCCACTTTCACCAATGGACTGATCATCCAAAATGAAAATAAATAAGGAAACACAAGCTTTAAATCATACATTAAACAAGATGGACCTAACTGATATCTAGAGGACACTCCATCCAAAAACAACACAATACACTTTCATCTCAAGTGCTCATGGAACATTCTCAGGATAGATCATGTCTTGGGTCACAAATCAAGCCTTGGTAAATTTAAGAAAATTGAAGTCATATCAAGTATCTTTTCTGACCGCAATGCTATGAGACTAGATATCAATTACAGGAAAAAGTCTGTAAAAATACAAACACATGGAGGCTAAACAATACACTACTTAATAACCAAGAGATCACGGAAGAAATCAAGGAGGAAATCAAAAAATACCTAGAAACAAATGACAATGAAAACACGATGACCCAAAACCAATGGGATACAGCAAAGGCAGTTCTAAGAGGGAAGTTTATAGCAATACAATCCTACCTCAAGAAACATCTGAAATAAACAATATAATCTTATACCTAAAGCAGTTAGAGAAAGAAAAACAAAAAACCCCAAAGTTAGCAGAAGGAAAGAAATCATAAAGATCAGATCAGAAATAAATGAAAAAGAAATGAAGGAAACGATAGCAAAGATCAATAAAACTAAAAGCTGGTTCACTGAGAAGATAAACAAAATTGATAAACCATTAGCCAGACTCATCAAGAAAAAAAAGGGAGAAGACTCAAATTAACAGAATTAGATATGAAAAAGGAGAAGTAATGACTGACACTGCAGAAATACAAAGGATCATGAGAGATTACTACAAGCAGCTATATGCCAATAAAATGGACAACCTGGAAGAAACAGACAAATTCTTAGAAAAGCACAACCTTCCAAGACTGAACCAGGAATAATTAGAAAATATAAACTGACCAATCACAAACACTGAAATTGAAACTGTGATTAAAGTCTTCCAACAAACAAAAGCCCAGGACCAGATGGCTTCACGGGTGAATTCTATCAAACATTTAGAGAAGAGCTAACACCTATCCTTCTCAAACTCTATCAAAATATAGCAGAGGGAGGAGCACTCCCGTACCCATTATACAAGGCCATGATCACCCTGATACAAAAACCAGACAAAGATGTCACAAAGAAAGAAAACTACAGGCCAATATCACTGATGAATATAGATGCAATAATTCTCAACAAAATACTAGCAAACAGAATCCAACAGTACATTAAAAGGATCACACACCATGATCAAGTGGGGTGTATCCCAGGAATGCAAGCGTTGTTGAATATATGCAAATCGATCAATGTGATAAACCATATTAACAAATTGAAGGATAAAAACCATTAAGATCATCTCAATAGATGCAGAAAAAGCTTTTGACAAAATACAACACCCATTTATGATAAAAACTCGCCAGAAAGTAGGCACAGAGGAAACTTACCTCAACATAATAAAGGCTATATATGACAAACCCACAGCCAACATCGTCCTCAATGGTGAAAAACTGAAACCATTTCCTCCAAGATCAGGAACAAGACAAGGTGGTCCACTCTCACCACTCTTATTCAACATAGTTTTGGAAGTTTTAGCCATGGCAATCAGAGAAGAAAAAGAAATAAAAGGAATCCAAATCAGAAAAGAGGAAGTAAAGCTGTCACTGTTTGCAGATGACATGATACTATATGTAGAGAATCCTAAAGATGCTACCAGAAAACCACTAGAGCTAATCAATGCATTTGGTAAAGTTGTAGGATACAAAATTAATGCACAGAAATCTCTTGTAGTCCTATACACTAATGATGAAAAATCTGAAAGAGAAATTAAGGAAACACTCCCATTTACCTTTGCAACAAAAAGAATAAAATACCTAGGAATAAACCTACCTAAAGAGACAAAAGACGTGTGTGCAGAAAACTTAAGACACTGATGAAAGAAATTAAAGACGATGCAAGCAGATGGAGAGATATACCGTGTTCTTGGTTTGGAAGAATCAACATTGTGAAAATGACTCTACTACCCAAAGCAATCTACAGAACCATTGCAATCCCTATTAAACTACCAATGGCATTTTTCACAGAACTAGAACAAAAATTTTCACAATTTGTATGGAAACACAAAAGACCCCAAAGAGCCAAAGCAATCTTGAGAAAGAAAAACGGAGCTGGAGGAATCAGGCCCCCGGACTTCAGACTATACTACAAATAATCTTGATACTACTGTAATCAAGACAGTATGGTACTGGCACAAAAACAGAAATATAGATCAATGGAACAGGATAGAGATACAATGGAGAAAAGACACCCTCTTCAATAAGTGGTGCTGGGAATACTGGACAGCTACATGTAAAAGAATATAATTAGCACACTCCCTAACACCATACACAAAAATAAACTCAAAATGGATTAAAGACCTAAATGTAAGACCAGACACTATAAAACTCTTAGAGGAAAACATAGGCAGAACACTCTATGACGTAAGTCACAGCAAGACCCTTTCTGACCCACTCCCTAGAGAAATAGAAATAAAAACAAAAATAAACAAATGAGACCTAATGAAACTTCAAAGCTTTTGCACAGCAAAGGAAACCATAAACAAGACTAAAAGACAACCCTCAGAATGGGAGAAAATATTTGCCAATGAAGCAACTGACAAAGGATTAATGTCCAAAATTTACAAGCAGCTCATGCAGCTCAATATCAAAAAAACAAACAACCCAATCCAAAAATGGGCACAAGACCTAAATAGACATTTCCCCAAAGAAGATATACAGATTGCCAACAAACACATGAAAGGATGCTCAACATCACTAATCATTAGAGAAATGCAAATCAAAACTACAAAGCGATATCATCTCACAATCGTCAGAATGGCCATCATTAAAAAATCTACAAACACAAATGCTGGAGAAGGTTTGGAGAAAAGGGAACCCTCTTGCACTGTTGGTGGGAATGTAAATTGATACAGCCACTATGGAGAACAGTATGGAGGTTCCTTAAAAAACTACAAATAGAACTACCATATGACCCAGCAATCCCACTACTGGGCAAATACCCTGAGAAAACCAAAATTCAAAAAGAAACATGTACCACAATGCTCATTGCAGCTCTATTTACAATAGCCAGGACATGGAATCAATCTAAGTGTTCATCAACAGATGAATGAATAAAGAAGATGTGGCACATATATACAATGGAATATTACTCAGCCATTAAAAGAAACGAAATTGAGTTATTTGTAGTGAGGTGGATGGACCTAGAGTCTATCATACAGAGTGAAGTAAGTCAGAAAGAGAAAAACAAATACCATATGCTAACACATATATACGGAACCTAAAAAAAAAAAAAAGGTTCTGAAGAACCTAGGGACAGGACAGGAATAAAGACGCAGATGTAGAGAATGGACTTGAGGACATGGGGAGGGGGAAGGGTAAGCTGGGACGAAGTGAGAGAGTGGCATGTACTTATATATACTACCAAATGTAAAATAGATAACTAGTGGGAAGCAACCACATAGCACAGGGAGATCAGTTCTGTGCTTTGTGACCACCTAGAGGGGTGGTATAGGGAGGGTGGGAGGGAAACACAAGAGGGAGGGAGGGGATATGGGAACATATGTATATGTATAGCTGATTAACTTTGCTATAAAGCAGAAACTAACACACCATTGTAAAGCAATTATACTCCAATAAAGATGTTAAAAAAAAAACTGGTTTCTTCCAGAGCAATTAAATTTCATTTCCCCACAAGGGGGATAAATAAAAAATCATTATTATCACTATTAAAGCTTAGAGTTAAAAAGTGAAAAAAGAAAAAAAAACCAGAAATGTATCTCCCATCACATAAAACCTTACTAATAATATATAGAGAAAGGGAACTAAACAGGCTGATATTAATAATATTTTTCAAAGCCAAATCACAAGAAAAAGATCTGAAGTTTTAAACTAAATACTGCCACATAAGTTTTTACAATAAAATTGTACATTATTTTTAAAGGAAAAGAAAAAAAAACACCCTGAATTTAAAGTAAGTGTTCTTTACATCCTTTAAAAGTATTCATCCTGGAGGTCTGGTCTCTAACTTCCACAATGCAGGAAGTTCTCAAATGTTGTAGAGTACTTCTTTTGGAACTACTGTTAGAACTAGGCTGTGAAAATAACAACAATAACAAAAAAACACAAAAAAGAAAAACAACATCATGAGGTAGGCTTTCTTTAGTCAACTGATGTAGGTCATAAAAAAATTCAAAATCTGATGATGCTTTAGATTAATTCCAAAAGAAAAATATGGCCAGACCTGTTCACCCTCAATTTTGAACAGGATGAGCATATTATGTCCTATTTGCTCCAATTCTGAAGAAAAGACAGACATTTACAATTACCCCTGGCTCTTCAGAGAGATGCCAATATTTTTCCCACACCATTTTGTGCCTTTTCTGCTTCGACTTGTCAGGCAGAAGTTCTGCAGAAGAGCCAGGCATGAATGTACCTATTTAATCAGTGGCTCTCAACCCCTAGCTACACATTAGAATCACCCACCAGGGAAGTGTTTATAAAATTGCAATTCCCAAATCCCATCTCAAGATAATTAAATCAGAATTGATTAGAGGTAGAGCCTGAAGAATGATAGTTTTTAATATCTCCTTGAGTAATTCTCTTGTGGATACAAGAATGGGAATCACTGCTTTAGATGACACTAATGGGTGGGGAGGGATTATTAGTGTTCACTCATGCCAGCTCTATTCTCATTTCTTGGCACTTTCTATTCCCTTGAATTAAGTGGGGCCATGTCACAAGCTTTGGCCAATGGACTGTAACTGATAGTAAATGGGCCACTTCTGAGTTCAGTTAGCAAAAAGTTTCTGCTTAAATCTCTAGCTGTCTCATTTTTTGATGCCAACTTTGGAAACTCCATTGACATGGAAGAGCTTCAAAGTAGAAGCAACGTGGAACCCTGAGTTACTGAATGAAGGAGAACTGCCCTGGAGAGTGTCCTAAGCTTTTCAAAAGAGGAAAGAAAATTTTGTTGCATTAAACTACTACGATTACATTGTGTTATTGTGTTGTTGTTAATAATGCAGCCTAGAACCTTGTTACCCAAAGAGTCCACAGACTCAAAGCATTTACATTAACCTAGAGGCTTGGTAGAAATGCAGATTCACAGGCCTTATCCTAAAGTTACTGAATCCCAAGGAGATTTGTGTTCACATTAAGGTTTGAGAAGTACTGATCTAGCATATTCTGACTAATTCATTATCCTTTTGTGAGATATCCTGGAGGCAAAAGCATAGCCAGAGGCAAAGGCCAGTCAGGAGAGTCTCTGGGGCAGAATTACTCATTCATTCATTCATTCATTCATGCACCCATGTATCTATCCTTCTATCCAGGAATTAAGTAAAAGAATGTATTTAGCTTTTTTTTTTTTTTAACATCGATTCACTAAATATTTGTTGAGAACCTATACTCAAAGGCACTGGAAGTATAGCAATAAGTCAGTTAAGGTTGCACACATAAAAGTTATAAACTAGTTGCAGGATAGAAACAAGTATGTAGAGACTTCCCTGGTGGTACAGTGGTTAGGAATTCGCCTGCCAATGCAGGGGACACGGGTTTGAGCCCTGGTCCGGGAAGATCCCACATGACGCGGAGCAACAAAGCCCATGCGCCACAACTACTGAGCCTTCACTCTAGACCCCAGGAGCCACAACTACTGAGCCCACGT